>NC_136422.1:29590000-30790000 GCF_052625555.1 Lactuca saligna
AAGGTTTGCCTCCTTCAGGATGAGAGAAACAATTTCGAGGAGCGTTATGTTGTTCTAGCTGGAGAGAGTTCTATTGTTGAAGACCATGTAACTAGATTGGATGGGGAAGTGGAGCATTTTTTCCACCAAGTGCGAGATCTGGTGGCGAGGAAAGAAGCGTTGGAAGCGCGTATGAGACAATAAAGCGAGCACCTGGAAGTCGAGGCATCGACGAGGAGAGCCTTGGAAAACGATTTGTCATGGATCCTTCAAGAGGGTTTGGTCCGGGTAGTTGATCGACTCATTCAGAGTGAAAATTTTTCACTTAGGTTCTGGCGCCTGAAGGCAACATGTGTGGCCTCCGGTATTGAGAGCAGTAAGCAGGCGGTGTGAATGCAGTTGGCTACCGGAAATTTTGATCTGATGGAGCCAGGTGTTGCAGCGCAGTCAGTGCAGGCATTGCATACTGCCATAAAGGCGTTCTTGGAGATAGATTCCACCTCGTACCTTCGCCTTGGTGAGTTAGACTTGGCGGGACTCCGCCAGCTCTGTTTGGATCTTCAGGTGGAGGAACGTCCTCAGACAGGCTATCCGAGGGACGTTGAACCTTCTTCTGCTCCTCCTGGCAGTTGACTCTTCTTTTTCTCGAACCACATCTTCTTTTGTTATTAGCTTGTCTATGATCTTCATGTAAGTCCAGAGAATACCCATTGGACAATACATATTTATCGTTTATTTTATGGCATTGCTTTTATTTAAAAGGTTGGCTTACCTCTGTTTTCTGGTGGTTTGTTTTGGCCACCGATGTGGGTTTGCTTGTTTTCTTAATTAATCAATCATCTCCCAAGGTTTATGTTGGTCTTGGGGCTTGATTGGGTTGATAATTGAGCTATCTGCTCAATCTGTGACTCTGGAGTCCTTACTTGTCTAAGTCCCCTTGAGTTCATTCTCGATACTCATAATGGGGACTTGAGGCGTGTCCCATTTTCGAGTCGTGGGCTTTTGTTTCTAAGCCAGATCATTTTATTTAGCTTTTAGTTTTGAGCTTTGGCTAGCTCATTATGTTGGGATGTCATTTTTAGCTAGAGGTAATTGACTACCCCATTGAGACTTTGCTCTAAGTCTTGGGACTTAGGGAGTTGCACTCCGGCCTTAATCATCTAAGTCAAGTCGAGATCATCACCTCGAGGCTTTTAGGGCTTAGGTACTGTCTGCTTTAAGGGAAAGGTTATAAGCCTTTGAAGCCTTTATTCATGTAATGGTCGAGGCTTGTGGCCTTTTTGGCCGAATTAACATGTTTAGGGAAAGGTTATGAACCTTTAACGCCTATGGTTGCATTCTCACAATGGTTTCACTCAAATGATGTGGATGATCAGTCCTTATTACCATTTCGTAAACGTGAACAACCTCTTATGATATCAAGCGTGAATTGTGAAAAAACGTTCTAATACTATTTTTTATAGTGGTCGATTTCCATCACTTTACTGATAATATTTGTAGAACATCATTATTGACTGATGAGAATAAAAAGTAGCTACATTATGATATGGAATAAGGTCTCTTTCTTGGGCCAGTTACTGGGGTGTGATTATCCATTCAGATTTCGATCATGCTACCCTTGCCCCAATTGTATATTATTTTTTTCCCATTTCTCTAGGAATAGAAGTAGCGCAGCTTATGCGTGTTCTAGGTGCGGGGAATCGGTCTCCCGTCTTAGGCTTCTATGATATAGGCTTCGTTCTAGTGTGCATGTACAACTTTGTATGGTCCTTCCCAAATAACTCTTAGCTTGCCTTAGGGTTGTGCATGGCTGGACTCATTCTTGCAAAATGCCCATTCTCCCACCTTGAAGTTTTTTACTCGTACACGCCTATAGTAGTAATTTTCGATGCGGACCTTGTAGGTCGCTTGGTGGAATTGGGCATCTTCGCACTTTTTATTGAGTATATCTAAATCCTAACAGAGTTCAACCTCATTGTTATTCGCAGCAAAGTTTGTTACTTGTAAATATCTGCTTGTGATTTCGAGTGGGAGTACTACTTTTGTGTCATACGTTAAGCTGAAAGGCATTTCTCTGGTGCTAGACCATGAGGTCATGCGATACAACCGGAGTATTGTTGGTAGTTCTTCGACCCAAGCTACTTTTGATTTTATCAAACGCTTTTTAACATCGTTGACAATGATAATGTTTTGATACCTCAATCTGGTTAGGATGGGCTACTAAGGTGAACCATCGATGAATTTGATTCTCCTTGAACCACTCTTTGAAAGGGCTACCCTCGAATTGAGTATCTTTATCACTAATCGGGACTCTAGGGTTACCAAATTACAGGAGGATATTCTTCCAGATGAACTTTATCATTTGTGTGCTTGTGACCATGGCTAATGGTTCAACTTCGATCCATGTGGTGAAATAATCAACAACGACTAGTAGGAATTTGGATCCCCCGGAGCAACTGAGAATGGTCCTACGATATCTATGCCCCATTGATGGAAAGGCCAAGGGTTGTTTATGATGGTTAGAGGCATGGCAAGCTAGTTCCGAAAATGAGTGAAGGATTGGCGCTCCGGGAATTTCTTCGTGAGTTCGGTTTTGTCCTTATATATGCCAGGCCAGTATACTCCCAGGTGGAGTATCATTCCCATGAGCGCCTTTGCACCTTCATGTGCCCCGGCCTCGCCTACGTGACTTTCTTCCAAGAGAGATTGTCCTTCTGCGTGGGCGATGCATCTGAGCCATGGTGCTAGGACCCTCTCTTGTACAGTTGTTTCTCCCTTATGGCAAACTGTGGAGCTTTGGTTTTGATTTTCCTGGCTATCGCAGGATTGTTTGGGAGGACGTCGTGCAAAAGGTAGTCTAGGTAGGGGTTGGTCCAGCTGGGGGCATTGCAATGGAATCGATTTGTCTATTTTCAATGCTCCTCTTCATGAGAACTTCTACCAACACTTTCTTGGTCAAGTGATCGAAAGATGTTGAAGCTAATTTGTTGAGAGCGTTGGCCCTCACATTTTTTCCCTGGGAGATTTGGTTGATCTTGTGTAACATCTTGTTTTGAGGTACTTTCATTGTTGACCTTTATATTGAGATTTATTTCATACTGGTCCCTAAGTAAAAGAAATAATGCAAAAAGGGCCTATAGTGGCACTTGGGTAAATTCGGACTTTGGGGAGTACGTTGAGCGTATGTATGTACACTAAGCGTACTGGGGCGCGCCTTAGTACACTATACGTACACCTCGTATGCAGGGCGTACTTGAAGATCACGCAAACCCTAATTTTTAGGGTTTCAGTCCTATATAAACGTCATTATAATCTCATGTCCCCTTCCTTTTGGAGCCAATTGGAGTGTTTAGAAGAGTTCTTGATGGTTAAGAGTGAAGTGCGAAGAGCTTGGAGTTAGGAAGCACTTTGTATTTGGGATTTCATTCTTGTTTGCAACCTCCATGAGGTATAAAGCTTGCAACTTTACCACTCCATCTTGTAGATCTAGAAATTTCACTCTTTTAAGTCATTTTTGGTCCCAAAATGGTGATTCTTGAGCATGGCTTGTTCTTGACCCATTAAGTGCTCCTTTCAGACCTTAGGAAGGGTCTTGAGTCATAAAAATAGGGTCTTAATGGTTGGTTTTGCTCCATGCATTCCTTTGAAGGTCTTAATGTATTAAGATGTTAAGTTAGGCACTTAATGGACATGCAAAGTCATAAAGCTGGAAACTCTGTGACTCTTGAGGATGATTTAGCCTTGGATCTTAAAGTTAGACGTAAGAGCTTAAGGCATTAAGCTCTTAATGAAGTTTTGAGAAGTCTGGATGTACACTCTACGTAACCTGAGTAGACAGCACATACGAGGTTAACTCTCCCATCTGTGGTCAAGGTTTGGGTACGTCTCGCATACGCATTTTGTGTCGACTCAGCTGGGTTAACTTAGTTGACTTGTTGATTTTGACCAGTTTGACTTTGACTTTGACCAAGGGTTAGTTTGGGTATTTTAATGGTGCTTGAGAATTTGTTATTTGGATGAATACGTGATAGTTAGAGCTGAGATTTAGAGTCGGGACCTCATCAACTATTGTTCAGACTGTGTGGTGATTTTTCATCACTATACTTACGGGTCTAAGGCACCAAGGTCGTCCCATGTATTGATATCCTACTATACATGGATATGTCGAGTATGGGATAGATTTGCATGATTATATGCTAATTACTAATATGCATAAACTAGTAGATCTGTAGGACTACCTGTGATTTCTGTATGCATGATTATCTGTCTGTTGCTTATGTTTATTATCTATTATATGTTGACATATTGTGTTTGGTTGAGGTTGTATTGCTTTGTGATGTAGCTAACAAACCCGAGAGCATTCCAGATATAAGTTGAGAGCCAGTTGCCATGCCAGACTCATACTTAGGGCTCGAGAGCATTCCAGATATGAGTTGAGCTCCGATTGGCATGCCAGATTCGTACTGAGAGCCTGAGGGGATTCCAGTCTAATGACTAAGTGGACCCGTTGTATGCTTGTAACATCGTAAATTTCAAAACAATTTTTCATTTAAATATAATGGTTTAATTCTTAAAAACACTTTTCTTAAAATCTCATTCATAATCAAATTACAAAACATGACTCCATTTTCACTTGCATAATAAACCAGGATCCTCAAAACATGTCTCTTTCGTTGGTGTGTACAATCAAGCCGGTGCCATCCCGTGATCCTGAGAGAAACCTGAAACACATAACACAAAACACTGTAAGCACGAAACTTAGTGAGTTCCCCCAAAATACCACACATAACACATATCAGCCACTCGAGGCTATAACTCTGTGGGTCTGTGGACCCTACTCTGTGAACCTTCCGGTTCTAACTCTGTGAACCCTCTGGTTCTAACTCTGGGAACCTTCCGGTTCTAACTCTGTAAACATGCACATCATAAATCACATAGATTTAATGCAGTACAACACATAACATACATAGCATACAAATACTCTGTCACATAACTCTGGTTATCTACTCAAGGTAAAGTATAGTGAGAAGACTCACCTGGCAAGCAGGAAGCAGATATCCTCACGCTTGCATCTCAAACTCGCCACCATCTATCACATAATGAAAAAGCTCTCTTGAACATAACTCTCGAGACTAGACTCAATCCTCTCTTGGCACCCTCTTAAGGGTAAAAAAACCATTTTACCCGCGTCTTGGCCTAAAGGTCACATTGCTGACCAAAACCTAAAAGTCAACAAAATTCAACGGTCAAACCTTGTCCCAACTCGCCGAGTGCACTCCGGTGACTCGGCGAGTAAACACATGTCCACTAACTCTTTGTCCCTCTTGGTACGTAGATTCCCTCCCTATGCTCGACGAGTCATACTAGATAGGAATTGCGGGGCCACCCCGACTCAACTTGCCGAGTCTCAAGAACAACTCGGTGAGTACCGCCTTGAACTCCAGTCCTCTAACCCCCTCTTGACTCACTGAGTCATCCCCCAACTCGGCAAGTCTGGACACTGAGCAATTTACGTGAAACCCTAACCCTACTCGCCGAGTCTCAAGAACAATTCGGCGAGTTCATGCCATGCACAAACTCTACTGACCTCCTGAGGTCAGATCTGTTTCCCCAAACCATAGATATGGCCTCCCCAAGCATGAATGTCACGTAAAGTTCGAAACTTGATGCTTGTATAACCACAACAAGGCATCAAAAGGAGATTTAGTCCCAAAAATGGCAACCTAAGGCCAATAACCCCAAACCGGTCCATAAAGCTCCAAGGGTCAAGGTCTATGGACCTCTTTGAGTCCAGATCCAAGGCACAAACTTGAAGAGGGACCATTTGCTCCACATAATCACTCTCCAAAGGGGTTAGAAAACCATAAATCTAATGATCAACACCAAAACTGAAGGAGGTTCGAACCATTACCTCAAAATGATGTCTCTGAACTCTGGAACTGCTTGAATCGTGCCTCCTCTTTGCTCTTGTCACCTTCTTCTTGCTAAACCAAGGGTTCAAGGATCAAAAAGTGACTTCTTCTTCCTCACAACAAGTTAGCTCAGTTAGGGCTCTCTCAAGGGACTGGTAGCCGCAATGGGAGGCTATAAGTGCCCTTAAATAGGCTCCAAGCCCGGGGGATTAGGGTTTCATTAAACAGCGTGGACTCGCCGAGTCCACTAATGGACTCACCGAGTCCGGACGTGAACCCGGATTAACATCCGCGACCCTACTCGGCGAGTCTTGGCTCCAACTCGCCGAGTTCCTCCTCAAACTCCAAAATAATTAAATAAAATAATATACCTGGGAAATCAGGATGTTACAATTCTCCCCCACTAGAATCAGACTTCGCCCTCGAAGTCTCACTCTGTAAATAACTCCGGATGCTGCTCACGCATCTCACGCTCCGGCTCCCAAGTAAGCTCTGACCCCTTCCGGTGTTGCCACTAGACCTGCACCAGAGGCACCTCTTTGTTCCTCAGAACCTTGATCTTTCGATCCCGAATAGCCACCGGTCTCTCAACATAGTTCAGGCCCACATTTACCTGAATATCCTCTAATGGCACTACTGCCGACTCATCGGCTATAAACTTTCGCAGCTGCGACACATGGAAAGTGTCATGGATCTGACCTAGCTCTGCAGGTAGCTCCAACCGGTAGGCTACCCTACCTACCCTCGCGATCACTCGAAAAGGACCGATATATCGGGGCCCCAATTTGCCCCTTTTCCTTAATCAGATCACTCCTTTCCAAGGAGAGACCTTCAGGAGTACAAGGTCGCCGACCTGGAACTCGAGCTTGGACCAGCGCCTGTCTGCATAACTCTTTTGACGACTCTGAGCGGTCAACAACCTCTGCCTGACCTGCTGAATCTGCTTAGTCGTCTGAAGCACGATCTCGGTACTACCCATAACACGCTGCCCAACTTCTCCCCAACAAATGGGGGTCCGACACCTCCTCCCATACAACAGCTCAAAGGGTGGCATACTGATGCACTAATGATGGCTGTTGTTGTGGGAAAACTCTGCCAAGGGAAAATACGGTCCACAAACTCCCCCCCCCCCCCCCCCCGAAATCTAATACACATGCCCGAAGCATATCCACGAGCGTCAGCTTTTGGCCCCACAACTGAACCCCCCCTAAAGGTCACACATAACATGATCCAAAATATCTCACTAACTTCCTCCCCGTGACCACTATCACGACCCAGTGAAACACAAGTCACGAAATTCCCTTTCCATCATAAAAAAAATACAATCCAATCGAAGATCGACTCAGCTCTAACCTCTGGCGTCTGCTGCGCATATTCTCCCGCGCGCTTCGCTGACCCTCCTGACAAAGACGGAGACCCTAGTCTCGCCCCGGTTTAACCACTAGGCTCCATAAACTCAACACTAGGGCTACTCAAGCCTAAAACTCTTATGCATCATGCACTTATCGGAGAACACTCCATCATCATACTCTCTTTCCGTCTAGTGGGTACTATGGCTTCCCGCAACATTACGACAGCCTCTTACTAGTGATAATATGGCTCCCCGTAGTATCACAACGCCAACTAACTAGTGAGTACTACGGCTCCCCATAGTACCACAACTCCCTCCCTCTAACTTGTGAGTACTACGGCTCCCCGTAGCATCACAACACCCTCTGACTGGCGAATACTACGGCTTCCGGTAGCATCACGACTCTCTCTCTCTCTCTGACTTGTGAGTACTACGGCTCCCCGTAGCATCACAACACCCTCTAACTGGTGAATACTACGGATCCCCGTAGCTTCACCCTATACTCTCATTCTCATTATAATACCACACTATGTTCACTAACTCATGCACCGAAGACTATCATAGATAGTTACACACACACTTGCCCCGATATGCATTACAGACTCTGGCAGCAACTGCCATAACACAGAACCTACCTCTACGGAGATCCACTTCCTTAAATAATCCCTCTTGATGACAATACACGAAGGGCTCCCATTGGAACCGTAGATACATGATACATCACTAGCCGTCTTAAACCCAAGACTCTAAATAACTCCGAAATCGGGACGCTATACGCGGAAACCACGGAACACCATAACAGAGCATCACAATGTCCTGCCTCTACCACTGATTCCCTTACTCCCAGCACCATACACATACATCAATACATTTCCTCTGAATCCTATAATAATTTCCTATTTCACTCAATGCGCAACTTCAGTGCATCCAAACACTCAATTGGAATACAAGGAAGGCGCTAACTCTTCAGAACACACTGATGATCCTCCGAAACCCTTTCCACTACTGCTCAAAATCCAAGCAAGAATACACATCCCAGCCCGGGAGTTGGCTACTCGACAATCTTCTACCCAAATTTCAACCCAGAAGTTCTCAACTGCCCATACCATCATTACGAGTCTTCCACTTGAAACGACTCTGACCACCACCAGATTCCTGACCATTGACCACCCGTCGTGGAGACACCCATCCTTCTCTCAGACATATACCACATGCATTATCTCGCCATGCACCTTTCCTTGATCGCTAATGACCCTGATCTAATGAATTTAGGTCGCAGGTTTCTGTATCCAACCCCTAACCACTCTTGCACAAATCTCTGGTTCTCTCAATAAACCACCAAGTTCTCCCCCACTTAGGGTGCGAACCATCACTATCTGACACATCAACAATCTCACAAACTATTTTCACCAGCAATAACGCACCTGCCCCTGGAAAGTGCTACGCAACGCCCGATAATCCCCTTTAAGGAAATCAATCGATCTCATATACTCTGAACCTCAGATGAAATCCTCAAGAACTTCTCGTCATGACTGCCTCTAGTTGTTCCAAGTCTCGTACCAATCCAATACCAAACAACTCAACTGTCCAATAACATCACTGACTCATAGACTGGACCACAAAATCATCATACTCCCCCACCTTGACTCATCAACCGATATTCCATCCCATGGATCATCCCAAGAACAGGGACCCACTCCCATATTTAATACCCAACATAGATAGAAAAACCACTGCACTGATAAACGCGACTGGACTCCCCACTGATACCTCTACAATACGCCCTACTATACTCAAATAGATGTAACGTGGTCCTCAACTATCTCAGTCCCAACTGACTATCTGCTCATGATATATTACTGCGTCGCAGCACACATACTACATGGTACTCTGATGGAAAATCATCCTCAATGACAACGTGCAGGGTTTACCCCCAAACCAAAAACTTAAACATCATGCCTCTCATGTTTCGCACACGAACATAAATAGCACCACCCAGTTCATAGAAGGTGACATCTCCTCTATCGACTGATTGCTCAACTTAGACCGAAATTCTCCCCTCCCTCTGACTCCTTACAAAAAATGCTCTAAAAGGCTCTCGGCCTCCCTCTCAAGGGACGCCTCTTCGAACTCAATCATGGCCCATTGTCCTAAAACCCATAGCATCCAATCTCTACCTCATCAATCATGACCGGATAACCGAAGAACCACGAGCATCATTCACTACGAACCATGGTGCTCATCCCATGACATCTCTTAATATGCTCCAGTGTATGGTACACGAACCATAGCATCACTCCCCCATCTGCTCCGATGTATGGTACTCGAACTATAACATCACTCCTCCATCTGCTCTGATGTATGGTACTCGAACCATAACATCACTCCTCCATCTGCTCCGATGTATGGTACTCGAACCATAACATCACTCCTCCATCTGCTCCGATGTATGGTACTCAAACCATAACATCACTCCTCAATCCGCTCATTAGAACCTTCAGAATACTCCCTGTATCAAGTATCGGTCCTCTACTTTCAGTAGTACGGGCCCATACTACCTGCCACATCTACCCATACTTTCCACACGGACTATCCCGAAGCTCCTAAGTAGCTTCTCAACCTTCTCGTTCACCAATTCCGTCGCGCGTGCTCGCTCCCCAGCGAAATTCTCTACTCTGCCAGCGCACTCATCTAGCTAAGGTTACTCCCTAGGCTCTTCCTAGATTCCCACACTTCTCTACCATCAGCTGCTGAAGAGCTCCTAATGATGCCAGCCATCTACCTCCTGAATATCGTCATAATCGCTTGGTAACTGACTCCCATCATCGAGAGTTCCATGAAGCACGAAGCAAGCAGCATTCGAGCATCGAAGAATACATAGGACTCACTCTGGGTGATAACTCCGCTTGCTCTGCTCATACTCGAAAGTACCACCGAACTCTGCAACTCTTCCCCTCGCGGGTTCTAACTATTCTTTCGCTAAGTACCACGGTACTCATCTAGGTATCTCCCCTAGATTACTCCTCTACTCAAATCCCCTAAAGGATTCCAACTAAATATTCTCACTCATCACATACTCAAAAGCACATCACATATAACAGCAATTCGTAGGCTATGGCATCACAAATAAGGCCACTCTAGTCCTAAGATATGAAATACCTAGCCTGCCTCTAGCATGCAATAATATCTCATAAAGTGCATCATAAATATCTCATAACACGAAAGTAATGGTATTTTGGGAAATCACTGTCCGGGCTCTGGCTGATTGTACACACTACTCTTTCTCGCTTTCTCTTTTAACTTTTATTCGCTTTAGAAAATTATTTCTTTGAAAACTTTTCTTACTTCCTTAGTTTGAGTCCAGATTTACCCGAAGGTGCATCCGAATCCCTCAAACCAAGGCTCTGATACCAACTTGTAACACCGTAAATTTCAAAACAATTTTTCATTTAAATATAATGGTTTAATTCTTAAAAACACTTTTCTTAAAATCTCATTCATAATCAAATTACAAAACATAACTCCATTTTCACTTGCATAATAAACCAGGATCCTCAAAACATGACTCTTTCTCTGGTGTGTACAATCAAGCTGGTGTCGTCCCGTGATCCTGAGAGAAACCTAAAACACATAAACGAAACACTGTAAGCACGAAGCTTAGTGAGTTCCCCCAAAATACCACACATAACACATATCAGCCACTCGAGGCTATAACTCTGTGGGTTCGTGGACCCTACTCTGTGAACCATCTGGTTCTAACTTTCTGAACCCTCCGGTTCTAACTGGTTCTAACTCTGTAAACATGCACAACATAAATCACATAGAATTAATGCAGTACAACACATAACATACATAGCATACAAATATTCTATCACATAACTCTAGTTACCTACTCAAGGTAAAGTATAGTGAGAAGACTCACCTGGCAAGCAGGTAGCAAATATCCTCACGCTTGCATCTCGAACTCACCACCATCTATCACATAAGGCAAATGCTCTCTTGAACATAACTCTCGAGACTAGACTCAATCCTCTCTTGGCACCCTCTTAAGGTTAAAAGACCATTTTACCCCCTTCTTGGCCCAAAGGCCACATTGCTGACCAAACCCTAAAAGTCAACAAAAGTCAACGGTCAAACTTTGACCCAACTCGCCAAGTGCACTCCAGTGACTCGGCGAGTACTCACATATCCACTAACTCTTTGTCCCACTTGGTACGTAGAGTCCCTCCCTATGCTCGACGAGTCATACTAGATAGGAATCGCGGGGCCACCCCGACTCAACTCGCCGAGTCTCAAGAACAACTCGGCGAGTACCGCCTTGAACTCCAGTCCTCTAACCCCCTCTTGACTCATTGAGTCATCCCCCAACTCGGCAAGTCTGGACACTGAGCAATTTACGTGAAACCCTAACCCTACTCGCCGAGTCTCAAGAACAATTCGGCGAGTTCATGCCATGCACAAACTCTACTGACCTCCTGAGGTTAGATCTGTTTCCCCAAACCATAGATATGGCCTCCCCAAGCATGAATGTCATGTAAAGTTCGAAACTTGATGCTTGTATAACCACAACAAGGCATCAAAAGGAGATTTAGTCCCAAAAATGGCAACCTAAGGCCAATAACCCCAAACTGGTCCATAAAGCTCCAAGGATCAAGGTCTATGGACCTCTTTGAGTCTAGATCCAAGGCACAAACTCGAAGAGGGACCATTTGCTCCACATAATCATTCTCCAAAGGGGTTAGAAAACCATAAATCTAATGATCAACACCAAAACTAAAGGAGGTTCCAACCATTACCTCAAAATGATGTCTCTGAACTCTGGAACTACTTGAATCGCACCTCTTTTTTGCTCTTGTCACCTTCTTCTTGCTAAACCAAGGGTTCAAGGATCAAAAAGTGACTTCTTCTTCCTTATGACAATTTGGCTCAGTTAGGGCTCTCTCAAGGGACTGGTAGCCGCAATGGGAGGCTATAAGTGCCCTTAAATAGGCTCCAAGCCCGGGGGATTAGGGTTTCATTAAACAGCGTGGACTCGCCAAGTCCACTAATGGACTCGCCGAGTCCGGACGTGAACTCGGATTAACATCCGCGACCCTACTCGACAAGTCTTCGCTCCAACTCACCGAGTTCCTCCTCAAACTCCAAAATAATTAAATAAAATAATATACCTGGGAAATCAGGATGTTACAATGCTAGCCTTCCAACCTGGGGTATTCCATCCCGAAGATGATTGGACCTAGAGGTTGGCTGGGCCTGGGGTATTCCAACCCGATGGTTGATTGGACCCGACATGTTGTTGTATATGTTATATGTCTGTATGTTGGTAATTTGGGGGAACTCAATAAGCTTTGACTTACAGTTTTTAGTTGTTGTTTTAGGTACTTCGAATGGTCATGGGAAAGCGAAGGTATGATTGTACACATACTCTGTATATGGCTTTATGATTTTGGGATACTCTGATATGGATAAACAATTTGAAACAATGATTTTGTACACATTTTATGACTATGGGCTGTTTTTAAAAAGTTTAATTTTTTTTATGGATTGTACATCCTGAAGCTTTTAAATGAATGTGTTAGCTTCGACGTTGTTTCCAAGTACCGCTGCATCCTTTGGCCTTTCGCTTTGTAAGTGTCATTGACTTGGTTAGTGATGAGCATGGAGTCCCTAAAATCCGAGAGATGTTTCGCTCTGAACTTTCGCACTAGGCACAGGCCCATGAGAAGTGCTTCATATTCAGCCTCGTTATTCAAGACATGGAAGTCGAATCTTAAATCATACATGATCTCATCACCACCGGGGACCATGGTTCTTGATAATCAAACCTGCGTCGGATCCTTCCTTGCTTGTAGCATCGTTGGTATGTAGCTCCTATATTTCCATGTTCGTTTTCGGGTCCAAGGGATCTATCGACACAACCGTCGACACCCCCTTTGAGCGTATCAGGGATTTCTACCAGGAAGTTTGCTAGAGCTTGAGCTTTGATGTCGATTCATGGTCGGTAATCTATATCATGCTCTCCTAGCTCGATGGCCCACTTCGCCAATCGTCCCAACTTTTTATGTCTTAGAAGAATTTGCTTCAACAGGAAGTTGGTTAGAACCTTGACCTTGTGAGCATTGAAGTATCGTTGGAGGCGTCTTGCTGCATAAATCGATGCGTGGACTAATTTCTTTGGAATTAGGTAATTAAGCTCTGGGCCCTGCAACACTCTGGTCATGAAGTGTATCGCAGGTTGCATCAGGTTCCTTTCGACTGTTAGTACTGATGATATGGCCTCTTCAGATCCTGCCAAGTACATCTATAGGGTTTCTCCTGGTAGGGGGATCGTCATGTTCGGCCGATGTTGTAAGGCTTCCTTCAGATGTTGTAGGGATCTACCAGCCTCTGCTTTCCATTTGAATTTGTTTTTGTCGACGAAATCTTTTAGGGTGTGGAAGAGTAGGAGAGCTTTTTCGACTAACTTGGCGATGAAACTTTCAAGCGTCGTTAATCTCCCATTGATCTCCTAAACCCCCTTCAGATTGTGGGAAGACTTGGAGTCGAGGAATTCCTAAATCTTGGCATGGTTTGGTGCGATTCCTTCTATGGTTATCTGGTAACCTAGGAATCGACCATCTTCTACTCCAAAGGTACACTTTCCCGGATTGAGTTTCACATGTGCTTGTGTCAGGTTCCGGAAGGTTTCCTCAATGTCTCCAAGTAACGCTACTTTGTGATGCCTTTTTTGGTCGGTGAAGACTTTGTCCATAAAGCGTTGGTATGTTGCCCTAACATTTTTTTAGCCCAAACGACATTTTTTGGTAGCAGAATGTGCCACGATTGGTGTGGAATGATGTATTTTGCTCGTCCTCCCTGCGCATTTGGACTTGTTGATAGACTTTGTAAGCATCGAGGAAGCACTTAATCTGAAAGCCTTCCAAGGATTCAACCTTTCGAACTATCTTCAGGAAGGGTTAATGATCTTTTGTATAGGCGTTGTTTAGGTCGGAGTAATCGATGCGCATTCACCATGACTCGTCATGTCTCTTTACCAACATAGAGTTAGCTATCTAAGTGGGAAAAATTGCTTCCCAGAGAATGTCTGCGCCTACTAGCTTCACAACTTTCTCATTAATTTCCTTGGTCATGTCGCCCATTTTCCCCTCTTTTTTTTTTACTGGAACGCTTCCTTGCAAAATGTTTAAGCTATGTTCGATGACCTTGTAGTCTACCCCCGTCATGTCTATGGGTTGCTAGGAAAATACGTTGGAGAAAAGTTTTAAGAGTGTGATTAGCCTGGTTTTGGTTTCTACCAATAGGTCTGCACCCACCCGTATTGCTTGCTCTGGATGATTCAAGTGGATTACATGTTTTTCTATATGGTAGTCCTTTTTGGGGCTTGAATTAGTTCTGGGGCTGCAATAATCTGTTGGCAGACATGTGGGCGTGGGGTACTAATGATAATTGTTGGTTTGGGTGTCTAAGCCCATAACTATAATTGGTATATACTTGAATTGATAGTATCACAGTCCTTTTGGTTACCCTCAAACCTAGCAATTGAATATGAATGGTCATTATTTTATGGTTTGGGCTAGGAAATCATTTGTATAAGTCTTGATTAGTTCTTGGTCGTGTTTTAGCTGTTTTTTTCTAGTTTACAATTGTAATTTATGGTCAGGTTGAGTGTACGGCCGTAAACCTGTTTACGGCCAACCTACCTCTATATATAGGGTGTGTCAGATTTGTGTCAGGTTGCTGATGAATCAGTGAGTTTCTATAGTTTACGGCCCCAAGGTGTATCAGACATTTATTCGATATATAAAACGTGTGCATGCTTGGATTGAATTTGCTTTCTACTCCATTCTTTGCTTGATTGATTGGCATTTGTTTGATCACTATTGGATTCTCAGTTTTAGAGACTTACAATTGGTATCAGAGCCAACCGGTGTCAAAACAAATCTCAATCGTGTTCTTGGTTAAACGATTTTCTCAACATTCAAGGCATGATTCTACGTTTCCATTGCTAAAGGGATTCAATTTGCTGAAAAACTTGTGTTTTACCTTTTTCTGGGAGTTTTCGGTTTTCACTATTGAAGGAAGTACGACCGTAAACTCTATTTACGACCGTAAATAGCTAATTTTCATGAACCGGAAATGTGTGTACGGCCGCAAATTGCATTAACCGGAATCGTGTGTACGGCCGGAAACTACATTAACCGGAATCGTGTGTACGGCTGTAAACTGCATTAACATAAATGCCTCTAGCCGTTAACTATCTTCCAGTTGTAAAATTCCCTGCCGTATTCAAGCTTACAGTCGTAAACTCTTGGCCGCAAACTTGTTTAGTCTTCAGTTTTTAAATTTAATATTTTGAATTAATTATCTAAAATCAGAAAATAAAATAAAAAACGATGGATTCACAAAACTCACATCATGAACTTGACTCTGTCATGGGCACTACCACTCGCATACCCCGTCTGATGTCTGCTGAGGGATTTCCATAATGGAATTATCGCATGGAGAAATACATCAAAATGAAAGACTTCAAAATTTGGAGACGTATTTTAAAAGACCCCATCAGGATCACCACCACACTTTCGGATAAACAATTGTCGACAAAGCCATTGAAGAATACACCGATTAAGAATTCGACAAGATTAAAGAGCAGGAAAGAGCACTTGCTACCCTCACTATGGCTCTTTCTCCTAAAATTGCCTAGGGTTTTGAGGAATATAAATCTACAAAAGCTCTTTGGGAGGCCTTGATAGAGGTGTATGAAGGTAATGAGGACATGAAACAGAGTCGTCAAGACACTTTGAGGAAAAAATTTAACATGTTGAATCATGTCCTTGGGGAAACTCTGGAAGCTCGGCTTCAACGCGTCATCACACTCACCGTTGAAATGAGTTCAGCTGGTGTTTTGTGTCCAGGTCTGAAGTGAACAAGAAGTTACTCAACTCTTTGCCAAAAACGTGGGATATGAATGTAGTTGTCATCAAGAAAACTAAAGACCTTAATCGACTTAGTTTGGCTAAAATCATGACCATCATTAAAGCGTATGATCTTAATGAAAAACAGAGAAAGATCAATCACATTAATTCATATTCTTCTGCAAACCTCGGAATTCAGTCAAACAATGCTTTCTCATCTTTCACCAATCCTCAAGTTCCACCCTTTTCTGCTCCTCAGTCATCATTTATTCCTCCTCAGTCATCCTATGCTGCCTAACCTTCGTTTGCTGCTCCACAACCATATCCCCAAGCTGCTTCTTCTTCAAAGACAAATGTTCCAGCAACTGCTCAAATTCTGATTTCCAAAGAAAATGAAGAGAACTTGTCCCTTGCAACCGGTTTGGTTAACTGCTATAACGCTTTTGTGGAAGGTAAACTACCACCTCAGTTGTCCTTTGCTGAATTGGATCAGATTAACCCCGAAGATGTGGAGGAAATGGATATCACCTGGCAAATTGCTATGGCGGTATTCCGTGCAAAACAGTTCTCCAAGAAGACGGGCAAGTATAACTGGGGTATGAATGCAGAGAAGAAAGTAGGTTTTAGAAAGTCTAAGCTCCGGTGTTATAACTATCATGAACCCGACCATTTTTCCAGATATTTCCTAAAGCCTGACAGAAGAGAAAATCATGAAAGAACGATGGTGTCAGCCGACAACAACAGGGGAGCTACAACCAACAATCAAACTGCAAATCTTGTTGTGGTGGCACAGTCTTTTGATTGGGATGATCAAATTCAAGCCCTAAACATCATCAGGCTAGATCTGCAATTTGGAGCTTTAGGGTAGAATAAAAATGTCTAAACACAAAAAGAACTGAAGGAACTCATCGAGTCCCTTAGCCAACTCGACGAGTCAAGTAGGGTTTACCCGTTTTCGAGATTTCAAGTGATTTCAGTGAAGGATTGGATTTTCGGTCTTCTGGACATGGAAGAACTCGACGAGTTACACATATAACTCGACAAGTTGATGAGTTGCTCGAGTAACTCGAAAAGTTGTTGGATACACTCGACGAGTTGAGGTCGCATGCACTATTGACCTTGACTTTGACTAGGGTTGACTTTATGGGCATTTATGGTATTTTGGGATTTTGACAAGTTAATCACATGATAATTATAGGCAGTTGAGTTGGAGCAGTGTGTGGGACTGTCTGATCTTATCTTGTCAGTTCAGCATTTACGAGAAGTGAGTCTCCTTACCATACCAATGGACCGAAGGCACCAAGGCTGGCCATTATTGTTATGAGTTATGATTAGTTGGTTATGGGATATGTGATATTGTAGTTATTTGTGATACTCTCACAGAAGTCCTCGGGGGGGGGGGGGGGGGGGGGGTTCCGAGGCACTTATATGTAAGACCTTGGAGGGTTTCCATGGCATTCTAGTATATTTGCTTCTGTGGTTTGTATGTAATCTCTTGTTTGTAAAGATCTTGTGGGGGTTCCCACGGCAGGAAGACCATATGGATGTTCCCATGGCAGGAA
The DNA here is from genome assembly GCF_052625555.1 of Lactuca saligna. Classification (NCBI taxonomy): domain Eukaryota; kingdom Viridiplantae; phylum Streptophyta; class Magnoliopsida; order Asterales; family Asteraceae; genus Lactuca; species Lactuca saligna. Next base: position 29,607,717 of record NC_136422.1, read on the forward strand.
GACCATGTATGGTTCCCATGGAAGTTAGTTAAGACCACGTGGGGGTTCCAGCGGCACTAGGTGTAAGACCGTAGAGCCATGGCTTCCTTATATGTTTGTATGCATGGCTTATGTGGTTTATGTAGCTTTTGTAGCTAATATGATTATGTGATTATGTGGATTTTGTGGGGTATGCTCTGGGGAAACTCACTAAGAATTTTCTTACAGTTTGTTGATTGTTTCAGGTACTTCTGAGCCTATGGGGAAGGTCAAGGTCTAATAGTGCGACAAGCACTCTCACATGCGTTTTTCTTTTGGGACACTCTGATATTTTAAATAAAATTTGTTGATGTATGAATTTGAAAACATTTATTTTGAGAATTTATGGATAATTTGAAATGTTTTGATATTTTAAAAATGAAAATTTTCTTTTGAAAATTGGGTCATTACAAGTTGGTATCAGAGCCTTGGTTTAAGGGATTCGAGCACACTATCGGGTGTGTCAGGACTCAAACTAAGGAAATTGTAAAATTGTTTTCAAAAAAAAGTTAAAAACTTTTTAGAGTAAGAAAAAGGAGATTGCAATGTGCGCGATCGGCCGAGCCAAGTAAGTAGTTCCCCCAATATGTTAGCCATGTTATACTGATATGTGAATTATGATAATCATATGAATCTTGATATGTGTATGCTTTCAAAATTGTATACGATTAGGGTCGTATAGCCTCAGGATGATTGATTTGGACTTATTTCTTGTTCCTTTTCTGGTTGTGGTCTTAGGGTAGAGTCTATTATTCAAAATTCTATTTGATCCTGTTCTGTGTATAAATTGCATGCATAAGGAAACCTAATATGACTGAGTTTTTTTTTGATATGGATGGAGGAAATCTTAAGTTAGCCTAGGATTTAAGATATGTGGTAGTCTGTGAAATATGATTTGTTTTGAAACGAATTAGAGTTATCAGGTAGAGATTTGGGGAAGGTATAGGTAGGTGTGGAAAGTAGTATTGGGCCCGTACTAATGAAAGCATAGGACCTGTACCCAAACCAATGTTAGACCTGGATGCTCTAAGAAGGACCGGTGTGGGAGGATCCCCTCCATGGACATCCTGATCATTATGTTTTATGGTATTGCATAGCAGTATGGTGGCGACACGATTTGCAGTAGGGGGGTCAGGATCGGGATCTGGATCCGGGGCTGGGTCAGGTGACACTACCGAGCCCATTGATGAAAGGTTGTGTGCGCTTATTCCAGCAGAGGTTATGAGGGGCATCCTAGACACTAGCTCAGTTATCTTTGGGACGGTCAAGGAGGGTATGATGGAGATCATGGAGGAGAGGCTCAGGGCATTCAGATCCGAGATTGTTGCGGGTCAAGTCGGGGCCCGAACTCCCTCGTTCCAAGAGTTCATGGTGTGTGGGGTGCTAGAGTTTTTCGAGGTCAGGGACCCCATTGTTACCCAATGTTAGGTAGTAGACATAGAGAATGCCCAACGTACAAGTTCTTGCCCTGATGTGGAAAAGGTGGGGTTTGTTTCATGTATGATTAGGGATCGGGTCCGAGATTGGTGGGGAGAGGTGACTAGCCAGGTGGGAGCAGTCGATGTGGATGACATGTCATGGTATGAGTTTGTTAGGCGACTTGACTTGGATTTTGCACCACCTATCGACGTGCAACGGCTGGTGAAGGAGTTCCATGAGCTTTAGAAGACCACCGAGACTGTGGCGGAGACCACCTTCAAGTTTCAGGAATGGGCATTGTTGATTCCACAATATACTACCGATAAGGACATGAGGATGATAAGGTATCATTCCATGCTAAGGGATGAAATCCGTGAGTTTGTGAGTCTTATAGGGTGCAAAACCCTGAATGAGATGGTAGAGAAGACCCGTGAGCGGGAGATGGAGTTGGACTTCAGCACTAACCGGAAGCCTGAGCAGGAACAAACAACAGTAGGTCAGGCTAAAAATCCTAAGACTTTGGATTCATCTAGTATGGACCATCTGGGGTGCCCGGTGTGCCAAGTGTGTGAGATCTTATGGTGGAGCTTGTCGGGGGACAAGATCGGTATGTTATACGTGTGGTCAGCTGGGCAACGTGAGCAAGGACTGCCCCAACAAGGGCCTAATTTGTTTCCACTACAACCAGAATTACCATAAAAAGGCCGATTATATGAGGTTGTAGGGAGGGGGAGGAACAGTGGTGGTGCCTGCACCCGCTACATTGAGGATTACTGATGGCCACCCTGCTAAGGCGGATGCTCCTATGGTGAAGAGCCACACATTTTAGTTTACCACCGAGAGTCTCGGGCAGCGCCAAACGTTGTGGCTGGTACGTATTTTATCTTCCTGCACTACATTTATTGCGTTGCTAATGTGTAAATTGTTCTTATATATAGGGACCTTTTTGGTCAATGGTATGTCTGCTTACGTTTTGTTAGATTCGGGAGCTACCCAATCTTTTCTATCTCTTGCACTTAGTAAGAAGTTTCAGGATGCGTCGGGGACCTTGGACTCCCCGCTTGAGGTGGAGATTGCGGACGACCGCACTCTGAGTGTTGCAAGGATGTATCAGGACTGTGTCCTGAATGTGCTTGGGGAGAGGCTCTGTGTTGATCTTGTCCCGGTACTGTTGAAAGGGCTGAAGGTGATTGTCGGGATGGACTGGTTAGGGGCCAATGGGTTCATGATAGATGGTGAGTGCCAGTTGGTGAGGGTTCGAATCCCAAGTGGGTGAGAACTGGTTATTCATGGAGATAGGGCTTCACAGGGGTCAACCATCTGTTCAGCTGCGAAGGCTAGGAGATTTCTGCAGCAGGGTTGTACATGATTTGTGGTATATATCTCGGATACGAGAGTTGAGACCCTGAGCGATTTGGATAGTGTACTGGTTGTACAGGAGTTTTGGGATATCTTTCACGAGGAGTTACCTGGAGTGCCTCTGGACATGCAAGTTGAGTTTCGTATTGATTTGGTGTTGGGTGCCACTTAGATAGCCAAGGCACCGTACCGGCTAGCTCCGCCCGGGATGCAGGAGCTATCTATGTAGCTTCAGGAGCTGTTGGACTGAGGGTTTATCCATCCGAGCAGTTCCTCGTGGGGAGCTCCGATCCTGTTCGTGAAAAAGAAGGAAGGGTCACACAGGATGTGTATTGATTATCGAGAGCTCAACAAACTAACGGTGAAAAACCACTATCCGCTACCGAGGATCGATGATTTGTTAGATCAGCTGCAGGTGCGTCTTGGTTTTCCAAGATTGAACTTCGGTCAGGATACCATTAGATGAGGGTTCAGGATGATGATATACTGAAGACAGCTTTTAGGACCCGATACGGGCACTATGAGTTTGTGGTGATGCCATTTGGGCTCACCAATGCACCAGAAACATTCATGGATCTCATGAACAGAGTGTGTAGACCAATGCTGGATTGATCGGTGATCGTTTTCGTTGATGATATAATGGTCTATTCTAAGAACAAGGTGCAGCATGAGCAGCATCTGAAGGAGGTATTGGAGACATTGAGAGCGGAAAGGTTGTATGCCAAGTTCTCAAAGTGTGATTTCTGGTTGCGTAAAGTGCAGTTTTTGGGGCACATCATCAACCAGGAGGGCATTGCGGTTGATCCGGCCAAGGTTGAGGCTGTGATGCAGTGGAAAGTAATGAAGAATGCATCTGAGATTCGTAGCTTCTTAGGTCTAGTGAGGTACTATCGGAGATTCATCCAGGATTTCTCTAAGATCACCATGCCCTTAACCCGCTTGACCAAGAAGAATGTGACATTTCAATGGGGAACAGATCAACAGTTGGCTTTTGAGACCCTAAGACAGAGGTTATGTGAGGCTCCGATTCTAGTACTACCTGAGGTGTTGGATGATTTGGTAATGTACCGTGATGCATCGATCTCAGGGTTAGGTATGATACTGATGCAGAGGGGGCATGTGATCGCCTACACCTTAAGGCAGTTGAAGCCTCATGAGGTGAATTACCCCACTCACAACCTGGAATTGGGGGCAGTGGTGTTTGCCCTCAAGATTTGGATGCACTACTTGTATGGAGTACGGTGCACTATTTATACTGATCGTAAGGGTTTGAAGTACTTGATGGACCAATAGAACCTCAACATGTTACATAGAAGGTGGTTAGACGTGTTGAAAGATTATGATTGTGAGATCTTATACCATCCAGGGAAGGCCAACGTGGTGGTCGATACATTGAGCCGCAAGACGGCAGGTTTCCCAATTAGGAACATATGTTTGAGGATGACGGTGATCTCTCCATTGTTAGATATGATCAAGGGGGCTCAAGTGGAGGGTTTTAAGAAAGAAAATTGCAAGTTAGAGCGGATACGAGGGTAAATTCCTTTGTTCATCCGAAACAGTCAGGGTCTCTTGACCTAGTGTGGCCGAGTGTGGTTCCCAGCATCTGGGGGACTGAGGCAAAAGTTATTGGAGGAGACACACAATTCTAAGTTCTTTATACATCCAGGGGCTAAAATAATGCATAGAGACTTGAGACTGAGTTACTAGTGGCCCAACATGAAGTGGGAGATCACCTGGTTTGTAGAGCAATGCTTGACCTGCCGGAAGGTCAAGGCCAAGCATTATCAGCCTCATGGCAAGGTTCAGCTGCTACCCATTCCCATGTAGAAGTGGGAAGAGATCACTATGGAGTTCATCACGAAGTTACCGACGACAAAGAGGGGTGTGGATTCCATATGGGTGATTGTGGACAAGTTGATGAAGAGTGCCCACTTTATTTTGATCTCCGAGAGCATCTCCACGGAGAAATTGGCAGATATTTATGTGCGGGAGGTGGTGGTTAGGCACCGGGTGCCAGTGTCAGTAGTCTTTGACTGAGATGTTTGTTTCACATTTAGATACTAGGAGAAGTTCAACGAGGAACTAGGCACTCAGCTTCATTTCAGCACGGTATACCACCCCTAGACATATGGGAAAAGCGAGAGCACGATCCAGACACTCGAGGATATGCTTCGGGCATGCATGTTGGATTTTGGAGGTAGTTCAGATACATACCTCCCATTGGAAGAGTTTTTATACAACAATAGTTACCATGCCAGTATCGACTAACCTCCGTTTGAGATGTTGTATGGTCGGAGTTGTAGGACCTCGGTTTGTTAGGTTGAGGTGGGACACCGAGTATTGGGGAGCACCAAAGTAGTGCTCAAGACTACTGGGTTGATTCAGGAAGTACGCGACAGACTACAAGTCACACAGAGCCATCAAAAAATCTATGCTAACTAGCGGCGATCGTATCTTGAGTTCCAGGTGAGGGACTTTGTGTTTCTAAAGGTGTTCCCAAGGAAGGGAGTCATGAGGTTCCGGAAGAGGGGAAAACTAGGGCCCTGATATATTGGTTCGTTCATGATTTTGGCCCGAGTGAGCAAGGTGGCTTACCACTTGGATTTGTCGGACGAGCTTAGCCAGATACACAACACCTTCCATGTGTCTTAGCTCCCGAAGTGTGTCAAAGTCAAGGTCGTAATTATTTCTCTGAATGACATTTAGGTAGACGAGAGCCTGAACTACATTGAGAGGCCTGATGCAATTTTGGATAGGAAGACCAAGGTTCTTCGGAACAAGGAAGTGAAACTAGTAAAGGTGCAATAGCAGTACCGAAAGGGCTCCGAATGGACATGGGAGCCAGAGGAAGAGATGCAAGATCCCTATCTGGACTTATTCGCATCAGAAGACTTTGACAGCGAAGTCTAGTTCAAGTGGGGGAGATTTGTAACACCTATTCCAGTTATCATTTAATTTTTCAAGTTTTTAGGGTTTTATGCTAGGACTCGACGAGTTGGGGAGCTCCAACTTCTAACATCCTAATTTACAAGAATGAGATTTATGGATTACATGCACTTAAGGAAGTCTACTCGACGATTTGGAGGCCCCAACTCGTCGTGTAGAGTTTAGATAGACCACGTAATCAATATGTTCTACTCGACGAGTCGGAGGACCCCGACTCGATGAGTAGAAGCTGGAAGATGAAGCCCTAGTTTACAGGGTCCTGCACCCTATTTTAAGGGTCATTAGCCTTGACCAGCCTTCCATACCATCCCCCTTGAACTCAGAAAACCCTAATCATGATTTTGCTCCATTTTTGTGTGTTAAGAAGCATGGAAGGTGAATTTGTGGAGAGGACCTGAAGTCTAAGGATCTTGGAACAAGGAGAAGCTTGTGGATTCGGCTTCTACTTCATCTTGGCATCATCTGGAAGGTAACAAGTCGTTACCTTGGCTTTTCTCTAAGCTAGATCTCTTCATGCTAGGTTTATGGCTATTTCTAGGTTGTTATGGAGCTATTTCGGGTATTGGTCATGATCTAAAGTTGTAACTTCAGATCTGGACTCCTCTAGGTCCCAAATTCATAAAATTATCAACTTTACCTTATATTGACCTCTCACCATGCTCTAAACCTCATTCTAGACTTGGTTTTTGGTGTTCTAAGCCTTTAAGACCTTGCATGCACATAAAGTTTGCAACTTTACGTGGAATTTGTGCCTTAGGAAGCTAGATCTACAAATCGGAGCTTTGGGGAAGCTTAAAAATGACTGGATGAGAAAGGGGCTGAAGGGACTTGACGAGTTGCATGGTCAAATCGACGAGTCCGATGAAGATTGGCCATTAAAGGTTTTTGCATGGACTCGGCGAGTCATTGAGACGACTCGACAAGTTAGTTAAATGACTCAACGAGTCAGTTAGGGTTTTCCCAACTTTTGGACGCGCATGGACTCGACAAGTTGTCTGGAAACTTGGCAAGTCAACTAGGGGTTTCACAATTTCTTGGGTTCTGGAAGGACTCGACGAGTCAATGAACTACACTCGATGAGTTAGGTCAACATGGATTGTTGACCTTGACCGTTGACTTTGACTTTGACCAAGGGTTGATCGGTTTGATTGATGGGGGTATTTTAGTAAAGTGGGAATTTATGGAAGTGGTTATGTGATCAATATAGGTGGTGGAGTTCATGGTTGTAATTCAAGAGCTTGATCTTATCACTACAGTTCGACATTAGGGAGGTGAGTTCTCCTCACTATACTAACAGGGTCTCAGGCACCAACGCCGGCCCTTTTCAGATTTGTATCTAGGTTTATTGCATGATATGCTTATTGATTTATATACTTGTACTTATGATGGTGGTATGATTAGTGACATGGTTAGGTCGGTATCCTGGTATATAGGATAATGTTATGTTAGAGATTGGTTAGGTCGGTATCCTGGTTTGTAGGATAATGTTATGTTAATGACCGGTTAGGTCGGTATCCTGGTTATAGGGTGTTGCTATGATTATTGATCTGTTAGATCGGTTTGAGTATTATATACATGCTAGCATATGATATTTATGTACGCATGATTTTTTGATTGAGGTTGGGTTGAGGCGGAACTGCTTTGTGCTGAAGGCCAACATACCCTGGGCAGTTAGATAGACAGCAGACCCGGGAGGGCATATTAGTCAGGCCAAAGGCCCGACGAGCGGTCTAGATAGGCTGAAGGCCCAAAGAAGTAGTCTAGACGTACCAAAGGCTCGGAGAGTGGTCCAGATACTGTAGGCCCGGTGCGGTCGGTCCAGTCGGGTTGATGGCTCATTATGCATGTTGTTTGTTTGTTATGATATGGTTATATCTGTATGGCGTTGGTATTTTAGGGGTAACTCAATTAGCCTTTGAGCTTACATTTACCATGTATTGTTTTAGGTACTTCTGATGATCGCGGGAAGGCGAATGTGTGACCGTGCACCCCCTTATGTTTTTAAAATTTGATTCTAGGATACTCTGACATTAAACCATAATAAAAACATGTTTTTAATAATTACCGGTTTTGAATAATTTAAAAAGTTTTAAATTGGCTTGATTTTTATGGATGTTACACAACTCATCGAGTAGAGATCATTTATGAGGATTCTGGAATTGATCCTACTTGACGAGTCGGAAGGCCTCGACTCGGCAAGTACGAGCAGTAAAAGAAAACCCTAATTTTTAGGGTTTGCACCCGAAATAAAGGACTTAATCCGCCTCTTGTGCCCTCCCTTGCCACTTCATTACCCAGAGGAGAAACCCTAGTCGTTACTTGTTGCTTCCTTATGCTTGTGAGACTAAAAGAGTGCTTTTGGTGCATTTTGTTGAAAAAGCTTGAAGGTTGAGAAGCTTGGAATGGGAAGGAGCTTGTAGATCTAACATCCACAACGTTTGGGCATCCATTTGAAGTTAACAAGTTGTTACCTTGATCATTCTAGCATCATATCCCCTTTTTCTTGTGTTTAAGGCCATTTTTAGTATATTTGTGAAGCATTTCGGGTGTTGGGTAAGATCTGGAGTTGTAACTTTAGATCTGGACTCCTCTAAGTCCCTAGAGTTATAAAGTCACTGAATTTATCAAGCATTGGCCCTTCTCTTTGGCTAAAACCCCTCTGTTAGCTTGGTGTTGGCATTTAAGAGCTTGCATGCATGTAAATTTTGCAACTTTATGTGGAAACCATGCCTTAGGAGGCTAGATCTACAATTTAGAGCTTTGGGGTAGCTTAAAAAATGTCTGAACACAAAAAGAACCGAAGGAACTTGTCGAGTCCGTTAGCCAACGCGACGAGTCGGGTAGGGTTTACCCGTTTTTGAGATTTCAAGTGATTTTAGTGAAGGATTGGAGTTTTCGGTCTTCTGGACATTGAGGAAATAGACGAGTTACAAAAGTAACTCGTTGAGTTGACGGATTACTTATGTAACTCGTTGAGTTGCTGGATCCACTCAAGGAGTTGAGGTCACCATGGATTGTTGACCTTGACTGGTGACCTTGACTTTGACCAGAGTTGACTTTAAGGGAATTTGTGGTATTTCGGGATTGTGACAAGTTAGTCACATGATAATAATAGGAATTTGAGTTGGATCAGTGCATGGGACTATATAATCTTATCTTGTCAGTTCAACATTTACGAGTGGTGAGTATCCTCACCATACCAATGGGTCGAAGCCACCAAGGCTGACCTATTATTGTTATGAGTTATGATTAGTTGGTTATGGGATATGTGATATGCTAGTTATTTTTGATAATCGCTCGAAGACCTCGGGGGGTTCTCGAGGCACTTGTATGTAAGACCTTGGAGGGTTTCCATGGCATTCTATTATATTTGATTGTGTGGTTTGTATGTCATCTCTTGTTTGTCAAGATCGTACGGAGGTTCCCACGGCAGGAAGACCATGTCGGGGTTCCCATTGCAGGAAGACTATATGGGGGCTCCCATGGCAGTTAGTTAAGACCACGTGGGGGTTCCATTAGCACTAGGTGTAAGACCCTGGAGGGTTTCCATGGCTTCCTTATATGTTTGTATGCATGGCTTATGTGCTTAATGTGGCTTTTATAGCTAATATGATTATCTGATTATATGGATTGTGTGGGGTATGCTCTAGGCAACTCACTAAGCATTAGCTAATAGTTTGTTGATTGTTTCAGGTACTTCTGAGCCTAAGGGCAAGGGAAAGATTTGATGGCGCGGCATGCACTTTCACAAGCATTTTTCTTTTGGGATACTCTGATATTAGAAATAAAATTTGTTGATGTATGAATTGAAAACAATTGCTTAGAGATCTTATGGATAATTGGAAATGTTTTGATATTTTAAAAATAAAAAATTTCTTTTGAAAATTAGGTCGTTACACGAGGTCCAGTTTCTGGGGCACCTTGTCAACCAGAACGATATTTTGGTCGAACCGGCCGAAGTAGAGGTCATGATGAGATGGGAGGTTCTGAAGTCTCCATCTAAGATTCGGAGTTTCCTCGGGGTAGCAGGCTTTTAACGGAGATTCATACATGATTTCTCTAAGATAGTAGTACCCATGACCCGACTGATGAAGAAGGTTGTTGTATATTGTTGGGGGCCTGAGCAGCAGGCAACGTTCAGGACATTGAGACAGAGGTTCTGTGACGCGCTGATTTTAGCCCTGACAAAGGCCATTGAGGATTTTGTAGTATACTGCAATGCGTCCATCTCGGGGTTGGGCGCAGTTTTGATGCAGAGGGGGCACGTCATTGCCTACGCCTCGAGGCAGTTGAATCCTCATGAGGTGAACGACCCGACGCACGACTTGGAGTTGGGTGTGGTTGTTTTCTCCCTAAAGATTTGGCGACACCACCTCTATGGGGTCCGATGTACCATTTACACAAACCACAAGAGCTTGAGGTACCTCATGGATCAACCGAATCTGAACATGAGGCAACGTCGGTGGTTAAATGTGGTGAAGGATTACAATTATTAGATCCTCTACCACCCGGGGAATGTCAATGTAGTGGCTGATGCACTTAGCCACAAGGCATTCGTAGCCCCAATCAGAGACATCTATCTGAGGATGACAGTATTGACTCTGCTTCTGAAGAAGATCTAGGAGGCCTAGCAGGAGGCTATGAAAGACGAGCATCAGAAGAATGAGCGTATCATGGGCCAGATTTCCTCCGTAGACTATGATAGCCGCAAGTTATTGACACTTCACCGTAGAATGTGGGTTCCATACTCAGGCGGTGTGTGCCAGATCCTGATGGGGGAGGCGTACAAGTCCAAATTTTCCATCAATCCCAGGGTGACAAAGATGTACATAGATCTTCGCCCTGATTACTGGTGGCCCTGCATGAAGTCGGATTTAGCCTGGTACATTGAGAGGTGCTTGACCTATAGGAAGGTCAAGGCCGAGCACCAGAGACTCATAGCAAGATGCAGCTGTTAGATATCCCTGTGTGGAAATGGGAGGATATTACTATAGATTTCATCATGAAGCTTCCCAGGTCTGCATGGGGAGTGGATTCAATTTGGTTCATCATGGATCGGTTGACCAAGAGTGTCCATTTCATTCCGATCCAGGAGAGCGTTTCAGCCAAGAAGCTGGCCGACATCTACATCAAGGAGGTAGTAGCTCCACACGGAGTGCTAGTTTCTATGATTTTTGACCAAGATGTATGGTTCACTTCCAGATTATGGAAGAAATTTAATGACGAGTTTGGTACTCATCTGCACTTTAGCACGACTTTTCACCCCCATATGGATGGTTAGAGTGAGCGGACCATCCAGACCTTGGAGGACATGCTTCGGGCGTGCGTATTAGACTTCGTTGGTAGCTGGGATACCTACCTTCCTAGGCATAGTTTTCCTATAATAATAGCTACCACGCGAGCATCGACTGTCCTCCCTTCGAGATGTTATATGGGAGGAAGTGCGAAACCCCGATATGTTGGGGTGAGTTGGACAGAGGGTCATTGAGAGTACCGAAGTAGTACTGAATACGATAGAGAGGATCCAGCAGGTCCAGATCAGGCTTCAGACTACTCAGTATTGGCAGAAAAGTTATGCATACAAGCGTCGTTGAGACCTGGACTTTCAGGTAGAATATATGGTTCTTCTGAAGGTGTCATCTTAGAAAGGTGTCATTCGGTTAAGTAAACGAGGAAAGTTGGGCCTCAGGTACATTGGTTTGTTCAGGGTTTTGGCCTGGGTGGGCCGAGTTTCATATCAGCTGGATCTTCCAGTCGAGCTTAGTCAGATCCACAGCACCTTTCATGTCTCCTAACTGCGGAAGTGCTTGGTAGATAATTCTGAAGTGGTTCCTCTAGAGGATATCCAGGTGGATGATAGCTTGAACTACAACGAGCGACCAGTAGCCATCCTCTAAGGAACAAGAGGTTTGAGTTAGAGAAGGTGCAATGGCAACACCGCAAGGGCTCGGAATGGACTTGGGAGCTGGAGGACGAGATGAGGGAGCACTACACAGAGCTATTCCTAAACAATAAATGTTGTAAAGACCCGAAAATCAAGGGTAAAAATTTCATTTTTAATATAACCCAAAATAGATATCATTTATTCCAAACATATCAAATCATCATTAAGTAAAACATTTATCAGAGTTCATCCTAAAATCATTCATTGTGAAAATCATAGGTGTGTGCACTGCGATCAATCCGAGCCCTTCCCTTCCAAAACGATGATACCTAAAACAATAAACAAAACCTGTAAGCATGAAGCTTAGTGAGTTTTCCAGAGCATACCATACACATAATCCACATAACACATATCCTGTTAGCTATAAAATCTACCTGTATCACTTAAGCCATGCATACATAAAACCTAGGAAAGCCATGGGCTACCCCACATGGTCTTACTTCCAATGCCATGGGGTACCCCACATGGTCTTCACCTAGGACTGCCATGAGCTACCCCACATGGTCTTACATCCAATGTCATGGGCTACCCCACATGGACTTTACCTAGGACTACCATGGGCTACCCCACATGGTCTTACATCCAATACCACGGGCTCCCCCCGGGTCTTCCATGCAAGTATCACAAAGACAACTAGCATAACACATATCATATAATCACTAGCATACCACTTAGCATAACGCTAACTACCATACCACATATCTCTACTACAGCTAGTGTACCACATAACATAAAATGGGTCGGCCTTGGCGCCTTAGACCCATTGATATGATGAGAATACTCACCTCGAATGTAGAAGCTTCCTGAGGAAATCCTTAGTTGTTGCCCCCACCAGTTACCCGAGCTGCCACTACCAGTCAACATAACCAATTAGCAATTGGGTCCCTTACCATAATCCTTGGTCCATGCATGGGGTAAAATGACCATTTTACCCCTGCCTAATATGATTCAAAACTAAGGGTCCAAACCTAAAACAAAAGCCCAAAACTGCTAAACTTCCGAAAGCCATAACTTCTTTGTTATAACTCGTATTTCGGCATAAGTTCTTCGTTATAAATCCGTTTTCAACGATCCTTATATCCACGGAAAGGTGACGAGATTCTCTAAAATTCTAACAACTCAAACTTTCCTTAAGACCTTTCAAACAAAAATCCATTATCCATAAAAGCCCGAACTGACACTTTACCAAATTAACCCTAGGCTCCAAAACACAACCCGAACACCCGAAACACTTCTAATACATCACCCGCACCCAAATGGGCCTAGATCTTGTCTTCTCTAGAGCCATACTCCTTATGAAGACCAACCTTCGGCCCACAGCCTTAGACTAGAAGTCAATTCGGAACAGAGAGTTACAAATGTCCTAAAGGCAACCATGATGAGGATAGAATACACCGATGAACACGTCGTTCACAACACCTACAGGTTATAAACCTATCAACGTTCCACGGTACTGTCTAGAAAGAGTCTCTGGTCGTCATCTATACTCCGCTAGATGACTAGGTCAACAAAAACATCGAGGCATCTCATCATTTTATTTAATCACACATCAACTATCTACCCATGTTTCACCCAACATATTTGTAGATAGAAAAAACATATACAGCTTAAAACGTGTATAAAACATTCATTCGACACTTATCTCAAATAAATAAATAATATATAAAAACATAGCACATATTTTATAGAGAATACTTCGTATCTATGTGTTAGAAGAAAGGGAATATATACTCACTTTATAAGATGATTATCGGATGGCACTACGGCTCTTAAAGTAGTATTCTTTGATGGAATGGAACCGGGATATCTTTAAACACCGGGCTTCTTGCGGGTAGAGCTTCGGCTTGAAACTCTTTTCTTCTCGGGATTTTCGGAGCTTCGGGACTTGCTTCAGGTTTCGGGATGATACCAGGACTTCGGGGGTATTTCAAGATAGCTCGAAAGGGTATAAAGAGTGAGAGCATTGAGGAATTAGCAACCATGGTCGGCTGCCCTTCGGTTTCTATTTATAGGGCTGAAATCCTAAATTCATGTTGTGAACCACTAATGTTCACGTCATGAACTCGATCCTACATAGGTCATTGCGTTCGTCATCAGGCCACTTGCTTTGGAAGGCGTCCATCACATGTTCACGTCGTGAACACCCTGTTAACGTCGTGAACTCTGACAGTGGTGGGAGTTTGTGCCCCGAACTTCATAAATTCATATCTCTCGCATACGACATCCGCTTTCAATGTTCTTTATATCCATGCATAAGTGAGATTATGCTCTACAACTTTCATTTAGACTCCGTCGGCTAATTTTGACTTAATTTTTATTATTTTATTTTTAGTAGGCCGGGATAGGAAAACACCATTAGAAATTCATAACTCCTTCATCCGACGTCCGTTTTCGTCTGTCTTTTAACCGTTGGACTAGTATCGACGATATCTTCGATTCACGTTAAGATTGTTTCAGCTAGAAATCACTCGATCTCATATTCGAACTTTGGGTTGCATATTGCTAAGTCGAAACTTAGAAAAATCATAACTTCTTCATACGAAGTCAGATTTAGACGTTCTTTTTATCTACGCTCTCGGTTTAACGTACTCTACGACTTTTGTTTAGATCACTAAGGCTAAATACCACTCTATCGTAAATTCACTATTTACGTCACAGTGTCGTTCTGTCGTGAAACTTCGACATGTCATAACTTCTTCGTTATAACTCGTATTTCGGCATTCTTTATATTTTCGGAATCCTCGTCACAACCACTACAACTTCCTTCATGGATATCGGGTTTATCTAATGTTTTACTTTAACACTTAATTTTATCCTTAATTCATTTAAGTGACACAATTAAGCATAAAACACATAATACTCAAATAATACATTCTTATTATTTCAAAACGAGTTACAAAGGTTAACATAGACTATTAGATGATCATTACTTCCTAGCCTAGAAACACGGGCGTTACAATATATATATATATATATATATATATATATATATATATATATATTCGAGACTTCATCATCCAACTCTAACATATTTAGGAGCATGTATGCCTACTTTTGTGTTAGTTCCTCGTGTAGGCACGATAGAAGTATGTCTCATGTTCAAACTAGCAATTGTGTCCAAAAGTTTGTTGCTTTCTTGCCTATAAAAGAGATAAGATTTTTGCTCGATATCATAGTACATGTCATCGGTTTGTAAAACTATCGTGACACACTAACCTAGAACACGACACAAAATAAACGAGTCTACGTAAAAGATTTCAACACGTTTAGTTAAATGATTTAAAACGACACAACAAAGAAATTGAATATATAATGTTAGGGCCAAAAGTGTCAACACGAAAAGGACTTAGTTATTCATATATAAATTTATTTTTATTTAGGTATATTGCATAGGTGCAAAACCAAACCACAAAGAAGTCTAGGTTAATATTTCTTTCTCCTTTTTTCCTTTCCTTTCCACACTCATCGAGTAACCCTCCTTCTTGAGACCTTACCCTCCGCCTCCCAACTTATAATCCTACGACTTACATTTATCGTGAATTCACCCCTTCCCTTCCCAAACTTCTAATCCTTCCACTTTTTCACTTTTTACTTTTCATATCCTCAACTTTTATATTTTCAACTTGTTTAGTGTATCAACTCGATACAACACAAGATATTTACAATCTCTAAACTCTTAACCTGCTAACTAGACACTAAATAAACACGTTGACATGTCATAACACAAAAATTAAATGTGTATGGTTAGGATCAAGCTCTTTTAAACTGTTTAATGCTACAACCCGGCACGACACATCAAGTTTGTCAGGTCAAATTGTTTGATAGATAAAGCACCATTTGGTTGGTTTTGGATCTGAAAAATGAAAACTGGTGTTTCATCTCTATTATCAACCGAAAATGCAGGTCTAATTGTAACCGGCACGGCACCACAAGTTTGTTGATATTTCTGAAGTTGAGATCTAAGATCCTTCGATGCCATAACCAGCTCAAATCTGATGTAGCTTTCGAAAGAAGACATATAGCTCGTTTACCCACAATTGGATTGATGTCCAAAGTAAACATGTCACCCTTTCGTTTGGATTTCAGCAAAACTTCTTTTGTATAAACATTCAAAATAATGCTTCCTTCTTTGTTAAAAAGTACTTGATTTCCAGTGCCTACCATGAGTTGTGATACACTTATCAAGTTGTGTTGTAAGCCTTCAACATACACAACTCGATTCACTGTGAATTGTCCATTCATGATTTTCCCAAATCCTTTGACTTTACACTTTTGATTGTTTCCAAACTTAACCACTCTAGCATTTTTCAAGCTTCGAAAGTCTCTAAGATTCTCCTTCTTCCCAATCATGTTACGAGAGCAACCACTATCGATGTACCATTTATTATCATATTGCTCTTTACAAAGTACCTGCAATCATTGAAAGACTTTAGGTACCCAAGGCTTTTTGGGTCCTTGGAAATTAGATTTCAAAAAAGATTTGAAAGAATAACTGTTGACTAAACCACAAACTTTAGTTTTGAGACTATTAATAATGTCTACATCTTCATTTATAAGGATTGAAACATAAGGTTTTCTTTGTTTCATATGATTACTTATGTTACCCTTCGCATTCTGAGTTTGTGATTGTTCAATCTTCGTGTTTGTGATTGGTTTCCATGCTTTTACCACGATATTTGAATCCTTTGATGACAAATTTCCATTTGAAGAAGTGTTTACATACTTCTCATATGCTTCGTTGATTTGATCTTTCGAATATTAACTTGATTGATAAATTCTTCCTCTTCCTTCGAGCCAGTGATCAATATTCTTTCGTGAACTTATCCCCTTTTCATGCAAAGCTTTCAATGTTTGTTTTTTCGTATGATTAGGAAAATTTGGCTTTTGAGAAATAAAATCAACTTTTGATTTTGAAACATATGATCAGCATAGGAATTATCCACTGTTGATTTAAAATGTTGACGTTGTGTGAAAAATTTTGTTGGATTAGAATTCAATGAATTATCAGAAATCTTGCTTGAAATGTTAGATTTTGACACTTTCGAAAACTTTGGGGTTGTTTTCTCTTCAAACTTAGTATGTGTTTTTGGACGATAAACTTGTTTTACTTTTGAAAAAGATGAATTTTTCACTTTGAAAATATATTTGGATGACTTTGATTCAGACACATTTTTGCTTGAATGATCAGGACTTTTTTTTTGTCTGAATAATTGACTGAATTCACAGACTTAACTGGTTTTGACAACTCAGTTGTCATTTTCCGAGACTCTATTGTTTGCCAAAATATTTTCTTTCGTGCTTGTCTTTTTGAAACATTATTTTCTTTTGAAAAATTTTCAATTTGTTCATTAAATTCTTTTGAATTAATTTGACCTCACTTTTTGTATCTTCAAAATTTGGTTTGGTGACTTCTTTCTCAAGTTTTGATTTTTCAACACATTTTCTTTGAGATTTTTGTCTTTGAAAAACATATGAATTCTTCGTTAGGTTGTTTTCAACTATGCTATGATTTGCAAAGAACCCTTCATCAGATGTTTGCAAATTGTCTTGTTCCACTAATTTCTTGAATTCGGGTTTGACATTGTCAACATTTCTAGTTGTTACGAACACTTGATTTGGAAACCCAACATCATCTGAACACTTGAAAATGGGATACACCACAGTATTTGTTTCAAGGTAATGAGCACCTTGTTCTTTCAACACTTTGTCATACTTTTGTGTATCACCATACACCTGGTCAACTACAATTTGAGGAATTTCTTCATTCTTTGAAAATACATTTTCCTTCGAATATTTCTCATCTTTTTCATCATCACTATCATCAGTTTTACTGTCTCTGATTTCCACAAAGTCCGAATCACAATCTTTCGATGTTGAGGATTGATAAGTATCATTCTTAACCAAAAAATCATTAACTTTTTCTTTCCCTTTAGATGAAGATGCAACATTAATAATAGACAACTGAGAACAATCAACATCCTCAAGATCACTAATTTCACTGATATTATCAGAATTATCTTCAATATCAGCAAAATTAGACTGAGTATCAGATGTTGAAGTTTCAGTCTTTTTCAAAATGTGAATTTGTTCAGATTGAGTCAAAGTATCATTTACAATTTCAACTAACTCAATAGCATCAAGATATTCGTCTACTTTTACTATTCCATATCTATATCTATCATCAGGAACTTTGTCAAATTCAACTATTTCTTTCTCACAATCATACGAAATATTATCTACCTTAGCTCTTTCGTAAGCTAAAAAAGGCAATAACTTCCTATGTTGTTCTTTACTTATCTCACAAGAATGATGTAATTCTGTTAATTTCCCATACAATCTTTTGGTTGAATTACAATAAATGTTTCTTTGTGCTAACAGTAGTTTTATTTCACTTGCCAAATTATCCCTATCAACCATAATGTTTTTAATTTGAAGTTCTAAACAATCTACTTTCGTGTTTTTCAATTCTAACTTCTTCTCTGTCTCTAACAACTGCATAGAAAGCTTCTTAGCCTCATTGCTCCATGTGTCGGATTTCACATCTCCTCATCATCTGATCCAGATGACCAAAATTGATAAGTTCCATCATCATCTTATTCTCCCATGGCAACCAATGATAAGTTCTTTGCCTTCGCACGAACCTCTTCCAGTCTTTCAGCATAGTATGCTTCATCTTTTACCTTGTTTTTCTTCTCATCTTTCTTCCTCAACATGAAATCATTGGTTAAATGATTGGCATCGTTACAGTACTGACACTCTACTCCAGCATCTCCTTTTAATTTCTTCTCAATCTGTCCCTCAACATTCTTCGCATCCTTCTTTTCTTCCTTCTTCTTCTTATCACTCGAAGTTTTATTCACAAAACTTCCTTTAATCTCAAAAGACTTGATCTTCGAATTGAATGGCTTTTTGAAGAACTTTTTGACACGATTGTTTGAATAAAATGCAATTGCTTCATCATCAGAATTCATGATGAATCCCTCTTCTCCATCAGAATCACTTTTCTCATGAATTTCTTTCTCAGTCATTTTCGAAACCAAAGCCAAAGGACCTCCCAAGCTAGCCTTTGTTTCTTCAACAATTTCATTTACTTCATTTTCGTGTGATTTTAACTGATTGTACACATCATTCAAAGTTGATGTATCAAAGCTTTGTTTATTTTTGACCATCATGCTGACATTTCACCACTCCTTTCTCAGTCCCATAACAAATATGAGATTGAACTCCATGACTGATCTGGTGATTCTATATCGGTTGCATCGATAGATCAATTCATTAAGACGATTATAGTATGCCTCAATAGTTTCACCGTCTTTCTGTTTGAAGTCTTTCAATTCAACCAAACACTGTTTCACAGAATTCATTCTTGTCTTTTCACTTCCTTGAAACTTTTCCTTTAGATTGTTCCATATTTCCTTTGCAATTGTACAACTCCTCACATAGTTGTAAACAACTGGAGGCAAAGCTCCTCTGAACTCTCTCATGCATTTCTTCTCCAGTTTTTTCGTACGTTCAGTTTGATTTTCTACTCCAGAACTTGCAGAAGACGCTCCAATTGGTTAAACATTTGATGGAGGATTGATATTACCAGAAATACAAGTCCACAGCTCTTCATCTAAACCATTGAGATAATCATCCATACGATCAGCCCTTTGATCGTAATACTCAGGAATTAGCATTGGAATCTTTGTTAAAGATCCCAACAAATGAGAGAATGAAGTCATGAAATTAAGATCGAATGACGTTGTTGTTGTACGGAAGAAAACTTTGAGAATTTGAAGAAAACTTGAGATTTTTAACAGCAAATTAGTTGATTCAAATTGAAACAACTAGGAGATCACTCGATTCAACAATTCAAGTGCAGAATCGAACCACAAACTTAGATCTAATAAACTTTTCACTTTTCAAAAAGTGCGGAAACTTTTAAACCAAAAAATTGATTCAAAAACTTTTGAAATGATGAGAATCAGATCAAATATATGATTCTTGCTCTGATACCAATTGTAGAATCTATGAATCGAGTTTGAATATTAATCAGAGTAAGTAATCAAGATTTGAATGAAAGATCGAACACCAATGTAAATAAGATTTCGTTTCAGCTCAATATTACGCTTTGGTTTTTACAGAGTGCAAAATTAGACAAGACTGTAAAGAGCCTTATTTAACTCTAGTAAAGACTCCTATTTATAGGAGAGTAAAAACGTACAAAAAATATACTAAGGACTAGATATTAAAGCTTCGTATAAAATGCCTTAGTAAAATAGATATCAAAACATACGAAGAGTACAAATAAGACTTCGACTCTTTGCAACCTAACAACCCTTACAGACTTGTCTTGGGTTAGCTCAGTTATGGGTCCACATAAGGGCAACCCAATAAAATCCCTTAGCACATCTCTTCTTTCCATATGAGGTCAGATATACGATGTCATATTGTCATACATAACATGCATACAAATCTTCATGCATCATATGTAAAACACATGCTAATTTCATAAAATGCCATAAAACATATGTTTACTACATAAACATATCATATTAGGCAAGGAAAACATACCAATATATCATATAAGTACTCCATGCATAATTCATTTATATTGCTTAACATATTCATCATACTTGCTTACTGATTAGCTTTACTTCAACATCGGCTTCATACTTCTAAATTGATATCCTTTTTTAGAGTGTTCTCTTGCTTTATGCAAACAATGATTCCATCTCAATTGCTATTTATAGGTGATTACAATGAGTTAACTACTTGTTCTTGTTACTCACATAATTGAGATTTGATGTGTCGTGTTTTGCCTGGTAATAAAGTTAATAAAAAAAACATGCAAAAACATTACAAAAAACAAGTTTCTACTTAATAATTTTGTAATCATACAACACAAAGAAACCAAATGCAACATCCCACTAAATCACATTAGCATCAAAAGAAGGCCAATCAAAATTGGATCATAAACATAGTGGTAACAATTATACATGGACACTTAACTATCTCCACAAAAGCAATCAAGATTTCCCCCCATTTTACTTCAACATCTCCTTCTTCTTCTTCTACCCAATTTAAGATCACTGGGGATTATAGACACATTATCTACATAAATCCCACCTTTAGAATGTGTGCAATCTATCTGCTTCATTGAAAACCTTACTTCAGTAGCAGGATCAGATGAAGTTACAATGAACTCCCCTACTTTATACTCAATCCAGCAACCACGTTTATGATTTCCATTTGTCTCATCATCTTTATCACAATCATCTAAAAAAGATTCAGTAGATGATGATTCTTGAGCATCTGAAGTTGATAATTCAAATCTTACAGGCTTTATGTCCCACCCATGAGTTTGATCAAAGCTGCATACACGTCTCCCCAATCGTTTTGAAAATCTTCCTAAATGTATCCTAAATGATAACGTGTATACATCAGCTGGAAATGGGAATTTCAACACCCCATCTACTTCAAACCACCATATTTGATGCAAATATGCTGCAATGTTAAACCTGTGATATAGCAACAGAATCAGAATCAGACAACCAGTACACATAACACAATCCATCTTTTTTGTTGATACGAAATCTTGAAATGATGAAGTTATAAACCTTGATTCTTCGGTGTGAACCCAATTCCAGTATCTTCGATCTTCTATCCCTGTAATTGCCATTGCCTTTGCGGAGATTGACACGCATACTCTTCCAGTAACCTTGTCCAACCATACTTCCTACAAGATTCGATCAAAATCAAGTTCAGATTTTGAAGTAAAACATATGATCCGACTCCAATTGAAAACAAAAACATGTAAATCAACAAAAGAATAGAGATCAATACGAGACGAAAGGGAAAAGGGATTCAGAAGCTTGCCTTGTTGCCATCGTCGAAGGGAACAGGGCGAGAGAGGAGGGAAAAGATGTCCTTTTTACAGAGATTTTGGTACCTCTCAGGTGGAATTAGGTCGAGCAGATCTTGGTAGTTAGGTGGAAGCTTTGATTCCCAAACGGTGTCCGATGAAGCAGCGCCACGGAACGAACGGTTGAGTCGTGCTAGGTTACATATCTCCGGCGGGGTAAGGTAGGTAAAAACACCGGCGATGCAGCTCTCCGGTATATCGCCGAGTCCGGTTCCGTTGCCGGCTGTCGACCCTCCTTCTGTCAAATTAGACAACGACGCTCCCATGTAATCAACCTTTAGCCCCAATTTTTGGGGATTTTGTGAAGTGAGGATGTGACAGTAGGTGGTGGTGGTGGTGGTGGTCGCCTGTGGAGGAGTGTGGTGGAAGGGAGATTTTTATTTGAGGGAAAGCTGTTTATGTGTCGATGACAGCCTTCCCCCTCAGCTGTTGTGGAGTTTTGTGTTTATTTTAATACGTCGCACCAAGACAAAGATTTGTTTTCGAATAGAATTGTCGGACTTTTTCCAGAAATAAAATCATCAACCACTAATCATTGTGTAATAACCTTTTCCTTCAAAGATCACTTATGATTAATTTTCTCTAAAATAAGTTAAGACTTGACCTAATCTACCTTATCTTCGAAAAATCTATAGTATAATTGTTTAAAACAGATCATATAATTCGGATTTTGAAAAAAACGTTTTTTCGATCAAAAAACTTGTTTTGTGTTTATTGTAGTGGAAGATAATTTGCCAATTTATTGTGGCGGACGTTTTAATACTTTCGAATGCAGAAGACATGGATTTAATGGTGAACGCCACCGACCATGATATTATTGTCAATATACTTTTTTAAAGTGGACACCTCAATTTCGTTTTTTTGTATAAAAGATACTAGGATAGATAAACGTGAATATCACGGGATATTTATCTTTATAAGTGATGAATCTTTTGATGTTTACATGTGGTTATGATTAATAAGATGTAATCAAAGACTTTGAAACAAGAAAATCCCTAACAGGAGACCAGGTGGCCGAGACGGTCATGCCAAAAATCGGTGGTTGAAGAAGCTATGTGTAAGCGACACTGGTAAAGGGGTTGAGGTTGTTGGTGCTATTGTGAAGCGGTAGAGATTGTCGGTGCTAATGTGTCGACTTAGGAGCTTCATATTCGGAAAATCCTTCACATTAAAGTCAAATGGATGAAATTCAACAGAAATGTTGTTATCAATTGTGAATTGTCTAATTGATATTAAGTTTTTGATAATATGTGGTGTATAAAGAATATTTTTGAGGTGAATGTTTTTGGAAGATTGTATGAGAGTGGTGTTGCTCGATCCAAGAATTGGCATACGATTTCCATTACCAACAATTATAGAGGTAAGTTGAGTGGTTTTACCTTAATTAGCCGTGAAATGGGAAAATGCACTTGTATCCATGTATCATTGGTTATCACCAGGTTCCATGGTCATGGCTTGAAAGGCTTCACCAAGTTCAGTGGGTTCCAAGGCATCATAATCAGTCATATGAGCTTGGTGATGTTCACCTGCAGTGTTAGCGTTAGATTGTTGTTGTTATGGATGACTAGTTGTGGCCTGATGCGATGTTGGTTGATGTCGAATGTTGTTCCATGGGGTTGGCGGTCCATCCAAGTTGTGTTGGGTATGGGTATGGTGGAGGCATCATCCACCAAGGAGCCCACTATGGTGGATTAGAACTGTTCACTAACCATGGATGGTATCTTTGATTGCTTGTTTGACCATGATGGTTCCAATTATGTGGGTTACAAGATCGACGTTGATTATAGTTACGAGGAGGACCACGGTTAGGGTTGTCATGTCTATTCTGAGGTGGAGGCGGATCATGGGAGGCAGCATCAACAATTAGTGGAGAGGTAAGCCATTCCTGCACAGATTGACGATGATGTTCCATTTGGAGCATGCTACAAGTCGTATCCCATTAGGGAAGGCTTTGATTAATGAAGGAGGTAACAGTATCATACTCAGTAGGCAGACCACAAACTAATTGTAACACAATGTGGTTTTCACTCACCGGACTTTCAGCATCTATCAACTGATCTGCAAGTTTTTTGATCCGCTGATAGTAGGCTTCGAGAGAAGGCATGGCTTTAAGAGTTAAGTTCATGAATTCTTGCTTTAAGGCGGCTGCCTGGGAGCCTTTGTTGTTAAGGAAGATGTTTTTGATACGATTCCATGCTTCAAGAGTTGTGGATTCAGTTTCAAGAACTTTGACCAGGAGATCATCTGATAGGGTTCTATATATCCATTGAAGGATAATGTCATCGATCTCTGCCCAAGATTCATACTGAGTGTTGGTCTTGATTGGGGATTTTGTGCCATCGATGTGTAAGAGAACTTTGCATCCACGGGCGTGAAGTTGGAATAATTTTACCATGATGAGTAACTCACATTCGTACCATTAAGCACTTTGATTTTGTTTTGTATATTAGTCACCGTGTAGACAGGATGGAGAGAATTGGTTTTTCCTGTTGCGTTTCTGTCTTCGTGGCTCATAGTGATGAGATGAGAAAAGGAAATCAAAAGGAAGAAATAGGGCAAGAGTTAGATGCGCTTTGATACCATGTAAAATGTTACAGAATTTGGTGCCCCTTTTCATTGAACGAATGGGTAACAAAAAGATAGCTATTTGGGGAAAAGATCAAGTTAAACTAATAGAGAGATACTACACATATTTAGAACAAATATATTCCGTTAATATAAAGTTCGAACACAAATTTACCAAGTGGATGTTTATTTTATAAGGTAACATTCATTGCAATGGAGTGGATATGACAGGAAAATCCTCTTAAGCTTTTAATTTGAGTGAAATAGGTTATGAGTTAGAAAAAAACCAAGTCCAATGAGTTTCGCTCTTTAAATACTTGTCACACGTAAATGGGTGGAACGCATTCTGGAATTTCGAAGATGTCCAAACCCATCTCTCCCCCAAATGCCTAGATGACATCAACACTTGAGCAAGCAAATGATGTTCAAGCAATGCTTGAATTTCCCAATGGAAAGATCCTTGGTAAACGTATTTGCTCCGTTATCGTTTGTATGAACCTCTTAAGTGAAATTATCATTTCTTAAAATATAGTGATGCAGCCAAGTCCTAAATGGATAGGACTAATATTGGATGTACAAAGAGATTGGAGTCTTCTTGTTTGACTTGTATGTTCAAAGACCTATTGATCACTAAGAATAGACTAGGCTCAACTTGTAGATATAGGTATTCGAAGCTTCTCGGGTATTCATTTGCGGATTTGAAGACCAGTATTACTTCAAGGGGGGAGTTGGTCTCGATCGTGCAAGCTCATTTGGAAACTGAAGTTGGGACATCCAATACTAACTTTGAGGAGGGGAATGTTAGGATGCAAAGTTCTCGTTGAATGTGGCTTAATCTCTTGTATGTGTAAATGGGTTGAGTCTTTCTTATAAATAGGAAGTGTATGACTCCCATTTAGTTAATAACTTGTAAGACCCATTTGTAAGTGTTAGTTTAGTGAGAGAATATCTAAAACCCACTTGTACTTTTATTATTCTAATGGAGCTTAAATGATTTTATTTACTCTTTGTGTTCTTGATGTTTGTATGTTCACTAGATCTTTACAATTTTGCATATGTCATCATAATCAGGGTCGCTACATCTGGTATCAGAGCGGGTGTTCTTGAAGCTCTCAAGAATTTATCCATGATGACTACATGATTTGGGTGAATCTTTATTAAGAGTTTGAAATATCTACTTTCCATGATCATCTTTCAATCCTTCATAAGAAATCAAAGTTTCCCATGTAATCAACCCGCCTTTCAACAATAACCTGTAAAATTGTTTCTCATTGACTTTGTATTTGACATCATCACAACCCAATAATCATAATCCAAATACACCATGATTACTAAAACTTGGATTTTTCTAGAGATAGAAAGTGAATATAAACCAAGTTCTAGAGAGAGAAAACGAAACAAACAAGTATTCTAGAGAGAGAAATATGAACTTTTGAATCAAATTAGGAAATAAATTTGATTTCTAGAAAACAAACTTTCTCAAAGATGAAGAACCTTATGGGTATTATGTAAAGCATATAAATCCTATGTGTGCATGCAACCCTAAATATTGATCTGTGTTTTCTCTAATTGAACATACATCTTGAACAATAAAATAGAAACCCTAGAACACTAGCATATTTTAATTTAAACTAATTAGGGTTAAGAGAAACATACCTTGATTGCTATTTAGCAATAACAATGAAATTATTTGTGTTGCTGAAGCCTTGAGAGCAAGCGCCACAAATGTCGCGTCACTAATGATTCACACCAAACACTAGCAATGGAAGATGACTGAGAAGGAGGAGAGAGGCTAGGAAATTTGGCCATGTATTCCAAAGAATGAGTGGCCAAAAATTCTAGGGTTGAAGCTCAATTTATAGTGCAGTCAGTAAACCCTAGATAAGCCCTAATCCAAGACTATCTTAAACCGAGTAATTATCCACTTTCTTGTTTATCCACCATGGATTATTCTAGAACCCCTTAGGCTACAAGAAACAGTCCAAGCCTAATGGAGGGTTCTAGATTGCCTCTTGCTCAACTATTGAACAATTGTACTTTAGTCCCCGCACTTTTAATTAATTCGTTTAATCCCAAAATTAATTACAATTAATTTCTGATTAAATATTAATTAAATATTACTATTTCTAATTAATATATTATTCTCATAATATATTAACAAATTATTTATTTCAATTTATTAATCAAACAATAAATCAACCCCTCTTTCTAAAATCATCATGTCTAGTTGCTAGTCTTGAGGGCAACCCAAAAGACTGTGCTACTATCAATTTAAGTATAGACCGATTATAGTTATGAGCTTAGAGACCTAATCCAACAGAACCCACAACAATAAATATTCACTCAAATCATGTAGTCATCATGGATAAATTCTTGAAAGCTTTAAGAACACCCGCTCTGATACCAATTGTAGTGACCCTAATTACGATGACATGTGCGGAATTGAAAAGATCTAGCGAATCATGCAAGCATCAAGAACACAAGGAGTAAATACCTCTCACTAAACTAACACTCACAAATGGGTCTTACAAGTTCTTAACTAAATGGGAGTCACTCACTTCTTATTTATAGGAAAGACTAAACCCATCTACACATATAAGAGGGTAAGTCACATCCACGAAGAACTTTGCACCCTAACACAATTGTAATTTGGGGAAATTTTGGGATTACACTTCGACACCTAAGTTAGGGATGTGTACTTAAGAGTGTATAAGAACGATATTGAGAGTTGGGAGTGAATTGTTACTTGTTGATACCTCCTATGGATTAGGTATTTATAATGTTTGTAAGGAGATATTGTTGGTGATTTCACTTTTATCAACATATTTTAGTGTAATTATTATTAATAATGAGATATTTCGAGCTCCATTTACTAACCGAGTTTTTTAAGATGCAAGGTGCACAATCGGTGTGATAAATGTGAACTCAGGAATACGGGGGGGGGGGGGGGGGGGGGGTCCTGGGGCAACGTCCCTGGGTGCAGGGATCCAAGGGGCAAAGCCCCTGGTGGTGGTTCCGCAGATCGGTCAGCAAGCGGGGTTCCAAGGGGAAACACCCCGAAACCTAAACGGATTTTTGTATCAAGCGAGACTCCAGTCGTGCATTTTCTCGCCAAAACCCCACTAATGACATAATGATGATGTAGGTATCGGTTGTGTCCAATAACTACCATGTTTTGGCGCCATTTTTTATTCAATTATATTAATCGTTGTCTGACATTGTCATGAGTCATAGAATCCTTGTTGAAAAAGGAGTTTGTTTGGTTAACTTGCGACAATGTATTTGATACATTAAATATATTACGTACTTTTTTTTATAGAGATATTCACAAAAGTGATCACACGACTTTGAGCGATATAGAGAAATGACTCAACTTTTGAGCATTTAGAAAATGACCACCATTTATGAAAGTGGTTATTGTAGATTTTTTTTCTTTCCTTCGCATAACACATTCTAAAAGCAATCTCTACCATCATTTTCGAAAAATAGTCATCTCAAGATATCTAATATTATTGATTTGTTTCAACAAAGGTCGCATCTAAATTGTTAGTGTTTGTAAATGATTTGGTTTTCCGCTTACCATTGTTTTTTTAACACCTCTCTTGTTGTCGAGGTTTCTGTAACACCCGTAGATTCGGGCTAGTCAATTTAGAGACGTTAAGCGTCAAAAATGACTTTTTGATAAAAGATTATTTAAAATGAATAATCTTAACAAAGTTGTAGTATATTTTACAAGGATTTCGTACATATAAAGAACGTTGAAATCCGAGTTATAACGAAGAAGTTATGACATGTCGAAGTTTCGCAACAGAACCGGCACGACACAACGCGACATAAATAATGAATTTACGATAAAGTGCTTTTTAGCCTTAGTGATTTAAACGAAAGTTGTAGAGTTCATTAAACCGAGAGTGTGCTTAAAAAGAACGCCCAAATCTGACTTCGTATGAGGAAGTTATGATTTTCTAAGTTTCAGCTTAACAATATGCAACTCGAAACTCAAATTTGAGATCGAATGATTTTTGTTCAAAACAATCTAAACGAGAATCGAAGATAACGTTATTAGTAGTCTAATGGTGAAAAGACAGTCGAAAATAGACGTCAGATGAAGGGGTTATGAATTTCTAACGGAGTTTTCCTGTCTCGCCATACTAAAAATAATATATTAAAAATAAAGTCAAAATTAGCCAACAAAGTCTAAATAAAAGTTGTAGATCTTGTTTTTACCTACGCGTGAATATAAAGAACGACGAAAACGAAACTCATATACGAAAGTTATGAATTTCTGAAGTTCGGGGCGCGAACCCCAAAGCTGTGTCAGAGTTCACGACATGAAAACAGTGTTCACGACGTGAACTGACTTCAGACGCCTTCTGAAGCCTGACAGACGCAAGTTGCGATGACGCACCTGATGATGACTGAATTCATGACGTGAATATTTGAGATTCATGACGTGAATCCAGAAAATCAACCCTATAAATAGAAATCGAATGATAGCCGATTTAGGTTGCTACTTTAGCACTATCTCACTCCCGATACCCTCTCTAAGCCATCTTTTAATCCCCCGAAGCCATGATATCATCCCGAGACCCGAAGCAAGTCCTGAAGTTCCGAAGATCCCGAGAAGAAAAGAGTTTCCGAGTCGAAGCTCTACCCGCGAGAGGCTCGGTGTGTGAAGAGATCACAGTTTCACCGAAGAATACTATTTCTACAAGCCGTAGTGCTGCCCGATCATCTTCTGATCAAGTGAGTGTATAGTCACTTTCTTCTAACACATAAATATTAAGTATTTGCTATGAAATACATGCTATGTGTGTATATATTATCGTTTATTTGAGATGATTGTGGAATGGACAAATTATATAGGTTTTAATGAGTTAAACCGTATATGTATTTGGTATCTACAAATATGTTGGGTAGAACATGGGTAGATAAGATTGTTAGTATGTGATAAAAGATGAGTTGGATCATGAGATAAAAGGGTAAAGAGATAAACTTGTTATAGATGCGGGAGTATGGGTCAGATCAAGAGGCTAGTTTTAGATCCGAGATTATGGATTAGGTAATGAGGCAAATTTAAGATCCGGGAGTACGGATTATGTATTTTTGAACTATGTGTTCATTCGATAAGGTAGCATGTGTATAGTCCCTTTTAGGAGCGTGATTTTAATACGAGTATTGATTAAAGTATGATATATATATATATGTGTGTGTGTGTGTGTGAATTATTTGATATTGCTCAAAACGTATGTTATATATATAATTGATGATATACAACGTACGAACCAGTTATGGTCAAATATGTGTTAAGATGTGTATATATGATATTATTACTTAAAAACTTTATGTTAAGTATACTCATAGTTAGTGTTTTCAAATGGAGATAGTATCGAAAATTGATTATAGGCATTGTAGGCTTTCTTAGTGATGGGTTAAGACTTAAATAAGGATGTTTAGTTCCATTAAGTTTGGACATTAGGTGGCCTCTTATTAACAGTATGTGTGTTGTGAGATTGATGATCGGTGGAGTACAGCCTACGTACAGAAGTACATTTTATGTACGAAGTCCTTTTCAAAGCTCTGTGTCTTGGATGTTGCTTGTACCAGGGTACTATTATGTTCTTGGGTACGAGTCTTTCGCATACCAAAGTACTATAATGGGCTAGAAGTACTATCATGTACAAAGTCTTTTTGACAATTTTGTGTGTCGATTACGGGAGCGTACGAGAGTACTCTAGTAGTATTTCCCCATACTTTTATTTTGAGAGAGCTTTGGAGTCAGCGTTTCTTTTATGAAGTGATCGACCGAGCTTCATATGTCATCGTTTTCTTTCACGCAGTAACTAAGGGAACTTCGTAGACTTCCTAATAAAGTGTGTCGGTAATAGACCACTTCTAGGTATGTATGGTGTTATATTGCTGGATAGGGTGCGTTTGGGGTGAAATACCTCATGATATTCACGCCACTGCTAGGCAAAGTTCGATGCTGGGATAAGTAGAGTCTGGGGGTATAATACCTCATAATAGTCGGACCACGCTTAGGCATTATTATCTAGATAACTACCCCTGACTTAAAATGTCTTGTGGTTCTTTCTTTTACGAACAAAGGTTCGTGGTGAAACTTATTCCATTCCCCTCATTTGATGTCTTTATTTGTGACAACCCCAAATATATTGCCGTTACAAACCCTATTTTCACTAACGGAATGCGTCACTATATGTTATTCACGGTAATGTTTGGAGTCGTCAATAAACAAATATCTAGTTATCTATATGTTCCAATATTATCATAAGTAATTATAACTTGTAAATGTTAACCCCGTTTAACTAAATAGAGTTATATTACTTTTCAACCACTTCACCCGGGTAAAAAGTTTTAACTCTGTTAAACTTTAGTATCGGGTAGCCGTGTATCGGGTGCAATACCCGAGACATATATAAACAAATGAACACTACAATTGAACTCTTTTACCACACCTTCACCTCTCTCTCACTACTTTCTCTCTCTAGACCCGAAATCGACCCCAAATCCGCGAATTTCTGGCTTCCAAACGTAAGGACTCATTCCCTATCTTAATCTAAACATACTTCACTGTATTTAGAGGCCAAAATCATGGAAAACAAGGACCAAAAAGGAGTTTATGGCCTAAGAAGCCCCTTAGGCCGTAAACCCCTAAAAACATGACAAAAACCTCATTTTTCCTTCCTTTAAGCTTATGGACTAATTAAGACATATACCTAGGAGAGTTTGGACATTAAAACACAAGGATTGAAGCTTAAAAAGGAGTTTACGGCCCAAGCCTGTGCTTAGGCCGTAAACACCCTAAACACTCCAAAAACCCTTGTTAAAAGCCCCAAAAACTCATCTAGGGTGTTTGGTAATTTAGTCTTGACACTAGAGAATGTTTAAATGCATTAAACAACATCATTTGAGGACAAAAAGAGGAGTTTACAGCCAAGGCTAAGCTTGGGCCGTAAACACCCAAGTTTTTGTGTCAAACAAGTCCCAAAACTTATCTAATGCATGTAGGGAATTTAGCTAAGGCCCTTGGATGTGTGTTGTACCATTAAAATTCCCATTTTGAGGCCAAAAGAAGAGTTTATGGCCAAGGATATTCTTGGGCCGTAAACTCCCCAATTTTCATGCCAAATTGTCCCAAAACTTATTTTAAGGCCTTCTAGAATTTACCTAAGGTGAATGAAAGCATGTTGTACCATTTAAACATCCATCTTGAAGGATTAAATGGAGTTTACGGCCCAAGAACAAGTCTTGGCCGTAAACTCCCCAAAAAGTCACAAAATAAGAGTTTAATCCCTCCATATTGGTCCAAGACACATACCATTAAAGTAAGGAAGTGAAATAAGGCATTAAACATGCAATTTGGAAGACCACATGAGCTTACGGCCAAGCCTAGGGGGCTTACGGCCGTAAAGTCCCAAGGAGTGGCCTTTGGGCCGTAAACTCCAAAGGAGTGAGCTCATGGACCCTCCCGTAAATCCTCCTTAGCCTTAAACCACTCCCGGGAACCCCTTCTAGGCCCTAAAACCCCGAATTGATGCTAGAATGCCTCAATACTTAAACGGAAAGCATAAAATGATTAATTTCTTGTAAAACACATATTTTCATATGAAATTAGGGTCCTAAAAGGTGTACAAGTCATTATTTGGAACAAAACGCTCAACCGACACTTTTACCCGATTTACCCGATTCACCCGATTTACGCGAATCCAGGTGAGTTCATACCCCTTTAATGAACCTTTCAAATGTTTTATATGTTTTAGGGGGGAGATACAAGTTGAATATACATGTTTATGAAAAGTATACAAGACAAATTTTCATATTACAGAATTAATCACATGTGATTCACTACCTGTAGTTCAAATCACACATGATTTATCACTATGCTTTATAAATAAATCATTTGTTTTCAAAACTATTTTTGGATAAACAAACAAGTTTTAAATGTTTCTTTTGTAAAACACTTTTATTTCATAAATCTCCTTATAAAAATGTAACCACACTGATATATTTATATAAGTAAGACTTGAAGGACTTAGGACCGATAGCTCGCCTTATTTTCTGTTCTTGTTTGATTGTGGGCTTAGGGTAGTGGTTATCCGTCCGACTGTCGTTGATTTCTTAGTTATATATATTGTATATTAGTACGGATTACGAGCATTTCTTATTTCATTAAATGCCTAAATCACTAACTTGACTAGAACCACACACACAAAGTTAACTATAATAGGTATAGTTAAGATCTCTATCACTCGTTTTAACTACTACTCTACACTATTATAATTCTCTCTATTATGAAACTAAACACTAATAAGAGAATACAATACGATTTATACAAAAGACTACTACACTATAATACAAGAGAAAGTACTAATCATGAGATAATTCATTAACCCACTACGAGATAGTCTATTCGCTACACAATACGCCCGAAGTTTTCCGATAGGAAGACGACAATATATGTATAGATCTATACGGGGCAGACGCTATTACATCCCGACTGATAATTTCAGTCCGAGCCTCACAGGTCCAGGGATGCCTTTACTCCACTACACTATACATGACCGGGAAGGTCATGGGGGTCCGCTATTTTTCACTCTATTGGCAACATACAAGAGATACACTATAATCGTACTAAAACACTAATCAAAAGATAAAGTTAAAATCCCGAAGTAAATAAGTATCTAATACTAAAGGAAGCTGCACCATTATTATTTACTTCAAGTATAACTTACCATACTGCTTTACTTATTGGTGAATCACTATTATACTTCTACGATAAATGGTTTTCAAAGATGGAAATGTCATAATTCTTAAAGGTTTTCACTTACTATACATTTCTGGAAAATATAGGATTTTCTAGGTTTTATCACTACTTATGACTATAAACTTTAGCTTTCATACTAATGATTCTAATGCTTTTTATATAAGAACTCACACTAAACTCTTATGAACTCACCAGCTTTATGCTGATATTCTTTTCAAAATAACTTGTATCTTCAGGTCAAAGATAGACAGGTACAACTGCAGCATTTTTGGAGAAGATGGAGCGTGCAAGACCCATCTCTTATTTTGTTTACGTTTGGTGTTTGTCGAACCTTACAAAACACACTTGTAAATACACTTACTATGTAAATGAAATGGTTGTATGTTTCTTGCTTTTACTATTATACAATTGTGATGATACCGTACACTACGTCATCCACCCCGAAACGTATTCCGCCGTTATCGGTTTTGGGGTGTGACATTATTGATCCTCGTTTACTGCCAGGGAATTTCCGAAGCAGATTCGTCAATTTGTGGTTCATATCGATTCCTTAGGCTAGGTCTCGTAAGATCATTGTATAGGGTCAGTATGTGGGGATCGACGGGATGAGATATATTGTTTTAGAAATATGATTTATATATGTTTATAATATTAGTGGTTTTGCAGGATCGAGATATACTTTATTATCACATTGTTTGAACTAAGAACTTTCGTACTCTGTGTTCCTTAGGTGATTGGGTTCACCAGGGATATTCGAACTAAGTGTTCATTAGATATTTGAACTTAGTGTTCATTAGGGATATTTGAACTAAGTGTTCATTAAGTGTTTGTGAATTAGGTGCTCATTCGGTAATATTGGAACTAAGTGTTCATTAGGTGTTCTTGAACTAGGTGTTCATTAATTATTGTGAACTGCGTGTTCACCAGAGGTAATCTAAGAACCTTGACAGCACTAGACTTTGTGTCAGTTCCTTAGGGCAATCCTTATGAATGAATGGGAGAAGGGTAATTGGTTCTTAGTATAAATCTTTAAGAAATAAATGGAGATAATGAGGGTGTGTAATTGGATTGATTATTTGATAATTGAATATAATAATTATATTATTATGGATTGAAAATCCTATATGCTCACCAGGCTCCCAAGCCCGACCCTCTCAGTTTTCTTTGTATTACAGGTTATGGTATGAGAATATAAGTTGGCTGACATAACGAGAGATTTTGGATTATAAGCCAGTAGTTATGAATAACTGTTGTAAGGTCTATTTTTGTTCTGTTTATGTTTTTGGTCTGTATTGAACATGACATCTCGAGATTTTGTTACATAACGAAAATACATTTCTTTAAAGAAATGCTTTGATAAATTCTTATCATATTTTGTTTTGGGAACAAATTCCGCAACTGTTTTCCTTAAAAAGATTACTTTGATTTTAAAAACAAAACATAAACAAATTGGTCTTTTTTGACCGTAAAATTGGGAATGTCATAGTTTCATTAATACCTCGATTACCTACATCTATAAAACTCCCACTACTCTTCTCCCCTTCGGTGTTCATTATCTCCATTTCCTCATATTCATTCGATTATGTATTAACCGATAGTATTGATCTAATGAAAGATGTTGTCGAAGCAATACTAACTTTTCAAAATTCAACTAATTTTTTTTTCTTTGAATTAAAATTATATAAAACATAAGAAAAATGTTTTACATAGACGTAGCAGGTAAACAAACAACAAGCTGTGATACAACTTTTTTTTTTTGGATTACAAAATAATTCTTTTAAAAACATCTATAGATCTTGAAGTCATAAGATTACTATACATGATCCGTTAAACTCTATTGTGTAGCTCCACAGCTTAAGGAAAACGAAAGTATCAAATGCAAAGGATATAAACATGTGTTGATTTTTCATACATATTTTATTATGTTTTACCATTTTACTTGATGCTTATCCCACAATAAAAATTTCATTCCTCAAACCCACAGGAAGAGAAACTCCTATTATATCCGCACATACATGCATGTTGTCCACGTAACAAAGTAATATACTATCATGGTCTTGGCAAGAAATGATGAAATTTTCTTTCGGAAAAAAGAAATGATGAAAGAGAGAGGTGGATAATGCTGTTGCCGACAAAAAAGGGTGAAGCCAAAACTACTTTTTAAAAAAGCTCACGCCCAGTGGGACTCGAACCCACAATCGCCTGATTAGAAGTCAGACGCCTTATCCATTAGGCCATGGGCGCTTTTGTTTTCTACTGCTAATATTATATTTAAAATATATAAATTTAGATTATTGTTCTCACTATAAATTCAATCTCTAATTTGGTTATCAATTTGCAACATCTTCTTCTTCAACATAGACACAGTATAAAACAACAATACGTACAAAACTCTCAGTTATAAAAAAGCTAATTTTACAAAACTTCTTCTCAAATGTAGTTATCATCCAAAACCTTTGACTACCCACCAAAGAAATATATAGAAAGAATGAATTATAAAATTTTATTTCACACAAACACATGTCATAATTTTTTTCTTTGTAAATTGCACTGAATGCTGAAATGAATCACTCAAAACTTTTGATTCGTTTAGAAAATGAAGCAAATGCATTCAATAGTGATGAATAAACTTTTTTATAAAATTTATTTATTTTTATCTACAAAGTCAATAACAAAATGTTAACGTCGTCTATAACGCTGTTCCGACTTTCACTGCCAATTCTAACCCTAACCCTAACGTTCTTTCGATGGCGTCGTGTGACGACGAATTCGCACTTATCGGTGACGACAGCACCACCAACAGCCACCAAACAAACCCGCGTTTCCACCACCACCTCTCGACCACCGCGCATTTATTAGCTTCCAAGGCTCCTCCGTTTAACATACTACCACCTCCAGGGGCAACACATGATGGTGTTCTACAAGCCAGTGGCGAGGGTTACAGTGATCACGCGTTCGGTTCACAGCCTATGGTGGTGGTTACCTACGAAAATGAATCCGATCCAAACAGATCTGGGATTAGCGCTGCAAGAAACGAGAAACGTAGCGACTGCGAAGACCTCAGCGACGGAGGAACACCGTATAGTTATAATAAGAAATCGAAGGTTGCCGGTTCTTCGTCAGGCAACGGCGGAGAGTATAGAAAGGATAGAGAGGAGTGGAGTGACACTGCAATCGCGTTCCTGTTAGACGCTTATCTGGAGAAGTTTATGCAATTGAACCGTGGAAATTTGAGAGTGCGGGATTGGGAAGAGGTAGCTGCGGTCGTGAGCGAGAGGTGCGAGAATCAATCGAAGAGCGTAGAACAGTGCAAGAACAAAGTAGATAATTTGAAAAAGAGGTATAAGCTGGAGAGACACCGAGTTATGAACAACAATGGCGGAAACACCACAAGCCATTGGCCTTGGTATCAGAAAATGGAACAGATTGTTGGAAATTCATTACCCTTGAAGCCTGCATTGGATGAAGACAAGTCTGTAGGAGGAATCAACAGCTCAGTTAGACAATCCAAGAGGTATACTCATTGCAGCTAACAGTTTGCAATTTTAGAGAAAAACATCAAAATTTTCTTTTTCTACAGATATACAACTGCAACATTTAGCCCAAATGGTCATCAAATCACTAACATGGAGCCAAAATCAGTCACAAATCCAAGATGGCGAAGAGTGGTATTCAAAATCAGTGGCTCTGCTTTCACTGGAACCGATTCTCAAAACATTGATCCAAAGGTACATTAAAGGCAAAACTCTACTCCAGTCTTTCCATATTATCAAAAAGTTCAGTGGCGTTTATAGTTTCTTGTACTCTATAGGTAGTAATGCTAATTGCTAGAGAAGTATCAGTAGCTTGCCATATTGGTATTGAGGTATTCTTCAATTCCAAACAATCTCTCACTCCAATTAACATTTCCACTTTCTGATCTTACCTTTAACATTGAAGCCTTCAATCCAGGTGGCGATTGTTGTTGGTGGACGAAATTTCTTTTGTGGTGACACATGGGTAACATCAAATGGTCTTGATAGAACTACTGCTTATCAAATTGGGTATGTTGCTACTTTCTTCAATCTGTTCTTATTCTACAAGGGTTAATTTGGTAATTTGTCTTTTCAATTATGAACAGTATGATGGCAACTGTGATGAACTCGATTCTACTCCAATCAACATTAGAAAAATTAGGCGTTGTGACACGTGTACAATCATCATTTTGTATGCCAGAAGTTTCTGAACCTTACAACAAACAAAGAGCAATTCGACATTTGGAAAAGGGTAGAGTTGTAATTTTCGGTGGGATTGGTGCTGGAACAGGGAATCCACTTTTCTCTACTGACACAGCTGCAGCTCTTCGAGCATCAGAAAGTACTTTGCTTAAAATCGCGTAAAATCCTTCATCCATTTAAATGATTGTTAATTAATTAATTATTTTACATTTTTGTAGTTCATGCTGATGTGGTAATTAAAGGTACTAGCTTACATGGTATTTACGATTGTGCCATTGGTGAGAGTGAGTATGAGCACATTTCTTTTAGGGAGTTTGCTTCTAGAGGTGTGGCTTTAATGGACATGATGGCTGTGACATTTTGTCAAGAGAATGGGATTCCTGGTTGGTTTTTTTGACTTTTTAACTTTTATGTTTATTAAATATTTATTTATTTATATTTAATGGGAGTTTTTATTTTTGTGGCAGTTGTGATGTTTAATCTTGATGAGGTTGGAAATATATCAAGAGCGTTATCTGGTGAACATATTGGTATGCTAATTGACTTAAATGGAAGAGTTGGTTAAATATTGGTTTCATTAGAGTTGGTGGTAGTTTTGTAAATTACTTAATGTAGAGGGGCCTAAAATGGCGTGTTGTTGTAGCATTGTGTCACCATTTTGGGGAATGCAATGAAAGAATGGAATCTAATTTAATTGTGAGATGACGAATTTGCCCACATTTGTGTTTTTTTTTTGTTTAGGTTTAGATATTATAAATTTACTAGACACATGATCAGTATATTCATCTTTCACATGAGAATGAACATAATATTCAACGAGAAATAATTAGATAATGTAAGTTTTCTATACATAGTGATCATACACGTAAGAACGTAAATATAAAAATTGTTAATATTTATCATTTACATGAGAACTTAATATATGTTATATGAAAGTTTTCTATAATACAAAAAATGTGAAAAATGGGAATTGAATAGTGGCCATTAGTTTTTTTTTTCTTTTGAACGGCCAGCAATAACATTAGCGCAAAACAAAAACTCAAGCAAGGAGCTTAAGCCAGATACAAAGAGTCAAACTGAGTATAAGAGAACATTCATAATAGGAGACATACACCAGATCGATCAATCAAGACAACCTAACTTGGATCTGTATTTAATCCTATTAAACGTGTTAATGCAAATGGCATCCGCGAGAAGCATCACATCTTTGAACATTTCGATAAACAATATCATTACGTGCTTTCCAAATAACCCATAAGGTTGAATAAGTAATCGCCAACTTTAACTTTTGAATTTTTTTGTCCCTTGCCTTAGAATTCAACATCCCCAGAAGATCCAAGCATGAACTAGGAGGATTTTGAGAACCGCAGCCCACTCTACAATCCATAACCAAATATTCTTCACAAACTCCTCACAAATCCAACAAAAGGGGCATAAAAAGGATTGAACATTAATATCACGCTTCAAAAGGTTATGAAAAATTGGTATCCTGTTTCTAAATAATTTCAAAACAAAAC
Source organism: Lactuca saligna (assembly GCF_052625555.1). NCBI lineage: Eukaryota > Viridiplantae > Streptophyta > Magnoliopsida > Asterales > Asteraceae > Lactuca > Lactuca saligna. The sequence goes on from NC_136422.1 coordinate 29,646,394, forward strand.
AGTTAATCTTTAAAGGAATCCAATTCAACCACTTGAAGGAATTCACCTCATTGAAACCATGTTTATCAATCAATCAATCCTCTAAGCGCTTTAATAGAGAAATCATTCACTCTGTCACCATTCTAATATCACATGTCCGGTCCACCAAGAAACCAAAAATTGTCAATCAAAGTCATTAAATCCAAAAATTGATTAGCCTCTTTGCCTCTCCGAACCTGGACCAACTCCAAATCCACCTTGAACCAGCTTTACTATCAAAAGAGCGTTTATCTAGAATAAGACAATCTTTACTTGTCTCCAAAACATACAAATTAGGAAATAAGTCTTTCAAGGGAATATCACTACGCCATGAATCTTTCCAGAAAAAGGTGCCACAACCATTTCCAACGACCGTCTTAAACAACTCTAAGAGGAAAATCCCTTTATCTTGCAAGTCAACATCAATTAGAGAAATACTTAGCCACACACCTTTAATGGAATTCTTAGCGATTGCTTTGTCATCAATAAGTTTTAATTTATGGATAGACTTAATACATGTAGACTAAAATGAATTATCTTCGATTTTAATCTCCATCACCATTTGGCAAGAAGAGTCAGCCGAGTCGAGAGAACCTACACCAAAACCACCCTCCTTTTTAGGTTTAGGTTATATTTGGCGTACTAGCTAAAAAGCTAACTGTTAGCTGAAAAACTAACTGTTAAATAAAAAACTAACTGATAAAAAATAACGTTTTGTAAAACTAGCTGAAATATATAAAATTACATAAAATGACATGTAGGAGAATATGTTTCTATAATTAATTAAGGAGTGTATTTGGAAAATTTTAAAAAAACTCCTAAAAAGCTAGTCTAAATAGCTTTTCAAAAAGCTAGCTTAAATACTACTTTTTGATTTACCAAACACAACAACATAAAAAAACTCGAAAAATAAACTAACTATGACACGCCAAACACAGCCTTAGTGACCAACTCCCAAACAACCGGTGCCCCAAAGAAGCATACTTCCATTCATTAGTTGAGAATCATGGGTGGTGGCCTGGTGGGACTTAATTAATCATCTATAGCTACACCAACTCTATATATGTGTAACGAATACTTCTTTTACACATCGAAAACTTATTCTACGTTGTCGCATTATTGATTTATTTAACAAATTACTCCTTCTACACATTTATGTATTTGCTAAGATGGTGTCTGGGTTCTGAATATATTTATGTGCCAATAAAATAAAGGGATGTCAAAAGATTCATTCAACTTTATCTAAAAAGTCAACCTTTGTAAAATAGTTAAGATATCAAAGTTGGACACGAGCATATAATATGAGTTACGAGGTTTTCGGCATACAAGATAAGTATGATAGTTTTAAAATATTAGTTGAAACAAATGAATGAAGAGTATCACCACCTAACACCGATCCAAGGAATTGTGGGTGGGAAGGGACGAGGAGGAACCTTAGCATATTTTATAATATTTTTAATGATTTGAAATTTGTGTAAAAAATATATAAATGAGGTAAGGCTATCCGGATTGGAGTATTAACGCATGCTTAAAAGCTGACATGGCAGCCTAAGGTGTGCGTGAACAACTGAACAACACCCCAACTTTCAGTGGTTTGACTGTGCTCTATAAAGACAGAGCTTACTACAACACCCCAACGTTCAGTGGTTTAACTGTAGAGTCTTTATAAAAACAGAGCTTACTATTGGTGGTTTTTTATTCATTTATTTTTATTACCCTTTTAGAGTCCTTGGAAGCAATAAAAAAAACAGTTTCACATTTAAAATTTGAAGATGCGAAATATACACGTCTTCAAGTGAGGAAGATAAAAGTTAGGCTTCTGATTAATCTCGAAGGAGACAACATATATTTTTAACAATCGTCAACTATGGTCCCTTAGTTTGGGCCAAAGCATAAGAAATATCGTCCCTAATTTCCTTCTTAAAACAGGTGTTTAAAATTTATAAATTCTACCCTACACTTTTATATTCCTATTAACCCGTGTATTACACGGGTTGATTTAAAAAAATAAAAATAAACATTAAAGTGTAAATTAAAAATAATTTTTAATATACAATTTTAAAATAAGGAAGAAACATATTTATTGCAATTTAATATCATATATATGATATTTAATACTTTACATATATGAGTATATAACTTTAATTTTAAAAATTGAACAAACCAAAAGTTGACGAGTGGATAATATTTATTTTAAAAATACCTCAAAATGACAAATGTCAAAACTTATGATAGATTGACATGTGGCAAAAAACCTTCATTTATTAAGGATTATTATTATTATTATTATTATTATTATTATTATTATTATTATTGGTAATTTAGGTTTAAATTTTTATGCAATTGTAGTAATTTAGGTTTTAAATTAGGTTTTATGCGGAAAACTCTCATTATTTTAGGAAAAATTTTGATAAAGTTCTAAAAGTTTTTTAGAGCAGGAAAGTCTCATTATTTTGGGAAAATCACATAATCTGTAATTTCCTATTAAAATATAAAAAATGAATTTTTCGTTAATTTAGGCAAAATGTTAAAAAATCGAGACCTTTCCGTTAAAAAAAAACTTCTAGGACTTTATAAAAAAAATTCTTAAAATAATGAGACTTTTCTGCATAAAGTTCTTTTAAATCTAATTAAGTTATGTAAGTTTTAACTAATGTAAAATATTTATTTATGTTTATTAATTATTTTTTAATTTAATCTAATGTCAAAAAATAAATAAATAAAAAGATAAATATTATGGAGTTATAACCATTTCCAAAGGCTAGTGGTTTGGTAGTGGATATGTATTGGAGCTGACGTGGCGTTGAGTTGACAACACTTTTTTAATGAGTTGGTGGTGACCACTCCCCTTAGGTCGGACAGCGTGCTGAGGGAAAGCTTCCCTTACCCTGGAACACAGTACCGTGGGTGAGGGGAAAAAATAAGGGGAGTTTATCCCCCATTCTCTCTCCTTATGTGATTCGTCAGTATTTACATGCATCAATTGAGTTTATATGACAACTCAACATATGAATGGTTGAAGTCAATACCACCACAACATCGGGCAAAAAGCCATTTCACAGGTAAGATGTTATGACTCTTTTAACCTTTTACCCTTTACAACATAATGGAGACACTTCTACCTTTTTATGACCACCACAACATTATGACACTTTTACCCTTTTCTATACAGGGAGAGCAACCACATACATGTTGTTAAACAATCTTTGTGAGGTGTTTAATGGAAAACTGGTTGATAGGAGAGACAAACCAATTATTAGTTGCTTGGAGTTTATTAGGGAATATCTGATGATTAGGATATACAATGTCCTCAAGGTGCAACAGAAGTGTGTAGGCCTACTCACCCTAATAGGAACAAAGATCATGGAGAAAAACGAAGCAACGACTACCTAGTACATTGCAGACTGGTGTGGTGATGAAAAATACCAAGTCAAAGGCCCATGGAATGATCAACATGTTGTTGATATGCGTGAAAGGGTATCCAGTTGCATGAAATGGGAATTAACAGGTATCCCTTGCATACATGTGATTTCTATGTTATATAACAAAGCAGATCATGGTAAGAGTGTACATGAGCTCCATACTTATGTCCACAAGGTGCACTGGCTACAAACTTGGAAAAATGCATATAGGTACAAGGTGGAACCAATTAATGGTCGGACATTGTGGCCTAGAAGTGAGTGTCCAATGCAGATCACACCTCCCCCACACTGTAATCAACTTGGGAGACCCAAGATGAAGAGAAGACAATCCATGGAGGAGAGAAGTCAAAGTAAGAGTCAGAATCAGAGTCAAAGGTCAGATGCTGGTCCCAGTAAGATTCATGGTCATAGCCCACATGGTAGTGGGAAACAAACAAGAAAGTTTGTTAGTGTGACTTGTAATAAGTGTGGAAACAAAGGTAACAACTCTAGGACATGCAAAGGTCAGGGTGGGACTTGATGGACTATGTTGGTTTTATCTTTTGGTTTGACTATGTTGGTGTGTTATTTTGAACAACTTTGCATTTGTTGGTTTGATTCCTAGATGTTGGATGTCTTTTGTTGCAATAACTTTGTTTTCAATTAACTTATGACATGTATTTTGAAGATGGTAATAGGTATTATGTCTTTAGTATGCTTTTGTGTTAACTACATATGGATGCATTCTATGTTATCTTTACAAGGTTATATATGAACAAATCCATAATTGGTCAATAGATACCAAATTTTCATTACCATTAATTTGCATTACAACAATGTTCTACATTTGCAAAAAACTACCCAAACCACATATATTTCCCAAACAACTTACATTACCTTGCATATACCCCTAACCTTTTACAAAAGATAACCATAACATTTGTGGACTTACAACAAGAACACCAACACAAAAACAAAAACATCCAACTATAGACTAGGTAATACTTCAACATAGTTGCTTGTTCTTTGATCCTCTCAACCGCTTTTTCATGCTTACTTGCTTGTTCTTTTATATCATCTACTATTTTTCGTAGCTTATTGATTGTCCTAAGCAGCCCTGATATTAAAACTTTGGAGAGCACACTAGGTTCATCATAATACCCAATAAACCCACATGACGAATTCTTGAAATAAAGAAGAAAGAAACATTAGATCATCAGGGACTAATGGTCAAAAACAAAGTGGAACATACTTACCGGGCCAGGACATCCCCAAAATCGGCGCCCTCGGTTGTTATCTGTCAATGATGTTCGAACTATGGCCCACTTTCTGCAGAAGCAAATCTTCATTGTCAATGGAGAATATGAAATCATAGAGGGGAGTGATCGATGGAGAAAATGAAACCATAGAGGGAATGATTATTAGGGCTTGTCGCTGGAGACGAGAATAGAGATGTTGTAGTCTCTTTATGGACTAAATAATAATAAAATAATATAGGGGAATACATGAATGGACTAAAATAACCTCAAGTGAGAGGGGCATGGGTAAATTAACGGGAGCTTGGTAGCGAATCTTAAGCCATTGGACCAAACTCGCAACAAAACGAAACTATTGGACCATCCTTGCGAGCCAAACTCATTTTGGACCAAACCTGCTAGTTTTGACATACCATTGAAACCAAATTTGCAAATTTGTCTTTATTATAACTCTTTGGTATTTGTTTTCTATCAACCATGCGCATATATTATATTAGAAAACCTTTTTTTCTAAATCGTTTATATATATATATATATATATATATATATATATATATATATATATATATTAGTCAATATATTTTTATGTTTTATAACTCTTTTCCCTATTAATTATATTTTATTTTATTAAATTATTAAATTTAATTTTGATTATATTATTTCCTACTATTTGGTAATATCTATTAAATATTTAATGACATTTTATTTAAGAAATATACATTTTAATAACATATCGTAGGTTGATTATTGGATATCCTTTTACGATGGACAAAGTCATGAGTTTGGCGTAACAGGTAGGAGCAATACCCTCGAAGTATTAAGTCTGAGAAATAGATATCTTAACCTGTTTGTTTATTCTCTTTCTCTTTCTAACCGATCAAAAATTCAATCTATTTTTTATAAATATAAATAACAACACACATCTCTACCATTAAAAATCGTATATTCTCCCATTCCATTTCATCATTCTTCAATTCCATTCATTTTTCTCTCCAATTTCATTCGTTTTGGGATTTTCAATTATCGTGTTTGAATTTTAATTTTTTCTACAATGCATTTTTACTCCATTCAATGTCATATCATCACTTTTTAACCCATTAAACTTTTCATGAAATCCAAATGACTTCACTTTATTATCGTTTTCTTAATATATGAATATAAAATGTACTAATTATTATATTAAAATTTATTTTAAAACTGCATTATTGTTTGATAAAATCTCATTATTTATTAATATAAATTTATTATATTGTATTTTTTTATAAACATTTGTTATTTATAATCCTACCCCTCCAATTATTACTTTTTAGTTAGATAATAAAAACCTAGACATAGTATTCTACAATTAATTATTATTTTTTTGGGTTAATGCCATAAAACCCTTAAGTTTTCAAGAAGTGTTCGGTTTTTGCCCGTTTATGATTATTGGGTTCATTAATACCAGAAATTCGGATAACCTGTGAGCTGAAAAGCTTCAAAAATCCAAGCACGCATAGGAAGATTCGAACTCTGAACCTCCGGGCAAAATTACACATTAGTTTTGAGCACTTTGCCATTGAGCTAAAACCCTTTTTTTTGTTAATTTAAATCAAATCGTTCTATATAACCTATAAAGATTAATAATAATAATAATAATAATAATAATTATTATTATTATTATTATTATTATTATTATTATTATTATTATTATTATAAAACATCAAACATTTTTTAAAACAAAATCTCAAACATTTTTTTTCTTAAAAATCCGCTCTTTAAAAAAATATATTATAGATTACACAAACAAAGATAAATAAGTATCATTTTCTTTACATTTTGTTTGGATCCGTTACCTAATAATGTTTCCTTTATATATATATATATATATATATATATATATATATATATATATATATATATATATATATATATATATATATATATATATATATATATATATATATATATATATGGAAAAGTGAATATACCCTTAAGGGTATATAAGCTTAGGTATCCAAACTCATTATACTACATCGTTTTGTATCATATATTACATTCTAATTGTCCAATCTTCTTATAATTTAACTTCTAACTTGATTTATTTCCAATATTTTTATAATTTACACATTTATCTTCCTCTTATATAATTTTCATTTTCAACTCCAATATATATAACCTACTAGGTGTTCGGCAAAAATATGGATGTAAGTGAATGATAATAGTGAAATTTCGAATATCTTGACAGGAAATCAAGTTATGGTTGAAGTTTAATAATATTATAATGAATATATCAAACAAAACGATGTATTATTGCGTGTTTAGGTACGTAAGCTTATATACCCTTAAGGGTATATTCACTTTTCCCATATATATATATATATATATATATATATATATATATATATATATATATATATATATATATATATATATATATATATTGTATTGGAGTTATACATATGCATAAACAAAAATAAGTTTACAAAATTCAAGATATATCTATCCGATTAAAAATGACTTTTTTTTTATCAAAAGTATTCATCCGATTTTTTAAAGATTTCAATAACTATGTATTTTATTAGAATAAATTCAAAGTAAAAAAAGTCAGATTATAAAAAAGATTAAAAATTGAATAAAAAAGCTAAAAATAATAACAATAAGTTATTTGAACAAAATGTCAATAAAATAAATGAATAAAAACATCAAAAAAAATATTAGAAATACTTTATAATATTTTATATAACATAATTTTAATAAATTGTTTTATTAAATAGAATTAAAACATTACATAATATTTTAGATTTTTTAGATTTTTTTATAACAACATCATAAATATAAACTAATAAAACATTACAAATATATTCAAACATCAAACATTTTTTTCGTTTAAATATATTGTTCAACAAAAGTTATTTATTTTTTTTAACTATAAAAAAAGAAAAAAAGTTTAAAGATTTTTTTGTTATACAAACAAACAAAATGTCATATATTTTCTTAAAACAATTTTTTTTTTTTAATTCGTCATTCGAAACAAGAATAAGTTTTAAAAATAAAATTTTGGAATAAATACAAACAAAAAAAACTTAAAAATATGTATTTCACCAAAACGTTAAAGATTAAAAAAAAATGAAACAATTGTGCCAAAAATATGAAACAACAACATACGTCGTCAGTTTGTGAAGTAGGTAAACATGATTATTCCTAAACATAAAGGGATTTAAAGTAGTATACTAATATTCAAACAAAATATCAAAAAAATATAAAAGAACAAAACGTAAAACATGTTTTTTTACGTTAAACAATATCTTCAAACAAAATGTAAAAAAATATTTTTAAATCATAAAAACAAAAATAAATAAATAAATTAAATAAAAAAAGAGTAATAAAATAAATAAACCAGTATATATTAAAAGAAAATAAAAAAACATAATAATTAAATAATCATTAGTTATTTAAAAAAAAGTAAAATATAATTATTAAGGATAGGATTAAGTGGAAAATGCAGGGATAATTGAGGCCATTTTTATTCGAGCAATAACCCTAAAAAAACTGGAAGTATCCGTTAACTTCTAACTCAACACTCATATAGTTTACTATAAACATCTGACTATGACCTGATGATCAATCATATTTCCTTTTTTCACTCCTTTTTTGAAAGTCAGGTCTAGACTCTAGAGCTAGGTTTCATCATATTCTTGCAGTCAAATTTCTTGTGCTCATTAGTTTTACATTCAGCCTTGAAAACGCAAAATCTCTTTACGATTCATCTTTCCATCTACAACCGAAAGAAGTTCTTGAAACCCTAAAATGGTGAAATACAAGATACGCTACCTTGGTCTAATAAATGATGCTAGAAACTATGTGGTGAACATTGGCGCCAAAACAATTGACGTGACCGTGACTCACGATGCGGTGGCGGCCGGAAGGTGCATACGAACTACTGAACAATTAAATCAAGTTTGGTTGAACCGAATCATGGTCGGAGTGGATTTTCAATCGTGGTCGGAGTGGGTTTTCAATGGTGTAACGCTCCGTTTATTTAAACAAATTAATAAATATAAGTCTCGGACTAATTTGTGAAGAATTTTAGAAGTCGGAGATTAAAAGTGTCAGTTCCGGATTAGTCTTATAAGTATTTATGAAGGTAAGGACCACGTGGTAAATTATCGAGACTTAAGATGGATAAATTATGAGAAGCAAGGGTTAAATGGTAATTTTGGGCTTCATTGTAAAGAGTTTTGAAAGTTAGGGTTTAAAAGGTAAACAAATAAGGGTGGGGGGGCTGAAGTTGAAAAATCACATCATATGTTTGAAATGAGATACGGGATATACCCGTATCCCTTCCCCATGCCATTTCATCTTCAACCCTAAACAATGAAGCGGCCGCCAACCTTATCTCTCCACTCCTCCAGCCGCAATCATCCCGTTTTCCCCTCTTACGTTCCGTTCAAATAGAGTTCCATCGACCGCCGGTTGCTGCCTCACCATCGAGATGCCGTCGCAGCTTTTGTTGCCGGCGAATACGGGAGTAAAGGGTGACGTCGGGGCCGTTGCGCATCTGCCTTCTCCGGTAATGGCGAACATTTTTCCCCTCTCTCATTCTTCTGCCATTGTCCTCATGTGCGTCGCCATCTCCGCCCGATGGCTATCGCATTCCAATGATACCCATTCCGGGTCGTCGCAAACCACCATATGAGTGGTTGTCTTGCGTGTGTTCCAGCCATAGGATGGCAGTGATGCGTGTGTTTCTGTTTTTCAGCCAAGGATGTGATGTTTGTGTCTTTTCCCGTCATCACCGTGGGAGTGTCTGGGTGAAAGGGTGGTTGGAAATGCTTGAAGACCATCAGGGTAGCCAACCATGGTGGCTGTCGCCGGGAGCTGCTGTCAAACGCCGCCAGGAGAGGGAGTGCTCCTGTTCCGAGCAAGACTAATGTATGGGTGTGTTTTCTGTGGTAGCATGTGTTGTGTGCGCCTTGCTTAGTCAGAATCCTTGGGAAAAGCCACTGCCACCACGAGCCACCGCCGACCACCATGGTGTGGTTGTGTATGTGTTAATGTGTGTGTGTGGTTATGTTTTGATCAAACATTGTAATTGTAATTAATTTGGATAATAATAAAAATAATTAAAGCCACCACCATAAGGTGGTGACCGCCGCCGTGAGCTGCCATCGACCAACACTACCTGAGGTGGTAGTGGGTGGTGTCCCGCTAGTAAACCCTAATGGGCTTAGAGATTGGTTTTGGGCCTATTGGGCCATGTTTGGGTGGAAAACCCTAATTATGAGTATTTGGGCCTTGGACTTATGGGACCCACTTTTGGGCCATTGGGATTGGATTGTGAACTAAGCCCAAATTATTCCACGCCATTTATCTAATAGAGTAAAGGACTTAATGAACTAAATCCTTAATGGGCTAATTGAGAAAAATCTAATATTTGAGAAATTATCAGGACGCATACGATAATTATTTAATAAGTGAAATATTAAATAATAATCATTGGCAGAAATTAATCTAAGCAGTAATGGACTTAATGGATTAAGTCCTTAATTGATTAAGTCCTTAGTGGGTTAAGTAAGAAACACTTAACCCTAGTTATCATTTGATGTGAAACCCTAATATCTCTTGGGCCTTGTGTTGGGCCATCCGAGAATAATCAAATGGACTAGAGTAATTAGTTGGGCTTTAGGGTAAGGCCCATATGAAGGATTGGGCCTAATTTGGAAAATTGGTCCATATGTTGGGCTTTGATCCCTAGTTGACTTTGGGCCTATGGATTGGGCCTTCGGCTTGGGTAAGCCAAGCTAGGGGTAATGTAGTAATTACCCAAAGTATGTATTTATAGTTATGTGTTAGAACCCAATTATTAATTGGGTGTTATCTTGGTGTTGACAGTTTGGGAATCTGTCATCCAACAGCTAGAGGTTGAGTCTGCGGGACTTCAGCAATGTGGGATTTTGTCTACGGGACTTCAGCAGTGTGAGGTGAGTTTCCTTCCAGTAGGAACGGGTCTAAGGCCACAATGCCGGCCCATTTAATTAGCAGTAGCTCCGGACTCCGGTCCGATGCAGTTAGTTTCGGACTTCGGTCCGATGCAGGGGATGGGGTCCCAGTCAGTTCCGGACTTTGGTCCGATGCAGTTAGTTTCCGGACTTCGGTCCGATGCAGGGGACGGGGTCCCAGTTAGTTCCGGATGTCGGTCTGATACAGTTTTCGGACTTCGGTCCGATGCAGTGGGCAAGGCCCAATATGTGTTTATATGTTATTGTATGGTATATGGTAGTTTGGGGGAGCTCACTAAGCTTCGTGCTTACAGTTTCAGTTTTGGTTTCAGGTACTCAATTTTCAAAAGAGGAGCTCGGGAAGATTGCAGTGCACACACCATTTGTTCAGCCTGGGATGTTTATACTCTTATATGTTTGACAGTTGTTATGATATTTTGATATACATTGTTTATGATTCTTATATGACGTTGATGAATATGGTTTTATTACTGATTTAAAACGAAATTTTCAGACTGTATTTTTGGGATGTTACAAATGGGCTCGAAACCCTATCAACAACAACAAGATTTGTGTAACAGCTTTACATGTCTGTGTCAGTAAACGATGTTTGTTGTATCAAATTTATAGGGCTACGTATCATCTGTTTTCTGAAACAATGAAAAGTTTCATCGAAAACCGTAACTACAAATTCATGGGGGTGGCTATCGAGAAAGGAACTAGTCATCTTCTTGAAGATCATGCGTTAGGCATGCAGAATGTGGTTGAACTCCGTAATTTGGCCTGCATAGAATTAAATAACCCACTACTAGATTTTTGCTATAAAATATTTCCAATGAAAGTGTTTTGTAGGAAATATCCTTCGAATCTTCTACAAACTTAAGGATGAAAGTAGATTCCAACATAATTCCTACAAATTTCTTACGAAATAAGATATCCTTAAGATTCCATCGGAAAAACGTTGGAAGTTTGCTACCATTACCAACGAAATCTTAATTAATATTTAAAATTAAAATCATGTTGGAATTCCGTAGGAAGTGTAATGAGTTTTTAACCAAAATGGGGTTATTGAAAAAACTATTTACCAATCTAGTATAGTTCTAAAAATATTTACTAAAATACGCTTTTTTTTCTTTATTTTACTTATATTATTCATTTTTCTTATTATTTTTTTACTTTAAATATCTTTTTATATACTATCTTTTTAATTTTATTTTTAATATAGCTTTTTTCTTGTTTTGAAAACCAATTTTTTTCTTTCTTTTTCTTTTTTTGTTAAATAAGTGTAGATAAGCATAAGGAATATACAAAAATGAATATATATATATATATATATATATATATATATATATATATATATATATATATATATGTCTTATTAAAAATAAATTTACTAAAATAGTATTGTTCTTGTATTTTTTAGTTTTTCTTATTGTCTTTTTACTTTAAATATTTTTTTCCAGTTTTTTATTATATTTTTTATTTTTTTTCAAATATTAGTTATTTTATTTTATTTTTAAATCTCTTTTTTAGTTTCTTATTTCAATTTTTTTTTTTTAATTTTATAAATTACGTTTAACATAAATGCTTTGACATTATTTTTACAAATTATACAAACCATTTTGAACAACAAATTTTAGCTGTCTTAAATTAAATTTACCATTAGAGATACAATGTTCTTTAATATGCAAAAACTTCAACATTATATAATGTTTTTTCTAATGTAAAAAAAAATCCAAAAAACATCTTAATTACTATAGAAACACTAAAAAAACCGAACAAATAGGCATCTAATGAACCAAAATTACAAGTGTGCATTAGATTAGTTATACGGAATTTTTACGATTATTTTCTATAATAAACCTAATGGTTTTTCAAATGCTTTTATGGTTAAGTATTTCCATTTTAAAGTTTTATATATACTTATGTAGTTCTCTTTTTGTTTTAAAAAAAAAATTTGATCAAAGCAATAGAAAAAAAAAAAGGTAATCAAAATATAAGATGATACAACAGTAAAAAAAACCTTTGTTACTAAAGTATATAATTGCGTTATAGAAATAATAGCACAAAAATATTAGTGGTGTTATATATTAGGTTGATTTCACATCTAATATATCCTTATGATATTAACTAAGATATATTTTTTATAAGTCATGTAGTCATATATATATATATATATATATATATATATATATATATATATATATATATATATATATATATATATATTCATTTTTGTATATTCCTCATACTTATCTAAAAAAAAAAAAAAACTTATTTTTTAATCAAGAGAAAGGGTGATATTAAAAATAAAATAAAAAAGATAGTAAAAAAATATATTTAAAGTAAAAAGATAATAAGAAAAACTGAATAATAAAAGTAAAATGAAAAAAAAAAAAACTATTTTCATAAATATTTTTAGAACTATACTAGATTGGTAAATAGTTTTTTCAATAACCCCATTTTAATTAAAAACTTGAAGTGTAATAGCTGCAATTTAGAAATTGTTTCCCACATTTTCTTTTTGTTTTTCTATCCTTTTGTTTTTGCCCTCCTTATTATTATTATTATTATTATTATTATTATTATTATTATATATATATATATATATATATATATATATATATATATATATATAATAAAATTATCCTACCTTAACTTAACTACAGTACCTAAATTCTTCATGAACTTGGGGTTGTTCATGAGGTTTTACCTGAATTAGTCAACCAACCATGATCACCGCTTCAAATATCTTTTTCTTCTCTTTCATTACAACGCCTCTAAATTCTTCGTCTCTAATAAACCCAAAAAGGGTCTCTCCACCACCGCTACAAGCGATCGCTCACCACCAACTTTGCCTATGTGGCTATTACCATGGTCATCGCTCTTTCTGTTTCTATCTAAATTAGGTAGATATATCCACCGTCTCAATACATCGAACAACCCAGGAGTCGATGAATGTATATGAGTGTATCGGGAAAGGTTGAAGGAATTCGATTCACCACCGCTAACGACGCCACACCAACGACGACGCCACCTACCTGCTCTGAAGCCTTAGTAGACACAATCGGGGTCGATTTTGAACTATACAAGTCTTTTGTGTTCTACTCCGATTTCCATCTCTCCACCAGTTAACGTCTCCTGCTTCTCTAAATCGATGCACGAGGCGGTAATTTCTAATTTCTCATCAAAAGAGTCTCGAATGATGGTCTGATTGCTACTGCTAAACCTTTACTTTTTGTGAAATTACAGGTGCAACGACTTTCAAACATGATTTCTTCAGACCCGAGGGGGGGGGGGGGGGGGGGGGGGTTTAAATATGTGTAAAATTCTTCCAATCAAGTTTTTATCTTACATGCATATGAAGTGTTCTATGAAATGCCTAAATGAACCACGCCTAATTAGACGTTCCATAATCAACTTCCTTTCGTCTACCAGGCGGACTTGACAAATACATTTCACTTTTGATAAAATCCTACTCCTATGGTCTTGGTATACCCCTAGAGGGACTTGAACCCTCGTTTTCTCCGTGAAAGAGAGAGGTCGTAACCACTGGACCATAGGGGCACCAATGGACCATAGGGGCCTATGGCCACCTTTAGGAAAGTGGAACGCATTAGCTGTCCGCTCTCAGGTTGGGCAGTAAGGGTCGGAGAAGGGCAATCACTCATTCTTAAAACCAGCGTTCTTAAGGCCAAAGAGTCGGCGGAAAAGGGGGGAAAGCTCTCCGTTCCTGGTTTCCTGTAGCTGGATCCTCCGGGAGGATTTTGTATGTTCTTTCACTAGGGTTGGCTCTGAAGGGGGTGTTGCTGTGTCTGACATAATTTCCAGATGTACCATTTTGAAAAAGCTTTATCTCCTTAACAGTATGTTTGGTGTGGAAGTCGTGCTTGGTTTGATCAACGCTATTTCTATCTTCACAAATCTCACCGACATTTATCTAGGTTCCATTCTTTTATTTGGATCTTTCTTGAAGTTAAAAATGTTTAATTGCTAAGTATGGAGCTCCTTGAAAGTTATTTTCACATGTTTTCAATATTGTTGTTTAATTGCCATATGTTTTTTTTTTTTTCTTTTTGCTGATAGAAGCTTATGATTTCCGCATTTCCATTAGATGGAAAAGTGTCAACTGTTCCTATTACATTCAAATATGTATAAACCATCAAGACTACAATCAAATACAAGTTGGGCTACCAAATGGGATTTGGTATTGGCCTCTCAGGACATGGTCGCTACAGAAATATAATGCAGGTAAGCCAATAACAATCATGTGATATGTATATTCTTATACTGATTCAATAATCTGTTTGGACTTTTATAGTTTGAGTCTAAAGCATTTGATTGTTTTGTCAAATTACACGAGTTGATTATTGTTTTCACAATTTCTGAAGCAGCTGATATTGATTTCTTTCTGTATCAAACATTTTAAACAACATTGTCAAATGTTAGTACCTTTTCTGATCAATTACTTTGTTCAGGTGACATCAATGGACAGTTGTTTCACCACGGAGGGCACCCATCTAAGTTAAATACATATTTATGGAAGGATACGTTGGTCGTCGTAAGCAGTTGCTTGAAACATATGGGTTTGTATTCTAAAATCCCTAAAATACCCTTTAATGATTTTGTTATGTTTTTGGTTTGTTGTATAGGGTTGGATCTTGACTTAGGTTCATGCCCAAATCAACTATCGACCATAATGTACATATCTTTCTGTAAACTACTTGGACATATTTCTTACTGTCTATGAATCACATGTGAGTTGTTATTAATCATGCTTACAAAACATCGTTTGATTATGACTTCCGTTAATTGTGGTTATTATTTTCCTTTTTATTATTTTTGGGTTTCCGTGTTAGTTTTCTTAAGATATTTTTTAATGGCAAATTGTAAACTAGGGAATACCTCCTAAAGTGTGAAGAACAAGGGGGTAGAATTTCAACACCTGACTTTTATGTGTTTTTATTCGAATTCCAGAAAGCATCAAGGCGGTTCTTCCTTTTTCTTTTATTTATTTATATTTAATTTTTGTATTTCCATCATGAAATGGAATGACAAGTTGTAGTATAACTTACAACTATTCTGATAAACCATTGGTTTCATAATTTTTTCAATATCTACTTTAAGATACCATTCCACTTTCATTTTTTTATTGAAAATATCCAATATACCATTGCATTCGAACATCCATATTGTTGGTGTTCTTTTGCCTTATGACCCCAATCTTAGGCTTCCTTTATGGCCATCTGCAGAGGGAAAAAGAATGAATGTTGAGCATTTCAGATAATGGTGGCATCGTCAAGGTAAAAACTTATAACTTATAACAAAAAACTAAATTTATTCTCTTTTTCTTGGACAATATTGTTAATAATCAGATAAGTGAAGAGGAGATTGTTTTTTTCACAGATGGAGAAGATCCATATGATGAAAAGAATTAAAAAAAATGCTCTTACCCTTTTCATTCTTTTTTATTTAATCATGTTATAAGTATTAAAGTGATTTAAGTATTTGTGAATTTGATTAAATTTTATAGGAGTTTAGTGGGAAAGTGAAGGATTTGGAGGTAGATGTGGGTGCAGTGGATGTTTTTGTGGCTGAAGTTTTATCAAAAGTTGCTGAAGATTTCTCATTGTTACGGGAAGAGAAGAGGCTAAGAGAGGCTTTGAGTTTGCAAATACTTGTGGTGCAATTACTATGACAGAGAGAGGCATAATTTCAGCATTACCCAGTAGAGAAACTGTCATGGATGCTTCACTCAAGGCTATCATGTAAGTTTTCTTGCATTATGTACCAACATACTTTATTGTGGCTACCAATTCAGGCAATGTACTAGGGATGAGCATATGGACCGGGGAACCGATCGGAACCGGAACCCAATGGAACCGGTCGGGCCGGGACCGGGACGTTATTTTTGTGGATTTTTGTAATCGGGAACCGGTAGGAACCGGAACCGATATAACCAGAACCGGTAGAACCGGCAAAAACCGGAACCGTATGATGCTATTTTTCGAGGACCGGTTTCAACATTTGAAGACATGACAAGAACCGGTAGGAACCGGGAACCGGAACCGGTAGAACTGTTGGGCCGGTTCGATTCTTGATTTTGGCCGAAGCCGGTTCTCGGGTCGGGTCCAGTTCGGGTCGGTTCGGTACTTTTGCTCATCCCTACAATGTACTATGAGCTCCCTCCATGTAGCAAATTAGACCCTAAAATTCAGAAACCAAAACAATGTGAGCGATGATCACATAAACCATAGTTAGATGGATCGACTCTCCTGGAGGTAACATATCTATTATTTGAAATTTTATGTTTTGAATATATAAATTTGATGTAATTTATTGTTTAAGGAATCAATTACAACAAGCTGTTTATATTAGATCCAGACGATCCGTTAATGTCATATCTAAAAGTTTTGGTAGATATATGGTGCTCTTTTACAATTTTTTTCATCCAATTTTTTTTTTTATAAATTTACGAGATTTGTTATGTTATCCTTAAAGTTTTTTTTTTAACAACGAAATTGTACTTTGGAGTGTAGTTGTATGTATGTAAAACTAATGCATTTCACACACATCAAGTTTTTTGCGTCGTTGTCGGGAACGGTTCAAATAGTTAATTTTATTTGCTAATTGTCATCGTTTTTATTTTATTGATTAATTTTTTATATAGTTTAATTTTAATTTATTATGTATTTTCCAAATCTCGATGCTTTTGATACTTTTCTTGATGAAGTAGTACAGAAAATTGAGCAAAAAGATGAGGAGTATGACTCAGATGAAGATTTGAAGAAATTTGGAAGATGGTTAGATAACATCTTGCCCAACACACAAGGGACATCTGAGTTACAAGAGCTAAAGTTACAAGATGAAGAATTTAATCCAGAAAGAGACTTGGAGAAGCTAGAAAGGTTGCTGGCAGAGGGGTCAGACAAAGAACAAGAACAACCTGAATTGCAGGAACCAACCTATGGTTTGACCATTACCACGACGTGCCCCTCTGTATTTCTGGTTTGTGTTTCGAAGCATGGGGTGACTATTCTAACTTTGGAGAAAGTTCTGAAGCACGATCCATTTATGAGTAGTACCCAACCGGTTCGAACCCTTGCAATATTCTTGGGTTTTATGAATTCAAGCACGTTTAGCCAACTTTTGAAGCAAAGAGCCAAATTTTACAAATTGGTCCAAAGAAAATATTTAATGCAATGAATGGATTGGCATTGAGTTTATTCGAAGTTTATTAAGTTGGGAGTCCAGCTCAAGACTCGCACAAAAAGAAGCGCTTGCGGGAGGCAACCCGTCATTAGAGTTTGATTTCCTTTTCCTTTTTCTTTTTATTTTGTGTGTTTAGTTTGGTTTGTTTCTAAACTTCTAGTTTATTAGGGTAATTTAGGAATGCTAATTAGATGTTTTTTTTTCCTGTTATTATATAGTTTTTGTCTTTGATATAAGAGCTTTTCTTAAAGCGTGAGGGAAATAAAGTGAGGGGTCGAGTCGTTTACGAGAAGATTAGAAGATTTGAGTGATTTGCTGAGTCCGGTGTTTATAATGGTTAAAAAGGAGTCTCGTCATGGAAGAGTATAAGGAGGTGTATTACCTTAATACCTTCTTTGACGATAAAATCAGAACTGAAGGAGAAAGAAGAAAATTCACGTTCAACACCTTAAACTCGTCGAGTGCACATCTAAACTCGACGAGTTCCAAAGGAAATTCACGTTTTCTGCCTGAGTCACGATCCAATTCGAAGAATCTTCACTTACAACTTGGCGAGTTGCTCAGTCAACTTTCTTTCAAGTTTTAAATTTGATTCCATTCAAGGTGGGCATTGGCTATTTTTATTGAAGTTCATTTTTGAAGTTTTCCAAGAAGCTTTTCCCCGAATATTTAGAGCTATCAACCACACGAGATTTTGACACCCAAGGCGTGGATGAGTTGTTCCCATGCCTAAAGTCAGCTGAAGATGGAGCTAAATTGAAGAAGATCAACCTCGTCACTACTATCCCAGGGGAGTTTGTTCCAATTCCCTCTTTATTTTTCTTTACCATGCATAACATGCAATGGGGACATTGCATAAATCAAGGAAAAAATTGCAAAAATGGTCCCTGTGGTATGTCAAAACTAGCATGTTTGGGCCAAAACGGTTTTGGGTAGCATCAATGGTCCAAAAGTTTCATTTTCTTGCAAGTTTGGTCCAATTTGGTTTGAATTTTTTTGGAAAGACGATTTTGCCCTTATTATTTAATTTTTGATTTTTGTTTTATTACCAACAATTAAAAATAAAACAAAATAAAATACACACACTCTCTCTAATACCATCTCTCTCTCTCTCTCTCTCTCTCTCTCTCTTTTCAAAGTTGTCGGACCACCACAGCAGTCGGACGACCACCGCCAGTCAGACCACTACCACTAATCGGACCACCACCTCTTATCGGAACCCTATCATTTTCCGACGACGACTTCGTTATACCATCCATTTCATTGCCAAAATTCAGATCAAGGGTCGTTGCCTCCAACCGTGGCTCAATTTCCCAATGATGACGAATGGAGACGGTGTTCCAGATCTTTGATGATGACCCCACTGGAGAAAGAATTTGCAAATCTGAGAGAGAGGGAAAGAGGCACCTCCGGCAAACCTACCCCTAAAGTCATTGTATTTGTATCTCGAAGCTTAAAGACGTCGTCGGAGAAAGCGAAGACGATGTAAAATCGAGCAACATACTTCACCCTTTTAACGTAGTTCTTGTGGAACCCTTCCAATTGAGGGTGAATAGACATCATCATCGTTTTGGCTTCACCATTTGAGCTTCGTTCTCGTTTCACCGATGGTGTTGGAAACACGAGATGGTGTTGGAAACACTACTACACCCTCACCTTCGTCACTGCTGCACCCCATCACCATGCTTGTCGCCTTCAGATATGTTCAGTCTGTAACTAGAGGATCTCGAGGTGGTGTGGAGATGTAACCCATATCAATAACCCCCTTGATCGATGACAACCACCTCGTCGGAGGCTTAACATCCGAGGAAAATCGATCCGAGGTGTCTTCCCCTCTATTTCCAATCGCGAAACTCTATCTGAAAAACCTAGCCACCAAGAAACCCGAATCGTCACGAAACCCAAACTTCAGATCTCGATCTCCTTTCTCTCGTTGGCATCTGTCTAGGTTCAAAGGGAGGGTAGCAACGATCAAATCGGGTGTTTGGGGTGGTGCTACCTGACCGGAGGGAGGCGGAGGGGAAACCTAGGCCGACGACAACCACTCGTTCTTCTTCTTTGGACAGTGGTAAGCAAGAAATGAGAGAGAGAGATAGAGAGAGAGAGAGAGGTATGAGAGAGAGGATATTTTATTTTATTTTGTTTTATTTTTAATTATTTTTAATTGTTAGTATTAAAACAAAAATAAAAAATTAAATAATAAGGGCAAAATCGTCTTTCCAAAAAAATTCAAACCAAATTGGGCCAAATTTGCAAGAAAATGAAACTTTTGGACCATTGATGCAAGCCAAAACTGTTTTGGCCCAAACATGCTAGTTTTGACATACCACAGGGACCATTTTTGCAATTTTGTCTAAATTAAGTGTGGGGTAGGGGTTGGTTAAATTAGTTAAATTTTAAATTTTTTGCATTGCTAGGGCTAAATTAGAAAATTTGCTAAGGTAATTAAGAATCATGCTAGTGTTATGTTTGATGATTGCATGGAGACTCAAATGTTTAGTTGAACCAATATACATTATAATGCATTTTTGGCCCCTTTATTCTAGTGAAATCATGGGACAAAAACACAACCTCGCTTAGTTTGAAGGATGCAATAAGTTTAGCATCGTGTACTTGATATGTATCTAGGAAGACTAATACTTTAACCAATAAAGGTTGAAGTTGAGTGCCCCTGCTTAAGCATGTAAGGTTTTTAGTGAAAAAAAGTGAGATACATGTGAAAAAAAAGAGAGAGAATTACAAGAAAAGTTTGAAGAATTTTGGAGCAATCAAGTGAAGATCAAAAGATCAAAGTTCAAAAGTTGAAGATACTAAAAATAAAAAAGGCGGTGAATTCAAAGTAATCAAAGATCAAATATCAAAGAAGTAAAGAATTCCAATAGCTCCACAGTGGTATCTAAAAGTTGTAAATTTCTAGATTATGTATGTTTGGGTTGCTTGACCAAAAATACCTTGAGGTTAAGAAAGTTTTATGGGGATGGATTCGGAGGGATGCATAAAATGAACGTTGTTCAAAAGAAGTGGGCGAGTGTTATGAGGATTGTAAGTATTTAGAATTAAAGGGGGTCATTAGGAAATTTTTTAGACACAAATGCATGCGTTGCGGTCTTGGCATAATGGCTAGGTTCGATTTGGATTTTCTTATGTTGTATTAGTATGTTAAAAGTCAGTTTTGCTTGGCAGCAAGCAAAAGTCAAGTGTCGGGTATTTACTATAATTAAATTTTTAGTATATAAATATATGTTTATTATTATTATTATTATTATTATTATTATTATTATTATTATTATTATTATTATTATTATTGTGTATGTATATATGTAGTTGTATGTATGTATATATATGTATTCAACATCTGAGTATATCACTTAATGTTCGATATGCATGTGTATGTGCCTTGATAAATGCGTGTAACATATATGTCCGTCAATTGTATGTACAGATATGTGTAAGCATATGAGTATAGGGATTAGGGTTTAACGTAATATAGGTTTAGGGTTTATGGTTTGACATATATATGTTTATGTGCATAAGTATGTTTGTGTGAGTTAATGGTTCATCATTTAAGGTTTAGAATTTAGGTGTCTATTATGTATGTTTATGTGCATGAGTATGTATGTATATTGTAACAAATGATCAAATTTGGTCTAAGTTCATCGGTCAAACCACCACAAACACAAAGGTAGTGGGACCTAATGTATTGTATTCTATGACTTTAAATGCAATTGATGTTATGTTACTCAAAATTGAATAAGGAGTGCTCCTTATATCTCCAATTCTAAAGAACAAAACTATATGTTTCAAAATAAGTATTAGTTAATGCAATAAAAAAAAATTGAGCATTACATATACTTGTTAACAATTGACGTTGGAATTGGACTGGGCATACTCTCACGACTTCATGGATACAAATAACATCGAAAATGGAGATCTTATGCAAAAGATCCATTCATTTTAAGAAACAATCTAAAATATAATTGATTTTTCTTAAATTAAAAACCGAAACGACTCGTTGAGGTACTTGCATACCTCATTAGTAAATTTGAGAACGGTGTAATACCTTAATTTCAAGGTATTTTACATTTTTAACCCTTTATATGGAATTTTATTGCAAAGTTTGTCCCATGGTTCATTAAAATGGAACATGTCACTTAGATGCATATGATGAGTGTGCGTTTGGTATGCTGGCCATACGTGGCAAAGTGCAAACCCTAATTTTTAGGGTTTTAGCACTATATACGCATCATTAACTTCCCAATACTCCTTCCAGAAAATCCAATATTTATGGCTCACGAAACTTCCCTCCACACCACTATCGAAAAGTATGCATGCATATGAATTGTTGAGGAGGAACTTAGCGGTAACCACAGTAGGGTCATTCACGGCCTCCTCATGCCCCATCGTTAAAACTCTTCCTACATCTCCGACATTCCTCGCTTTTGGGAAATCCCTCTTGAAATGCCCTGTTTCACCACATCCGTACTCAACCTGAGTTGACTTGGTTGACTTTTTTACCTTTAACCTTGACTAGGATTTTGACCAAGTTAAGGGTAATTTGGGTATTTTAAGTTGAGTTTTGAGAATTGTTCACTATTTGTTGCATATGTGACCTGTAGAGTTGGTATTTGGAGTAGCATGTTGTTCAACTATTTGGCAGACTGTGAGGTGAGTTTTCCTCATTGTGCTTGTAGGTCGAAGACACCAATGTGAGTCCACTAGGTTATGTATCATAGTATATAGGATGATGTTACACTATAGTGATTTGTTAGATCTATATCCTGATATATATGATGTTATTCTGCTGTAGATATCGTAGATCTGTATCCTGGTATATATGATGTTGCCGTTATGTGGTAGTGATCTGTATGTATGTTTGCCTATTGATTGGTTATATATTTATTTGTTGCATATGTCGACATAGTGGGATTTTGGGCTGAGACTATACTGTTATGTGTGTGAGTCAACATATCGAGGGTAATCTAGCCCGATAGCTGTAGACCCGAGGGTATACTAGGCTGATGACTAATTGGACCTATTGTATATTGGCATTCCATTCTGATAACTGAGTGGACCGAGACATTCCAGTCCGATGACTAATTGGGCTATGTTCTAAAACTAAAAGGGTACTTTGACAAAATTTATTGTCGTAGCTTCCCATTTACTAAAATGTTGGTTATTGATGTCATTCTTAACTCTGTGACTAGTGCATACAAGTAGTTCACTGTGAACTACTACATGAATGGTTTTGAGTAGAGTATTGTGGAGCTTCATGGGATGTTAGAGATAGCTAAAGAAAACATTGTTCCACTTACGAGCACAAGTTCAACCATTCTTGTTTTGGCTATTAGGGAATGTGGTGTCAAGAGAAAAAAGTCATTTGTATGTGTAAGCATGTGAGTATAAGGTTTAAGGTTTAGTATAGGTTTATGGTATGTATTTGTATGTACGTGTATATGTGTATAATATGTATGTATAAGGTTTAGGGTTTAGGTTCGTACATATATATATATATATATATATATATATATATATATATATATATATATATATATATATATTGAAACGAAAAACTATTCTACATCTAAATTACCACCTATGTCTTCAACGATACTTGAACCCATAACATCTCAATTGAGAGAGTCACTCATTACGACTAGGCTAAAGTCCCTTTGGCATATATACATATACTTACACATACGACATATATACATATACTAATAATAATATTAATAGTTTTAAATAATAATAATACTAATTTTAAATAATAATAAAACTAATAACAATTATTATAATTTTAAGTAATATATTATGATAATAAAATTAATATTAATAATTATAAATTTACATATTTATAAATCTAATAATAATAGTTATGAGAATCGAGACCAATATAAAAACAATAAATGGCATTTAACCATTTGCCGGAGGATCTCCCCAAATGCAATTCTTACTTTTTTTTTATATTCGACTGGAAATGTGTTGGAAAATTCCAATAAAATACCTAGGGATGTCAAAAACCCCCGTGGTACCCCGATATCGTACGAGACTATTTTTTTTTTTTAAAAAAAAAAAAGGGGAGTTGGAGAGGGGGCACAATTAAACCCCGCTTATTTTTGGGACCGGAGTTGGGAGTTGGTATTTCCGTCCTGTACACCCGTGGGGGCCTCGATTGTGTATTTATGTAAAAAATATATATTTAATATAAAATACATATACAAAATAGATTTTCTAATTTTAGGTTTAGGTTAGGTTTCACTTTTCCATTTCCAATTAATGGATATTGAAGATGTAGTGAATTGATCATATATTTTTGGACATGTAAGTATTTTATTTTTATAATGTTGGATTTGTCGTATTTTATATTTGTAAGATTGTTGGAATTGTCGTTTTATAAAGTTGGATTCGTAATGTTGGATTTTTAATTTTTTTAGTTTCTAAAAGATTAGGTTTCAAGCTTTTAAAGTTATTAAAAATAGTCTTTTTAGCCTAAACCAAAGTAGTTGTTTAGCAAAAAAATCGAATTTTAAACCTATAAACCGGGGGAACAGGGCCGGGGCCGGGGGCGATGGAGGTAACCAGGGGCAGGATCGGGTGCTTTGTAAACGGGGGTGTTGGGTTTTCTACGCATCAAATACACTTTAAAACTAGGTGGCGGAAAAATCGAAACAACGATATACCTAAGTGTACATGCATCCTATGGATCTATGGCTTCATGCTAAGTACATCAACCCTAGAAAACATAAAAACAAAGAAGAAAACATACCTTTCATGTAGCCATTGATCTCCATGCTTGAGATCTTGAACCTCCATGAAGTTGCTTGGATGAAAGGACCCAAACCAGAATTCCTCTAATGGCATCACACCCAACGACACCAAAGAGTGGAATAAAATAACTAGGAGAATGATCAATTTCACAAACCCAAAGGGGTTAGAAATCGTCCCTAAGAGGGGGAGGAAGAAGGGTTGGTGAAACTTCAATCCAAGGTGCAAAGAGGAATGAAATCCCTAAGGCCCTATTTATAGCATTGGATGTCTCCTTAGGTTTAGTACTCCTTCCCATGTGGGATGGAGGCATAACCACGAAATTTCACTCCTTTCCCATGTGGGATGGAGTGATTTTCATCCAACCCTAATCCCATAAAGGTTCTGGAACTTGTATCAATTAATGAACATTCAACCATTTTAATTAATTAACCTGTTAATTAATTCACATAATATATTTCCAAAATATATTACCAATTAGTTTCTAATTAATTATTAACCATAATAATTAATAAACCAATTTCTCCTTTATTTATTCTACTCAATTTAGGTCTTAAGGGAAACCCAAAAGGACCCTGCTTTATTAGAAATATGATCGACAGTTAATGAATTTGGACACTATTCCAACAGTCACCCACTTGGACAAGTCATCAACTATACAAGGACCAATATTTCTCCAATAATCAACAGAGAGTTAGCCATCCAATGCAACTACCGAACTCTTAATCTAATCAAGATTCAACCCTTAGATAAGTGATCAACTATCGCTTCATTCTAGATATCTATATGAATTTGAGACATGGAAAATGGTCAATCTCAGAATTCAAGATTATGTTTCCCGCTATAGATTTGTGACGACTACATCTGATTACTAACTTGAACACATCAATTCCAGTCAGGGCTAGGCCAAGCACTTTTGATGTCATCACCAAATTATCGAGGGGCCCATTGATATTGCTTCTCCTATTAAGGTAGAAGGAACGAATAAACTTCGACTACATAGTTTTTGTCTATTTCATCATGTCACACATGGATATACACTTTATAACTACCAGTTACGATTAGCGTTGGAGTAGTCCAATGCATACTAGAATCATAGAGCAAAACCCCATATGTATCTTGAATCACTACTTACTTCCAAGAGTATGACCGACTGTGTACGTTTGAGTAAATTAATACTCGGGAAGTGGGTTCCAAACATGCAAAAGTGAGAACACAGTGATAGCCTAATTGAAATGACCGAAATCCATCATATATTAAGACCGCCACTTAATAATCACCAAATAAAATTAAAACTTATACCTCTTAAATTTATCGAGTTTTAAAACAAACCAAACTAAGAGTTTTAAGCCAATTCACTTGCAAATCTTATGCCTCTTATTTTCTGACTGTCATACTTGGTCAATGACATCAGCTTAGGAATGGATCTACAAGATTATTCTTTCGATATGGCATATTGAATATGATGTCTTTACATTTGACTCACTATCAAATGTGTTGGTACTTACTGAGTATGTTTCATGTGAACTTGTGTGATTTGGGATCCATACTCAAGGTAAGTTCACCCAAAGTCACAAGAAACTTCATAAGGACCATTAATGATTGAATTTCAACAAAGATGTCACTAATGAATATCTTTTAGTCACATTTTCTTTGCAATTTAACCAAATGCAATATACTCTAAGTATGTTAAATCCACTATGGTGTATTACATGGTACTCTTTCAAGCTAATATATCACCATTCAGTAAAAGCACGAATTCTGACTACGAACATAATTGCCTTTATTAGTATGGAACTTAGCATCAATATAACTCTTACAATGATCTCTTCCATACTATCAAGATCATCTATTATGTCCTCTAAGGACACATAAGAATGTTCTTGATCTTGATTCATTGATTCTTGCCAAATTGATCTAATCTAACTTGTCATGCTCAAGGCATACAAGTCATTAGATCTGGTACATGTCATGGCATGTATGATTGATCCCATAGCAGAAGCATATGGGACACAAATAATTTGCTTTAGCTCAATAGTAGAACTAGGACATTAGCATTGCTCAATGTCATGCCAGCCTAAACTCCTTCAAGTAGAAGTGGGTCTAAGGCCACAATGTTGGCCCACTAGTAGGAGTTGATTGATTGGATGATTGTCTTTATGATAATTGTCTGGAATGTTATGTTATGTTTTATGTGTTAGCATGGTATGATTTTATGTGATAGTGGTAGTAGGGAATAGTCCCACATCTGGTCGATAGGGCTAAAGGGGTAGGCCAACACCCATTTATGCTAGGCAATATATGTATATGTTTATATACTAGTACTTATGTGGTAGTGGTAAGGGTGAAATAGTCCCCGTTATCCAGTTGAATAAGACCGAAGGGAAGGCCAACACCCAGATATGCTAGACAATTACCCAGTTGAGTTTTGAAACCATATTTTATTAGATTATTCTTGTGTTTCATTTCGCATGTTTCACTTCCCGAATAACTAGGTTATTCAAACTTCCACGGTCAATCATACTTTGGAAATAAGTAATGAGGTAAGACTGTCATGAATCCGACTGTAGATTGTCTAAGTTTTTAGACATAACACAAGTTTGCTGCAGTATTCATGAGTAATCCTGAAATATGATTTGATTATTGGATTAAACCCACACTCATCTAAATCACCTCATGGATTTTATCACGAGTGATTGTGGGACGATAATTTCATATATTCTTGAAACAGAGACATATGAGTTGTAGTTTACAAGTTGGTTGTGCATTGATGATACGTAAACGCACTAGTAACTTGGTCTTATAAAACGTATTGTTGTGTGTGATTTGTTGAGTAAATTGATCAAGCATATGAGTCAAAATTTATCCGTTCATTTTATGCAATGTGGGATAAAAGCGATATCTGTGGGTCCCTCGATGATTTAGTGATGACACACTAAGTGCTTGGCCAAGCCTGGACTAAGTTGATGTGTTCCATTTTATGAAGTAATGAGGTTTTTCATTGAAAAATCTAATTGCAGATTAATGGGTATTGCGATTGAGAAGGGAAAGAGCAGTCTACTTGAGGATCATGCTTTGGGTACGAAGAACGCAGTGGAAATCCGTGAATTGGCGTCTTGGAAAAAACTTTGAGAACGACATGCTGAAATAGGGTAGAACTAACTGAGATAAACCAAACTAATTAAAGAACAAGTCATATATGCGGTTAATGGCACCTATCTCTCTTTCGAGATAGATAGGAGTCTCGTGATATGGTATGATAATTATTAATATGATCATAGTAATTAAGGATATTGTTTAGGTTGGTGTGTTGATGTGATAGATATTGTAGTTTGTGTGTTGATCGATGTGATAGAAATTTTGTCAAAATCGATATATTGAGAGTAAATTGAGAGTTCAATGTGTTTTTGTGTTATTTGATATTTTATGTTCTTTAATCTCTTAATCCATCATCTATAATACTATAAAAAAGGTAATATCATGTCATGCATGCAAAAATAACTAGATTGCATAATTAATTAAGTTTGTATACAAAATATAAATGAATATTCCTAGATAAATAATCTATCCATTTGTAAAATTAACCAAGGTAAAATCTTAGCATTTCTAAGATAAGTCAACATCATTTGTTTTGTACTTTTATTTATTCTTTTAATTATTTTTTTATGTTCATAGTAAGGTTGTTAAGATCGATTGTATAAGATCGTTTTCAGTTTTATAAGATCATGATCGTAAGAACGCACAAAAAACACTTAAAAACATAAAAACTATATATCAATCTAGTTAACAATAAATACTTTAACATAAAAAATACATTTTAATACATTATGTAACGATAAAAAATTCAAAATGGGTAGTCTACGTAGTTAGTCCAAAATAAATATTGATTTTAAAAAAAAAATACTACCCGTCTACCCGCGCAAAGCGGCGGGCGGCGAATAATTTGATCTCTTTAGAGTTAAAACCATTTTGCGTTCACTTCGAGAAATAAATATTAAATGACATCTATTTTTCAAGATGATTACCATACCATATTAAGGGGGTGTTTGGCTAAGATTTTTTAAAACAACTTATTAGGTTCCACATCACTATAAGTTAAAAAAGTGTTTGGATTAAAATAACTTATTCCGGTGAGGAACCTCTAATACGTCACTTTTTCATAAGTTACCCTACACTTACTTATTAACTTATAAACTAATAAACTAATAAGCAATAAGCTTTTTTTGCCAAACACCCCCTAAATGGTTATTACTTCCATTTATACATACCCAAACCACTTGTACTGTTTATCGTCCTTTTTTTTTTTTTTTTTTTTTTTTTTTTTTTTTTTCCTTTTCCTTAATTCATTTATTAATTTAATGTCCTACTAAGTAAAATGCTAAAATATTTAAATAATAGTTTATAAAAATAAACTTTTAGATTATTAGGTGTTGTGATTCAAAAGTTGATAAATAGGCCTTTGAGAATGCCAAAATACTCAGGTGTCAACTTGTTCATTGTGATTTTAAACCAAGTTTGGTCACAAATTAAAATATTTTCAACGATGATATGTAATTCAAGGATTCATATTGATTTAGGTTCTCGAAACCTTAAAATATTGAACAAAATCTATATAGAACCTTATAATAGGACAATAATCACCGTAATCAGGAAGTCCATGTGATGAAACTTGATATTGTAAGGACCAATGATGAAAAAGGTTTCGTTTTTAGACTAAACAAGATGAAAAATATACAAACTACCTTAATCATGTCAAATCTTGTGTTTAACCGTTCTTTATTACAAAAGTAAGATGCCAAAATATACAAACTAATGATAATACAATGCTCTAACTGGCCCTCTTGGTTGAGTTCTTTGAACCTGCAAAGCCAACACATTCAAAAAACATAGTAAAAACCTTTTTAGGAACAAATCTGATATAATAAAGCCTTCACCCAATATATTTATAAGATAAAAATACAAAAAGTTAAAAATGATGAAATCACTTACAAGTAAGGATTAAAATAAAAACCTGTTAAGAAAGAGCCATCTGCAGGAGGGATATTTAAATCAACATGTATTTTCTGATGATTTCAAATTTTGAATTATCCAAAATTCAGGGAACGAGATAGAATTTGTTGAGAAATATAAGGATTCAAAACACAGGTCAAAATTTAATATTATTTTATTTATGACTACTTGTACTATTAGCTTAATGATTTGAATGTCTTAAAAAAATAATATTATTATATTCAATCTATTTTTAGAAATAGTGAGATTTCTTTTATAAGATAGTAAATATATATATATTAACGATCCTACGATCTTAAGATTCAATTTTATAATCCTACTGCATTCCTAACCAAAAACGATCCAAATAAGATCGGGATCAATTTACGTAAGTGAGATCGTAGGATTGTACTGATTCTACAATCCTGATTATATATATATATATATATATATATATATATATATATATATATATATATTGTTATTCAAAAAATATAATACAAGTAATATTCTGATATTCTAAAACAATACATATTACAGTGAAATATTCTAAAAGCATATAATGTTAGAATATTATAAATATTATTCTTTTACGAAGACTAGAATATTAGAATATTTCATTAGAAAAAATTGTTTCACGGTCTCATAAAATTATGTCCGTCTCAAATGCAGAAATCTGTTACATATGCCTTAAAAAGTTATATAATTTAGAAATAAATAAAGAAAAAGAAATAGAAAAAGAAAATAAAGGAGTAAAAATCGGGTAACAATCAGAAAAAATAGAGATAATAAAAATAATAGCCGAATTACATAAATTAAAAAAATAAAAACTTTAGAAAATAAAGTAATAATCTAAATGATTTGTTAGATAAAAAGAAAAAGATAAATATTGATGAAAACAAATTAAATAAAATAAACCAAATGTCTCAAATAATAAATGAACATACATTAATACAAAAAGATGGATCTCCTAACATGATAAATCTACAATGTCCATTATGGTTAGATAAAAATAAAATTTTAGATTATGGTCAGATAAAAATAAATTTTTAGATTTAACAGTTTTAGTAGATACAGGAGCAACTAAAAGTGTAATATCTTATCATCTAACACCAAAACAATATCACAAAGAGTTATCCATGCAAGCTTTAAAACATTCATAATTTCTGTAAACCGTTGTTTTTAATTTTTCATTTTTTTCATTCATTTGCAATATATATATATATATATATATATATATATATATATATATATATATATATATATATATATATATATATATATATATAGGGTTAAGTTCATATGAGACCATATTATTTTGTGAGATATGGGGACCTATTTATGTCCTTTGATAAAAAATAATCTAAGGCTGAGATCAAAAATACAATCTGATAAGAGGCGGTGACAATTTTGCAAATTTATTAAAGTTTAGGATTAATTCGATGACACGGAGGGGTAAAATAGGAATTGTGTACTCAAATGGATGATATTTGATCAATTAACGTTCAAAAGTTTTTTCATCGTTCTTGCCCAAATTTTCTCAAACCAAATTTCCTCTCAATCTTATTCCCAACATCTTCCAGGAAAAAAAAATTCATTTATCTACTTATCAAAAGGTGTAATTAGATGGAATAATCTTGAAAAATCAGTCGATAAAAACCTATCTTCTTGTTCGATTAGAAGGTATCAAAAACCCTAGAAATTGCCATAATCAAAAAGATTTCAGGCTTCGGTACACCAATTTGAAGGTCTTTTTTTTTTTCTAATCGAGCATCAATCGTGGCTTGTTTTGCTAAAATTGATTCTAATTCTAGCTCTGGTTTGTGTGATGATTCGTCAGAAGTAGTTGATTCTCATTCAAAGGCTTGATATCTAAGTTTCCATACAAAAAACTTCAACTGCTACTTCTTCTCATGATTCTTATTTGAGGAAGGATTCTTCTCATCAGGTAATAAAAGATTCCATTGAATCATCTTTGGCTGTTAAGAATTTCAATGTTAATAAATCTACAATCCAAGCTATGTTATTTATGCATAAATGAAGTTATTCACAAAGTCTGTAGAGATATTCTTGGAATTTGAATTATAATTTCTTAGTTTTTTTGGTTTATCTTATTACTTCTAGTGTCAGTTAGGTGTTTGGTAAATTTAGTGATCGCCCGCTAGGTGTTCGACGTAATGCACTCTGTAATGATTTCATATTTCCTGCAAGAAAATTATGAATGAAAATGATCGAATGTTGTAGATGCAAACCTAACTTACTTCCTAAATTGATTTTAGATGTTATTTTGTTTGAGTAATTGGATTATCTAGTAAATATTTAGTGAACTTATCTTTGATGATTTGATATTCTAAGTATTCTATTTTGATAAGTAATATGGTACTTCTTAATTTGAATCAGATGTTACTTTGTTTGATAAGTTAGATGATCCAGTAAAAATATTACTGAAATAGTCTTTGATAACTTAATATTCTAGGTATTATGGTTTGTAAAGTTAGGTGTTACTTCATAAATTTGATTTAAGATGTTATTTTGTTGATTAACCAGATGTTACTGCTTACTTTGATAAGTCAAAACTAAAATTTTGAGAATTTGTTATTCTATCCTGACATAACTGAATTCATCTCTTTATGTTTTAGTTCGATAATATTTGATTCAGATTTAGATTCTACATAATGTAGATTCTAAATCATCTCTGGTAATAGGCTTTAGGAAGTTGTTAAATAATTTATTCTAATTTAGGAATTATTTTTTTGAAATTTATATTGTAGCTATGGTTAATTTTTGATCCCGATTCACTATAACTTGGGCTAGAAATGAACTTCTTTATTGTTGTTTTGGTTAAATATTTTTGAAATTATTTACTGTAGCTAGGATTAGTGTTTGATACACATTGAAAGCGAATGAAATTTATTATGATGTGTTCTTAATGCGACAGATGGAAATTTATTCTGGAACAGTAAGTGGAAATGTAAAATATTGACTTGGGTAAAGAAGGTTATCTGCAAAATAAGAAACATACAAAATAGTTATGCTTTGACCAATCAGATTCCAATTCCATAAGAAAGTAACCGACGAAGCAAAGGAATAGCGAAAGGTTGATAAGGATGGTCATTAAAAATGATGAGAGAATGGATCGATGCAAGAAACATATTGGAAGGACGTGAATAATTTTTTTTGGAATATTTGAATGTGTTTGATTATAGGAATCGATGCAAGAAACATACTGGAAGGACGTGAATAATTTTTTTTGGAATATTTGAAAGTCTTTGATTATGAATGACATGATATTTGAATATTGGTTATCTTTTTTAGTTTTGAACAATAGGTATGGTTGTTTCAATGGCCAGTGAATGTCTCACAGAATAATAGTCATGGTTAAAAAATAGTTATACTTTGACCAATCTGAAATATCATGCTTTTATGATCAAATGTTCATTTTTTTGTTATAGCTCATGTATAATATTCTAATAGAGTAATGTTATAGGTTTTATGTACATTTATAATATTCTATAAGAATAACGTTAAATGTTTTTTTAATAGATTTATATGTAATGATCTTTTTACAATAATAGTTTAGAATTTATAGATATATGTGATGTTAATAAAACTTACTTACTGTGTATATGAGGAATATCTTAATAGAATAATTTTATAGGTTATATGTTCATGTATAATTCTATTTGAATAATGTTTAATGTTTTAGAATATTAGAATATTACATATATTATATTTTTATAAACACTGAGATATTAGAATATTTCACTAGAGAAAAGTGGTCTCATGGTCTTATGGTCTCAAAAAAACTGACATTTAGAACATTCTATTAGAATAGTGTTAAATTTTGTTAGTTTTTATAGATTTATATGTAATGACCTTTAAAAAAAAAAGGAATTTATAGATATATGTATTGTTAATAAGACTTGTTTACTATGTATATGTTGAATATTCTGATAGAATAATTTTATAGGTTGTATGTCCATGTATAGTAATTCGTTTGGAATAATGTTATATATTTTATAATATTAGAATATTACATATGTATTATATTTTTATGAATACTAAAATATTAGAATATTTTACTAGAGAAAAGTGGTCTCATGGTCTCGTGGCCTCACAATATTAAGTAGGGGTGTGTATGGGGCGGTTTGGTTCGGTTATTGGTTAAAACCAAACCATAACCATTATGATTGGTTAATGCATTTTGGTAGCAATTAGGTATGGTTAATGTTGGTTATGGTTAATGGTTTTTGTTGGTTAACGGTTTTGGTTAATGGTTAATATTGGTTAACCATAATGTTCAATATAATACAAATGGTGAAAGTATATTGACATAAAAAAATGAAAATGGAATACAAAACAGTACTCGACGCTAATATTTGTAACCTAGCTTATAATAATATAATAAAATGTGTACCTTTATACTCAGAGTGAGATAAAACATAGTGGCATTCAAAATCAAAAACATTCAATTAATATATAGAACTTTTTAAAAAAATTGACATTAATAATTTCATATATTGATAATTGATATTAACATTAAAATAAAGTCAAACATTCATACACGTTCAATGCAATTAAATCAAAAACTATAAAATAAAATAGCCAAACACTTATATTATGTGTTATCCGGATAAAAAAAAAATTCAATCACTCATATATATTCAAAGTGATTAAGTCGAAAAATCCTTAGAATAAGTCTATAAACTCAAAACAATTTTTTATTAGAATTATGAGTGTGAAGATTAAACTAATTATGAATAATGTTTACAAATTGTAGAATTAGCCGATTAGGAATTACAACATTAATGAATAATCTAACTATTAGCATGAGTGGAAGATTGTGTGTCTGCGTGATTAGTCTTTGATGGTTTGATTGCTCGTTCGTCTTTTAATAAGTGATGATTAATGAATTATATTTTGAAATTTTAATGGGTCTGAAATAAGTTTGACTATATTAGTTTATGTATAATTTATAATTTTTATATATTAATATATAAAGTTAGCAGTTCGGTTAATAATGGTTCGGTTAACCTATAAAATCATAACCGAATCGTTAGTTATCGGTTAACAAAAATTTAAAACAAACCAACGGTTTTTAAAATGATTCGGTTATAATGGTTCGGTTATATTGGTTAATTTGGTTTTGGTTCGGTTTTTTGGTTACTATGCTCACCCCTAATATTAAGGTCATCTCATTTGAATCTAATGCATGATGTATGATGTTAATAATCTAATTGAAAATTTTTATAAGTTTCTTGTTAAATAGTTTCATTTATTAAATAAAAATAATATGTATATGTAGAATATTCAAATAGAATAATGTTATATGTTATATGTTTTTATAAATGTATATGAAGAATATTCTAATAGAATTATGTTATAGGTTTTTAAATAAATAAGTTAATTTATTACATGAAAATAATGTGTAGTATGTGTAGAAGATTCTATTAGAATAATGTTATATGTTGTTACTTTTCAGAAGTTTATACGTAATGAGCTTTTTAAAATATAACACTACTTGATTATATCAATAACAAATATCAATGTAGAATATAACACATAACAATAACCAGATCTAGAATATTAATCATAGTAAGAAAACACATTAAGTTATATCATCATTTATAAATATGTATTAGAATATTACACTAATAAATTATTAAAAATAGAATTATATACTTCAATAAGATATCAATATCATCAATAAAGAACATATAATAATAAACTATATCATTAATTATGTGCACTATATCATGTATCGTATTCTAAACGAAATATGAAACTAATTGAGTAATTCAACAAACAAAAATCAAAGTGGACATAACATTATATATCTGTACATGTAGAATATCCAGAATCCAAAATAAATAATCATTAGTTGAAACGAGTTCATTGCTTGAGTGCGATTCTTCAGCACCATCATTAGTTTGACCTACAAAAAAGTATTTCATTAATATTTATTATTGTATAAATATTTACAAAATTGTATTCTAAACTTAATTTTCAGAATATGTAAGGACGTATGAGTAATGATTTTCAATTATTCTAATCAGAATAATATACCATGTACTATGTAATGTAATAAAAAAATATGATGAAATGGGACCAAGTACCACTTCTGCTTCATGCTAAACTGGTCTAAATTCATCATTTACTTTACATGCTACTGACAAGTAGGATAGTAACTAATCTAAACCTTTCACTAAGATAATCAAAATAATAAAAACAATGAGGAAACATGTTTCAAGCTTCAATCTTCAAGCTTCAAGCATCAACATGGACTGAGATTTCCCTACAATGATTACACTAATCTTTCATATATGCACAATTTTGTGTAATTGTCTAAATATGTAGGAAAAAGAATAACATTTATATCAACAAGAATATGATTTAATCATTTAGAGGAAAACCAAAGGACAAAAAACTTTTGATAAGTATTGATTTCTATTTCAAAATTAGTGAAGGTGCATGATTACTTGACTTGATGTAACAATTTTGTTCTATTGTGATTATCTTTAACCTATATATGTAAAGTTCACACTTTAGTGCCATAAATTGCTACTAGATAGCAATTAATTAGGAGCATGTCTAGAGTTTAAATACATTAGAACTTAAGTTATGATTACTCTCTTAGGCATTTCATCAAACAGTTGGCGTATCAAATAATACTTCTCCAATTCTTTTGTCCTTAAATAGATGGTACATCAATTGCTACTAATGATGAGTTGTTGAAATTGTTCTATAATGGAGAAATTGTTCCTTCTTGATGATGAATTAAAGAAAATCAATCCTTACTTATCCTTCTGTAGTTTGCAGTTAGCGATTGAACAAAACTGATTAAGAAAATCATGAAGACATTGACTCATATTTGCAATTACAATTGAAAGAATCCAACTCAAACAATCATCAGATAAAGAATAAAGAAGATGAACTAGCAAATCACTAAAATCGTGAATTTAATAGCTGAGATTTTGATAGGAGAGGATAATTGATAAATCAATGAATATCAATCTCAAAATCACGTTGACCTGGTATAAATACATACCTATTCAAGGCGATGAAGATCTTAATTTCCTAAATGTGATGATTTTGATATGAAGGATGATTGATCGATCAATGAATATCTATCCTATATAATGATATCTATCCAACATAACGATGATCTGACGTGAGATTTGAAGATCGAAGGAGATAAAGATCTTGATTACGTGAATATGAAGCTAATTTTTGTAACAGGTATGTTGATGATTTGTTTAACCTAACAATGATTTATCTGCTATTAATTAACAAATTAGGTACATTAATAAATCTTAATCTTGTTTTTTATGAGTTATATGATCAATATTGATTAAAGGCTAATATGTTGTTCTTATGTCTCACAAAAAAACTTTCCGTCTCAAATGATCTCTATGTGTGTATATATATATATATATATATATATATATATATATATATATATATATATATATATATATATATATATATATATATATATAGAGAGAGAGAGAGAGAGAGAGAGAGAGAGAGAGAGATATGCTCGGTTGAATATGTTTTCTTGATTTCTTCTAAGTCATCGCATTATTGATGTATTTAACAAATTTCTCCTACACATTTATATTTGCTAAGATGGTATCTGGGTTCTGAACATTGAACATATTCACCTTCTTCTTTAGATCGAACAACTTCACAGTAAGACCTGGCTTCTCCTCTCTTTAGGTTGATTCGAAAGCGCTTAAAGGTTAACTCACTTGAGTCAATCAAGTCGCTCCATGGACTCGTTACAACGATGGGATTTAGCTTACCACAAATTGAATTCTTCCATAATAATCTCATATCTCTTTACGCTACGTTGGGTCACATTTCCATCGCCCGCAAGGTGTTCGATGAAATGCCTCATAGAAATGTCGTCTCTTATAACACCATGATTGGTGCTTATAGTCGTAACAAGGAAGACAATGAAGCTTGCAATTTGTTCGCTGACATGAGGAATCATGGATTCTTCCCAACTCAGTTCACATACGCCAGTCTTTTCTCGTGTGATTCATTAAACACTGATCAAGGATTCTGTCTGCAATCAGTGGCCATGAAGAGCGGGTTGCTCTTTGCTGATGCTTTTGTGGGAACTGCTTTATTGGGTTTGTTTGGGAGGCAAGGTTACATCCGTGAAGCATTCATGGTGTTCGATGAAATGCCTTTCAAGAATCTAGTGACATGGAATGCAATCATATCTTTATGTGGACATCAAGGATTCACAAATGAATGCATGTTAATGTTTTCTCACCTTATGAAGACTGAAATCAAATTATCTGAAGCTTCATTCGTGGGTGTTTTAACTGGATTCCAATCTAAACAAAACCTAGAATCAGGTGAACAAATACATGCGTTGGTTATAAAATTTGGAGTAGAACATAGTGTTGCAATTGCCAACTCACTTGTTAAAATGTATGGAAAATGTGAAGGTAACACATTTCTAGCAGAAAAAATGTTTCAAATTGTACCCAATAAAGACTTGATGACATGGAATACTATTATTGGAATAGTAGCGAAAGGGGAAGAACCCATAAAAGCAATAGAGTTCTTCTCCAAGATGTGCATAAATGGTTTTCTTCCAAACAAGATCACGTTTTTGAATGCTATCACTTCATGTTCAAGGTTAGATAATCTAACTTATGGAGAACTTATCCACTCCATGATAATCAAAAACCAATTTGAAAAAGATTCTCTTGTAGCCACTTCATTGGTTAATTTATACGCTAAACATGATAGATTCGATTATGCTCATCGATGTTTTGACAAAATACATGACAAGAATTTGGTGTCATGGAACACTTTAATTCATGGATATTCAGATAAACAATGTTCATCTTCTCTTCTCCTAATGATAAAAATGATACACTCGGGTATTTCTCCAAATGAATTTTCATTCTCTAGTGTTATAAAGTCACTTTTAGCTACAGAGCTCAAGGAGATTCATTCTTTAGTTATAAAAACCGGTTTCCATTCAAACGAATACATAACAAGTTCCCTCATGACATCATATGCCAAAAACGGTTTCCCTTCTGATGCATTGAGATTCTTTCAAGATTCAAAAATCCCACTTTCGATTGTTCATACGAATGTTATATGTGGGATGTATAATAGAAATGGCGAATACCATAAAACTCAAGAACTTTTTTGTGGAGTAGGAAACCCTGATATTGTTTCATGGAACATTTTGATCGAAGCTTGTTCACGTAATGGAGATTACAAAGAAGCTTTTGAGCTTTTTCACCACATGTTGATTGACCGAATTCGACCCAATAATTACACATACGTTAGCTTGATAACTATTTCCACAAACTTATGTAACCTTCTTTTGGGTAGTTCTCTTCATGGGCTTATGATAAAATCCAATTTCAATCATTTTGACATAATGGTAAACAATTTAATGATTGACATGTATGGGAAATGTGGAAGTATTCGGGGTTCAATTATGATTTTTGAAGAAATGATGAAGAAAAACGTGATATCATGGACAGTTTTGGTTTCGGCTCTAGGGTTACATGGATTTGGAAAAGAGGCAATAGAAAAGTTTAAGGAAATGGAAATGTTTGGAGTTAAACCTGATAAGATTGCTTTCATGGCTGTTTTTTCGGCTTGTAGACATGTGGGATTAGTGAAAGAAGGAATGAAATTGTTTGAAATAATGAAAGAAAAGTATGGGATTGAGCCAGAAATGGAACATTATCTTGTTGTTGTTGACTTAATGGCTAGATATGGTGACTTAAAGGAAGCAGAAAAGTTGATTTTAGGGATGCCTTTTTTGCCAAATGCAAGCATATGGCGTAGCTTTCTTCATGGTTGCAATAGAGCAAAATCTCTCCTTTCCCAAATTCAAGCATGTTAGTAATATCTAACATTTTTTTAGGGAGTTTGCTTCTAGAGGTGTTTGCTTTAATGGACATGATGGCTGTGACATTTTGTCAAAAGAATGGATTCTTCGTTGGGTGTGTGTTTTTTTTTTTTTTTTTTTTTTTTTTTTTTTTTTTTTTTTTTTTAATGATTCGTAAATATGCTGTTTTTTTGTATTGATTTGGGTTTTTATTTATGGGGAAGTGGGATTGGGTTTACCAAAGGTGCAAAAAGAAAACTACAAGGGGTGTTTAGTATTTTTCTTATTTAGATTTATCTAGTTTATTATGATTTGGAGTCTAATTAGGAGTTTCCTTTTATCAATAGATAATATGGGTTTAGGAAGACCAATAAATTAGGAATAAATAAGGGATTAGGGCCAACTCTAAACAAGTTTTTGTGAGTTGTTTTCTTTTGTTTCGAGATCTCTTTGACTCTCAACTTTGAGGACGCTATCATTTGTTCTTTAAGCTAAGTTACAAGTATTCGTGTTTGTCAAATTGGTTATATGCGTATTTAATTGATTTAAACGGAGCTAAGTTACAAGTATTCGTGTTTGTCAAATTGGTTATATGCGTATTTAATTGATTTAAACGGAAGAGTTGGTTAAATACTAAAATATTGGTTTCATTAAGGTGCTGATATTTCTTTCTAAGGCACTTTTTGATATGTCCAAGGAATTATAAGGAAATGATAATTTTGCCCTTTAAAATGTTATTAATTAGATTGTATAGAAAAGTATATCGTCGTTATCTATACTCCGCTAGATGACTGGAACATCGTTAATGTCGACGTCTCTCATCATTTTATTTCATCTGAAAAGAAAGAAGTTTAGATCTTTCATCCAGCATAGATCTCAGGTAAACAGATAGTATGTACACATAGCATGTATATAAAATACTTCATATCTATGTGTAGCATGAAAATAACTATGCACTCACTTGTTAAGGTGGTGATTCGGACAACGCTTCGCTTTTTAAAATAATCTCCTTTAACGAAACAACGATTTTGCTAAAAACCGGGTTCTGCGTCGGCGGAGTTTCAAATCGAAAAACTCTTTTTCTCGTAGCCTTCGGGTGCTCCGGGGTTTTCTTCTAGTGCTAGGAAGGTTTCCTAAGCTTCGAGGGTGTTTGGGAGGTTTAGAGAGAGAGAGAGAGAGAGAGAGAGAGAGAGAGTAGAGAGAGAGAAAGAAGTGGTGAAAGTTGTGAGAAAATATGGCAGCCTCGCATCTCATTTATAGCCACTGGTCTCGGTTTACGCAGGGCGTACCTGCGGAGGTACGCTGGGTGTACCTTGCTGTTTGGGGTGTACTTGCGTACGTTGGGCGTTCTGAGGGGCAGGTGTCCGAAATCAGGTGGAGCGACATGGACTTCTGTGGACCAAGCATGTGAGTACGCGGGGCCTTCATTCTTCGGTACGCGAGGCGTTCCTCCTCTACGCGGGGCGTAGCCTTGCATCCAGCTCGCAAGTTCCAATCCCGACTTCTAAAATTCTTTACTTTCGCATATGAGCTTCGTTTTCGATGTTCTTTATATCCATACGTATGTGGGAACGTATTTTATAACTTCCGTTTAGACTCTATCAGCTAATTTTGACTTGATTTTTGAAGTTATATTTTTAACAGGTCGGGACAAAATAAATCCGTTAAAAATTCATAACTTCTTCATCCGACGTCCGTTTTTTTATGTCTTTTTACCGTCGAACTACTATTAACGAGACCTTTGATTATCGTTTAGGTTGTGTCGGCTAAAAAGCACTTTATCGCAAACTCACTTTTTACGTCACACAACGTCGTGACAATTTGTCGCGAAACTTCGACATATCATAACTTCTATGTTATAACTTGGATTTCGATGTTCTTTATATCGCCGAAATCCATGTCACGACCACTACAACTTTCTTCATAGATAGTAGGTTTATCTAACATTTTATTTTTGACGATTATTTTCATTCTTAATTTATTATATTATTATACACAAGTATAAAACACTTAAATTTACATAATTCACATAATACTCAAATAATTCATTTTTATTACTTCAAAATAAGTTACATTTGTTGACCCTAACTATTACATCATCGCATCAATGCTTAGCTTCGAAACACGGGCGTTACAATTCTCTCCCCCTTAGGATGATTCCGTCCCTGGAATAATGCATCAACAAAAAAATGTGGATAACGACTCATCATGTCACTCTCCGTTTCCCATGTGAAGTTTGGCCCATTCGTATGTTTCAATCGCATAAGCACTAAGTCGACCATCTTGCGTTGTAACTTCTTTGTTCTTACGATCAACAATCACCTCCGGCCCTTCAAGTAACCTCTTATTTTCATCAATCCTTAACTTTGAAATTGGAATTATGTCAGGAACTTTCTCCCGTAAGTTTGGTTGTAAGTGTTATGAATACCATCTAGTTATTCTGGTAGTTCTAACTTGTAAGTTTGGTTCCCAATCCTCTGAAAAACTTTGAACGACCCAATGAACCTTGGACTCAACTTTCCTCTTTTCCCAAATCTTATAAGTCCCTTCCAAGGTGGGACTTTAAGCAAAACCGAATCTCCAACTTCGAATGTCATCAGTCGCCTCTTCTTATCAGCATAGTTCTTTTGACGATCCAGCGCTGCTAACATCCTTTCCCTAATCACCTTTAGCTTTTCAACAGTCCGATGGACTATCTCGGGGCCCATAAACTGCTTTTCTCCAGCTTCAAGCCAACATGACGGCGTACAAAACTTATTTCCATACAAAGCTTGGTAAGGTGCCATCTTGATGCTCGAATGGAAACTATTATTGTAGGAAAATTCTACCAGAGGTAATGTTCCTCCTAGTTACCTTGGAAATCTAGGGTACATGATCTTAGCATACCTTCAAGTGTTTGAATCGTTCTTTCGCTATGACCATCAATTTGCGGATGGTAAGTTGTACTTAAACACAACTGCGTACGCAATTCCTCTTGTAGACTCCTCCAAAATCTTGACGTGAAACGACTATCACGATCTGATACAATTGTTAAAGGAACACCATGAAGTCTTACTACCTCCTTCACATAAGCATTGGCAAGCTTATCTATAGACCATATTTCATTGGCTGCTATGAAGTGTGTACTCTTAGTGAACAAGTCCACAACCACACACATCATGTCGTGACCGTTCTTTGTCTTGGGCAGTTTAGTTACAAAATCCATAACGATGTCTTCCCATTTACCCATGGGTACATGCAAAGGTTCTAAATTCCCATACGATTTTTGATGTTGTGCCATAACTCCCGCACATGTTACACACTCGGCCACATACTTTACAACATTGAGCTTAATCGTCGGCTACCAATAGTAGGGTTTCAGATCCCTATACATCTTAGTGTTGTCAGGATGAATCGAGTACATGGTCTTGTAGGCTTCTTCCATCAGAAGATATCATATGTAACGCCCGTGTTTCTGGGCTTGCCATTTTTAGCAATGTAATAGTCTAGGTTAACCTTTGTAACCCAATTTGAAATAATAAGAACGTAGTATTTGAGTATTATGTGTTTCGTGCTTAATTGCTTAATTATGTGATATGATTAATTAAGAATAAAATGAACGTCACAATTTAAGTGTAAAATAAACTTGATATCTTTGGATAATGTTGTAATAGTTGAAACGAAGTTTCCAAATATATATAGAACGCCCAAATCTGACTTCGCATGAGGAAGTTATGATTTTCTGAAGTTTCGACTTGGCAGTATGCAGCCCGAATACTCGATTTGAGATCGAGCGGTTTTTAGCCGAAACAATCTAAACGAGAATCGAATATCTCGTTGTTAGTAGCGAAACGATGAAAAGTTAGGCGAGAACGGACGTCGGACGAAGAAGTTATGAATTTTAACGAAGTTTTTTCTGCCCCGGCCTCCTAAAAATAAATAATAAAAATAAAGTAAAAAATTAGCTGACGGAGTCTAAACGAAAGTTGTAGAACGTAGTCTCACCTACGTGTGGATCTAAAGAACGTTGAAAATGGAGTTCGTATGAAGAAGATATGAATTTTCAAAGTTTATTAAATAATTAATATTTAAATTTATTTAATACATCCGATATTATCCGGAGGGGAGTCACCGGACTCATCCAAAGTACGCCCAGCGTACTGGTGTACGCCCAACGTACCACTCAAGTACTCCGGAGTCGTATGAAATGACGTAGAGGACCGATGACGCAAGCGCCGACGACAACTGAGGCAGTACGCCCCGCGTACCCCGAAGTTACGCCCAACGTAACCCCGAGGCTTAGCCCTATAAAAGGGGATGCAAAGCCAGCTTCATTTCTTTTACAAGTTCTTTTTCTCTCATCTTTTGCCTCGATTTGCGTGCTGTTTATACCCTGAAGCCCCGATAATATTCCCAAGCCGAAGCCCTGCCCGCGAGGAGCCCGGTTTTGTGAAGATCTTCCATATCTACGGAGAAACACCTCTTCTGCAAGCCGTAGTGCTGCCCGATCATCTTCTGATCAAGTGAGTGTGTAGTCATTTTCATTCCAACGCAATATTATGAAGTATTTTATATAAAATACGTGTTATGTGTATATATTTTGTTGTTATACGTGTGAGTGTATATTAACTCTCTTCTATCTTATAGATTTGATTTATTCTCTACGAAATACATGTTATGTGTGTATGCCTCATCTGTTATGTGGAATATGTGTCGATTAAAGCATGCTATACAGGTTTTTAAACAATGTATAAAAATGTATATTTTTATCTACTAATATGTTAGGTAGA
Source organism: Lactuca saligna (assembly GCF_052625555.1). NCBI lineage: Eukaryota > Viridiplantae > Streptophyta > Magnoliopsida > Asterales > Asteraceae > Lactuca > Lactuca saligna. Next base: position 29,690,653 of record NC_136422.1, read on the forward strand.
ACATGGGTAGATAATTGGTGTGTAATAAACAGATGAGAGGTCTCGGTGTTATTGGTGTTATTCTAGTCATTCAGCAGAGTATGGATGACGACCACAGACTATTCTAGATTGTCCTGTGGAACACTAGCAGGCTCATTACCTGTAGGTGTTGTGAACGCTGTGTTCACCGGTGTACTCTATCCCCCACATGGTTGCCTTTAGGACACTTATTGTTGAGGAAGCATCTCTACAATAATGTCCGTCCCGATGAAAATCCTGAATTAGGTTCCTTGTAATAGATGTTATTTTTTAGGGACGTAAAGTGAGGATAACGGGAATGGTTAATCGGGTTTATTTGTTGATTGTTGAAATTAAATATTTATTGTGGGTTGAAAACCCTATATGCTCACCAGGCTCCCAAGCCTAGCCCACTCAGTTTATTTGTATTACAGGAAGTGGCGCAAGAGCTTAAGATGGGCGAATCATCAAGTTGTTTTGTTTACAAGTCTGTATATGTATATATTTGTTGAATGACTTGTAATGCTATCGTTTATGATTTATGATCTATATCGGAACATGACATCCCGACTTTTGATTATGAAATGAAATCATATTTCTTTACGAAATGTTTTGATAAATATCTATTTTATCATGTTTTGTTTTTGGGAACAAATTCCGCATCTCTTTTAAAATTAAAAGGATTTACTCTGAAAATGTTTAAAAAGCATAAATGAAACCGGTCTTTTCTGGCCGAGATTTTGGGGATGTCACAGTTGGTATTAGAGCATTAGTTTAAGCGAACTAGGAATTTGTAGGATTTCTAAACTTAAACTTAGAATGCTAAGTGGAGATTGCGAGGTGTGTGTCTGTTAAATTTTAGACACAAGCACTAGTTTATTTTAGGAAAGTTGTCTAAAATGCTTTTATGTGCTAAATGTTATATATTGCCATATATGATATTATTTGTTCGGATCTACGGTTTGTTGCCAACCGGATCTCAAGGTTTATGTGTTTAGGATTCTAAGCGTATGTCTACGATATTAGAACTAGCATGTAATCGTTTCGGAGTGATAAGGATGATTTGAATATCTATCATGAATGAAGATCTAAATTTCACCTTATTCGGTGTATAGATCAAAAATGGTGAGAACAAGAAGCGGAATTGGAAATGTTGATGAAAACAGGAATCAACCGCCTGTAATTCAACAAGTACCTATTGTAGCTGCTGCACCTGAGCCGATAACAATGGCTGGTGTACAAATGATGATTCAAACGATGTTGGATCATCAGATGGAAGAAACAAGATGCCTGCTTAGGCAGACTCGTGAAGAACTGTCAATTCATGTAGAAGAGCCCGAAGAGACTGGAGGGTAGTCTGAAGGAGAAAACTTTAGTGGGATCATTGGTCAAGACAACCCACCAATGGTTAGACGCAATAACCAGTATGGAGGAAATGATGGGCATGGGTTTAAGTACAAGGATTTCATGGCATCCAAACCACCATGCCTATCCGGAAGCCCGACGCCGGTGCAAGTTATGGACTGGATCTCCGAAATGGAGACTATGTTTGAAAGTTGCGAATGCAGCAACAGGCAGAAGACCGCTCTTGCGATCCCTCTGCTAAAATCTGGTGTATTGAGTTGGTGGAAGCTATTGGCCGACTCTATGCCCAAGGGAGAAGCAAGTAAAATATCTTGGGAAGACTTTATGGAACAATTAAAACTGCAATACTGCTCCGAGCAGGACCTTCTGGAAATTAGTAATGAGTTTCAGAATTTGAAGAAAGGGAAATTGAGCGTTACTGAATACGCTGCAGGTTTCACAGAAAAGATGAAGTTTATCCCATATTTGGTACCTACAGAACTCTCTAAGGTCAACAAGTTTTATCTTGGACTACCAGCGGACTATGGTCCAATGGTTAAGCAAGCAACCACATTGAAAGCTGCCATCTGGGCTGCTAGAAATGTTGAGACTCAGATTAGGGAAAAAGGTTTGGAAAGGTCAGAGGTTGGTGAGAAAAGGAAAATCGATGGATTTTCAGGGTCCAGCAAGAAAAGTAAATCCTCGAAGTCTAGTTCGAGAGGAAGTGGAGGAAAGGTAGAGGCGAAATGGTGCGACAAGTGCAAGAAAAAGTATCATGGTAAGTGTGGCGGGGAAACCACGTGCTTCAAATGTGGAAAGCCAGGGCATTATGCCAACGACTGCACCCTCACCAAGAATGTTTTTTATGGTTGCGGTGAGGAGGGGCACATCTCAAGGGATTGTCCGAAAAAGAAGGAAGCAGTAAGAACCAACATTCCGCCAAAGCCAAAGGTGAGAGCATTCCAGATGACACTGGAAGCTGCTAAAGATGAAGCTGATGTTGCTTCAGGTACCTTTCTTGTTAACAATTTTCCTGCCCAAATTTTATTTGATCATGGAGCTAACTACTCCTTTATATCGCATGAATTTGGTAGAAAACTAGCTTTGCCTGTTGTTAGACTAGATAATGCTTTATTAGTCGAAGTTGCTAGTGGCAAGTTTGTACCTGTTAGTCATCGTATGAAAAACATCTTAATTGATCTAAATGGGAATAAGTTCCACGAGGAATTTTTGCCTATCGAACTTAACGGTTTCGACATCGTTTTGGGAATGGTTTGGCTTAGCGCCAATGATGCCGAAATTTTATGCAAAAAGAAAATAGTGAAAGTGAATCCGCCCTGGAAGGAATTGTTTATGGTGTACGGAGATAAACGTAGAGTAAATTCTGGAATCATTTCTCTAATGAAGGTCAGAAAATGTTTGACCAAGGGGTGTACATCATACTTGGCATTCGTGATCGATGCTAAGAAGGAAAAGAAGGTGATGCAAAATATTCCCGTTGTATGTGATTATCCGGAAGTATTTCCCGAAGATCTTCCTGGATTACCGCCTGATAGACAAGTGGAGTTTAGAATAGATTTGTTACCAGGGACGACGCCAATAGCAAAAGCACCTTATCGATTAGCACCGCCGGAGATGAAGGAGCTGATGATGCAACTTTAGGAGTTATTGGACAAAGGTTTCATTAGACCTAGTTCATCACCCTGGGGAGCGCCGGTGTTATTTGTAAAGAAGAAAGATGGAAGCATGAGGATGTGCATTGATTACCGAGAGATGAATAAGGCAACAATAAAGAATAGATATTCGTTGCCGAGGATTGATGACCTATTCGATCAACTACAAGGTTCAAGTTATTTTTCAAAGATCGACTTAAGGTCATGATATCATCAGTTGAAAGTAAGAGAGCAGGATATAGAGAAGACTACATTCAGAACACGATATGGGCACTATGAGTTTTTGGTTATGTCGTTTGGACTAACCAATGCTCCAGCAGCATTCATGGATTTAATGAACAGGGTTTGTAATCCGTTCCTAGATAAATCTGTGATAATGTTCATAGATGACATTCTGATTTATTCAAAAAGCCAAGAGGAGCATGGCAGACACTTGCAAGAAGTTTTGGAAGTCTTGAAGAAGGAGAAGTTGTATGCGAAGTTCTCCAAATGTGATTTTTGGATTCGTGAAGTCCAATTCTTGGGTCACGTGGTCAACCAAGAAGGGATAATGGTTGATCCAGCGAAGATCGAAGCTGTGATGAAGTGGGAACAACCAAAAAGTCCCACAGAGATCCGAAGCTTTTTGGGATTAACTGGATATTACCGAAGGTTTATCCAAGGCTTTTCTTCGATCGCTAGTCCATTAATAGCTTTGACCCACAAAGGATCTACTTATGCTTGGAATGATAAGCATAAAGAATCATTCGAGAAGTTAAAGAAGAAACTATGCGAGGCACCGATACTTTCTCTACAAGATGGAGTTGAAGACTTCGATGTTTATAGCGATGCATTTGGTGTTGGAGTGGGTTGTGTTTTGACCCAAAGAGATAAGGTGATCGCGTATTCATCTCGACAGTTGAAAGAGCATGAAAAGAACTACCCGACTCATGATTTGGAGTTGGCAGCGGTAGTTTTCGGTCTGAAAATATGGAGGCATTACCTTTATGGCACGAACTGCAAACTTTTCACTGATCATAAGAGTCTCAAATATCTCTTTAATCAGAAGGAATTGAATATGAGGAAACGATGCTGGCTAGAATTACTTAAAGACTACGACTGTGAGATACTTTACCACCCTGGTAAAGCAAATGTTGTTGCTGATGCTCTCAGTCGGAAAGTCAATCTTGAAAGAAAAAGGCCAAGAGCGTTGAGAATTGAAGTTGTCTCGACCATTGTGGAAAGTATAAAGAAAGCTCAAGAGGAAGCTTCTGAGAAGAATGACCGAAAGGAGGAACGTTTGGGCAAAACATTGGTGTTCGGTATAAACAGTCATGGACTAAAGGTGTTCCAAGATCGGATTTTGATACCTAAGTCAGGAGGAATAAGAGATCTTCTGATGGAAGAAGCTCACAAAACCATATACTCCATTCATCCCGGTAGCACTAAAATGTATAGGGACCTGAAACCCTATTACTGGTGGCCGACGATGAAACTCGACATTGCGAAGTATGTGTCGTTGATCGATTCACTAAGTGGGAAGACATTGCTATGGATCAGAAACTGTACGGGAGTTTAGAACCATTGCCTGTGCAAGAGTCAAAGCACAACATCAGAAACTGTACGGGAGTTTAGAACCATTGCCTGTGCCTATGGGTAAGTGGGAAGACATTGCTATGGATTTTGTCACTAAACTGCCCAGAACAAAGAATGGTCACGACATGATTTGGGTGGTCGTTGATCGATTCACTAAGAGTGCGCATTTCATAGCAGCCAAGGGTGGTCGTTGATCGATCATTCCCACTTCATCAAAGCTTCAATCTTCGCTGGCTCAACCATGATCCCTTCTTAGTTAACCACGTGACCCAAGAATTGGACTTCTCGAATCTAAAAACTACATTTAGAGAACTTTGCATACAACTTCCCCTTCTTTAAAACTTCTAACACTCTCGCAGGTGCTTGCCATGCTCCTGCTTGCTCTTTAAGTAAACCAGAATGTCATATATGAACACTATCATAGATTTATCAAGGAGTGGTTTACAAACCTTGTTCATCAAATCCATGAATGTTGTTGGAGCATTGGTTAGTCCAAGTGACATAACTAAGAACTCATAGTGTCCATATCTCATTCAGAATGCGGTTTTCTTAATATCTTGCTCTCTCACCTTTAGCTGATGATATCCTGACCTAAGATCGATCTTTGAGAAATAAACTCGAACCTTGCAGCTAATCTAATAGGTCATCAATCCTTGAGATTGTTTACTTGTTCTTCACCGTTGCCTTGTTAAGCTCTCTGTAGTCTATGCACATCCTAGTGCTTCCATCCTTATTCTGTATGAACAACACTAGAGCTCCCTAAGATGATGAACTTGGTCTAATGAAACCGTTGTCCAACAACTCCTGAAGTTGCATCATAATCTCCTTCATCTCCATCGGTGCTAATAGGTATGATGCTTTTGCTATTGGTGTCGATCCTGGCAACAAGTCTATTCGAAACTCTACTTGTCTATCAGGGGGTAATCTAGGAAGATCTTTGGGAAAGACTTCCGGATAGTCACACACAACTGGTATACTTTTCATCTCTTTCTTCTCCTTCTTAGCATCGATTACGAATGCCAAGTATGATGTGCATCCTTTAGACAAACATTTTATGGCCTTCATCAGGGAAATGATTCCAGAATTTACTCTGCATTTGTCTCCATACACCATAAATGACTCTTTTCCAAGTGGGTTTACCCTCACTATCTTCTTCTTGCATAATATCTCGGCATCATTGATGCTAAGCCAATCCATTTCCAGTACGATGTCGAAACCATTCAACTCATTGGGTAATAGATCCTTGTGGAATTCGTTTTTGTTCAAGTCGATGACGATATTCTTAATGTAATCCCTAACAGGTATGAATTTGCCACTAGAAACTTCTACAACTATTTGTGTGATATGTGTGATATAAAGGAGTAATTCGCTCCGGAATCAAGCAATATATTAGCAGGCAATCCATTTACAAGAAAGGTACCTGAAGCGACATTTGCTGCAACCTTTGCGGCTTCCAGGGTCATCTGGAAAGCTCTCGCCTTCGGCTTCGGTGGAACATTGGGCCTTGTTACCTACTTCTTCTTCGGGCAGTCCCTCAAAATGTTCCCTTCCTTATTACACCCATAACAGACTTTCTTGTTGAAGGTGCACTCATTGGCATAGTGCCCATGTTTTCTATACTTAAAACAGTGACCTCTCTGTCACATTTCCCATGGTGCTTCTTTTTACACTTTTCACACCATTTCGCTTCACCTCCTCCTCCCCTCGAACCGGGCTTCGAGAACTGTAACGCCTGTGTTTCTGGACTTGCCATTTTTAGCAATGTAATAGTCTAGGTTAAGTTTTGTAACCCAATTTGAAATAATAAGAACATATTATTTGAGTATTATGTGTTTCGTGCTTAATTGCTTAATTATGTGATATGATTAATTAAGAATAAAATGAGCGTCAAAATTTAAGTGTAAAATAAACTCGATATCTTTGGATAATGTTGTAGTAGTTGAAACGAGGTTTCCGAATATATATAGAACGCCCAAATCTGACTTCGTATGAGGAAGTTATGATTTTCTTAAGTTTCGACTTGGCAGTATGCAGCCCGAATACTCGATTTGAGATCGAGCGGTTTTTAGCCGAAAAAATCTAAACGAGAATCGAATATCTCGTTGTTAGTAGCGAAACGATGAAAACTTAGGCGAGAACGGACGTCGGACTAAGAAGTTATGAATTTATAACGAAGTTTTTTCTACCCCGGCCTCCTAAAAATAAATAATAAAAATAAAGTCGAAAATTAGCTGACGGAATCTAAACGAAAGTTGTAGAGCGTAGTGTCACCTACGCGTGGATATAAAGAATGTTGAAAACGGAGTTCGTATGAAGAAGATATGAATTTTCAAAGTTTATTAAATAATTAATATTTAAATTTATTTATTAAATTCCGATATTATCCGAAGGAAGGGGGGGAGTCATCGATCCGATCCGAACTACGCCCAACGTACTACGATGCATGCACCGCCTCGGACTCGAGTGCTCTGGTGACGCATGCAGTGACGATCCGAGGCGTACGCCCCGCGTAAAGCTGTACGCCCAGCGTACGCACGAGGCTCAGCCTCTATAAAAGGTATGCGAAGGCAGCCGGTTTTCTTTTACAAACCCTTTCCATTTTCTCTCATCTTTTGCCACATTTAACATGTCGTTTATACCCCAAAGCCTCGGTAATATTCCCGAGTCCTGAAGCAAGTCCCGAAGATCCCAAGAAGTGCGATTCTCGAGTCGAATCTCTGCCCGCGAGGAACCCGGTTTTGTGAAGATCTTCCAGATCTACGGAGAAATACTACTTCTACAAGTCGTAGTGCTGCCCGATCATCTTCTGATCAAGTGAGTGTGTAGTTACCTTCTTCTAACGCATAATTATGAAGTATTTTATACGAAATATGTGTTATGTGTATATTTGGTTGTTATATACGTGAATGTATATTCACTTTCTTCTATCTAATAGATATGATTTATTCTCTATGAAATATGTGTTATGTGTGTGTGCCTTATCTGTTATGCGGAATATGTATTGATTGAACATGCTATATAGGTTTTAAACTATGTGTATATATATATATATATATATATATATATATATATATATATATATCTACTAATATGTTGGGTAGAACATGGGTAGATAGTTGATGTGTGATAAGCGGATGAGAGGCCTCGATGTTGTTGTTGTTGACCTAGTTATTCAGCGGAGTATGGATAACGACCACAGACTCCTTCTAGACAGTTTTGTGGAACGCTAGCAGGTTCATAACCTGTAGGTGCTGTGAACGATGTGTTCACAGGTGTACTCTATCCCCCTCATGGTTGCCTTTAGGATATCTATTGTTGAGGAAGCCCCTTAGCAATAATGTCCGTCCTGATGAAAATCCTAGATTAGGTCCCTTAAGATAGATGTTGTTTTAGGGATGTAAAGTGAGGATAACGGGAATGGGTAATTGAGTTATTGTTGGTTGGTGAAATTAAATATAATTTATTTATGGTGGGTTGAAAAACCCTATATGCTCATCAAGCTCCTAAGCATGACCCACTCAATTTTATTTGTATTACAGGAAGTGGCGCAACGGTATAAGATGGATGAATCATCAAGTTGTTTTGTTTACAAGTCTGTATATGTATATATTTTTTGAATGACTTGTAATGTTATCGTTTATGCTTTATGGTCTGTATCGGAACATGACATCCCGAGTTTTGATTATATAATGAAAATGCATCTCTTGATGAAATGCTTTGATAAATATTATTATATCATATTTTGTTTTAGGAACAAAAATTCCGCAACTCTTAAAATCAAAAGGATTTACTCTGAAATTATTTTAAAGAAGCATAAATGAAATCGGTCTTTTCTGGCCGAGATTTTGGGGATGTCACAAGAACTTACTTTTCTTGTTGGATCGAAATCCATTGAACTTCCTTTTCTCATCAACCTCTACCCTCTCTAGAACATTCTCCCTTATCTGGGTCTTAACATTCTTAGCAGCCCAGATGGCGGCTTTCAGAGTGGTTGCTTGCTTGACCATTGGACCAAAGTCCGCTATTAATCCGTAGGCAAGCTTGTTAACCTTGGAGAGTTCAGCTGGAACTAAATAAGGAACAAGCTTCATCTTCTCTATAAAGCTTTCCATGTACTCGGTGATGCTCATTCTCCCCTTCTTCAGATTTTGAAACTCATTATTGATTTCCAGAAGATCCCGCTCGGAGCAATATTGCATTTACAGTTGTACTAGGAAATCTTCCCAAGACATCTTGCTAGCTTCTCCCTTTGGCATTGAATCAGCTAGTAGCTTCTGCCAACTTAGTACTCCAGACTTTAACAGAGGAACCGCGAGTGCGGTTTTTGTCTGTTGCTGCATTTGCAACTCTCAAACACTGTCTCCATCTCGAAGATCCAGTCCATAACTTCCACCGGTGTTGTGCTTCCAGAAAGACATGGTGGTTTGGATGCCATGAAATCCTTGTATTTGCATCCACGCCCGTCATTTCCTCCACCTTGGTTATTTTCTCTAACCACTGGCAGTTCAGCTTGACCAATAGTCTCGCTATAGTTTTCCTCCTCTGATTGTCCATCATTCAGTTCTGGTTATTCACCAGACATCGAAGGTTTATCCTTATTATTCTGCAACAAATGGATCATTTCTTCCCTTTTTTCGACCATCATAGCCCAAATCATGGCTTGTACTCCACCCATAGTGACTGGCTCTGGTGCAGCTTCTACTATCGGCACCTGCTCAATCACTTGGGGACGAGGCCATTGATTCTTGTTTTCGTTCACGTTTCCGACTCCACTTCGGGTTCCCACCATGTTGATCTATACCCCAAAGTAGGTGAATTCAGATATTTATTTATGGTAGATGTTTAAATTCTCCTTATCACTCCGAAACATTACAAGTTAGTTATAATATCGTAGTCGAACGCTTAGAATCCTGTACACGTAAGGTTTCTAGATCCGGTCAGCAACATGCCATAGATCTGAACAAATAATAGCATATAAGGAAAACATAAAGTATTTATCACATAAAAGCATTTTAGACATCTTTCCTAAAATATACTAGTGCTTGTGTTTAAAATATAGTAGACACTCATCTCATGATCATCGCTTAGCATTCTAAGTTTAAGTCTAGAAATCCTACAAATTCCTAGTTCGCTTAAACTAATGCTCTGACACCAACTATGACATCCCCAATTTCACGACCAGAAAATACCAATTTGTTTATACTTTCTTTGAAAACCAGAGTAACCTTTTAAAGAAAAATGTTGCGGAATTTGTTCCCAAAAGAAAATATGATAAAGATTTATCAAAGTATTTCCAAAGAAATGTATTTCATTATATTAAAACACTGGGATGTCATTGTTAATACAGATCAAAAGCATAAACAGTACAACATAGGCTTTACAACATTCATTTATATCTACTCGCCTATAATCCATAATATCTCATCAAATCATCCATTTATGATATTGTGCCACTACTTGTAATACAAAAAAAAAAATGAGTGGGTCAAGCTTGGGAGCCTGGTGAGCACATAGGGTTTACAACCCACAATAGTTAAGTTTACTAACTTCATCAAATAAATCAACCCAATTACCCGTTCCTGTTATCCTCACTTTACGTCCCTAAAACATTTATCACAAGGGACCTATCCTAGGAATTTCATCGGGATGGACACTACTACTAAGGGTATTCCTTAGCCATATGTGTCTGAAGGCAACAATGAGGGGGATGGAGTACACCGGTGAACATATCGTTCACAAACACCTACAAGTTGTGAGCCTACTAGCGTTCCACTGGACTGTCTAGAAAAGTCTGTGGTCGTCATCTGTACTCCGCTAGATGACTGGAACATCATCAACGTCAAGGCCTCTCATCATTTTATTTCATCACACATCAACTATTTCATATACCCATATTTTACCCAACATATTTGTATATATCATATACCTGTATAGTCTAGATCTGAAAAACAAAGTTTAACTCTTTCATCCAACATAGATCTCAAATTATAAAATACATGTACAGCTTAGATCTGAAGAAAAAAAGTTTAGATCTGAAAAACAAAGTTTAAATCTTTCATCCAACATAGATCTCAAAGTATAAAATACACATACAGCTCAGATCTGAAGAAAAAAAGTTTAGATCTGAAAATAAAGAAGTTTAGATCTTTCATCCAGCATACATCTCAGGTAAACAGAGAATATGTACACATGACACGTAATTTATATACAATACTTCATATCCATGTGTAAGATGAAAGTAACTATGCACTCACTTGTTAAGGTGGTGATTCGGACAATGCTTCACTTCTTAAAATAATCTCCTTCGACGAAACGGCGGTTTTGCTAAAAACTGGGTTCTGCGCGGGCAGAGTTTCTAACCGAAAAACTCTTCTTCTCGGAGCCTTCGGGTGCTCTGGGGCTTTTTTCTAGTGCTAGGGAGGTTTCCTAGGATTCAGGGGGTGTTTGGGAGGTTTAGAGAGATATATAGATAGATAGATAGAGAGAGAGAGAGAGTAGAGAGAAAGAAGTGGTGAAAGTTGTGAGAAAATATGGTAGCCTCACATCTCATTTATAGCAGTTGGCCTCGGTTTACGCAGGGCGTACCTACGGAGGTACGCTGGGTGTACTTTGCTGTGCGGGGTGTACCTGCGTACGCTTGGCGTTCCGAGGGCCAGGTGTCCGAAATCGGGTGGGGCGACGTTAACTTCTCTGGACCAAGCATGTGAGTATGTGGGGCATTCATTCTTCAAACGCAGGGCGTACTCCAGTATGCAAGGCGTTCCTCCTCTACGTAGGGCATAGCCTCACATTCAGCTTGCAAATTCCAATCCCGACTTCTAAAATTCGTAACTTTCACATACGAGCTCCGTTTTCGACGTTCTTTATATCCACGCTTAGGTGGGACCATAATCTACAACTTTCTTTTAGACTCTGTCTGCTAATTTTGACTTTATTTTTAAAATTATATTTTTAACTGGCCGAGACAAGATAAATCCGTTAAAAAATCATAATTTCTTCATCCGACGTTCGTTTTCGTTTGTCTTTTTACCGTTAAACTACTATCAACGAGAACTTTGATTCTTGTTTAGGTTGTGTCGACTAAATAGAACTTTATCGCAAACTCACCTTTTACGTCACACAGCGCCGTGCCGGTTTTGTTGCGAAACTTCGACAGGTCATAACTTCTTCATCATAACTCGGATTTTGACGTTCTTTATATCTCTGAAATCCTTGTCACGACCACTAAAATTTTCTTCATAGATATCGGGTTTATCTAAAATTTTATTTTTGACACTTATTTTCATTCTTAATTTATTATATTATTATAAACAAGTATAAAGCACATAAATTCACATAACTCACATAATACTCAAATAATTCCTTTTTATTACTTCAAAATAAGTTATATTTGTTGACCCTAACTATTACATCATCGAATCAATGCTTTGCCTTAAAACACGGGTGTTACAATTATATTATAGAAGGAAAACCTAAATATGGTATTGAAAGAAGTGTGAATTATTCTTTTCTTAATAATGAAAATAAGTGTTTTGTTTCAAATTTAAATACAACTGTTGAACTCAAAACGTTTGATGAAGCCTTTTTTGATCCTAACTAGGTAAATGCATTGAATGAGGAAATGAAAGCCCTTTATCGTAATCATACCTAGGACATAACATAATTACCTAAAAATAGAAAACCAATAGGTTGCAAGTGGGTCTATAGAATAAAATATAAAACTAATAGGGAAGTTGAGAGATACAAGGCTCGCCTTGTTGCTAAAGGGTATAGTTAGAGAGAGGGTGTTGAATATCAGGAAACATTTTCTCTAGTTGCAAAAATTGTTATAGTTCGAATCATTATTTCCTAGTTTGTTAATAAGTCTTGGCCTTTGTATCAACTTGATATCAATAATGCATTTTTGTATGATGATCTGTCTAAGGATGTATATATGTCTCTTCCCCAAGGGTATTATACAAAAGGTGATACTAGATTCTGCAAATTAATAAAGTCTTTATATGGTTTAAAACAGACTCCTAAAAATGGAACAAAAAATTGTGTTTTGCTCTTTGTAGTTATGTTTTCTGTCAAAGTGTGAATGATTATTCACTATTTGTTAGAAATAGAAATAATTCAATTGTTGTTTTGCTCATCTATGTAGATAATATAATCCTTACATGAGATAATGAAGAAGAACTTAAAAATGTTAAGTTGTTTCTTAATACCAAATTTTTAATAAAAGATTTAGGAAAACTTAGTTATTTTTTAGGAATTGAGGTTCTCAACATTGATAAAGGTATTTGTCTAAATCAAGGAAGTATTGTCTTGAGCTTCTTCATGAGTTTGGAATGCTTGGTTGCAAGCCTTCTTTAACTTCTTTAGAAGCTAATTTTGTTCCTAATAAAGAGTCTAATGATGATAAAGATATTTGTCTTGAAAATATTACTGAATTTAAAAAATTAGTTGGAAAATTGATTTATCTTACAATAACTAGAACTGGTATTTTATATTGTGTTCAAATTTTGTCTCAATTTATGCACAAACCACATCAGTCTCATTTAAATATTGCATTCAGACTACTTAAGTACCTTAAGGGTAGTCCAAGTAAAGAAATCTTTATTGTTCAATCTGAACGTTTTGACTTAATGGGGTTGTGGATATTGATTGGGCTAAATGTCTATCATCTAGAAGGTCTGTAACTGGTTATTTTGTGTATTTTGGTAAATCTTTAGTTTCTTGGAAAAGCAGGAAACAAACAATTGTTTCAAGGTCTTCTATAGAATCTGAAATCTGTAACATGGGACATTATTTGGATTCTTAAAATTCTTTTTGATTTGGGTATAAAAATTAACTCATGTAAAAGTTTTTTATGATAATGAATCGATAATTGAATTGGCTTTGAATCCGGTCTTTCATGAAAAAACTAAGCATTTTGAGGTTGACTTACATTTTGTTAGAGAAAAAATTGCTAAATGTATTTTAAAGGTTGAAAAGATTAGTTTTCCTAATCAAAATGATGATATTTTAACTAAATCTTTGGTCAACATAATTTTCTTTGAAGTAAAATTGGTTTAATTAATCATTTTAATAAAAATTGATGTTTTAAAAATATATAATAATTAAAAATAAATTGTTACGTGTGAGGAAGGGTGTTAAAATATGTTGGTATTTGAAACTTAACAATTTGTGTTAGTGAAGGGTTGAAAAGGTAATTTATTTTAAGTCGATTTTGCAGTCTTTTGTATTTTTAGGTAGTTTGTGTAAATGTGCAGATTTGTTGGGTTGTAGAGTCCTTTGTTGAAACTTTACCTGGTTGACACGCCGACCTTTGATCTGGTTTGCCCCGAAATACTTAAGTTGTATTGTTGGTTCATTCATCATAATTCAGAGATCAAACACACACACACACACTACACGTAATATCTCTCTCGTTTTGTTCTCTCTAGGAAAGTTAGGGTTTCTGATCAGGGTTTCTTATTCACTTCGTTATTCTTGGTTGAAATTGGGGATGTCAACATGGACAAATGGGACGTGGAGTGCATCCCCCCCTCACCTCCGAAATTTCTCCATTCCCCGGCCCTACCCCCGAATCTCCCTTATTACCCCCGTCTCCACCCATGTTCCCCCGCCCCCGATTTATTTCAGACTGTCTTTTTGGGCTAAAAGAAGTTGTTGTTTAGGATAAAAAAAAGCTATTTTTTAGGTAACAAATATTTATTTATAGCAAAATCTTACATGTTAACAAAAAAAAAAAGTTACGACATCTTAAAAACATTATACTAACAACTTAAACATGTTTTTTTTTTTTTTTTTTTTTTTTTTTTTTTTTGTTAAAGTTTGGAAGCTAAAAATCATGTTATTGTTTATTATATTTATATAATTAATATATGTATAATTTATTAACGGTGGTTCCATGGGGTTTCAGGACGAGATTGTCCACCCCCGCCCACAACATTAAAACGGGGGGTTAATCTTGCCCCTACCCCATCCCCGCCCCTGTTTTGTTTTTTTTTTTTTTAATAAATTCCCCCAAATGGGATAGGGCTCTAACGAGAACGGGGTTCCACGGAACTTTTTGACATTCCTACTTGAAATCAGCAAAATAGTTTTATTAGATCTAGTTATAAGAGTTGAGTGTGATTGTAGTGAGGTTTAAGTTGTATGTAAATGAATCCTACTTTATTTTTGACAATTTGACTCACAATTAACATCGTTCGACTCCAAAAATGATAGTTCTCTGCGATAAGAGGTTGAGAAACTGGCATGAAGCCTTGATTTTTCATAATGATAACAGAAACCTTGATTATCGATTAGGGAGAATTTTGAATTTGAATTCATTTTTCGAGTCGACATAAATAAAGAAGATAATGAACTTTCGGAAGAAATTGAGAAGCAATTCAAAATTTGCTCAGATAATATATTACGATTGAGAATTATGAAACATGTCATTTATGCAAAAAAGCCCTGTATCTCTCTACATGGCCGTTGGTGTATGTGGTTCTTTTTCCTGTTTGTACTCTTACTTGTTGTACACATAGTACACTAATGTATATTTATCAAGATTCCGTTGCCTTTTTTTTTTTTTTTTTAATTAACTATAATATTTTTCACTGTTCTAAGAAAATCAAAATACAAAATATAAACTTATATAGTTTATAAACTTTTATCAACTATCATTATAAATCACACATACTTAATTATTTATTTAGAATGTATTTTTATAAAAATTCTTTCTGATAACATATTACGATTAAAAATTATACAAGTCAATGTCATTTCTGCATTAATGCCATATATGTTAATGCATCTCTACAAGGCCGTTGGTGCATATGGTTTTCTAACTTGTACTCTTTGTTATACACAGGTACACTTATGGAGTTTTGTGAAGATTCCCGCAGATTTTTTTTATTAATATTTTCTGCCGTTTTAGGAATATATATATATATATATATATATATATATATATATATATATATATATATATATATATATATATATATATATATATATATATATATAGTTGTCCCATGCTCCAAGCATGTACAATATGTTTTTCTAAACGCTAGTCATGCCATACACCAAGTATGCACACTATGTTTGTCTATGATCTTTAGTTTGTGGAATAGATCGATTGAACATAATTTCAATGATCCTCATTTCACAATTTCAAATCCTTATCGTAAATGTAAGAATTCCAAATTCCTACCATCTACCGAAATTTGTTAGATTTTAAACTTATATGCACTAATCCTCTTGTAATGATTATGCATAAAGTCACAAATATATATATATAAGAAAGAGATAAACGGGAAAGTTATTTTTTATTCTACTATAGAAAGATACATATACAATCACAGATCCATGATGATTGGATCTTGTTACAACAAAATAGGAATACTTACAGTAAAATAGGAAGACTAAATCTTTTCATGCTTATCTATAATATGAATTGTAAATATAAATAAAATAAATGAATAAATAAAGGGCTACGGATTATGTGTATTAACATGCTCCCGCAAGATGGACGGTCGAGAGATAAGACCAATCTTGGATAATAAGGTGTGGTAATGGGTTTTGAGTAAAGGCTTGGTTAGAGCATCGACTAATTGGTCATCACCTTTGATATGAGTAACGCATATAGAACCTTCTTGGACCTTTTCTCGAACAAAATGGAAATCCAAAGCTAAATGTTTCATTCTTGAGAGAAAAACTAGATTGGCTGAGTAATGTGTAGCGCTAAGATTGTCACAAAATATTGTTGGTGTGACAATAGATTTGTAGCCAAGTTCAGATAGTAAAGAAACGATCCATTGAACTTCTGTGGTAGTAGATGCGACAGCTCGAAATTTAGCTTCTATGGATGATCTCGCTAAAGTGGGTTGCCTTTTTGAACTCCAAGCAATTGGATTTGAACGAAGGTAAACTATGTAACCTGTGGTGCTTCGGTATGTTTGTTTGTCACCTGCCCAATCGGCATCTGTAAATGCATGGAGGTGTAGTGGGGAGTTGTGTCTTATGAGTAAACCATGATGGATGCTCCCATGAAGGTATCTTAGTAAGCGTTTTAAGGCCGCCCAATGAATATCTGTCGGACAATGCATGAATTGAGAAAGTTTGTTGACAGTGAATGCAACATCGGGTCGTGTAAGAGATAAGTATTGCAATCCTCCAACAAGTGACTGATAGTCTTTGGGATTAGGTAAGGGGTACCATTAGTGGTAGTGAGATTAAGTGATGTAGTCGATGGTGTGGAAGCCGGTTTACAGTCGCTCATGTTTTGTTACGGGTTAAGGTGTCGTGTTCCTCTTGCATAGCTTTGCGCCATTGAGGTTGTTTAAGGGCTTGAGTGATGTTTTGTGGTTCTGGAAAAGGTTGAGTGATAGAATGATAAAGAATAAAATCATTATTATGGTATTTTGGGTTTGGTTTGCGAGTGGTTCTGGTGGAACGAGATGATGAGGGAGGATCAGGGACAATGTGAGGAGGGTTGTTTTGTGGTGATAAAGGTGAAGAGTTGGTGTTTTGAGTGGTAGGTGGAGAAGATGATATGTGAATGATGTTGATATGAAGCCATGAGTCTGGATCAGGAGATAATGGAGTGCTGGAATGTGTTAGAGATGTGTAAGGAAACACGTGTTCAATGAATTGAACATGTCTTGATGTATAGATTTTGTTTGTGGTAGGATCTAGCAAGTGGTAAGCACTTTGAGATGATGAGTAGCCTATAAATATGCAAGGCTTGGAGCAGGAATCTAGTTTATGTTTAGAATAAGGTCTAAGCCATGGGTAAGCTAGACAACCGAAATTTCTAAGCTTAGCATAGTTTGGTGTCTTTTGGAAGAGACAAAAAATGGAGACTCGTTTTGTAGAGTGGGTGTAGGTAATCTGTTTATGAGATATATAGTTGTGGTAATAGCAAAAGGCCAAAATTTTAATGGTATTTTACCATGAGAGAGAAGAGATAAGCCAGTTTCGACAATATGACGAATCGTCTTTTGGCATAACCGTTATGTTCCGGCGTGTGAGGAGGTGAAGTAAGGTGAGAAACGCCACAAGATGCAAGATGAGAAGTGAGTTTTATGTATTCACCTCCATTGTCAGAAAACAATTGTTTTATTTTCGTTTGCAAATAGTTTTCTACTAGGCGTTGAAAATGTATAAATGTGATGAGAGAATCAGATTTTTGTTTTAGTGGGTATAACCGTATGTATTTGGTGTAATGATCCACAAAAATGATGTAGTGCTTGAATCCATCAAAAGATGTAACAAGAGAAGACCAAACATCAGAAAATATCAATTGTAACAGTACATTTGAAGTAAGAGAAGATTTGTGAAATGGAATTTTATGACTTTTATTAATGCAACAAGAGTTACAATTGTTATTTGTAGATTGAATAGCAGGAACAGTGGAAGCTAAAAGATTTTAAAATTGAAAATGTGGATGTCCAAGTTTGTGATGCCAAGAGACGGACTGATTTGATTGGACATGAAAAGCAAGGGCTGGAGCACGAAATTGATAAACTCCATGACTAGCCGTTCCGCGGAGAAGAATCTGTTTGGTTTGGAAGTCCTTGATAAGAAAATTGAATGAGAAAAATTCAATTAGTATATGATTATCAATGCATCACCGAGAGATGGATATAATGTTTTTAGAGATAGAAGCAACACAAAGAACATTTGTAAGAGTGAAGGAAGTGTTATCAAACCGAAGAATTAATGAGCCAACATGAGTAATAGTAAGAGACGAACCATCACTAATGACTAGTTCATCAGTGCCATCGTAGGGGGTGTGTAGTGATGAGGCATTGAGATCATTGGTAATATGGAGAGGGGAAGGTGCCATCGATATACTTATAAAGATCCAAGCCATGAAGAATGGCTTCAGTCTGAGTTTTCCATCTAAGATAGTTGGTGGATGAGAGTTTTAGTGAAGGTGGGAATTGAACAAGAATTAGGGATGGTGTATTATGAGGCAGGGTGGGGATTACAGTATAGGAGGAGCTTACACTTGAGGACATGGTGGTCGATAATTAGGAAAAGTAGATTTTCCTGGCTGATACCATATAAAGAGATGAACAGGAAAGTTATTTTTTATTCTACTATAGAAGGATACATATACAATCATAGATCCATGATGATTGGATCTTGTTACAACAAAATAGGAATACTTACAGTAAAATAGGAAGACTAAATCTTTTTATGCTTATCTATAATATGAATTGTAAATATAAATAAAATAAATGAATAAATAAAGGGCTACGGATTATGTGTGTTAATATATATATATATATATATATATATATATATATATATATATATATATATAGGTTATAATATTGATGAATAACTATTTTACGGACGTGTTGGCAGTACTATTCTGTGAGAATTACTAAAAAAATAAGTTGTTTAGTAACGTGAATACGCTCAACCTCACATAATTATCGTCATTTTCATTCATTCTCACTAATTCTTATTTTTTTTTTTCTCACGCATCGTTTTTCATTTATTTTCATTCTTACAGTATATGACTCAATAAACATCCTAACTAGAGGTGGCAAAAATTGACACGACACGAAATAAACGGGTTTGGGTAAGATATTTCAACCCGTTTAAATAAACGGGTTGACACGACACGAAAATTAAACGGGTAAGGTTAGGGTTGAGAATTTCAACTCAAATATGACTCGAAAATGACCCGTTTATTTAGACACAAATTTTTTGAATTATTTAAATAAACTAGAAAGATACAAAATCAAAACCATTAGTTTTGTAATTTTGAAATGACTTAGCCATCTAGATCAAGACTTAATTTCAGTTTTTCCATTCTCTCTCAAACTACTCAGTCTCTTTCACCACTCTCACATCTTCGTGACCTTTTCATCCGCCTCTCAAACTCCCACTCTTTTAATTTTGTCATTTGAACTCGCTATGACTTCATCTATTCTGCCTCCAAACTATTAGTTTTTCCTCTCCGCCTACCTAACTCCTACTCTTTCAACATGCTCAATCTTTTAACCTCACATGACACGACATATTTCAAGGTATAGCCCTAACCCGAAACCCGACATGAACTCGATACGAAAATAAACGGGTTGACACGACACGACACGTTAATTAAATGAGTCGGGTTAGGGTCAAGCACTTTAAACCCGTTTAGTGTTTCGACACGACACGAACCCGACACGACACAACACGATTGCCACCTCTAATCCTAACAACATTCTGGCAGAATGTGAATAATAAAAAAAATCTATAATAACCTTATAGACGATTTAATGACCGTTCCAAACATATTTTGAACCCAAGACAAAAGAAAAAAAAAAGTCTTTAAAATACATAAATGTCATCAATTTTTTTTTATGATAAACCAATAATTAAAAGAAAACTATTTGTATAATCTTATAATATAAAAATTTTCATAAACAATTTGGACCCCTTTAAAAGATGCGCCCTGAATGGTCGTTTTATCATTCACCCTCTGGGACTGGTCTGGATGATTTAATCGGTGAAAATGTGTGATAATAACAATAGTTATGTAAAATTGAACATACTCATATTATCAAACAACATATTTTCTTTGTCATTTTCACCAAATAACACTGACTACATGTCTGTACAATAAATATCAATCCATATTTGAATTTGGTTCTCTCTCTTTCTCTCTCTCTCTCTCTCTCTCTCTATATATATATATATATATATATATATATATATATATATATATATATATATATATATTATAAACTTTTATCAACTATCTATTATATTATTAGAAATTATAAATTACACGTAATTATTTATTTCAAATGTACTTTTTACAAAAAAAAACAAAACATTTTTTTTTATTCATCTATATTGACAAAACATATTTTCTATCGATTTTTTTAAACTAAAAATAAAATGACAAACAAAACTTTGTTAAAACATATTCACAATTGGTATTATTTAGAAAGTACTGATGAAGTCCGCTCATATAGAAGTACGTGTTAACCTTTTGTGCATGCCACATCGAACAAACCTTGTTATTATGGTGGTGAAAATGAATTGACCTCTCACTACGGTGGTGAAATGATATAGACGAGAGATGCTGTAATATATAAATTAATGTGCCAATAAAATAAAAGGGTGTCAATATAATTTTAGTGTATAAAAGTCAATATAATCATCTTACGTCATCTATAAAGTCAACTCATGGGAGAGTTGAGGTGGGACAATATGAACAAAGTTCAATTTTTTTAGTATATATTTTTACTAATTATATGATTTATGTATTATATGAATTTATTTAAAGAAAACACTAAATATAAAATTCTAAATATTTGAGAAGTTTGAATTTATATATAAGAAAAATAAAAAAAATATTGAATTATAAGAAGTAAAATATTTTTTCTCTAAATTTAAACAAATGGTTTATATAAATAAATAAAGAAAATTAATGAAGCTTTAATTTATTAATTTTAAAATTAAAAAGAAAGTTCATTAAAAAAATCAATATGCATTTATTAGTGTATTTAAATACTATGTAATTTAATAAAATAGAAAATCATAAAATAACATATGAAAAAAAAAATTCAAAATAACCATAAAATGATATTTGATAAATTGAATGAGAGTTTGATAAGTAGAAAAAAAAAACTATTATTTATTATAAAAGATTTAAAAATAAAAAATTATAATAAAGAGAATGATTATATTTTTCTTGTTTGTCCTAAACCTTTAAGGATATTTAATCCTTAGGAACTATCGTGGATCAACTATTTATAACATAGTTAACAAAAAAAAAAATGTCCAATTGTCAACGGACCTTCCTTATCAAAGTTAGCTAGACACATTTAAAGATATGAGCATAGAATATAAGTTACGAGGTTTATGCATATAAAATAAGTATGAAAGTTCTATAATATAGTTGAAACAAATGAACGCAGAGTATCATCACCGAACACCGGTCCATTCCCTATTGCGCGTGGGGAAAGGAGGGGTTCTTATTTTAAAAAACTTGACGACTTCGAATTGAAATACTAACAACCTTGGCATATTTTATAATGGTTTTAAGTTTTGAATTTTGTTTATATAATATATAAATGAGGTAATGACCACATTTAAAAAAAAAATTGTCTCCCATAATAAATACATTTATCAAAAATATCAAAAATGAGGTAGTGACCACACATTAAAAAAAAAAAAAATTGTCTCGCATAATAAATACATTTATCAAAAATATCAAAATATGACAACAATATTCTAAAATCTAGATTTTCGAAAATGTACTACATATTTCGCAAGTACTAGAAAACCTAATATTTTCGCATTAATGATTTTCGGTAATCAGCATTTTTCAAAGTGGTCCACTCTATTTAAGGTGATGTCTTTTTAGTTTCATGACTTTGAAATTTCCTTCCAAAAACCATTGGGTTGTGTTTTCCCGAAGCCTAAATAACATGTTCGAAATGTATCTTGAAAAATTATTTCTTTGAAATCATTTTGCACAAACATGATTGTGTTACTATTTGTTTTTCTTCTAAAAATCATGTAAATTGTATCTTTGGAAATACAGATCTAGTTCGAAAACTAAGAACTAGTTTGAAATCATGAAAATGTTCGAAAATATTATGCCCTAAAATACTCATCTTGATCGAAAATCATGACCATGTAAAATTATTGTAAAACTATTGTAGGTTCTTTATGTTCGAGTTTTCATAATAAGATAAATAAAAGCAACAAATAAAGTATTCATGTTTATCAAGTCATAGATAATGAACATTGGATGCCACCACCAACAAAAATTAGCAGCCTACATGATTTGTTTTTGCCGACATTCTTCGGTAATCTAGAATGTGACATTGTCTTCTGGTACGAGATTGTCTCATCCACCTATATCCATTCACGAAGATGTACCTAGTCATATGTAAGATTCGTAAGGCTATAGATGTGATCTAAAAGACACTTGAAAACATTAATGTTTTTCTATTTCCTTTTTAAATAATCCTCCACTTAAAAGTGTGTCGGAAACTAATTTTTCACATAAAAATTATCAAATAAAAGATAGGATATCATTATTTTTTTCTCTCGTCACTGGCATTACTCGGCTCCGCCCATTAATCACTGGCTCCACCCACATTAATCACTAATCAATATTTGTAGCGCGAAAGAGAACCATATGAATTAAACTTCTATTTAAACAACCACATAAACTTCTATTTAAACAACCACATCGATCTCACCATGTTGAGAGAAAAACTTTGGGAGAAACACTTGAACAAACGTTAGTACAAGATTATAGTTGCGGCATAAGTTAAGATCAAAGGATCATAAAAGCTCAACAATAATAAGTTAGATTGTTAGTTAGTTAGTTGTGAAATTAAAAGTGCTGAAAAGTATAGAAAATGTATATGACAACAAACAGTGGCGAACTTATGTAGGGCATTTGGGGTCCCGGGTCACTGTTCAATTTCCGGCATGCAGTGTAATTTTTTTTTTTTGATTTTTTTTATTACATGCACCCGCTTGAAGTACGATGGACACCCCTACTAAAACAGTCTGCGTCCGCCACTGACAACAAATTATATTAAGTATATACCAAACTGATTCATAACAAGGTTTGCAATCAAACACAAGTTAGTATATGTGATTAATTTAAAGTGAAGAGGGTCTTCGAAAATAGAGATGATCTAAATATTTCAGAGTGAAAGTTCAAAAAGATCAATAAGATGAGAAGAAGAGATAAAGAGATGTGTATTCAGAGGTGTATGTTACATGAAGATGAAGTCTCTATTTATAGAGTCTCAAAAAGTTACATCGGAAATAAACAAGTATTAAACTTCTGACTTAACGTGACCATGCAAGGTTCACTGGATAAAGTAATGCATATAAGACAAGTCAAATGATGTAACTAAAATCTTCATTGCAGATGAGTAGTTGTGGAAGACATCTTCAGATTTTGGTTGCAGTAGCAAAAGAGATTGCGGTAGTAGAAGTGGCTGCGGATCGTCAAGTTTAAGAGGGTCACTTCATGTATCAAAATTTTCCCCCAACGTGACATTTACTTTGCTTTCTTACTTATCAAGTTTTAGGAATTTGATGAGAAGCCACCAAAGCTTCCTAACTTTTCCAAGCCATTGAATTCTCCTTGTAATTTCAAACTTCACTTCTTCTATTGTATGCTTAGATCTTTGAACTGAAGCCTGAGTTACTTCCAGTTGTTTGCGGGTTAGCCTATGCATTGCGGTGATCGAGATGAAGTACTTGAGATCACTATTAGCTCTTTTATACACAAATCCTAGTTCAGGGAAGTTGGTTGCTCCTAATGATCTTTCTTGATAAGCTTTAGTGAAAACTGGAGCAGGCTCGAGAATTGGGAGATTGAACTTTTGGGAAAGCACAAGATGAATGTCCGCATCAATCTTGGCAAAGTCTCACACCAATGACTTGAGAAATTCGCAAGCTTTCTCATATGCATCTGTCATCTTCGGATGCTTCTCGACCTTGATTTGAAAGACTCTTGCAATTAGAAATACTTCTTCAGGATTCATGCAAGGAAAATCAGATTAAGTCCTGATGTAATCATATCCTCTTCTTGTTAGTGTATACTATACAAAATCCATCTTCATGAATTTTCTCACTTTGTAAGTTTTCACTGATGATGGTTTGTCATTAGACCAGATCCTATCGAATTTAGTTCCATGCTTGGCATGAAACTGATTTAGGCATTCAAACTCAAGAGGTAGTCTTTGGTCATCAGGAATACTTAGATCAAAAGTTTCAAACAATGGAAAGTATTTAGGGTTGGGAGAGATTGGGATGTCCTAATATCCATCTGATGGAGGCTCATCATATGTTAGAACTGGTTTGCAATCATCATCAAGGTGTCTTCTAGTTGGATTGATCCATGAGTTGATTAAAAATTCATCAATGGTTGTATCAAAGCCATGTTCTTCCCAGAATTATTCAACGAATTTCGCTGACCTTCAATCCTTTTTCCTTTTAAGAGTGGCAAGGGAGTCATTAGAGTGATCCGAAGACATTTTTAGTGCAAAGTTTTTGAGACGAGGAGGAGTTTCTTCTTCTTCTTGGCTTTAGGATTTGAAGTGAGTGTTGGGATCCACTAGATTCTTCATAATCAAACACCATCATAAATTTATCTGAATTGGGGGGTTGTTGAACATCTTTAAGATCAAGGTCATCAAGTCCAAAGACTAGACCTGAGCTAATCTCGACTGCGGTACCATAATAGTTTGAATCATGGATTTCAATAGTTGGAGGAGGCTTAGATGGACCAGCACCACTTTGAATGTAACGACCCATATTTTCAAAAAAAAATCATTTTTGATTAGTCAAAATACACTTCCATAAACCATGAAATCCAACTTTTTTTTTTCAAAACTCATATCAATTACAATTTTTATTTCAAATTATTAGAGTGTCCCATAAGAAAACGCCTGAGAGAGTGCACGTCGCGCTATCAAGCCTTGCCCTTGCCCTTGGGCTCAAATGTACCTGAAACAAATCCATAAACAGTAAGCTAACTCTTAGTGAGTTCCCCAGAGCATACCACACATACAATCCACAATCCACATATCATATTAGCCATAAAAGTTACACATATCACATAAGTCATGCATACCACATATAAGGAAGCCCTAGAAACCCTCCAGGGTCTTACTCTGGGTGCCATGGGAACCCTCACATGGTCTTAGCCCAATGCCTTGGGAACCCCCCGAGGTCTTGACCTAAGATGCTAGGGAAAACCTGATGGGTTTTGAGCATTCTAACACTTCCTAAGTGTACATGCAACCCTAATAACCTTGGATCTATGTTTGTCTAATTGTCATGCAAAGTTGAATTCCAAGGTTATATTCCTATCTAGCATACATGGGGAACAATTTTAACATAAAGTATAGATAGAATAACTTACCTTGTTGTTGTTTGTGTTCCTTGAAACCTTGTGAGCCTAGCACCCCAAGTGTGATGCCTCAAATGCTTCACACAACACCAAATGCTCTTGGAAGAACTTATGAGAGAATATACACTTCTTCAAAATCGGCCAAGCCCTCTTGTTTCTTAGTGTAGCCGATTTTAGGTGGAGAACATGTTACTTATATAGTGTTGACACATCTAGGGTTAAACCCTAATGTGTCATGACTCTTCATTTCCATGACCCATGGGTTTGTAACTCCCATGGAGCATCCTATGGGTGAAACCAACTTGATAATCCATGGAGCCTCTTAGCCCACTATACAAGATATGGATGATTTACATAATCAACCCATATATTTAATTAGTTATCTTTTGATCACTTAATTAATTCTAAATTAATTCTTGATCAAACTAATCAAATAATATTATTAATATATTAGAACTTATAATATATTAATAATCTCCAAGTGTTATTACTCTCATTTAGTCTATCCAATTGCATGGTGCCATGCAACCCAAATGGTGTTGGATTAGTGTCTAAGTCCATAACTATTTTGGTATGTACTTGACCCGATGGTGCATGGTCCTTTTGGGTTGCCTTCACCAAAGCAACTTGATAGGATGAATTATGGAGAGTAAGGATTAAATATGATTTATTAATATATTATGGGAATAATATATTAAAGGAGAAATCATATTGTTTAATTATTATTAGTCAATAATTAATTGGTAATTAGTTTTGTGACTAAAAGAGATTAATTAAACTTAAGGGACTGGAATTGTAATTATAAGATAATTGCAATTTGGGCCATGGATTGCCTTGTATTAAGGGATGGACGAATTCTAATGGGAAACCCATAAGGAAATCGTCCATGGGCTTAATTAAAGGAGTCTATGGGTTGCTTAGGGCTTAAGCATCCAAATTAGGGTTTCCTTGTTAGATAACCCTAATAGCCCAACTATATAAAGACCCCTTAAGGCTCAAAAACCTGGCTAATGTTCTTGTAAGGGTTTACACACATTTTTGGCAGCCTCCAACCTCTCTCCTCTTCATCCTCTTGCTTATGGTGTTTGTGAGCCATTAGAGGAGTGACACTTGTGACTCTAAGCATTCCAAAGACAATACAAGGAGATTTGGGATTGTTATTGCTACATAACAATCAAGGTAACACTATAAACTTATTCTCAGGTTAATATGATTACTTGTATGCTAGAATTAGGGTTTATAGTCTTGGATTCAAAGCATGTACAATAGAGAAACCTAGATCCAAGCATTAGGGTTTGTATGAGCACATAGGATGTCTTATGACCAAAACCCATCAGTGGTATCAAAGCCTAGCTTGGTTTCAATTGTATTGATGCTTTGTATAACTGGAAAATTTGATTTTTTGGATTGTGGAGGCTGGACTCGCCGAGTCCATGGCTGAACTCGCCGAGTCCATGCCTGACTCGACGAGTCAACTCGTCAGATAATGCTTATCTCGGGATTTCTTGCTGTTTTAGCATATGGATAGTTACCTTATCATGTTAGATCAATATAAATCTGATTTTATGATATATATGACTATATTCTTGATCTAATTAAAGATAATTATCAATTAACAAGATAATTGTTTCCTTATAAGATAATTGATTAATTATTTTGAGTAAATTGATAAATTGTTTTGCAAGAAATCATTAAACAAATCAAATATGGATAATTATGTAACTAAATGTTAGTTTAGATTATTTGTTATTTGATCCTTGTTGTTATGAAAAGTTTCATATTTTCCCCTTTAGGTTTTATAGTTTAAATTTGAACCCAAAAGTTTTGAAGTTTTGAAATTTAAATAGTTAAAACCCTAATGTTTTGAAATGTTTCAAAATTTACCCTCAAGTTTTGGAATTTAAAAGTTGATTAAAGGTTTAATTAGAAATGTTAAATTCTAAAACCCTAGTAATGTTTTGAAAAGTTCAAATCACACCCTTATGGTTTTATTAATTAATTAAGGAGTATAATTAAAAGAGGTTTAATAAATCCATAAAAGTTTAGGTTAACCTTTTAATTGAATTAAAAGTGTAATTGTTAAAGTTAACCATATAGTATTTTAAAAGTATAAAATACACCCTATACTATATATAACATTAAAAGTCTAACATTATATATATATATATATATATATATATATATATATATATATATATATATATATATATATATATATATATATATATATATATATATATATGTATGAGTAAAAGTCAGTCTTACCGTTAGTAGGCCTCATTCACGAAGTTGGTCTATAAGGGGTGTTTAAGGAAATTGCCTATAAAATGGCGATTGAATGGGTATCCACTCTTACCCACCGCACTCTTGACTAGTGGAGGGTCGTTAGCCGAACGGGTAGGATAGGATGAAACCTTCCATTATAAGTATAATGAAATACAAAGTAACTAAATGTTTTTCAAATTCCCAATCTTAGTTACTTAGGCAAAAGTGAATTGATGCAATTCCATGAAATTACACTTTGTGCCCTTGCGAAGACGTTAGTGGAGCGTGTGTGGTTTACCGGCACACTAAATGGTTCTAAGCAAAGGTAGCAAAGGGTGACTCAATGTTTGTCATAGTTCGGTGGAGCGTGTGTGGTTTACCAGCACATCGAATAGGTGATTGTAACATGTGAGGGCACCATGTAGTTTGCATGGTTATTCACACCCGCTTTGTGATCCTCGGCATCCCAGTCACAAACAAGAGGGGCATATCGAGATTTAAACATGCCATTGAAATGTTCAATGAATCTCAAAGGATCTAGGAGTTTTCATAGATTTAAAACTTAAATTTCTTTTTCGTTTATCATGGTGGAAATTAGTGAATCGTCATTCACTTACCTTCAAATGTTCTGCATTTTGGGTTACGGCATCCCTCTCCCGAGTTGCAGGATATTGTGTTGGGTCCTAGCCTTGGAATTTCATTTGGGTGATTTACCAAGGACTCAATCAATCAACTAACTTGAATTCGTTTTTCTCCCGATGTCAAAGTTCGACAACTATGGTCTTCTCAAATCCCGTGGAACAAGCATTCCACATGAAGATGATATTCCACGATTCGATCGAGGAACAAGAAATCATGCTTCACTTCCTCCTCCTCCTCCAATTATTCTCCCTAACCCACAAGTTCAAAGGCTTGAAAAGTTCAAGATCACTCAAGCCCTTTTGGCAAGTGAACATAAAGAAGGAAAGTCGGTGTGTGCACACGTCCTAGGGATGAAGTCACACTGTTGGGATCCGTTGTCTGTGAGGAAATGGCTGTTGATTGGGTTCTTCAGTCACTTCCTAACTCATGTAGTGAGTTCGCAAGAGAGTACTATATGATAGACCACGACGTGACCCTTATAGATCTCACCTACATGCTTATTGCTGCTGAACCAACAATGGTTTAGCGCAATAGAAAAGCAAAGTTGATTGGTGAATCTGCCTTCAAGACCTCTATGGATATAGACAATGGCAATGAAAGACATGCAATGATCGAAAAGTTTGATCATAGAGAAAGGCGATGTCTGAAGTAGTTCCATGTGTTGTTCCAAAAGAGTCAATTTGCTTTTATTGCTGAGAGAAGGGGCATTGGAGATGAAGTTGCCCTATTTACCTAAGAGATCTAAGAGATGGGAGAGTCAAAAGTATGACTACGCTTTAGGTAAGAATCCACTATCTAACTCCATTAAGTTCCTATTCATTGATTCTTATAACATGATGTGATAAGATTGCATTTGAATGTTTTGAAGGATCGGTAAAAAGAAAGGAAGCTTGATAAGAGAGCAAGATGAATCTAATCACAAGAGATGGATCTTGATCGCATGGACTTGAAGATTGGATTTTGAGCTTAGATAGTTATGATAGAGTTGTTAGAAATTTTCTTTTACATAGTTTTCAATAGATTTTGCATTGTAAGGACAAATGTTTTTCCGCTGCTTTTATAAATAAAATAAATTTTGTTTGACTTATTTATTTGTTTACTTCCTTGCAATGAAATTGTTATGAAAATTGATGTTTGCATATTTCTACAACGAATGGATATGATTCTTAATTATGTTATTTATGGAAGTGTCAAGAATTACCAAATAGGGAGAGTTTCTCATCGCCCAAGTTTCAATTGGACCGAAACTTGGAATCATGCAACTTGGTTGCACGATGAATGAGAAATTACGTATTTGGAAATTAGACTAACTCATTGACAAAGTGTCAAGTGAAAGGACTAGGAGATCGAGTACACAAAGTTGTGTGTTGATCGAGTTTACCATAAGAGTAACAAAGATATTCGTCATGATTTGCTAAAGGCTTAGTAAATATGATTACACTTACAAGATTAAGTGTAATTTTGAATTGATTAAAGGGTTTAGATCAATAGCAAAACGAATAAGAAGAATCAAGTAGGCAGAAAGATAAGAGTTTCTCCATTCTAAGAAGAAGGGAGAGTAGCTTTTATGCTTTATGATAGGTCTTAATGATTAAGAACCATATCTCAATTGATCCTCTAAGTGAGTCTTGGTACAATTGTATGTCCAAGAAGAGGAATCAAAGATTGAAGAAATGGTCAAATAAAAAAGTCAATCATACTTCATTCCAAAAACAAGTCTTAAAGTCAAGATTGTGACATTGAATGAATAGTATTAAGAAGGTTTATAACATTCATCAATTGTGGAAAGTTGTGATGTCGTGGATAAGACAGAGACCAACTAAGACCAATTTATGAAATGTTTTGATAAAAGCTACACTAACTCTTGAATATTTGGTTGTCAACAAATGTTTATTGACAAGAGAATCTTATATGTCAAGGAGTCAGTGGGAGTCTTAATGGTCTTGAAAGGTTTCAAGAACAAATCAAATAAACCTTATTGATCATCACTAGCACACGAGTTGAGGTTTACAACCTATCGTGAAGACATTATTTTGTTTCTGTGCCAATCCAATCGAGTTAATTATGCATGTGAGTCCTATGAGTTCTCATTTGAATGCATAAAAGGCAAGGACCTTGATCAATGGAAAGTACATTGATAGGAAAAGGTGAGCTGCTTAACTACTTGGAAGACGTGGTGGGCAGCTGTGCTACCATATGGCAAGAAATCAAGATTAAGGAAGTTCGATCCATATGAGTTTGAATTTGTCGTAAACTTTAGTTTTAACAAATTCACATGGATAGGAACAGATACACCGTTTAAATCTAAGTGTCATAAGATTTCCTCCTTCATGAAAATGACTGTGAGGAAATGCTTTCACTAAGAAAGATTTTAAAAGATAGTGATTGTAAAATTGCATTCTCGAATTCAATCATGGTTACGGTATCCCTTTCCATAATTTGAATTGTGAAGTTTGGCAATTAGTCTTAATTGTTTAGACACACATATCAACTATCAAAGGCAAAGGTGTACAAGTTCAAGAAGCCTTGATAAAAGATTATCAAAGCACTAAGTATTAGAAACATGAACTTAAGAAATTCAATAAGTATTGTTTTTCTGAAAGTTAAGATGTTTATGAATACATGTCGAAGCTAGTGGGAGCATAAGTGTTATGTTTTATAATAATCATCATGATAGTGGGAGCATAAATGTTATGATTGTATGATTATTAAGGCACGTATTGCATGGTTGGCAATATTAATTATAGAAAACAAGAGTCATACTTTGCAAAGTTATAAGAGTTGAAAAGTTGTTTTGCTATAATTAAGGGAGAGAATATTATGCTTCATTTCAAATCTAAAGGATTAGGTTGTGGAATGTTAATAAATTTAGTCAAGGGTACATAGTGTGTTCTTAAAAATTTCGATTATGATTACGGCATTCCTCTTCACAATTCGAATTTTGAGAACATAGCAAATAAAACACTATGCATCATGTCCCATACGCTTCGAGTATAGGATCGATTGCAAATGATTTAATGTTTTACCATTCTAAAATTTTCCAAATGTCTAGCGTATTTAGAGGGAAAAGGGACTAGAATCGGTTTTGACTAAAATAATTAAACAACTATCAAAGGACAATCCAAAGTTCGATGAGGATTGGTCGCTTGTGAGTAGTTGGAAGTATAGTATTAGAAATTATGGAAATGTTTCCATATTGGATGGACAATATCGACATCATTACGAATAGGTAAGATTCTATTAAGAAATTAGTTGTCATATGGAAAATATGGAAGCATGTCCATATTGGGAAGTAAATATTGAAAATCTATGTCTAGATTAGAAACCTTTATGCAAAAGGATGTTCAAAGGAATGTACTTCGAGTGAGAGACATCGTATCTAAGGAATTGTCTTGTAACAATCTCCGATAGAGGACTTTGTAATATCGTTGGCAATAGTCTTTGTGACCTTGGTGCAGTGACATTACAAAAGGACTTTGTAAAACGTGTTTTGTTTATACTCAAAGGTTTGAGGCCATATGGGATTAGTATTATTCTTGTGTTTCACCTTGCATGTTTTGACTTCCAGAATAATTGAGTTTATTTAGAATAATCGAATTATTCGAATAGGCCACAGTCGTTCATATGTTGGAAGTAGATATGAATGAAGACTGTCGTGAATTGGTGTGTGGATTGTCTAGAAGAGTATTAGACATAAGCAAATGTTTGCTGCAACGTTCATGAGTGCTTATGAATATGATTTGAGCATTGGATTAAACCCACGCTCACTTGGATCACTATCTCGAGTGATTAGTGAGACGATAACATCTTATATTCTTGAAACCGAGATGTGTGAGTTGTATCTTGCTAATCGGTTGTACATTGATAATATGTAAACGCACTAGTAACTTGGTGTTATAAAACATATTGTTGTGTGTGATTTGGTTAGTGAGTGCAAGCGAGCATTGTATCAAAGTTTATCCGTTCCTTTTACCCAAGGTAGGATAAAAGCGATATCTTTGGGCCCCTCGATGGTTTAGTGATGACATACGTAAATGCTCTGCCGGGCTAGGGCTAATTTGATTTGTTCAATTAGTCTGTCGTCATAAATCAGAAATCGAGAAGTAGTACAAAGAGAATGATTAGAAATCATATCTCATACGATATCTAGAATGGAGGAATATATGATCCCTTATCTAAGGACACGCGTATCTGATATGATCAGAGTTGACAGCGACTTTGGAAAGCTACGATTGCAGATCAAGATCTGAAGTCATACGCAGAATAGTTGTTAGACTTATCCAAGTGGGAGACTGTTGGATTAGTGTCTAAGTTCATAACTATTTTGGTATGTACTTGACCCGATGGTGCATGGTCCTTTTGGGTTGCCTTCACCAAAGCAACTTGATAGGATGAATTATGGAGAGTAAGGATTAAATATGATTTATTAATATATTATGGGAATAATATATTAAAGGAGAAATCATATTGTTTAATTAATATTAGTCAATAATTAATTGGTAATTAGTTTTGTGACTAAAAGAGATTAATTAAACTTAAGGGACTGGAATTGTAATTATAAGATAATTGCAATTTGGGCCATGGATTGCCTTGTATTAAGGGATGGACGAATTCTAATGGGAAACCCATAAGGAAATCGTCCATGGGCTTAATTAAAGGAGTCTATGGGTTGCTTAGGGCTTAAGCATCCAAATTAGGGTTTCCTTGTTAGATAACCCTAATAGCCCAACTATATAAAGACCCCTTAAGGCTCAAAAACGTGGCTAATGTTCTTGTAAGGGTTTACACACGTTTTTGGCTGCCTCCAACCTCTCTCCTCTTCATCCTCTTGCTTATGGTGTTTGTGAGCCATTAGAGGAGTGACACTTGTGACTCTAAGCATTCCAAAGACAATACAAGGAGATTTGGGATTGTTATTGCTACATAACAATCAAGGTAACACTATAAACTTATTCTCAGGTTAATATGATTACTTGTATGCTAGATTTAGGGTTTATAGTCTTGGATTCAAAGCATGTACAATAGAGAAACCTAGATCCAAGCATTAGGGTTTGTATGAGCACATAGGATGTCTTATGACCAAAACCCATCAAATGGACCATGCCGGGTCGGGTCAAGTACATACCAAAAATAGTTATGGACTTAGACACCTTATCCAACAGTCTCCCACTTGGATAAGTCTAATAACTATTACTGCAAGTATGACTTCAGGAACCGATCGGCAATCGTAGCTCTTTTTCAAGGTTTCTCGAAACTGAGAAGATGATGGTACGCCATTTAAGATAAGTGATCATATAATCCTCTGTTCTAGATATCAGTCGGACAAATACATGGAACAATGTCTTACTTATTGTCCAACAATTTGTTTCCCAATTTCCGATTTGTTTGACAAAGAACTTCATTGAACACATCAATTTAGTTCTGACCGGGCCCGGTACATTGGTCAAAACAAAATCATCGAGGGGCCCAGATATCAGCTTCTAATCCAAGAAGGAACAGATAAACTTCGACTCATATGTTTGTTCTACTACTCATTGAATTACACATAAGAGCGCGCTTTTATAACATCGAGTTACCAATGCGTTTTTCGTACAATCAATGCATAACCAACTTGTAAGTAACAAATCATATCTCTAGGTTTAAAGATTTATATGATATTACCGTCTCACGATCACTCGAGATAGAATTCCATGAAGTGATTCCAGTGAGCGTGGGTTGAGTCCAATGCTCAGAACTTATGAGCACTCATGATTGTTGTAGCCTTGTTCCAGACCTCTACAACCAAACATGACAGTCTTGATTCATACCTACTTCCGACATATGACCGACTGTGGAGGTTTGAATAATATGTTATACCAAACAAAATTATTCTGGAAGTCAAAACATGCAAAAGAAATATAGTAAACGATCGACAAGAGATAGCAACACTTTACTCATAAATAAAACACTTTTATTCATCATCAAATGTCAATTACACTTTACAAATTTCGAGGTTATCTAACTACTAAATCTAATATCATCCTTCAGCCCTATGCTCCGAGCATGCTGGAGATGCTTAACCCGAGTCAGTCCCTTCGTGAGGGGATCTGCCGGATTCTCATCTGATGATACCCTCTTTGCCACGAGGAGTCCTTCTTCGATCCGATGTCTGATGAAATGGTATTTTCTGTCGATGTGTCTGGATCTCCCGTGATCCCTTGGTTCCTTGGCTAAGGCAACAACACTTTCACTATCACAGAAAATTTCCATTGGCTCTTTAATAGCTGGTACAACTCCAAGGTCTCCAATGAAGTTCCTCAGCCATAACGCCTCCTTTGCTGCTTCGCTAGCTGCAATATACTCTGATTCACAAGTAGAATCTGCCACTGTCTCTTGCTTGGAACTCTTCCAAGAAATTGCTCCTCCATTTAGGGTAAAGACCCAGCCCGACTGAGAGCGGAAGTTATCCCTATCAGTCTGGAAGCTAGCATCACTATACCCTACAACTCTCAAGTCATCACTCCCACCGAGGGTAAGGACCCAGTCCTTAGTCCTTCGTAGGTACTTGAGAATATTCTTTACCGCAGTCCAGTGTGCCTTGCCAGGGTTCCCCTGAAACCTGCTAACCATGCTCAAGGCAAAGGCTACATTAGGTCGAGTACACGTCATAGCATACATGATCGAACCTACAGCCGAAGCATAAGGTACTCGACTCATTTCTGCTATCTCAGCCTCAGTGCTAGGGCTTTGTGTCTTACTCAACTTGGCGCTACTCTGGATGGGTAACTCTCCTTTCTTGGAGTCTTGCATTCTGAATCTCTTCAGAACCTTCTCCAAGTAGGTACTTTGACTAAGTCCAATTAGTCTTTTACTCCGATCTCTCAAGATCCTTATCCCCAAAATATAGGCAGCTTCACCAAGGTCCTTCATAGCGAAACACTTTCCAAGCCAGGACTTTCCTTCCTGCAGGGTTGGAATGTCGTTTCCTATGAGTAGTATGTCATCCACATACAATACCAAAAAGCTAACTATACTCCCACTAGCCTTGACATATACACAAGATTCATCTTCACTCCTAGAAAAGCCAAATTCCTTGACCTTTTCATCAAAGCAAAGATTCCATCTGCGAGGTGCTTGCTTTAATCCATAAATGGATTTCTCAAGCTTACACACTCTATTAGGGTACTCGTTGCTGACAAAACCCTTTGGATGACTCATGTAAACATCTTCAGCCAACTTCCCATTAAGGAAAGCGGTTTTGACATCCATTTGCCAAATTTCATAGTCATGAAATGCGGCTATGG
Organism: Lactuca saligna; assembly: GCF_052625555.1. Taxonomy (NCBI): domain Eukaryota; kingdom Viridiplantae; phylum Streptophyta; class Magnoliopsida; order Asterales; family Asteraceae; genus Lactuca; species Lactuca saligna. The sequence continues at coordinate 29,726,313 of NC_136422.1, forward strand.
CTAACAGAACCCGAATAGACTTAATCTTGGCTACTGGAGAAAAGGTCTCATCATAATCCACTCCAGGAATTTGAGAGAAGCCCTTTGCAACCAGTCTAGCCTTATAAGTGTGTACTTTACCATCCATGTCGGTCTTCTTCTTGAAAACCCATTTGCACCCTACAGTCTTTCGACTTGGTACATTCTCAACCAAGTTCCAAACTTGATTGTCATACATGGATTGTATCTCGCTATCCATAGCCTCTTTCCATTTAGCAGACTCGGGGCCTACCATGGCTTCCTCGTAGCTGTTAGGGTCATCTTGACTTACTAGTGTCTCATCACTAATAAGTGTCTCACCTTCTGCAGTAATATGGAATCCATAGTAATGCTCAGGTGCACTCCTAACTCTCGTGGAACGCCTCAGAGGTACAGATTCGTCAATTGGCTCAACAGGAGTTTCCTCCTCAAGTTGAGGGCTAGAGTTTGAAGTTCCTTCACCACTTGACTCTTGAATTTCTTCAAGATCAACTTGCCTCCCACTGTCTCCTTGGCTTATAAACTCTCTTTCTCGAAAGACTCCTCTTCTTGCTACAAAGACCACATTGTCACTAGGTCTGTAGAAGAGGTAACCAAAGGATTGTTGTGGGTAGCCGATGAAAATACACCTCTCGCTTTGGGGTTCGAGCTTATCATGAGTCTCGCGTCTCACGAAAGCCTCGCAGCCCCAAATCTTGATGTGGTCTAGTTTAGGTACTTTACCAGTCCACATCTCGTGAGGAGTTTTGGCAACTTTCTTTGTAGGGACTAGATTAAGGATATGGGCGGCAGTCTCTAAGGCATACCCCCAGAATGAGATTGGTAGCGAAGCTCGACTCATCATGGAACGAACCATGTCCAACAAGGTTCGATTACGCCTCTCATCCACACCATTCAACTGCGGTGTCCTGGGAGGTGTCAATTGTGAGACAATCCCACATTCCTTTAGATAGTCGAGGAACTCTGAACTAAGATACTCACCACCTCGATCGGATCGAAGCATCTTAATGTTCCTGCCCAATTGATTCTCGACTTCCTGTTTAAATTCCTTAAACTTCTCGAAAGTCTCTGACTTATGCTTGATTAAGTAGACATATCCATATCTACTGTAATCATCAGTAAAAGTCAAATAATAACGATTAGCATCTCTTGTGGCATGTTTGAATGGTCCACACACATCCGTGTGTATAAGGTCCAACAAACCTTCACCCCTTTCACATGAGCCTGTGAAGGGTGACTTTGTCATTTTTCCAAGTAAGCATGATTCGCAACTATCATTTGACTTTAAGTCAAACGACTCCAAGACTCCATCCTTTTGGAGTTGGCCTATGGGTTTCTTGCTTATATGTCCAAGACGACAATGCCATAATGATGCTTTATCCAAGTTATTATTATTAGTAGAATCAATACACAAAACATTATTTCCTAAGTTATCTACAACAGATACAGCTTCATACACACCATCACAAGGTAATGCTTTAAAATAAAGTACATTATTAAAGAAAGCATTAATCGAACCAACTTCATTATCAAACGAAAAAGTGAAACCTTGTTTGTACAATGCATGAAAGGAAATAATATTTCTTGCCATTTCTGGCGAATAACAACATTTATTCAAATCTAAATTTAACCCACTACTTAGCGATAAAGTATAAACTCCAATCTTGGTGACAGGTGTAACTTTCCTATTCCCCATGATTAAGTTTATTCTTCCTTGCTCCACATTCTCACTTCATCCTAGTCCCTACAAGTCACAACAAATATGAATACCGCAACCGGTATCAAGGACCAAAGATTTCGAATGGGGTGAGTTATTAGAAATGATAGTGTAAATACCTGCATGGTTGGGTTTGACTTTCCCATCCTTCACATCCTGCTGGTACTTTGGGCAGTTCCGCTTCCAATGAGCTTTTTCATGGCAATAGAAGCATTCAGCCTCTTTTGGGTCAGAAGAAGGAGTAATGAAACCTTTCTTGGTTCCACTTGAAGAAGAGCCATCAAGGGTCCGAGCCTTGGTACCCTTCAATGATCTCTTTCTCTTCCTCCCTCGACTTTGCCCAATTGCCAAGACCGGAGTTGAGTCTGGAGTAGGAGTGATAGCAACCGACTTCCCCTTAAGACTTGTTTCTGCTCTCTTGAGAAGTCCGTGAAGTTTGCTGAGGGTGACCTCTTCCTTGTTCATGTGATATGTCATGCGGAATTGATCATAGAACGATGGTAAGGAGTGCAAAATGATATCTATTGCAAGCTCCTCAGGGAAGTTCACATTGAGCTTCAGCAAACGATCCACATACCTTTGCATTTTCTGCATGTGGCTCGTGACGGACTCTCCATCCTTCATCATGGTTGTTATCATGGAGCAGATGACTTCGTACCTCTCTTGTCGTGCACTTTGATGGTATCTTTCCATCAAATCTTGGTGCATTTCATAAGGGTAGAAATCCTCATAAGACTTTTGGAGTTCAGCTGTCATGGTGGCCAACATGATGCAAGCCACCTTGGTTGCATCTCTTTCATGAGTATGAAAGTCAGCGATCTCCTGGGGAGTTGCAGTGGACTCATCAATTTCCTTAAGCTCCTTGTCAAGGACATATTCTTTGTCCTCGTAGCGGGTAATCATCCTGATGTTTCTGATCCACTTATTGAAGTTGGATCCATCAAAGGTGACTTTCCCACACAAACTCATAAGAGTAAAGGAGCCATTAGGATTCGAGCCAGAAGCATTATTTGAAGACATCTGAAAGAGAAGAACAAGTTTAGTTTAGATTTAAGAGAGTCCTTAATAAAACACCCAAATGTAATATTAAGGCTAGGATCCAATCACAATATAATATAACTTAGAAGAGGTATGCCGTAATCTAAGCTATACCATATTTGAAAGGTAGGTGAATGACAATTCACCAATTTCCACCACGAAAACCGAAATATTAGATATTTAGTTTTTATTGGTTTTAGAAATTCCTAGATTCTTTGAGATCCAATGAACTTTTCAAAGGCATGTTTCAATCTCGAGAGTGCCCTCCAAGTTTTGTGACTGGGATGCCGAGGATCACAAAACGAGGTGTGAAGTAACCATGCAAATCACTTGGTACCCTTATAGTTTATCACTCAATCGATGTGCCGGTAAACCACACACGCTCCACCGATACTATAATAAACCTTAAGTCACCCTTTACCTACCTTGTTAAGTCCAAGTTAGTGTGCCGGTTAACCACACACGCTCCACCAACGACTTAGACAAAGTGTAAAGTGTAATTTCATGGATTAGCACCTTATTCACATTTTTCCTAAAGTAACTAAGATTGGGAATTTAATAAACATTTAGTTACTTTATTATATTCATCATACTTTGAATGAGAATTTATAAGTCCTTGTCTTACCCGTTCGGCTAACGACCCTCCACCAGTCAAGCAAGCGGTGGGTGAGAATATTCACTCATTAAGTCACCATTTTATAGGCAACAACCTTATACCCACCTTATAGACCGGCTTCGTGAATGAGGCGTACTAGCGGTAAGACGACTTTATTCTTATACATATATATATATAATTATTAAATCATCATAATATAAGTATAAGGGTTGAATTTTAACTTTTAAAATTCTAGGGGTTGGAACTTAAAGTTTTAACTTAACTTTACTTGTTCCAAAACTTGAGGGCAAGTTTTGTAACTTTCAAAACTTTTCATTTCTTGTAACTTATGAGTTTAATAGAGTAATAAAATGAAGACTCTTCATTTTTCTAACTCTTGTGTTTTTCTTAATGGTTTTAACTCAAGTGTGACTCTTGGTTTTCCATAACTTAAGGATAAGTTATGGACTCCATTAAAACACATTATGATCAAGAATTAATCTACCACATAGGTTACAAATAATTCCTATGATCATCTAAAACATCATAAGAACAAGAACATGAATATGAACACAATAAAAAATTACATAAAACTTTGTAATTTTGATAACTAGTTGTTGTAAATGAATTAGCAAAGACATTACACCACTAAAAACAAGTTTTCAATTACCAAAACAGTTTAGGGTAATGTTTCTAATTCATTTCCAGCAACTGAATCGAAATTCTGCACTCAGTCGACCCTACTCGCCGAGTGCATAAACTGACTCGCCGAGTTGGTTGAAGATACTCATGGACTTGACGAGTCCCCCCTATAGACTCGACGAGTCCATTCGTAGACAGCAAAATTTCCGATTTTGTTTTCAACTTTTAAGCACAAATAAGAACAAACAAGCCTAGGCTCTGATACCACTGATGGGTTTTGAGCATTCTAACACTTTCTAAGTGTACATGCAACCATAATAACCTTGGATCTATGTTTGTCTAATTGTCATGCAAAGTTGAATTCCAAGGTTATATTCCTATCTAGCATACATGGGGAACAATTTTAACATAAAGTATAGATAGAATAACTTACCTTGTTGTTGTTTGTGTTCCTTGAAACCTTGTGAGCCTAGCACCCCAAGTGTGATGCTTCAAATGCTTCACACAACACCAAATGCTCTTGGAAGAACTTATGAGAGAATATACACTTCTTCAAAATCGGCCAAGCCCTCTTGTTTCTTAGTGTAGCCGATTTTAGGTGGAGAACATGTTACTTATATAGTGTTGACACATCTAGGGTTAAACCCTAATGTGTCATGACTCTTCATTTCCATGACCCATGGGTTTGTAACTCCCATGGAGCATCCATGGAGCATCCTATGGGTGGAACCCAACTTGATAGTCCATGGAGCCTTTTAGCCCACTATACAAGATATGGATGATTTACATAATCAACCCATATATTTAATTAGTTATCTTTTGATCACTTAATTAATTCTAAATTAATTCTTGATCAAACTAATCAAATAATATTATTAATATATTAGAACTTATAATATATTAATAATCTCCAAGTGTTATTACTCTCATTTAGTCTATCCAATTGCATGGTGCCATGCAACCCAAATGGACCATGCCGGGTCGGGTCAAGTACATACCAGAAATAGTTATGGACTTAGACACCTTATCCAACAAAACCTCCAAGGTCTTACACCTAAGTACCTTGGCAACCCCCGAGGTATTTGCCTAGGATGCCATGGAAACCCTCCACGGTCTTATACTTAAGTGCCTTGGGAACCCCCGAGGTCTTCCATGAAATTTTAATAGATACAACTAGTACATCGCATATCACATAACCCAATAGCACATACGTAAAAATTTAATGGCCCGCCTTGGTGCCTTCGACCCATTGGCATGATGAGGAGACTCACCTCTCATGAATACTGTGCTGACAAGAAAAGATTCAATAAGTTCCAACCCGCAGCTCCAACTCAAATCCCTATAATCATCATAAGATTAATTTTCCATAATCCCATAGTTACCCTCAAAGTCAACCTGGTCAACCCTACTCAAAGTCAAGGTCAACCGTCAAGGTCAACAGTCCATGTTGACCCCCAACTCGTCAAGTGTATCTAGCAACTCGTCGAGTTCCTACCGAGTCCAGAAAACTTGAACAAACCCTAGCCAAGTCGCCGAGTTGTTTCATCAACTCGATGAGTTTACTTGATATCCAGCAGACGAGGAAACCCAATCCGGCTCGTCGAGTTGCTAGGTCAGCTCATCGAGTCTCCCTCCCTGTTTGCTTACTATGATGATTCACTGAATGCAGGGACTCCAAGGTCTTCCATGCAAGTTTAATAGATACAACTAGTACATTGCATATCACATAACCCAATAGCACATACGTAAGAACATAATGGCCGACCTTGGTGCCTTTGACCCATTGGCATGATGAGGATACTCACCTCTCACGAATGTTGTGCTTACAAGATAAGATTCAATAAGTTCCAACCCACAACTCCAACTCAATTCCCTATAAGCATCATAAGATTAATTTGCCATAATCCCATAATTACTCTCAAAGTCAACCTGGTCAACCCTAGTCAAAGTCAAGGTTAACCGTCAAGATCAATAGTGCATGTTGACCCCCAACTCGTTGAGTTCCTACCGAGTCCAAAAAAATTAAACAAACCATATCCAACTCATCGAGTTGTATCATCAACTCAACGAGTTTACTTGATATCCAGTAGACGGGGAAAGCCAATCTGACTCGTCGAGTTACTAGGGAAACTCATCGAGTCCCCTTCCCTGTTTGCTTACTATTATGATTCATCAAATGCAGGGACTCTAGGGCTTAGATTTCAAACCCTAAGGTGTCCAGAGGGATAAAGTTTCCAATTTTTCCCTTTATAACCACTCCAAATGCTCTAAGTTCCTTATCTAAGGTTGGAAAGCTCAAAGTCTTGCCATGCATTCCCAAAACTTTAGGGATCTGGAATCCCTCCTTTCTAGAGGAGTTTCTAGTCCTCAAAACATTGTAAAGATGGAGGCTTTATGGACATGCATGTCCGATGCATGTATTTAGGTTAAAATGGACAAAAAGGGGAAATTATGCTCTAAAACTCTTGCATGGCTTCCTTGCTTGATCAAAAGCTAGATCCAGCTCACCTTGGGACTATTTTACCCCGGAGATTCATAAATTTGCAAACTTTATGAACCCCATGCATGTAATCAACGGGAATGAAAGAAAATGAAGAGTAAACTCAAGATCTAGCCATGTCCTAAGATAAAAATCAAATCTTGGGGACTTACAACAGTCCATAAAGTGGTCAAGTTCAAAAATGAGGGCTTGGTTTTTTGGATCTTCTTCTTCTTCTCACTATCTCATTCTTTTTAAACTTCACAATACACTCTAGCCCATAAAATGAAAGAGAATGGGGATTAGGGTTTAGCATAGACGATCCTAGGGTTTGGAGGCGGATAGAGGGTCGGCCTCAAGGTCCTTAAGAAGATTATATAAGGTGAAAACCCTGGGATTAGGGTTTTCTATCTTCATCTCCTACTCACCAAGTCGATACTTCTGACTCGTCGAGTAGGTCCTGGGCCCGTGTCCATGAGATGGCCTCTACTCGACGAGTTGGGGCATCCAACTCGTTGAGTCCATGCACAAACCCTAAAAATCATGTAAATTATTTAATACTTGAAACAGGTGTTACCTTGAATATTTTGAAGGTGTTGAACTGTAGATTCCATTTTCGATACCCAATCTTGAATTTGTAAGATATCATGCACTGTCTTTGCATTGCTGAAAGCATCTGCCCAATACTTGGCAACTGTTTAAAGATCTCTTTCTTTTTGTTGTTGCTGTTGAACTTGTTGCTGATTCCTTGCCTTGAACGCCCTTTGCAACGCTTCAAAATTTTTGATTCCGGACTCCGTAGTTGGCCGATCCTGAGTCCATGAATCATATGATTGATAACCATCAAATCCTTGGTTTCGCACCAAGGTGTGCCTCGGGTTTGTGGTTCCTTGCACCATTGTGCTCCCCACGCCTAGACCGCTTGAAAGTAATGTTGGTGGAATAGGATTTCCTAAGCTTCCTCTATCTCATTGACCTATAGTCAAGTCTGGCCTCAGCTCAGTTCTGGCTAAGGCAGAAGGGATGCCTTACGGTGCAACTTATATTTCTAGTGTTTGTGTGACACGAAAGAGAATGGAGCGCAACTCATCAGGCTCAAAATGGTGAATGCGTGATGCCTTGGAGACCTTAGGGCGACTTGAACCAATCGGATCCAATTGGGATTCTACGGGGGTTGTGTCTCCATGATGAGATGAAGTATATACACTTACTGTATCTAAGTGGTTAGTTGGGGTTTGAGCAGTTGAGTCTGCGGTAGCTCGAATGTATATCGGAGTCTGTTGAGAAACTGTGGTATGAGTCGGGAGACGCATTCGGCTAGGACTTAGGGTATCACCCTTCTTCACAATGTTTACTGGTTGCTTCTTTGTTATCGCAAGAGATTTCACTCTCTTGGATTTGGGTTGTTCTATTGTGTGTGTGGTAGGATGGACCTGGGTTGCGGTAGGGGCTATGATAGACTGACTAGGGTGAGGTGGGGAAGAATGGTATGGTTCAATACCATCCATAGCCTCAATGTGATCTGTGACTTCACAAGTATTGAGTCCAATAGACTCCAGAATGTGTCCAGGTAATCTCCTAAGGGGTCCAAAAACAGATTGATCTTTAGAGGCAGTATACCATTTACGATCGTAAGTGACAAATAGGCTTGAATCATCTCCCATGTCGAGCATGGCTTTCTTGTGTAGATAAAAAATGTAGAGCGGCCAGAAACAAGCAAATGTGAGCTCGATATCACCTTCTTTAGGAGACCCTTTGGGATATATTGAAGAAAATTATCCCAAAGTATTTGATCATAATTAACCGGATTCCTAGTGAATATGCTCCAAACCATTTCCAAAAGCTTGATACCCATGTTATCGGAACCACATGTTCTTCCGGAGAGGCTTCTAATGATGACATGGCACACAAACTGCTACACTGCCGAGAGCTAGTTCTTTTTGAATTCTCTGATTCCTCTTAACTTCTTCTGATAACCCATCTGATACAGGGTTGAGATCAAAGAGTTAGGCCTTAGAGAGAAGAACTTTGTAGTAGATATGACCCTTGTATTGATTGCTTCTAGGAACTTGGCTTTGGTTAAAACAATAAGAGAGTTATCCACCATATTGAAATGAACTTCTTGAAGCTTTTGAGATGGTCGGAAAGCGCTGAATGCACATTTGAATAGAGTTGGTAATGGAACAACTTCAGTGAAGGCGTTGCATTGTCCAAATAGTGGGTGTTTTGAGAGAAATTAGATCATTAGCCTGATAGCATCATTGTAGGAGGGATGATCGACAAATATGGCTATGAAATTGCTCGAGGCAATGGAAGGGGATTGATATTTGATTGTGGATTCAGAGTCGGTGGGTCGAGCAGACGTAGAGGACTTCGACTATTTCTTGGAGATGATTGATTTTACCATTGTTGCAGAAATGTTTTAAGAACTTGCAAGAAAACTGTTTGAGCAAGAAGGAAGAAGATGAAGATCATCGATTAGGGATTCAGAAAGTGTAAAGCATTCTTGGGAGAAAAAAAGGGATTTTTATACTACCGGATTTCAAATTTTATTTGAATTAACTTATCTACAACTGTTAATGTAACCATTATTAGCCACAAGTAAAATTAAATCAAAAAGAAAAGTTTTACTAGAAAATCGAAGAATTTAATGGCTGTCAGACCCATGATCACATGTTTGAATAATGTGTCGTGAGTGGGGTTTATCCGTTGTAAAAAAGGAGAACTTGAAACGGAGTAGACGGTTTGTAAGCTATGAGACACGATAGACTAAGAAAAAAGATTTCTCAAAATATTTCTTTTATGGAAAAAACAATTTATTTGTTATTTAACCTAAAATAGGCCTGACACAGAAAAGTGAATTTAAAAGAAACTAAAACATTGTATGCTACAAAATGAATGTTTTTTTGAGGAATTTTTATTTAATGAATATCATTAAATAGCACACAAAGTTATCAGAGAATTTATGAAGTGATTGCAGGATCATTTATTGTAATTGTGGATGGATTATGATGACTGCGGTGGAGAGAAGTGTAACTACTGTAGTGGAATATGAAAGGAACACTTGATAAAAGGTTAGAAATAACAAAAATTAAAGACCCAAAGAATATATGTCTTGTATATGGTTGCGGTATACATAGTATACTGAAACGATATATGATAAATATTTTATTCTAGGACCGCAGTGGAGACCAGAAGTGATCTGCGGTACCTATCAATTCAAAAAGAATTACGGGTCTGGATTCATCATTCCTAGCATTTCTAGAAAATTATTCAACTTTATAGCATCAAGTGCCTTTGTAAAAACATCAACAATTTCCTCATGAGTTGGAAGAAAAATTAGTTTGATGTTACCTTTAAGGATGTGATCCTTGATGAAGTGGTATTGAAGTTCAATGTGTTTCATCTTTGAATGGTGAATAAGATTGTGAGAAATCGCTATAGCACTCTTTGATTCACAATAAATCGGTATCCGCAACATTCTATATCCATAATCCACGAGTTGCGTTTTCATCCATAGAAATTGGGAATAACAGTTGTCTGTGGCCACATATTCAGCCTCAGTGGTAGACAACGAGACACAATTATGCTTCCTTGAAGACCAGCTAACTAGTCTTCCTCCTAGAAATTGACAACCACCAAAGATACTTTTTCGGTCTAATCTGCATCTGGCGTGATCTGCATCTGTGAAGGCTTGAAGGCTGAAGTCCTTTCTCGTAGGGTACCAGAGGCCTAATGCTTTATTTCCATTTAGATATCTGAGAATTTTCTTGATCGCGGTCAAGTGAGATACTTTAGGGTCAGCTTAGTACCTAGAACATAAGCCTGTTGCAAAGACAATATCCGGTCTGCTTGCAGTGAGGTACATCATGACCCAATCATTTCATGATAAGTTTTGTGGTCAACTGATTCTCCTAAAGGATCAGCTGCAATCTTGTATCCGAAGGCCATGGGAACCTTGGTTGCGAAACAATTGTCCATTGAGTATTTCTTCAGTAGCTCAGAGGTGCACTTCTCAAGATGAATGAATATCCATTGAGGTACTTGTTTCACTTGAAGACCTAGAAAGAACTTGATCTCTCTATTCTTGCTCATTTGAAATTTCCTTGTCATGAGCTTTGCAAATTCATTCATCATACCCTAATCTGTTGACCAAAAATGATATCATCAACATATATTTGGACGAGCATCATGTGATTACCAGCCCTTCTAAATAAAGTAGGATTAATCACTATTCTTTTGTAGCCAGACGTGACAAGAAACACAGAAAGAGTCTCATGCCATGCCCGTGGAGCTTGTTTAAGACCATATACTGCTTTTTCTAATTTATAGCAATGATTCAGGAATTCTTGACTTTCGAAGCCTGGAGGTTGCTGCAAGTAAACTTCTTATTTTAATTCACCATTCATGAAGGCACTTTTTACATCCATTTGATGTACTTTGATGTTCTTATGTATCACATACGCTAGGAAGATGTGTATTGCTTCCATTCTGGGTACGAGGTCATATGTTTCATTGTAGTCAAATCTTTCAAGTTGACTATACCCCTTAGAAACTAGTCTTTCTTTGTTTCTTACAACCACACCAGATTCATCAAGCTTGTTTTTATATACCCATATTGTTCCAACAATTGTGTGGCCATTTGATTTTGGTACAATTTTCCATACTTCATTCCTCTCAAACGGTTTCATGACGAGATGGGGACTCGTCTTCATTTTAGCACCGCCTTCCACCCCCAGAAGGACGGGCAGAGCGAGAGGACGATTTAGACTCTCGAGGACATGCTCCAGGCATGTGTTCTAGACTTCGGTGGTAGTTGGGATACGTATCTTCCACTAGCGGAATTTTCGTATAACAACAGTTACCACGCTAGCATTGACTGTCCTCCTTTCGAGATGCTCTACGGAAGGAAGTGCAGGACCCCGATTTTTTGGGGCGAGCTCGGTCAACGAGTCATTGGGAGCACTGAAGTGGTGCTCAAGACCACAGAGTTGATCCAGCAGGTTCGTAGCAGACTGCAGACTGTGCAGAGTAGGCAGAAGAGTTACGCCAACAGGAGGCATTCAGACTTAGAGTTTCAGGTGGGCGATATGGTCCTCCTGAAGGTATCACCCTGGAAGGGTGTTATCAGGTTTCGGAAGAGGGGCAAGTTGTGACATCCCCAAAATCTCGGCCAGAAAAGACCGATTTCATTTATGCTTTTTAAAATAATTTTCAGAGTAAATCCTTTTAATTTTAAAAGAGATGCGGAATTTGTTCCCAAAGACAAAACATGATAAAATAGATATTTATCAAAACATTTCATAAAGAAATATGATTTCATTTCATAATCAAAAGTCGGGATGTCATGTTCCGATACAGGTCATAAAGCATAAACGATAACATTACAAGTCGTTCAACAAATATATACATATACAGACTTGTAAACAAAAAGAACTTGATGTTCGCCCATCTTAAGCTCTTGCGCCACTTCCTGTAAAATAAATCAACTGAGTGGGTCAGGCTTGGGAGCCTGGTGAGCATATAGGGTTTTCAACCCACAATAATTATATTTAATTTCAACAATCAACAATAAACCCGATTACCCATTCCCGTTATCCTCACCTTACGTTCCTAAAAATAACGTCTATTATAAGGAACTTATTTTAGGATTTTTCATCGGGACGGATATTACTGCAGAGGGGCTTCCTCAACAATAAGTATCCTAAAGGCAACCATGTGGGGGATAGAGTACACCGGTGAACACGTCGTTCACAACACCTACAGGTAATGAGCCTGCTAGTGTTCCACAGGACAGTCTAGAATAATCCGTGGTCGTCATCCATACTCTGCTGAATGACTAGAATAACACCAATAACACCGAGGCCTCTCATCTGTTTATTACACACCAATTATCTACCCATGTTCTACCCAACATATTAGTAGATAAAAATATACATTTTTATACATAGTTTAAAAACCTGTATAACATGCTTTAAGCAATACATATTCCACATAACAGATGAGGCATACACACATAACACGTATTTCATAGAGAATACATCAGATCTATAAGATAGAAGAGAGTGAATATACACTCACACGTATAACAACCAAGTATATACACATAACACGTATTTTATAGGAAATACTTCATAATATTGCGTTGGAATGAAAATAACTACACACTCACTTGATCAAAAGATGATCGGGCAGCACTACGGCTTGCAGAAGAGGTGTTTCTCCGTAGATCTGGAAGATCTTCACAAAACCGGGCTCCTCGCGGGCAGCGTTTCGGCTCGGGAATAACGCTCTTCGGGATCCTCGGGGCTTCGGATCTTACTTCGGGGCTCGGGAATATTACCGGGGGTTTGGGGTATGATTGGCACGCAAATCGAGGCAAAACTTTGAGAGAGGGAAGAGTTTGAACAAGAGAAAATGGCTGAATTCGAGTTCTATTTATAGGCTGCTGGGTCTGGGATTACGCGGGGCGTACTCAAATTACGCGGGGCGTACTCAGTACGCGGGGCGTACTCGGGTTACGCGGGGCGTACTTTGACGTCACTGCGTGCGTCGACTGGTGGCACTCGAGTATTGGTCAGACAAGTTGCATCCGACTGAGTACGCGGGGCGTACTCAAATTACGCGGGGCGTAATTGACTTGTCAAACTTCTAAATTGCGTAACTTTCGCATACGAGCTCCGTTTTCGACGTTCTTTATATCCACGCGAAGGTCAGACCATACTCTACAACTTTCATTTAGACTCCGTCGGCTAATTTTGACTTTTATTTTTACTATTTATTTTTAGAAGGCCGGGACAGAAAAACTTCGTTATAAATTCATAACTTCTTCGTCTGACGTCCGTTCTCGCCTAACTTTTCATTGCTTTGCTACTAACAACTAGATCTTCGATTCTCATTTAGATTGTTTCAGCTAAAAACCGCTCGATCTCAAATCGAGTATTCGGGCTGCATACTGCTAAGTCGAAACTTAGAAAAATCATAACTTCCTCATACGAAGTCAGATTTGGGCGTTCCTTTTATGCACGTTCTCGGTTTAACGAAATCTACGACTTTCGTTTAGATCGCTAAGGCTAAATATCGCTCTATCTTAAATTCATATTTTACATCACTCAGCGTCGTACCGGTTCTGTCTCGAAACTTCGACAGGTCATAACTTCTTCGTTATAACTCGGATTTTGGCATTTCTTATATCTCCGGAATCCTTGTTTCGACCACTACAACTTTATGCAAAGATATCGGGCTTATCTCACACTTTAATTTTGACGCTTATTTTATTCTTAATTCATTAAATTATAATAATTAAGAAAATACACACATAAATCACATAATTCAAATAATTCACAAATAATACATTCTTATTATTTCAAGTTGAGTTACAAGGTTAACCTAGACTATTACATTGCTAAAAATGGCAAGCCTAGAAACACGGGCGTTACAATTCTCTCCACCTTAGAATGATTTCGTCCCCGGAATCACACACCAGCAAACAAATGCGGATAGCGACTCATCATGTCACTCTCCGTCTCCCAGGTGAGATTTGGCCCATTCGTGTGTTTCCATCGGACAAGCACTAACTCCACCATCTTACGTCGCAATTTCTTAGTCTTTCGGTCAACAATTGCCTCCGGTTCCTTAATCAACCTTTTGTTCTCATCGATCCTCAACTCTGAAAGTGGAATTATGTCGGGAACTTCTCCTGTGAACTTCCTCAAATAACACACATGGAAAGTGTTATGAATTCCATTCAGTTCTTCTGGTAGTTCGAGCTTGTAAGCTTGGTTCCCAATCCTCTGAAGAACTTTAAACGGTCCAATAAACCTTGGACTTAACTTTCCCCTTTTTCCAAATCTTATAAGTCCCTTCCACGGCGAGACTTTAAGCAAAACCGAATCTCCAACTTCAAAAGTCATCGGTCTTCGCTTTTTGTCAGCATAACTCTTTTGACGATCCTGAGCTGCTAACATTCTCTCCCTAATTATTTTCAACTTTTCAGCAGTCTGATGAACCATCTCCGGTCCCATAAACTGTTTTTCCCCAGCCACAAGCCAACAAGACGGCGTACGACACTTCTGTCCATACAAGGCTTGATAAGGTGCCATCTTTATGCTCGAGTGAAAACTATTATTATAGGAAAATTCTACCAAAGGTAAATGTTCATCCCAATTACCTAGGAATTCCAAGGTACACGCTCTCAACATATCTTCAAGTGTTTGTATCGTCCATTCGCTCTGACCATCATTCTGCGGATGGTAAGCTGTACTTAAACACAACTTGGTACCCAATTCCTCTTGTAGACTTTTCCAAAATCTTGAGGTGAAACGACTATCACGATCCGACACAATCGTTAACGGAACACCGTGAAGTCTCACAATTTCCTTCACGTAAGAATTTACAAGCTTTTCCATAGACCATTTCTCATTGGCTGCTATGAAATGCGCACTCTTAGTGAATCGATCGACGACCACCCAAATCATGTCGTGACCATTCTTTGTTCTGGGCAGTTTAGTGACAAAATCCATAGTAATGTCTTCCCACTTACCCATAGGCACAGGCAATGGTTCTAAACTCCCGTACGGTTTCTGATGTTGTGCCTTGACTCTTGCACAAGTCACACACTCGGCCACATACTTCGCAATGTCGAGCTTCATCGTCGGCCACCAATAATAGGGTTTCAGGTCCCTATACATTTTAGTGCTACCGGGATGAATTGAGTACATGGTCTTGTGAGCCTCTTCCATCAGAAGATCTCTGACTCCTCCTGTCTTAGGTATCCAAATCCGATCTTGGAACACCTTCAGTCCGTGACTGTTTACACCGAACACCAACGTTTTGCCCAAACGTTCCTCCTTCCGGTCATTCTTCTCCGAAGCTTCCTCTTGAGCTTTCTTTATACTTTCCAAAATAGTCGAGACAACTTCAATTCTCAACGCTCTTGGCCTTCTCCTTTCAAGATTGACTTTCCGACTGAGAGCATCAGCGACAACATTGGCTTTACCGGGGTGGTAAAGTATCTCACAGTCGTAGTCTTTAAGTAGTTCCAGCCAGCGTCGTTGCCTCATATTCAATTCTTTCTGACTAAAGAGATATTGGAGACTCTTATGATCAGTGAAAAGTTTGCACTTCGTGCCATAGAGGTAATGCCTCCATATTTTCAGAGCGAAAACTACCGCTGCCAACTCCAAATCATGAGTCGGGTAGTTCTTTTCATGCTCTTTCAGCTGTCGAGATGCATACGCAATCACCTTATCTCTTTGGGTCAAAACACAACCCAATCCAACACCAGACGCATCGCTATAAACAGCGAAGTCTTCAACTCCATCGGGTAGAGAAAGTATCGGTGCCTCGCATAGTTTCTTCTTTAGCTTCTCGAATGCTTCTTTATGCTTATCACTCCAAGCATAAGTAGCTCCTTTGTGGGTCAAAGCTGTTAATGGACTAGCAATCGAAGAAAAGCCTTGGATAAACCTTCGGTAATATCCGGCTAATCCTAAAAAGCTTCGAATCTCCGTGGGACTTTTTGGTTGTTCCCACTTCATTACAGCTTCAATCTTTGCTGGATCAACCATTATACCTTCTTGGTTGACCACGTGACCCAAGAATTGGACTTCTCGAATCCAAAAATCACATTTGGAGAACTTCGCATACAGCTTCTCCTTCTTCAAGACTTCCAAAACTTCTCGCAAGTGTCTGCCATGCTCCTCTTGGCTTTTTGAATAAATCAGAATGTCATCTATGAACACTATCACAGATTTATCAAGGAACGGGTTACAAACTCTGTTCATTAAATCCATGAATGCTGCGGGAGCATTGGTTAGTCCAAACGACATAACCAAAAACTCATAGTGTCCATATCGGGTTCTGAATGCAGTCTTCTCTATATCCTGCTCTCTTACTTTTAGCTGATGATATCCTGACCTCAAGTCGATCTTTGAGAAATAACTTGAACCTTGTAGCTGATCGAATAGGTCATCAATCCTCGGCAACGGATATCTATTCTTTATTGTTGCCTTATTCAGCTCTCGGTAATCAATGCACATCCTCATGCTTCCATCTTTCTTCTTTACGAATAACACCGGAGCTCCCCAGGGTGATGAACTAGGTCTAATGAAACCTTTGTCCAATAACTCCTGAAGTTGCATCATTAGCTCCTTCATCTCCGTCGGTGCTAATCGATAAGGTGTTTTTGCAATTGGCGTTGTTCCGGGCAACAAGTCAATACGAAATTCTACTTGTCGATCGGGTGGTAATCCAGGAAGATCTTCGGGAAATACTTCCGGATAATCACACACAACGGGAATATTTTGCATCACCTTCTTTTCCTTCTTAGCATCGATCACGAATGCTAAATATGATGTACATCCCTTGGTCAAACACTTTCTGGCTTTCATTAGGGAAATGATTCCAGAATTTACTCTGCGTTTATCTCCATACACCATAAACGATTCCTTTCCAGGCGGATTCACTTTCACTATTTTCTTCTTGCATAAAATTTCGGCATCATTGGCACTAAGCCAATCCATTCCCAAAACGATGTCGAAACCATTAAGTTCTATAGGTAATAATTCCTCGTGGAACTTATTCCCATTCAAATCAATTAAAATGTTTTTCATACGATGGCTAACAGGTACAATCTTGCCACTAGCAACTTCGACTAATAAAGCATTATCTAGTCTCACAATAGGCAAAGCTAGTTTTCTACCAAATTCATGCGATATAAAGGAGTAGTTGGCTCCAGAATCAAATAAAATTTGGGCAGGAAATTTGTTAACGAGAAAGGTACCTGAAGCGACATCAGCTTCATCTTTAGCAGCTTCCAGTGTCATCTGGAATGCTCTCGCCTTTGGCTTTGGCGGAATGTTGGGTCTTGC
Source organism: Lactuca saligna (assembly GCF_052625555.1). NCBI lineage: Eukaryota > Viridiplantae > Streptophyta > Magnoliopsida > Asterales > Asteraceae > Lactuca > Lactuca saligna. Next base: position 29,743,673 of record NC_136422.1, read on the forward strand.
TGCCTCCTTCTTCTTCAGACAATCCCTTGAGATGTGCCCCTCCTCACCGCAACCATAACAAACATTCTTGGTGAAGGTGCATTCGTTGGCATAATGCCCTGGCTTTCCACACTTGTAGCATGTGGTTTCCCTGCCACACTTCCCATGATGCTTCTTCTTGCACTTGTCGCACCATTTCGCCTCTACCTTTCCTCCACTTCCTCTCGAACTAGACTTCGAGAATTTACTTTTCTTGCTGGACCCTGAAAATCCATCGATTTTCCTTTTCTCACCAACCTCTGACCTTTCTAGACCTTTTTCCCTGATCTGGGTCTCAACATTTCTAGCAGCCCAGATGGCGGCTTTCAATGTGGTTGCTTGCTTAACCATTGGACCATAGTCCGCTGGTAGTCCAAGGGCAAACTTGTTGACCTTAGAGAGTTCTGTAGGCACCAAATATGGGATAAACTTCATCTTTTCCGTGAAACTTGTAGCGTATTCAGTAACGCTCAATTTCCCCTTCTTCAAATTCTGAAACTCATTACTGATTTCCAGAAGGTCCTGCTCGGAGCAGTATTGCAGTTTTAGTTGTTCCAGAAAGTCTTCCCAAGACATTTTGCTTGCTTCTCCCTTGGGCATAGAGTCAGCTAACAGCTTCCACCAACTTAACACGCCAGATTTTAGCAGAGGGATCGCAAGAGCGGTCTTCTTCCTGTTGCTGCATTCGGAACTTTCAAACATAGTCTCCATTTCAGAGACCCAATCCATAACTTGTACCGGCGTCGGGCTTCCGGATAGGCATGGTGGTTTGGATGCCATGAAATCCTTATACTTGCACCCACGACCATCATTTCCTCCATACTGGTTATTGCGTCTAACCACTGGTTGTTCGTCTTGACCAATGATCCCACTAAAGTTTTCTCCTTCAGACTGCCCTCCATTCTCCTCGGGCTCTTCCGCTTGAATTGACGGTTCTTCACGATTCTGCCTAAGCAGGCATCTTGTTTCTTCCATCTGACGATCCAACATTATTTGAATCATCATTTGTACACCAGCCATTGTTATCGGCTCAGGTGCAGCAGCTACGACAGGTACTTGTTCGATTATAGGCGGTTGATTCCTGTTTTCATTAGCATTTCCAACTCCGCTTCTTGTTCTCACCATTTTGATCTATACACCGAATAATTTCACCTTATTACTCCAAACGATTACATGCTAGTTCTAATATCGTATACATACGCTTAGAATCCTAAACACATAAACCTTCAGATCTGGTTGGCAACAAACCATAGATCCGAACAAATAATATCATATATGGCAACATATAACATTTAGCACATACAAGCATTTTAGGCAACTTTCCTAAGATAAACTAGTGCTTGTGTCTAAGATCCAACAGACACACACCTCGCAATCTCCACTTAGAATGCTAAGTTTAAGTTTAGAAATCCTACAAATTCCTAGTTCGCTTAAACTAATGCTCTGATACCAACTGTGACATCCCCAAAATCTCGACCAGAAAAGACCGATTTCATTTATGCTTTTTAAAATAATTTTCAGAGTAAATCCTTTTAATTTTAAAAGAGATGCGGAATTTGTTCCCAAAGACAAAACATGATAAAATAGATATTTATCAAAACATTTCATAAAGAAATATGATTTCATTTCATAATCAAAAGTCGGGATGTCATGTTCCGATACAGGTCATAAAGCATAAACGATAACATTACAAGTCGTTCAACAAATATATACATATACAGACTTGTAAACAAAAAGAACTTGATGTTCGCCCATCTTAAGCTCTTGCGCCACTTCCTGTAAAATAAATCAACTGAGTGGGTCAGGCTTGGGAGCCTGGTGAGCATATAGGGTTTTCAACCCACAATAATTATATTTAATTTCAACAATCAACAATAAACCCGATTACCCATTCCCGTTATCCTCACCTTACGTTCCTAAAAATAACGTCTATTATAAGGAACTTATTTTAGGATTTTTCATCGGGACGGATATTACTGCAGAGGGGCTTCCTCAACAATAAGTATCCTAAAGGCAACCATGTGGGGGATAGAGTACACCGGTGAACACGTCGTTCACAACACCTACAGGTAATGAGCCTGCTAGTGTTCCACAGGACAGTCTAGAATAATCCGTGGTCGTCATCCATACTCTGCTGAATGACTAGAATAACACCAATAACACCGAGGCCTCTCATCTGTTTATTACACACCAATTATCTACCCATGTTCTACCCAACATATTAGTAGATAAAAATATACATTTTTATACATAGTTTAAAAACCTGTATAACATGCTTTAAGCAATACATATTCCACATAACAGATGAGGCATACACACATAACACGTATTTCATAGAGAATACATCAGATCTATAAGATAGAAGAGAGTGAATATACACTCACACGTATAACAACCAAGTATATACACATAACACGTATTTTATAGGAAATACTTCATAATATTGCGTTGGAATGAAAATAACTACACACTCACTTGATCAAAAGATGATCGGGCAGCACTACGGCTTGCAGAAGAGGTGTTTCTCCGTAGATCTGGAAGATCTTCACAAAACCGGGCTCCTCGCGGGCAGCGTTTCGGCTCGGGAATAACGCTCTTCGGGATCCTCGGGGCTTCGGATCTTATTTCGGGGCTCGGGAATATTACCGGGGCTTTGGGGTATGATTGGCACGCAAATCGAGGCAAAACTTTGAGAGAGGGAAGAGTTTGAACAAGAGAAAATGGCTGAATTCGAGTTCTATTTATAGGCTGCTGGGTCTGGGATTACGCGGGGCGTACTCAAATTACGCGGGGCGTACTTTGACGTCACTGCGTGCGTCGACTGGTGGCACTCGAGTATTGGTCAGACAAGTTGCATCCGACTGAGTACGCGGGGCGTAATTGACTTGTCAAACTTCTAAATTGCGTAACTTTCGCATACGAGCTCCGTTTTCGACGTTCTTTATATCCACGCGAAGGTCAGACCATACTCTACAACTTTCATTTAGACTCCGTCGGCTAATTTTGACTTTTATTTTTACTATTTATTTTTAGAAGGCCGGGACAGAAAAACTTCGTTATAAATTCATAACTTCTTCGTCTGACGTCCGTTCTCGCCTAACTTTTCATTGCTTCGCTACTAACAACTAGATCTTCGATTCTCATTTAGATTGTTTCAGCTAAAAACCGCTCGATCTCAAATCGAGTATTCGGGCTGCATACTGCTAAGTCGAAACTTAGAAAAATCATAACTTCCTCATACGAAGTCAGATTTGGGCGTTCCTTTTATGCACGCTCTCGGTTTAACAAAATCTACGACTTTCGTTTAGATCGCTAAGGCTAAATATCGCTCTATCTTAAATTCATATTTTACATCACTCAGCGTCGTACCGGTTCTGTCTCGAAACTTCGACAGGTCATAACTTCTTCGTTATAACTCGGATTTTGGCATTCCTTATATCTCCGGAATCCTTGTTTCGACCACTACAACTTTATGCAAAGATATCGGGCTTATCTCACACTTTAATTTTGACGCTTATTTTATTCTTAATTCATTAAATTATAATAATTAAGAAAATACACACATAAATCACATAATTCAAATAATTCACAAATAATACATTCTTATTATTTCAAGTTGAGTTACAAGGTTAACCTAGACTATTACATTGCTAAAAATGGCAAGCCTAGAAACACGGGCGTTACACAAGTTGGGTCCCAGGTTCATTGGCCCTTTTAGGGTTTTAGCTCGGGTGGGTCGAGTTGCTTATCGGTTGGATCTTCTGGAAGTGCTTAGCCAGATCCACAACACTTTCCATGTTTCTCAGTTACGAAGGTGTTTGGTGGACGAGTCAGTAGTTGTACCCTTGGAGGATATTCAGGTTGATAGCAGCCTGAATTATATCGAGAGACCAGTTGCGATCTTAGATCAGAAGACGAAGACCTTGGGGAACAAGGTGGTTCAGCTTGTGAAGATGCAGTGGCAGCATCGAAAGGGTTCAAAGTGAACGTGGGAGTCCGAGGGGGAGATAAGGGAGCATTACCCAGAGTTATTTTCAGCAGCAACAGCAACAGACTTCGAGGGCAAAGTCTAAGAAAAGTGGGGAAAAGTTGTAACGCCCCATTTCTGGTATGTAATTCAAATAAAGTATTTTCTTTTCTAAAGGGGTACTCGACAAGTCTGTAGCCTGACTCGTCAAGTAGAGATGGGACGATCACGCGTTTTGAGCTGGCTACTCGACGAGTCCATATGCTGGACTTGGCGAGTCTGCCTGTCTGGATGAATCCCTAAATTTTAAGGGTTTGCACCCTATTTAAACAAACTTATGCACCCCTAACCTCGCCTCTATCACTCTTAGAACATTTTCCCTGTAAACCCTAGCCCCATTGTTGAGTTTGAGTGTGCTTGTGATAGCTTGGTAGCTTTGGGAAGGAAAGAAGGTCCATAGAAGGGATTGAGGTCCCTCTTGAGCTTGGAACCCCGTTAAGAGCTTAGGGTTAGCATTTCAAGCCTTTAAAGCCATGCATGCACGTAAAGTTTGCAACTTTACGTGATAAGCATGCCCTAAAAGCTTGGATCTGTGATTTGGAGCCGCTGCATGGCTCAAATCAGGTATGTATGGAAAATGGATTGAATGGACTCGAAGAGTCGCAAGCTTTACTTGGCGAGTCATATGAAGATAGCCATGGACTCGACGAGTTGGATGAGCAACTCGGCGAGTCCGACGAAGATTGCCTTAGACTCGACGAGTTGTTCTACAACTCAGCAATTCGGATGATTTTTTCCCGAAAAAAGTAGTGTTTGAGTCAAATGACTTCATTCCTTCATATTTACACGTAAATTCAACAACTTTACGTGTTCAGATGGTCCTAAGGGCTCAGATCTACGAGTTATAGGCCCTGGAATGGATTAGAATTCGACTGTATGGAATCTACGATTGGACTCGACGATTCGAGTAGCGAGTCCCCGTTTTCCTTCGAGTTGTGAGTTTAGAGTGAATCAGTGAGTGGGAAAGGGGCTCGGTGAGTTAAAGTCAGAGTTAGTAAAGGAGTGACTCGGTGAGTATGCACCCTGACTCGGCGAGTCCGGTCAACTGGAAGTTGACTTTGACTAGGGGTAAAATAGTTATTTTACCCTAAGGGCATTTACAAGTAATTGATCTAGTGTTTTTGGGATTTGTAACCGGTCAGTTCCGGAGCAGCAGTCAGCCACTTATAGAGTTAGTATCTCAGCATCCAACATTACGAGGTGAGTTTTCCTTCCAGTAGGAACGGGTCTACGGCCACAATACCGACCCGCCTAGTTAGCAGTAGTTCCGGACTTTGGTCCGATGCAGTAGTTCAGTGTGCTTGATGTCTTTGTGATTCAAGCATGTCGTTGTGTTATGTGTTTTGGACTTCGGTCCGATGCAGTATGCAGTATATGTGTTTACGCTAGTTGATATGTTTATGCTATGCTATGTTATGCTTAGTCAGTTTCCGGACTTCGGTCCGATGCAGGGGACAAGGTCCCAGTTAGTTCCGGATTTCGATCCGATGCAGTTAGTTCCAGACTTCGGTCCGATGCAGGGGACAAGGTCCCAATCAGTTTCGGACTTCGGTCCGATGCAGTGGGCAAGGCCGTGGTTAGTTCCAGACTTCGGTCCGATGCAGTTTCCGGACTTCGGTCTGATGTAGTGGGCAAGGCCCAATATGTGTTTATATATTATTGTATGGTATGTGGTAGTCTGGGGGAGCTCACTAAGCTTTGTGCTTATAGTTTCAGTTTTTGTTTCAGGTACTTCCGCAAGCAAAGGGAAGAGCTCGGGATGATAACATTGCACACACCACATCTTTAGCTTTTGTCCTGGGAGTTTTATTTCAGATACTATGTTATGTTGTTACAGTTCTTTTGTTATGACTCATCTATTGTAACTTTTTGGGATTTATGATGTACGATTGTATGATATATTATAAATTGTTGACAAACTTAGTATTATTTAAGCAAAAGTTTTTGGGTCGTATTTCGGGTCGTTACATTTTTGTTATATGATTTTCGAAAACTGTATGCTAGATCTAGGGTATATTGCTTTGGTATTCAATTGCATGTCCAACTAGTGAAAAACATAGATCCAAAGCAATTAGGGTTGCATGATCACATAGGATGTAGTTATACTCAAAACCCAAAACATTTAGCCATATATAAATGTAAAGTTGGCAACTTTACATGATAATCCAGCTTAGGGAGATCAAATATATGTTTTGGAGCTTTGTTTTAATGGGCTATGTGAAAAATCAAGTGTGTGATGAATAAGGGTGAGTACAGTGGGTGTACACGTAGGTACGCTTAGCGTATAAACCTCCAAGCGAGTATGTTGTGCGTACGTGCTTGTATGCCCTGAGTACTCGGTCTGATTGGGGCTTGTAAGCTTGGGCTTCGGTTGTGGGCTATCTTTTAGGCTTGGTTGCTTAGGGATTTTTTGGGCTATTTGAGAGTATTTGTTTTGGATTAAGGATAAGTTAATGTGTTTTAGGGTTAGGCCCATGTAAGGGTTTGGGCCTAATTTGGAAAATTGGGCCATAAATCTAATTTGGATGATTTATTGGTCTGTGGGCCTTTATGATTGGTAGTTTGGGGCTTAGTCTTGGACCAAAACTAGGTGAGGGGTAAAATGGTCTTTTTACCCCTTATATGGATTGTTGGATTTAGATTGGAACCCAATTGTTAATTGGGTGTTACTTGATTGATAACGCGGGAATTCTAGCAGATCTGCAGTCAAGGATTTATTCATGGGTTCAACTGTCGATGTGAGTCTCCTCATTTTTCTATGGGTTGAAGGAACCAATGACAACCCATATGCTTTACGTATAGGAATACCAGGAGGCGGCCCTTGGTATTTGAATGAAATACTAGGAGGTGGCTCCTGGCAGGTCTTTATGCATGACCAAAGATTGGACTCTGGCAGTTAAATAGATAAGTAGTTGTAGAATATATGCTAGTTGTCTTTGTGATGCTTGCATGGAAGACCAGGAGGTGGCTCCTGGCACTTTTCTGTAAGACCTAGGGTTTTGATCCCCGACTTGGCAATGAAAGACCATGATACGGCTCATGGCATAATGGAAAGACTATGGTTGGCACATAACACCTCCTCTTGCATGTTTAATATGTATGGCTTGCATGTTATGTTTGTTATGTGGTATTTGGGGAACTCACTGAGATTTGTGCCTACAACTTGTGGTTGATGGTTTCAGATACTTCTGGTTCGGAAAGGAAGGGTCAGGCTTGATCGCAGCGCAATCCTTTTAATTTGTGCTTAGAACTTGTGGTTGATGGTTTCATGTTTGTACTCAACCAATTCTTCAATGCCTCCGAGGAGATCCACAATCTCTTTAATTTTTGTTCTATAATCGTGAATAGAGAGATCAAACATGGCTTCTTTATTTACCGGGAAAAGTAATTTGAGATTCAACCATATTTGTTGAGAGGATGAATCAGGGTTGAGCAGATGTGAGTAAGGATTGAGCAATCGAACTATATAGCTAAAACTTCACAATCGAATCAAGTTTATGCCATTCCGAATCAGTAAGAGACGTCCTAGGCGGATTATACGTGTTGTCGATGTGATCAAGTACATTGAAGCTAATACAATTATTAGTAAATATTTTGCACCATGTTGGTGATTTTAGTATCACCATGTCATTTTATGTAACTAGAACTAACATGTGAGCTAGGGGCTTCATAATTTGTACTGTAATATATGTACGGGGTTTGTGCGGAGTGCACATATGTATAAGATTGAATTAGAAGCCGGTTCGACGACAAGTCGGGGGTCCAGGGGCAGCCTCCTGAGTTCGGGGTTTCCAAAGGGGCGGCGCCCCTAGCGGGGTCCAAGGGCAAAGCCCTTGGCTAAGGTTCCGCTGCCAGGTCAGCGGGCGGGAACATATGGGAACATAGTGAGAAATTCATATTCTTGAAGGTGATTATGATAAAGCTAACGAAACTCGTTAGTATTGGAAACCCTAAATTCTCATTAAAATCTGGATTACCCTGACTTGCTTCCAAAGGAACTTATGACGACCCAACCTTAATGAAACCCTAATCTCGTTTGTTATATATAAACGTCTCTTCCTTTTATAGGAGACACATGAAAATTAGCTCTTGTTTTTTCTTCAAATACTCACATAATCTTTCTAGCAATTTGGCTTACGATTTTTTTTGCCTAGAATCGTAAGTGTCCTCTTGGATTATCCTAGACTGAATCTCTTATAACCCAAACATATGGTAGAAATATTAGTTTGGAAAGTGTTCACACGATCCAAGTTGGTATTCAAATCTCCACTATAAACCCTACTTGTTCTAACACACCAAGCATCGTAGTTGAGACAATTGAGATCAAGAAAAAAAATATACGTAGGTTTTTATGTTTGTGATGCCATAACAGAGGCTCTGGTTGGTTGGTGGCCATTAGATTTTAGGCTGTGAAGAAAAGAATAGAAATCAGGAAGGATCGTTGGAAAGGAGGGAAAGACAAAGATATTGAAAGGGTCATCGATACAATGCTAACGGGTATTTTCCCACTGAATCATGATTACATTTTAAACATAATAAATAAATATAACTTACAAGGCTTTTGGCCGATACATACACACAATAAAGTGGGCTTGCTCTACAAAGTATACAAAATACAAATATATACCTTGGATATTTGGGGTGTGTTTGGATTGCTTTTCAAATATTGGTTTATTGGCAGTTTTAAAATCTAATAAATTAAAAAAATGTTTTGACAAACTCAAAAACACTTTTTAAAATAACTTTTTTATTATTTCAAAAATCACTTTTAAAAAAGCATGTAAAATTTGGTTTTTTGAAATTGTTTTTAGTTTTTTAACCAAAATAACTTAAAAAACATTTTTAACTTATTAACTTATTGGTTTTTCACCATAAAAACTAATCCAAATACATTTTTTAAAGAACTCATTTTACCACTGGTATAAACCAATAAACATTTTTATCTAAAAATACTTTTAGAATTCAAAAAATACTCTCAAACACAACATTGGATACCAACCCTGATGTTATTTGCACAACTGGCTTGAAAATAATGCAATGAACAAGTAATATAATATATTGCTCATCGTATTTGAACTTATGAGATCACATGCTAAAAAATGTTATTAAACGACAAATAAACTATATATTCATATTATATAAATTTGTTATTTACCTACTCAAATAAATAAATAAATATGTCTTATCCACCGAAAATGTTCTGAACTTGACTAATCATGAATCACCTGATAAAAAGGTGTTAGGCCCAAACACGAACCATGGTCCATGGATTTGCATATTGATTATTAAAGTGCTGCATACGGTATTATGTGCATCATTTTGATTTTCTTTTGCGAATTTATAAAAAAAATGATGTTTGAAAAATAAAATCAACATGATGCACAAAACCCTAGTTTGACCAATTTAACAGAAGACGACAGTTAAGGTTTAAAAAATATGGAAAAGAGTGATCCAAGTTGAGATGAATAATTTAGAGGATACGATTCCAAGAGTACCAAAATATTATTTGTTTCAAATAAAAAGTCAGATGCAAATATGGACCAAATTTACTGAGAAATTTAAAGGAAAAATAACACATACGTCTTATAAATTTTATAAACTTTACCCTTTTAGTCACTTAACTTTTTAAGTGGTTTTATGAGAGAACAAATTGTGAAACGACATGTCTTTTTGATCACCTTAACTTGAAATAACCGGTTCTATCTACCAAATAAGCAATTGATGATGCCCTGGCTTGTAAAGTTCACAATGTCAGCTACCATAGTCAACGTTGAGGAATTGTTGAATGGAACACATAAACACACACACGCACACACCATATCCTCCTTTTAATTGGTTTACAAGTAAAAACTTTTTCCCTAAACAATTCATCAAACACACTTCTAATAAGAACTTCCGAAGAAAATGTTAACTCTGCAATTTGTTTGACTTCGATGAGTAAATGTCAACTAGAGTTGCTAATCAAAATTTAACCTACGAATTTCTGGAAAAAAAAATCACAAAATCCACATAAGAATCAACTCAAAGTAACCTGTTTAACTTCATTGAATCGAATTCATTATTCAATTCCATAAGAAGATTTACTAATCTTTCTATCGTTAGTGCTGGTGAAGGTATACATAAGAAGATGACCAATACACATACTTAAACTTTAATTTTATGAAGACAATGTCCTCTACAATTCATTATCATCAATTACTCCATTTCCATCCTAATCGGCGACCTGGAAACACATCACCAAGTTCGGATCTATTCCCGGAGGAAACGTTGATGGAAGAAGATTGCAAACGGGCTGTCGTATCCACCATGTGCTTGTGGGTATCCACCATTGGGTTGTGGAGCAGCGTAGGGGGAGGATGAGGGTTTGTTGGGAAGAAGGAATCGGGAAAGCTTTTCGGTGCCAAAGATTTGGCTTAGAGGGAAGAAGGAAAAGTCTAATTCAACGGTGGTTGCCACTATTGGGACATCGTCAACAGGGTTTTCTCATTCCGTTTTACCGTAGCTTACGAGAATAGGTGATCGGAAATGAAGATGAGATCAAGGCAAACAACAGGGATAATTCTGAATTGGATATTGAAAGGTGATCAAATAACTTGGAGATGAGGATAAACACACAGAGGAGGCGAGGCGGTTTTGCATCATAGCTTGCGAGAACAGGTTGTTTAACCTCTTCACCAAATTGCTTCTGCAATAGGTTTTCTTGTGGTGATTTGGGATGAACGAAAACAAATGCAGAGCTCTCACCATAGAATTAGTGGATAAGTTGATTTTCATATGTTGATTTGGGGATATATGGAGAAGTCAACCCAGAAAAAGGATTCTTATCACTGTATGTTTGTGTGTGTGTGTGTGAGGGAGAGGGGGGAGGTGTCAATTTCCTTTATAATAAACAAATAAATAATTACATCAATTTAATGAGTTGGCATAGGGGTAACCGGGTTACCCATTCGTTTTGTTAAAAATGACATATTCGACCCGATAAAACTAAATTTGTTCCCTCATAAAGTCACTTAAAAAGTTAAGTGACTAAAAGAGTAAACCCTAGAAAGTTTATAGGACGTATGTGTCATTTTTTCAAATTTAAATTGTCACTTTTGTCAATTAAAGTCATGTGTGACATTTTCTATTATTTTTTTAAGGATTTTTTTGGAACAACAAACTAATCTTATCACAACCTATGTTTCAAGCGAGACTTGAACCTATAACATTTCAAATGAGATTGTCATTCCTTACCGTTATACCAGATGCCATTTGATAATTTAAAGATTGTTTTTTCAGAAACTATTGAATTTTTTATTTATATAAAAAACAATATTTCTAATGAATCACTATGAAGTAAATGTGAGACATGTGGCAGCATCATGTTATAAAAAAAAATACTGTTATGTATTTTAGAAAGTAAAGTATGATATATCAAAAAAAAAAAAAAAAAAAAAACTTACTATAGATCAGCGTGTACTTCGGAATTTTTAATTAGTAGCCGGCCGACGGGGAAGACATTAATTGTCATTAAGATCTATAAATACATAAAATATATCAAAGAACGATCCAAAATACGATGGAGTTTAATTGGACTTTTGTTTTCGTTTCTTTCATAACTATTCTCTTTCTTCTTTACCTCCGAAAGAAATATGCCACAACCGGCGGAAAACGGCAACCACCAGCTCCACCAGGGTGGCCTGTGTTTGGTAACCTTTTCAATCTTGGTGCCATGCCACATAGAACTGTGGCCGGACTTGCCGCTGAATATGGTCCAGTCATTAGCTTAAAACTTGGCTCGGTGAACACAGTGGCGATCTTGAGTGCCAAGGCCGCCACTGAGTTTTTCAAGAACCATGATTTGACGTTCATGGAACGCACGATCACCGAGGCCAGTAAGTCTCACGGCTATGACAAATCTTCCTTAGCACTCGCTCCATACGGAATGTATTGGCGAGTGCTAAGGAAGATCTGTACAGTTGAGATGCTTGTGGCAAAAAGGATCAACGAGTCAATCGCTGTTAGGAGACGGTGCGTTGATGACATGTTAACTTGGATTGAAAAAGAAGCCGATTCAAGTGAAAGTGGGACCGGGATCCACGTTGCAAAGTTTGTGTTCCTCTCATCGTTTAACCTACTAGGCAACCTCATGCTCTCCCGCAACTTGGCAGGCCCGGATTCTAAACTTGCATCCGAGTTTTTTAATGTGATGATAGGGATGATGGAATGGGGCGGTCATCCGAATATATCGGATTTGTACCCGTGGCTGAAATGGTTCGATTTACAAGGGGTGAGAAAGAAAATGGACCGAGATGTTGGAAAAGCGATAGAAATAGCAACGGGGTGGGTAGAAGAGCGGGTGGAGGAGCGGAAAAATGGCGTCGATAGACATAAGGACTTTTTGGACGTGTTGTTGGACTACGAGGGCACCGGAAAAGATGAACTAGAGAAGATGTCGGAGAGGGATATCACTATTTTTATTTTGGTGAGTTTTTGACTATTAATTTGTTGGTGTTTCTAGTACTAATAGCGTATCTTTCTAATTTTTTTTCAGGAGATATTTCTGGCTGGGTCTGAAACAACTAGTAGTACGGTTGAATGGGCCCTAAGCGAGTTACTCAGGGCACCTGACAAAATGATACGGGCCAAACATGAGCTGAATTCAGTGATTGGCTCAAACGAAAAACTCGAAGAGAGTTCCATTGATAACCTTCCTTACCTACAAGCCATCATAAAGGAAACCCTACGTCTCCATGCTCCGATTCCATTTCTGGTCCCACGAAAGGCTGCCCACGACACTGACTTCATGGGATACCATATCCTAAAAGATACCCAATTGTTTGTGAATGCATGGGCCATAGGAAGGGACCCAGAATGTTGGGAAAACCCTAATTCATTTGAGCCCGAGAGGTTTTTGGGCTCAAAAGTTGACTACCGAGGTCAACACTTTGAACTCATACCATTTGGTGGAGGGAGAAGGATGTGTGTAGGGGTACCACTAGCGCACCGTGTGTTGCACCTTGTATTGGGTTCGTTGTTACACGAGTTTGATTGGGAGCTTGAAAGCCATGTGAAAGCCGAGACGCTGGACATGAATGATAAAATGGGAATTGTTGTTAGGAAACTGGAACCACTAATAGCGATACCCAAAAAGATTAAAAGTTAGTTTATATATAAGTTTGTTTATCGCTACATTATGAACTTTATTCAAGTAAATCTTCATGTATTGTGAAATTTATGTTAGGATTAAGGGCAAGAAATGATAAGTTGCGTGTTCTTTTTTATGATATAGTTTTCTTTTCATATTTCCTAGTAGAACATTATATTAAAAAAACATATTGAAATACAGCAAAGAATGTTTTTTTTTTTGTTACAATTGAAAATATTTTAGTAGTATAAAATTCTAATAAAAGAAGAGATCAAGAACAATGTTATAAATTTATAGCGATTGACAATAAAGAAAACATAAAAATGTGATTTATGATACAAAAATAAAAAGGACATTATATCAAACTTTTCTGCATTTCTCCATTATAATAATCTTATATAATAAATACCAATGACGAGCTTCGTGTGTAACTTCGTGGGGTAACTGCCCTCGGAAAAGATTGATAGCTAGCCAGTAGCCCAGTATGATCTTTTTGTACCCTTTGGAATATATGAACGCCAGAAGTGAAAATGATATTTTTTAAAAATAGGCGTCTTAAATGTCATCTCCCTATTATGTAGTGTAAATATAAATGTAAGTATGTAAACATTGGTTGTGGTAGTTATGTAGGTTTGGTCATATCCCCCTTTTAGTTTTATTCATCTTTTTATGCAATTATATCTTATCTGTTGCCTTCGTCTTAGCTTCTTGGCTCTTGCTAATCTAATCGTAGCCATTTAATTTTTCTATATAGTTTTATTAGCAGTATATATAACTGTCTTCCAAATATCAAGCAAGAAAATGAGATAACTGTCTTGTATAGTGATAAAACTTTCGATATTAAAGTATATAAACTTATAGCAACCTATTATGAGGTAGCGGTGGAGGATTATGTATCAAGAGATGATGGAAATTTTGATTTGGAAACAATTAAAAAGTGTTAGCAACAAAATTTTAAACTTGGTTATGTTAACTGTTTTATATATATATATATATATATATATATATATATATATATATATATATATATATATATATATATATATATATATATATATATATATATATATATATATATATTGTAGCACCATTCAAATTTAAGTTAATAATATATTGTTCAATAACCTTAATTGGGATAAATAAATTGGTAGAGATCGTAACTAGGCTTTCAAAAATATAAATAACATTGAACTCCGAGTTATAACGAAGAAGTTATGATCATTCGAAGATCTGCAACAAAATCGGTAAAATACTGTTAAGTATAAAATATGAAATTTCAATAAAATACGTTTCAACCTTAGGTATCTAAATGAAAGTTGTAGATATCATTAAACCGTAAACGTACACAAAATGAACGCCAAAATCTGACTTCGTATAAATAAGTTATGATTTTTCAAAGTTTCATACATAGCAATAGACAACTAAAAACTCGAAATAGAGATCGAGCAACTTTTAGCCAACACAATCTAAATGAGAATCGAAGATCTCGACAATAGTAGTTCAACGGTAAAAAGACAGACGAAAACGGACATCGGATGAAGAAGCTATGGTCTCGGGTTTGGGCTGCTCATTTCTCTTCTTCAGGCCACTTTACTCTGCGTTTAGCATCTTGAGACTACCCCGACGCCCCAGTTACACGTCAAGATCCCGATAAAGGCTCGAAGTTCCCGAGAAATAAATATTTTCCAGTCAAAGTACTGCCCGCGTGAAGCCCGATTTTTCACCAGAAACCCGTTGTTTCGTCAAGAACGATCCTTCCTAGAAACAAACCGCTACCCGATTCTCTACTTATCAAGTGATTTCATACCTCCATTTCTACGTTTTTAACTAATTTTAAATGCTTTTGAACACTTTACCCCGCCGGGGGGGGGGGGGGGGGGGGGGTACAAGTAAACACACGGTTAATCCCATGTAAAAACATCAATCTTTTGTTATACATTTCATGTTTTTTTTTATAACTATCATATGGATTTTTTTTTTAACATGCAAACATCTTAATTACACCACTTTACCCTCTCGGGATGAAACATGATTATAAATATTATAAGTTTTATTTATATGTTTGCATCATATCAAGGGTAACCATTTTTACTATAACATTCGTAAACATGTAGGAACATAGAAATCATTATTATGCCTTTGTCAACACTGTAGAAAAGGGTAATTATTTCAGAGACAAACATATTCATTTCTAATACGTGACTTAATTGAGAATCCGTGAGTCATTTCTCTTCACTATACCTATCAAGGTACCGCTAAAAAAGTCATGTTTTATAACCAGAATCTCCCGTCCGGAGAACGTGACAAGTGTGCATAGATCTATACGAGACTAATGATCATGCACCCTGACTGTTAGCTACAGTCCGCAGGACGACTAGTGTCATAATATTTCGACGCCTGAAGAACGTCGCTACAGGAAAATTATGATAGTACGGTTATGATAACTCACTGGATAGACAATTATTATGGTATTATGTTTTCATGGGGAAAGTGACTATAAATACGATCTTCTTATAGTGTTGTTTTATAATAAGACTATACATCATTCTTTTGAGCATGTCATAGTTGCTTACAACTTACGATCTTGGTCATTTGAGACTGCATTTCACTTTTAGGAAAATAAGGGATTTTCCTGGTTCAAATACATTCATTTTGTACAATAACGATTTACAACATCATCTTAGGAAAATAAGGGATTTTCCTGGTTCAAATACATACAGTTTATACATCGATCTTTCATACTCATTTCATACATCTAATAGAAAATAAGGGATTTTCTGGAAAACATACACGAACTTTCGAATGACATTCATTTTCTCAAAACACTTCTTATGAACTCACCAACTTAATTGTTGACACTTTTTCTTGAAATAACTTGTATTCTCAAGAAACCGCTAATAAGGGTTAACAACTACTTTTGGGGATTAACGCTCTGGCGTTAACATCATCTTTTGGAATTCATCATGCTGTATTTGAATTTTAAACATGTAATAGATACAATCATGTAAACGTTTCAAATATATGTTATGGTGATGTGTACTTTCTTTACTATTTAATTGTTGTGATATTGAATATGACGTCCTCCACCCCCGAACGTTTCTGCCGTTTTGGTTTGGGGGTGTGACTATATATATATATATATATATATATATATATATATATATATATATATATATATATATATTGTTTATAGTACTTTTATGTTGTAGTATTTTTTATTGTGTGTTCCATGTATTATTAGCCCACATTCTTAGCCCTTACCATTTTTGTATATATATATATATATATATATATATATATATATATATATATATATATATATATATATGTGGAATAATATTATTCAGGTAAAGGAAAACATTTGTCAACAACTATCCCTTATCCCTTCTCAAAACAACTTCCTCAAGCATATCACAGTGTTAGTTCATCCATGTCGCATCAACAACTTGGTCATCCTAATACTCAAGTCTTCCAACATTTACTTTCCAAAAAGTTTATATCGTGTAATAAAAAAGATCCTCGTATATTATGTCATGCTTGTCAACATGCCATGCTACTTTCCTATTTCATGTCATTCGTTATGATGTTTGGACTTCTCATTTAATAAGCCATAATGGAATAAAATATTATGTCATTTTTCTTGATCATTATTCTCATTTTGTGTGGGTATATCCATTGTGCAATAAATCTGATGTGTTTTTTAAATTTCCCCATTTTCGTGCATATGTCAATATCTAAATATTTCAATGTGATAATGGTAGAGAATTTGATAACAAACATTTTCACCATCTTTGCGCCACTAATGGTATTCACATGCGTTTCTCTTGCCCTTACACATCTCAACAAAATGGAAAATCCGAACGCATGCTTTGTACTCTAAATAACACTATTCGAACCTTTTGTTCCAAGCCCATCCTCAACCAACTTATTGGGTGGAATCCCTTCATATGGCCGCTCATTTCTTAAATATCCTTCCTTCCACCACCCTCAAACACGACACTCCATTTCACAAACTCTTCCACAAACACCCTTCATACACCCATCTTCATGTTTTTGGTTGCCTATGTTATCCTCACCTCAACAACACTAATAAACTTCAACCCCGATCCGTCCCATGCATCTTCCTTAGTTACCCTTTTACTCACAAAGGGTATCGGTGTCTCAATCTTCATACCAAAGAAATCATCATTTCCCATCATATTAGATTTGATGAATCTGGCTTTCCTTTATGTTCCATGACTCATCATCAATCTCCTGACTATGATTTATTAAATATTGAAGATTAATGAAACTGTTTCAATGATCCAACCATTCCCTCTCAATATTCTCTATCACATCCCGAACAAAATTCAACCACCATCGATAACTCCACCCAAAATATTGGCAACAATGTTGATAGCATTCCCTCCTAGTCTAATCTCGAGTCTTCTCCTTCTATTTCTAATTCGCCCCATCTCATGAACAATAATCCTCCATCAAACACTCCTCCCATTGTTCCTACTTCCACTCACACTCATCCTATGAAAACCAGTTCTCTCCATGGCATCTTCAAGCCCATTGAAAAACTAAATCTTCACACCTAGTTTTCTCAGTCTCTGCTTCCCCAAAACTATTCTCAATCCTTTCAAGATCGAAATTGGTACAACTCTATAACTGAAGAATTTAATTCACTTGTTTCTAATAAGACTTAGGTACTTGTGCCTCAACCTCTCGCTGCAAATGTTGTTAACTGTATTTGGATTTTTAAAAAGAAACATAATGCAGATTGATCTCTTGCTCGCTATAAGGCACAACTAGTTGCTAATGGTCATAGTCAATGGCCTGGTGTTAATTGGGATGAGACTTTTACCCCGATTGTGAAACCGGCTACTATCAGGACTATCCTCAGCCTGGCTATTTCACACCACTGGCCAGTTCACTAGTAGGATGTGGAAAATGCATTTCTCCATGGTCACTTATAGGAGATTGTTTACACGCATCACCCCTGGGTTTTCGTGATAGATCCCTACCAGATCATGTTTGCTTAGTTCAGAAGTTTGTATTTGGACTCAAGCAAGCACTGCGAGCATGGTATCATCGGGTTGCTTATAGTTTATTATAGGTTCCGGGTTCACTAGTAGCAAATCTGATTCTTCATTGTTCATCTACAGACAGAGTGATCATATTGCATACTTATTACTCTATGTTGATGATATCTTTTTGACTGTATCATCTTCCACTCTCCTACAGTCCGTCATCACCGTTCTTCATTCATAGTTTGCCATGACTGACGTAGGCACTCTGAACTATTCTCTAGGCATTACGGTAACTAGAGACAACCATGACATGTTCTTATCTTAGCAGAAGTATGCCACCGAGATTCTTAAGTGGGCTAAGATGCTTAATTACAAACCCGCCTACACTCCTGCTAACACATTAGCTAAGTCTGACAACACCAGACCTGTAACACCTAGATTCTGGTCGTTTGTTAATTTGGGATCGTGATCTGAAGATCGATTATCATAAGGCTTTGGTCTTTGAGGGAAGAAAGATTAAGACCTACTTGGATGTAGGTAATATAAGTTATGGGATCCAAGTACTCGATTCGTGTTTTGGAGTCAAAGGGGTAATATGGGAAGAAGTGATGTTTCGGGCTTCTTACGTGAATTAAGAATCTTAATTCGGTATGGTTTTAGTCAAAGTAGTATGATAGGTTTGTGGAGCTCTTCAATACCTTTCTGAGCATATAAAGATCGCTGGAATCAGAGTTGAAACGAAGAAGTTATAGCTATTTGAAGTTGAGTGGGATTTATGGATTTTCAATTTACATTGGGCGTACACAAGGTGTACGTAAGGTGTAAACCATTAAAAGGATCACATACATCTTTGAGTACATTGGGCGTACGTATGGAGTACATTGGGGGTACTCATCCAGAATCTAAACCCTAATTTTTAGGGTTTTGCCCCTATTTAAGCACCTTAAGTACCTTGAGGCCTCACCATTTCCAGCCTCCATCCTCCCAACACTAGTTTCAAAACCTTAATGTTTGAGAGCTTGTTTTGGACCTTTAAAGTGTTCTTGGTGCCTTGTAGAAGATGGAGAAGTTCATCATTGTGGATTGTTGTGGCTAGAGCTTGGATATCCATGACTTTTATCATATTTGCAAGCTTCCAGAGGCATAAAGCTTCAAACTTTATGGCTCTTTAGTGTAGATCTAGTTTTGGGTTATGTTTTGAGCATGTTTTGGTCCCATGGCTTGGATCTTGTGAGTAGAAGTTACTCCAGAACCTTTGAGCCTCATTTCTAGTCATTTTTAAGGTCATTAAGTCATAAAAATTGAATCTTGATGGATATAATTCTTCTATGCATGAGTTAGTGGTCCTTTGGTAAAGTTATGAATCCAAAGTTATAAAGTCAGGAAATTTATGACTTAAGATGTCCCTTAGAGTTAGGTCTGAGAGTTGGGCATTGGGTCTTAAATTATTAAGATTTAGAAAGTTGTTTTGGCCTCAGCTAGAGTACGTTGTGCGTATCTCTCTGGTACGTTAATGAGTCTCGACCTACTTCTTTTTTGGTGATCAACCAGTATGCGGGGCGTATATGTGGAGTACGTTGAGCATACTCCCAAATGCATATGTGGTCCATTTTTGGGTCTTAGGTCATTAGGAGTTTTGGGTCATGATTGTTAGGTTAAGTATGGGAAGGGTAAAAGGGGCTTTTTACCCTTATTAAGTTTGAATAAAAATTGGACCCTTGGTAATGGGTTACTACCTTAATTATTGATTAGGAATGATTTAGGATATGTTCAGCATGAGGAGCCCTTATAGCAGTCGTATGCGTGTGATTCAGTTATCTTCAGTTCGAGGTGAGTCTCTTCACTGTACCCGTGGGTTGAAGGCACTAAGTCAGCCCACTAGGGTGAGTTATGTAGAATGCTAGTTGTCTTTTTGACTCTTGCATTGTATGTTGGGTTGGGCCTATTAGCATGATATAGGGTTGGGCCCATTTATATGAGTGGACAGGTCTCATCGTATGTTGGGGCTAGGCCCATTGTATGACGGGCTAGGTCCATTTGTAAGTAGGGTTGGGCCTATTAACTAGGAAGGGTTATGCCCATTATTATAGGTTGGGCCCAATACACGAGGGCTAAGCCTAATGATATGTATAGTATGTGGTATTTTGGGAACTCACTAATCTTTGTGCTTAGTTATGTGTTTATGGTTTCAGGTACTTCCTGTTGCAAAAGGGAAGGGCCTGGCGTGACTGTACAACATCCCTAGTGTTTTCCACATTGGCTATTTATGACATAAAATCTGATGATAAAATGATTTAATTATTGTAACTTGTTTTGGAACACCAAAATTGTATGGTTTAAGTGTTTTTAAAATGCAAATTTTACTCTGAATTTTTGGGACGTTACAAGTTGGTATCAGAGCCTTGGTTTGAGGGATTCAGACACACTTTCAGGTGTAACTGAAATTAAACTAAGGATTTGGTAATCTTTTGAACGAAAACAAGTTTCTAAAAAGATTTTCATAATTAAAAAGGGGGTGTGATATGTGCAATTAACCGAGCTCAAGTAAGTGATTCCTAGAATACTTATGGATGTTGATATATTTTATGATATGGAATGCATGCATGCTAGGATAAGGCTAAGGATACCTTCAGGAATTGCATGATAGATTCGCCTGATTTGTGAGGGCTTGTAGCCTAGGAGGATTTGGATGTTATGCTAGATTTGGAATCTATATTGGTGGAAGTGATTGTTAAGTGTATGCTTTAAAAATTGTATATGTTAGGATCATATAGCCCTAGAATGACTGATTTAGCCTTATTTTCTGTTCCTTGTTTGGTTGTGGTCCTAGGGTAGAATCATTTATTCAACAGTCTATTTGATCCAATATTGTGTATAATTTGCATGCATAAGGCAACCAACAGTAGCGTGGTAGTTCCTTGCATGGTAGTAGCAAGTGAGTTTTAGATGCCTTTTTGATTGATTTGTGGTTTGGAGTGTTACTGTACGAATGTTGTTTGCTTTGTGCTTTGTGGGACTCTTGTGGATGTGAGTTAACTATTAAGTGAATACATTAACTTACATGCTGAAAAGGTTAAATAATCTCAGAGTGACTGATTTGGCCCTATTACACAACTCTCATTTGAGTCCAACCGTTGTAGGGATGCATCTTTTACTCAAAGGATTATCTACGATTTGTTGCATGTAATTGTATTCATGAAGTAGTTAACTGACATTAGTGGGAGTTCTCCAGCAGCTGATGGCATGGTGAGGCCAGGAACCTAGGAGAGCTTTGGAAGTGTTTTAGTGGGTTAGGATGCGCTGCTTTGTAGGGTACTTGGACTTCCAGTTTTAGAAGGCGACTTGGAGGATTCGGGATAATTCTTGGGGAGAGTATGGATAGGCATGGAAGGTTGTATTGGGCCCTTACTACTAAAAGCACAAGATCCGTACTCGAATCGAGGAAAGTCACAGAGATTATAGGAAGCCTGTACGATGAGGATTCTTTGGGTATTATATGATCAATTGTGTGATTTCTTTTCAATATGATGATGAGCATGGGTAGAGGAGGTTCTGGTTCTGGTTTAGGCATGTGTTGGTACTGAGCCGTTTAAGGAGTGAATGTGGGAGTTCATCTCGTCAGCGATCACCCATGATATTTTGCAGTAGACTCCTGTGATCTTTGGTTCGGTCAAGGCGGGGATTATGGGGATTATGAATGAGCATATAGGCGCATTCCGTACTAAGAGTGTGGCTATTATGGGAGCTCACACTTTGTCCTTCCGCGAGTTCCGTGCTTATGGAGCTCCCAAATTCTTTGGGGATAAGTATCCTATTGCTAGTAGGTGGTGGTTAGCGGACATAGTGAACGCTTTACGGACAAGCTTCTACCCCATGGGGACGAAGGTCATATTTTCATTTTGTCTTCTGAAAGATAGAGCTCGTGTCTGGTAGGAGGAAATAAATTTCTCTTTGGTAGGAGAAGCTATTGAGATAATGACTTGGGATGAGGTTGTGACCTGGTTTAGGTTAGAGTTTGAACTAGCTATCGAGGTATAGCAGTTGGCGAGGGAGTTTTAGGACCTAGGACCTTCGCCAGACGACCGAGACTGTGGCGGAGATCAATGCCAAATTCAGGAAAAGGGATTTATTAGTTCCACAGTACGATGCGGATGAGGAGATGGAGAAGACAAGGTACAATAATATGTTGATGGATGATATTAAGGAATATGTGAGCATACCCAGCTGCAAGACACTTAAGGATATGATTGCTAGATCCCAGGAACGGGAGATTGATTTGGAGCACATCGGGAAAAAGGAAGACATATTAGGTATGGACAGTTGTGGGTCTTGCGAAGAGGCCAAAGACTCAGGATTCGTGAGTAGGAGGCCATCAGGGTTGGGTTTGGTGTGCCAAGTGTGAGAGAACTCATGAGGAGAGCTATCAAAAGACATGAAGGGGATGTTTCAGTTGCGGTTAGATGGATCATTTCAGTAGAGATTGTCCTCGGGGATCGGTTTCGATGTGTTTTCACTGCAATCAGGTGGGCCACAAGAAGGTCCACTGTCTGAGGTTAATGAGTGGAGTAGTGAAAGCACCTGCTCCAGTTACTTTGAGGATTATTAATGTCTGCGAGGGAAGGGTAGAGGTTCCAACAGTAAGAGGTCGAGCATTGCAGTTGCAGGCATGGGAGAACAAAGTTTCATCAGACGCTATTGCATGTATGTTCCATTTTCATTTTCTTCACACCATATCATTATATATATATATATATATATATATATATATATATATGCTTTTAAATCATGCATTTGTGTTTGTAAGACATTATTTCCGGTTTAGTTTCTATATGATTGCCTGCTTATTATTATCAAGGGTCGTCATATGCCATTTTGCATACTGAGAGCCATGAGTGGATCACATCTTGTTGAGATAGATTGAGGTTGTCAGCTATTATGGTATGGACCCTTGTTGGTAGTGAGATAGGGGTCCTTCTTGGAGGAATCAATAGTCAACTTTGATGTGTTAATTCAACACAATGGGTCAGCAAGAGTTGTAGTGCAGGTACATTTGATTACTGAATTTCAAGATAGTGTAAGGTGTAAGGGATTGGTCAGAACGCGATTAAAGGGGTTTGCCTCCAAGTTCATATTTTTGGGATTGTAAATGTGGTCCGAGCATCAGAAGCTTCCCAAGAGGATCTCATGGAAGTTGGTCGTTCCCTTATAGGAAAATGAAATTAGAGTTCAAAGGTGCTTGTATCGCTCCAGATGGACGACCATCGACTATGGAAAAGCTCTTTGACCTGATCGCTACCGCTAGTAAGGTGAGAGCAATAGTGAGTGAGTAACGATTTTGGTCGCATAATTTTGTTCAGACGTTGGGATCGTCGAGGAATATAAACTATATTCGTTAGAGATGTTCTAAGTGCGTCGATCTTTCAGAAAGTGGGTTGTTGGATTAGTGATCCGTCTATTCCGGTAAAGGGTTTAACATTCGTTGTCATTAGCTAGGTTGGAAGAGCGTAGTTGAATCCAAGTAGGGAGAACTGTTGGGATTATTGGGAATAATTCCAGGTACAGAAAAAGGAAGAATTCCATACGCTAGTCAAGTGGAGAGCTAGTTCTAGTTACGTTGTGGATTGACGTTTGCACAATAAATGGGGGTGTTGTCAGACTACAATGTAGTTGTAGCATACACTAGGTTGATAGGTTGTCAGCGCTACTTGAATTCAACTCCACTCGAATGAGATAAGCCATTGCATAAGTGGTGGTTGGGCTGTTGGAGGATCACAACGCATGCATGGGTCAATTCAGATCATTTTGTTGGTCCACAACTCCTTATTGGGAATGAGGGTATTTGGATTTATGGCAATGTTCTATATTTGTATGGCCCTCGAGGAGTGAGACTCGTGGGCGAGGCCCGTTCAATTATGTAGATTGGGTGAGACCCGTGGCCGAGGCCAATTTGGTTATGGCAGTAGGGGTGAAACCCGATAGAAATTGGTTTGATTAAGGTGTTGGATCACGCTTAGAGTAATATAACTATTTGATCGACAGATGGAATCCGTGTGGTATTTAGGTTCAGGTAGCTTGTAGCAGTTAGACTCATGCGCGAAGTCTCATGGGGTGACCCTGTGTGAGATGGTCGGATGTCGTAGACGGTAGAGGATTTTGTATCCCAACTTAGTAGAAGGTCCTTTCGGCAGCAATAAATGGTTAGGGATTCTATTTTCTGGTGGTTTCAGCAAGATAATTCAAGCTCGGAAGAGTTTCGTTTGGTTGAGTTGTGAAGTGGTGTGGTATTGACTGCGTATCATAATGGTTTTGTAGGTCAGGAAGTCAGACAAGTTATTGGATTTCTGAATTATTAGGAAAAGTAGTGATGGTTACTCTTCATAAGTTAAAATTAGTTTGGCAATGCTCGTTTCTTCATCAGGGTTTATGTTTTCTGCTATCGTTGGGGTTTTGATTACATTATTGGAAGAACAATCATCGGTATGAGGCGACATCACAACCCTATTTGTATTTCAGCAAAATTCTATCTAGATTGGATAGTGTGGTAGAAGAGGTAGTAAGGTATGATTTTGAGGACAATATCTAATTTAAGTGGGGAGGGGGTTGTAACACCATGTTTTAGGTTGTTTCTTAATTTGGGGCCACGATCCGAAGATCGATTATCATAAGGCTTTGGGCTTTGAGGGAAGAAAGCTTTAGACCCATTTGGATGTGGGTAATATAGATTATGTGATCCAAGCCCTCGATACGTGTTTTGGAGTCAAAGGGGTAATATGAGAATAAGTGATGTTTCAGGCTTCTTGCGTAAATTAAGAATCTTAGTTCGATGTGGTTTTAGTCAAAGTAATGTGATAGGTTTGTGGGGATCTTCTATACCTTTCTGAGCATATAAAGATCGCCAGGATCGAATTTGAAACAAAGAAGCTATTGCTATTTGAAGTTGAGTGGGATTTATGGATTTTCGATTTACGATGGGCGTACACAAGGTGTACTATTTGTGTAAATCATTATAAGGATTATGGGAATCTTTGAGTATGTTGGGCGTACATATGGAGTACGCTAGTCATACTCATCCAGACCCAAACCCTAATTTTTAGGGTTATGCCCGTATTTAAGCACCTTAAGTCTCTTGAGGCCTCCCCATTTTTAGCCTCCATCATCCCCAACCCTAGTTTCAGAACCCTAATATTTGAGAGCTGGTTTTGGACCTTTAAAATGTTCTTGGTGCCTTATAGGAGAAGGAGAAGTTCATCCTTATGGATTATTGTGGCTAGAGCTTGGAGATCTAGGACTTATATCATCTTTCCAAGCTTCTGGAGGTATAAAGTTTCAAACTTTATGGCTCTTTAGTGTAGATCTAGTTTTAGGTTATGTTTTGAGCATGTTTTGGTCCCATGGATTGGATCTTGTGAGTATAAGTTACTCCAAAAACTTTGGGCCTCATTTCTAGTCATTTTTGAGGTCATTAAGTCATAAAAATTGAATCTTCATGGGTATAACTCTTCTATGCATGAGTTAGTGTTCCTTTGGTGAAGTTATGAATCTAGGACTCCATTAAGCCATGCAAAGTCATAAATTAAGGAAAATTATGAATTAAGACGTCCCTTAGAGTCAAATATGAGAGTTGGGCATTAGGTCTTCAGGTATTAAGAGCTTAGAAAGTTGGTTT
Source organism: Lactuca saligna (assembly GCF_052625555.1). Lineage (NCBI taxonomy): Eukaryota > Viridiplantae > Streptophyta > Magnoliopsida > Asterales > Asteraceae > Lactuca > Lactuca saligna. The sequence goes on from NC_136422.1 coordinate 29,769,526, forward strand.
GGCCTCAACTAGAGTAGGTTGGTCGTACCTCTCGGGTATGCTACGCGTAATGGGTCTCGACTGACTTCCTTTTCGGTGATCAGCCAGTACACGGGGCATATGTGTGGAGTACACTAGTCATAATCCCAGATGCATATTTGGTCCCTTTTTGGGCCTTGGGTTGGGCCATGATTTTTGGGTCAAATATGGGAAGGGTAAAGGGGATCTTTTACACTTATTAAGTTAGAATAAGAATTTGACCCTTGGTAATGGGTTATTACCTTAATTATTGATCAAGAATGATTTTGGATATGCTTAGTGTTACGAGCCCTTGTACCAGCCTTGTGCGTGTGATTCAGTTATCTTCAATTGGAGGTGAGTCTCTTCAGTGTACTTGTGGGTTGAAGGCACCAATGTTGGCCCACTAGGAGGAGTTATATAGAATGCTAGCTGTCTTTGTGACTCTTGCATTGTGTGTTGGGCTGGGCCCATTAGCATACGTATAGGGTTGGGCCCATTTGCATGAGTGGGTTGGGCCCATTGTATGTCGGGATAGGCTCATTTGTATGTAGGGCGAGCCCATTGATTAGGAAGGGTTAGGCCTATTATTATGGGTTGGGTCTAATGTATGGGTTAGGCCCAATGATATGTATGGTATGTGGTATTTTAAGGAACTCACTAAGTTTTGTGCTTACAATTATGTGTTTATGGTTTCAGGTAATTCTGGTTGCAAAGGGAAGGACTTGACGTGACTGCACAACATCCCCCAACGAATTCCGGATTGGCTATTTATGACTTATACTCTGATGATAAAATATTTAATTACTGTAACTGGTTTTGGAACAACTCAATTGTATGGCTTAAGTGTTTTTAAAATGAAAATTTTACTTTGAATTTTTTGGACGTTAAAGGACCTCCTGTCACTCATCCGACACTCTACAAGAGTCTTGTAGGGGCTCTTCAACAACTTAGTTTCACAACACTTGGCATCACTTATGCGGTTCAGTAGGCTTGCATTTACATGCATGCTCCTCGAGAGCCTAACTTCACCGCTCTCAAGCGCATTTTGCGCTATATTCGTGGTACTATTGATCATGGCCTACAACTTTTTGCTTCCCAATCTTGTGGTCTGATTGCTTACTCTGATGCCGATTGGGCTGGCTGCCCCTCTACACGCCGCTCGACTTCTGGTTACTGTGTTTTCATGGGTCAAAACCTTCTCTCTTGGTCTTCCAAGAGACAGGGTACCATTTCCAGGTCCCGTGTCGAGGCTGAATATCAGCGCATTGCAAACGCGGTTGTTGAGAACTGTTGGATGTGCAACCTGCTTCATGAGCTTCACTATCCACCACTTTCTACTGCGCTTGTATACTGTGATAACATTAGTGCCGTTTACTTGTCCAACATTCCAGTTCAACATCAACACACAAAACACATAGAGATCGACATTCATTTTGTGTGAGACAAAGTCGCTATAGGTCAGATTTGTGTATTACATGTCCTATCCTCGTCTCATTATGCTAATATCTTCACCAAAGGGCTCCCTTCGACTTTGTTTCTTGACTTCAGATCCAGTCTGAACGTCCGTTCTAGACCTCCCGTTCTGACTGCGCGGGGGGGGGGGGGGGGGGGGGGGGGGGGATGTTAGTCGTATATATGTTTTGTGTATAGTACTTTTATGTCGTAGTATTTTTTCATTGTGTGACTCATGTATTATTAGCCCACATTCTTAGACCTTATCATTTTTGTATATATATATATATATATATATATATATATATATATATATATATATATATATATATATATATATATATATATATATATATATATATATATATATATATATATATATATATATATATATATATTTGGTGGAATAATATTATTCAGTCAAGGGAAACCATTTGTCAAGGGGATATGAAAGATCTGAAAGTATTTTCTATGAATCTAAAGCACCCAAAGTTGTGTGTACAAGTGTGCCTATATGTGTTCACGCACAAGCAACTGAGCATGAACGTGCATATGCAATTTGTTATACTTTTTCTTTAGTCTTATGTAATATAAATTAATATCAATCAAATGTTATTTACCAAATGGTTTATGGACAATTGGTAGTAGCGGGTAAATTGTAAATGTGTCATTGGTTGAGGATTATGTGATGGACAAATATGTAGATTTAAGACTAAGATTAGGGTTGTGTGGGTTAACATTTTTTTTAAGTAAAATGTCATCTGAAAAACTAGTTTAACAGTAATATTGAGTTATATAGGGACTATGTTGGTTTTTTCCGGTTTGGTATAGGGCAAATTGGTCAGTATATCAATATTAAGATGTGAGGGGTTAGATATAACGATTCAAGGATGAAAATCGCAACAAAATCCAAAATTGGAGTGAAACCTTTTATGTGGGTCACTCTAAAGTTTACTTAAGTAAATTCTAATGAATTTTGGAATCATGTTTTTATTTATGTTGTACTTCAAGTATTGGATAATACAAAGACATCCCAAGAAACCACAAATATCTTACATTATGAACATTATTTACAAGGAAAATAACATAAACCTGCATTTATAAGTACATGGGAACCACCCATTTTATCCTCAAACTCACCAGCTTACTCTTTCAAGAAGAGCGACTATGGTAATAATGAGATATAATGAGTAATTACCCACATTTGTTTCTACAAAAAGAAATATATCAAACTACAAGAAGAAAAGAGAGTAAACAGGTTTTATGCTCATCATGCAGACCCCATTAATGATTTGTCAATGATTTCTTGACTAAACCTCCAAACATGATGAAGCCCCACAAGAAGTTCTGTAATTGCAATTTCACTTGTTGCTTGATCTGCATAATGTAATGTCTGAACAAGAAGCACTTGTCCCTTTGAACCCATAGGTTGCTTCTCAAAATTTCTCTCAGAATACCATTTTATCATGTTATGAGCAAGTGGAGATAACCAATCAAGAATCCTTTTCAATGATGATCTCCAATCTGATGCAACACGATGATCAATTTTTTTTGAGGAAAGAAAAAGTTTTTGTCTTAATGAGTTTTTGATACCTGTGGTCAACATATCATACAAGTCTTCTCTTGCATCGGGTCTCAAATAACGAGGAGACATCGCTAAATTCTCAATAAATATGATAATATTTGCATAACGTAAAGCTAAAGCATTGTCACCAAGGGTCGGTTCTTGACCTTTCAACAATCTTTTAGCTTTCTTGATTGGGTCAAAAGCGTCATTTTGAAAAATACCTTTGACCCTGATGGAATTAGGGTTATAACTTCTTGACGTCGTGCATCCAATATGAGCCGGTTTTTGTGATTTAATTGATGGGTATCTTGCACAGATGATAGGAGAGTAACAAGTTTGAGGATTTGGTGTATGTCTAAGATTTGACATGGATCTACTTGAAGAAGTTTCAGATGGGTAGACCGAAGCTCCTGCAAGGGTAGAAATGGAATACTTGCGAACAAAACAACCATCTCTTCCCATTTCGGTTGTAATTCCGAAAACGACCTTGATCCTTTCGACTATTGTGAAAAGAGATCTAAGCAATAGTCGGACAATATAGTCAAAGGTCCGAACCCATGGTGACATGTCACGTAACCCATTTACTTCCTCACGTTGCCACATCACCTTCTGGTGGAACTCAAGAAGTTGACTTTGATTGACACCGTTTGACTGCATTTTTTTTAGTCTGGTTTCTAAATCAGACAATATTTCAAGTTCTTCATGCAACTGTGACATAACATTAGCAAATTTCTTCATCTTTTTAACCCTTTTCTCCATTTTCTTCAACCTATATTCCCATCCACACCATTTGAGATTAATCTCAAATGGGTTGTGGAAAACATGGTCAAGATTATGATACATGGGGTCCACACACTTCTTTCCAAGCCTAGCCACTGAGATTGATACACCCTTTAAGTTATCAATGATTTCTGATAGGGCAAGATCGATAAGGTAAGAATGATCATCTGAAATAAGTGTACGGATGCCAAGTGAATATCTGAGTTCTTCTTTTAGTCTTGACACGTGTCTGTCAGTTAGGCAGTGCCATAAATTTGCTACTTTACACATCAATCTTGAGACTTCGAATGATAAGATTCCAATCATTGGGTTTTCAGCCTCCAATCCCTTGTTTTTATGTGAAGTCTTGAGAATTGTAAACCAAGATGAGTCGTTCATTTTCTTGATTTCTAAAGAAATACGTGATGATGATGATGATGATGATATATGCTCACTAGTTCTGTTACAAAAACAATAATAAAAATCAATAATTGGTAACGAAGACCATGGGTTAAACACCGCATAACAAAAAATCTTTGCAATTAGCTGAGGAATTCAAGATCACTGTTACTCTAACACATTTCATATGTTCCTTTTATTGTTCCTGTAATTTGCAATTGATAAATCAATTCCCCTCGAGATTGGTGAACGGAATAAATTGCAAAGAGTGGTTTTCACGAAACAATTAAGCAAGAATACAACTAATTTCATATCAATACTAAGCTTCAAACACTTTTTTTCATTTGTTAGCCCATTAAGTACTACAACTAAGGGAACAATTGTGTGCAACAGACTCGAAACAGTTTTGGCACTGAAAGTGGAAGGAATAGAATCAAACACATAGAACGTATAATCATGTTCTCCGATTAAGACCAACATACAGATTTAATGCAGAAAACTAACATCAAATTTTCTGCATTTAAAAACTCACCAAGAATACCCAAAGCCAATCGAAAGAGCATTGACAGACAAATGTTTGAGGTAGAGTTTTTATGGCAGTTATGGACATTTTGTCTAGAGAAAATCGGGAAATCCGAAGGGTTGATTCTTGGATGCAGCAAGTAGCCACTTCGTGCCAAACTATGTAGGAAAGGTGTTGAATTTTGGAAGGTGACCTATGGATTGCGTTATTTGTTCAGAAATATACAATAACAAGGGATGAAAATCCACAACTGTTCCTTGGTTTCAACAAGATTGCTACGTCAGATATGCTGTGGTATCCCACAAAGTAAAACGAAATTTCTCATCTTGTCTACTACGATAAATCTCCCAATTTAATATATAGTGTTTTTAAAAAAAAAAAGACGGGAAAATTTACATTAACTTTTTTTTTTTTTTTTTTTTTTAAATTATTATTATTATTTATCATTTTGCTGATTATCAAACATAAATTAATAATTCCAATAAAATGATAAACTGTTATTCACTAAAATTATATAAAAAAAAAAAACAATATTTCAAGATATTCATATCTTTTGGGGATCATGACCATTAATCCCGCAAAAAACAGCCACACAATTTGCGTGAACTATATTTTCTAAATACTTATGCCGTGGTTATCTTGATGTATCAACTACTTGTTCCGCTAAATAGTAGAGTTGATTAATGAAAATGGCGATAACAGATTTTTGGTAACGTATAATTGAACAAGTTAACATATAATACACATAAAAAATAAATAACATAAAAGAGTATTTAAAAGAATGTGTTTCTATAACTAATTAAGAGGTATATTTGGAAAATTTTAAAAAAAGCTACTCTATGTAGCTTTTTAAAAAGCTAGCTGATAAGCTACTTTTTGGCTTACCAAACATGACAATTTAAAAAAAAAAGCTCGAAAAATAAGATAGCTTATCAGCTAGCTGTGGTGCGCCAAACACAACCTTAGTCACTTAAGTTGTTTTGTGGCTTTATGAGAGAACCAAGTTTTGGGCAACCTGTCCTTTTAGTCTTTTTACTTGTTTTAGCTAGTTTAGGTTACAAAACTTGGGGCCCACCCATCTCTCTCTCTCAATATATATATATATATATATATATATATATATATATATATATATATATATATATATATATATATATATATATATACACACACACACACACACACTTTCGCTTCTTCAAACCCTATATCCTTTTTCCTTTTTCTTCATAAAAAGCGTTTGAAGGTGGTGCTCGATGGTAACTCCGATGGAGGATGGTTTCGGTTGTGGTGTGGCAGAGGTGGTGGTGTTCTGAACCCCAGATCAATTTTCCTTTTCACATTAACACAACCCTCTATCTTCTTCTATTCTTCTTTATTGTTGACGGTAGTGGTTCCTGCTAAGCAGATGTTTTATGGGGTTGTGGCTCTCGGAAATGGTGGTGTATATGCGGTTGTGGCTCTCGGAAATGGTGATGTATATTGTGGTTGTGATGAAGGTTTAGTGGTGGTATGCGATTGTTGAAAGTGGTCGACGCAGGTGGCGGTCGGTGTGGGTGGTTGGTTTTTGTGGTTTACAGAGGCAGTAGGAGCGGTGGTGTATGATAGTGGATATGGATGTCTAGGGATGCAACGAGTTTGGTTTTCGTTGGCTATGAATTTATGCAGTGGTAATTGTTGTTTCATAGTGAAGGTATGGTTCTGCCGGTAGAAAATAAGATCAGTGATGTTAAGGCTTTGGGTCGTTGTTTCATTTTTCCAAGAGATTCATACCCTTGTTCATGCGTTGGTCCTCAGGTCGAAAATGGTGTTCTTTTTTATTGTGTTATCTTTTACGATAATGCTACCTCTGCCTCTGGTGCCTCCGATTAATCTTGTAGACCCTTCTCCACTCTTGTTTGTCTCGTCTTTCTCTTTTCGAATCTGATCCAAGTTTAAATCATAGGTTATTGTATATGATTTATGAGTTGATTCATATGTTAAGTATGTTAATTTAATGCTCTGGAAACCATTAAATCCATCTTGAAATCGGTTTTAATGTGTGTATGCTTGTTTGTTTTTCTATAGTATAGAAGAAAAGGAAAAGACGAAGAAGAGAGAGAGAGAGAGAGAGAGAGAGAGAGAGAGAGAGAGAGAGAGAGAGAGAGATTGGGGTGTTGTGGTCCCTTTTTATTTTTTTAATTGTTAAAATATAAAAGTTAGTGAGTTGGCATAAGTGGTAACCGGGTTACCCATTGATTTTCTCAAAAAGGACATATTGGACCTGACAAAATCAACTTTATTCCCTTAAAAGACACGGAAATAACATAAGGGACTAAATGGGTCAACCCTAGAAAGTTTATAGGTTATATGTGTTGTTTTTGCTTAATATTTGAATGAATCAAAATTTAGGTTTGACAAGATAGATGTATCTGATAAAGAAGAGCCACTAGAAATGAATATAGGAGAAGATGGAAGAACCACTAGAAATGAATATAGGAGAAGATGGACAGAAGGTAGTTTGTTGACATGTTTGTTCATTGGTAGTTATTATACAAGTTTTGAACGTATGCATCATTGTGCATTGATCAAGATATAATTCAAATGTAAGTGTGGTTAATTCATAATCTCCATATATATAAACAAAACAAATATACCACACAAACTCGTCACATTAATTCAAAGTTTACAATAACGATGTCAATGTGATACAATATAAATACTTGCATTGGAAGTGAGTGCTTAATAAATAACCTTTTAAATTACACAAATTATTCGTGATTTGCATTAATAGTCGCAGGCAAAATGAACGCTTAAATAAATAATCTTACAACCAATGAGAATGATTAGTGTGTACATGTTGCCTTTTGAAGCCCATCTAAATGTTGACCGTTATGAGGTAGTACTCACGAGGTCTTGACAAGGTTTTTCCTTTTTCACTTTATATTCTTGAAGAAGGAGGTTTATATCTTCTTTATTATAGCATCAGTTTTCTTGAACGAATCGATATAGGGTTTCAGAGGGTTAAAAGGTTAGATTTCTTTTTCGGCCATGACATGGTGAAGCCTCACCACGACGTGGCAATAGGCTTTTGGGCCGTGGGAATATAATGACCCACCACGACGTGGTGGCGACTGTTGGAGAAAACGCTAAAGTTTAGGGGCTGATCCCTATTTAAACTCCTTAACCTCTCATAGCCTCCCTCTTATCAGCCTCCATCTTTCCAAATAGTCCATTGAAAACCCTAGATCTATTGTGTGAGTTTTTGGCTTCTAAGTGTTTGTGTTTGGTGCTTGTGAAGGAAGAAGGTGGTCGAATATCATATTGAGAGTCCAAAGCAACTTAGGTCCAGAAGTTTATCTTCCTCAAGCATCTCAAGAAGGTATAAAGTCTTCACCTTGATGGGTTAGTTGATAGATCTATGGATTTTGTCCACTTTTCTCTATGCCTTGTTGTTTTGGAAGGTTGAATCTCATAATATGGATCTCTAAGCCATTTTGAGCAATTGGCTCTTTGGATCTGATATAGATTTGAGTTTGAGGCCATGCATGGAATCTTGGCCCTTTTGACCTAATTTGACAAAACAAGAGTTCAAGACATGCATTGGACATACATGTCTGGAAAGCATCGATTTTTATGATGTGTTTGGTGTTGGAAACTCTTATGGAGCTTTTGAGCAAGTAATCTTAAGGATTGAGTGGATATTGCTTAAGTTATGTGATTTTTTAGACCTAAAAGTTGAGATCTATGCACTTTGGAGGGTTTTATTGGATAAAGTTGGAAACTTTTTCCATCTAGACCCTATTTTGGACCATATATGAGTTGGAGACCCCTTTTAGATTGAAGGAAATGGCTAAATACGTTAAGCTGCTAGAAATTCAGTTACCACAACGGGGTAAGGCCACCACGACGTGGTGACGGGGTGGTTCACGACTGTTTTGTCGTATTAAACACCACGATGTGGTATAAGGGTGATGGGTTTGGAGCATTCTAACACTTCCTAAGTGTACATGCAACCCTAATAACCTTGGATCTATGTTTATCTAATTATCATGCAAAGTTGAATTCCAAGGCTATATTCCTATCTAGCATACATGGGGAACAATTTTTAACTTGAATGATAGATAGAATAACTTACCTTGTTGTTGCTTATGTTCCTTGAAACCTTGTGAGCCTAGCACCCCAAGTGTGATGCCTTAAATGCTTCACACAACACCAAATGCTCTTGGAAAGACTTTTGAGAGAATGCACACTACTAGAAATCATCCTAGCCCTCTTGTTTCATATGTGTATGTAGCCGATTTTGGTGGAGAATGGGATCCTTATATAGTGTTGACACATCTAGGGTTACACCATGTAAACCCTAATGTGTCATGACTCTTCATTTCCATGACCCATGGGTTTGTAACTCCCATGGAGCATCCTATGGGTGAAACCCAACTTGATAATCCATGGAGCCTTTTAGCCCACTATACAAGATATGGATGATTTACATAATCAACCCATATATTTAATTAGTTATCTTTTGATCACTTAATTAATTCTAAATTAATTCTTGATCAAACTAATCAAATAATATTATTAATATATTAGAACTTATAATATATTAATAATCTCCAAGTGTTATTTCTCTCATTTAGTCTATCCAATTGCATGGTGCCATGCAACCCAAATGGACCATGCCGGGTCGGGTCAAGTACATTGTAACACCCAAAGTTTCAAAGGCCAAGAAGGGAAAGAAAGGCCCTAATTTAAGGGCCGACTCGGCGAGTCCAAGGAAGGACTCGGCGAGTCCGAGCGGGATCCGGGTCGAGGTGTAAGCGACCGACTCGGCGAGTCGGTCAAGGTGACTCGGCGAGTCAGGTCTGTGCGTGGAAAACCCTAAATTCGGGACTTGGGGCCTATATAAATGTCTTAATCTTCTTCCTAGGGTTCCTTACTGCCTCTTTAGCCCTGGATATCAACCCTAGCCGTCATATCTCCTAGTTGATCCTTGGAAGGTGCATTAAAGCTTGGAAAAGGAAGAAGGAACTTGGAGGAGCAAGAAGGAGCTATAGATCTGGGATTGTGAGTTCATTCTGAGCACTTGGAGGTAATAAACTAGTTCCTGGACCCTTTTTGCACCTAGATCTATGTGTGGTTATTGGGGCTCTTTTGCCATAATGTTATTATTTTGAGTTAGAAGCCGGATCTGGAGTTGCTACTTCAGATTCAAGTGTTTTAGGGCCTGGAGAAGCATAAAGTATCAGCCACTGAGTCGATTTTGAAGTCCCTTGGCCTTACACCCTAGTTAATGGCATATCTTGCCTAAATCTCCTTCTCTACACGTAAAGTTTGCAACTTTACGTGTGGAATAGGCTTGGGAAGGGTGGATCTATAGTTTGGAGTCCATGCATGACTCAAAAATCCTCTGCATGTAAGGAGATCTGAAGGGACTCGACAATTCCTTTGAGTGGACTCGGCGAGTATCATGAAGTTTTGGAGAAACTCAACGAGTGGGATGAACAACTCGTCGAGTCGTATGAAGATTGCCTTGGACTCGGCGAGTCTGTTCTTGGACTCGGCGAGTCAGGTCGCAAAACCCCAAACCCTTCGAGTTGTGACTCGAATCAGTGAGTCGGGTGGAGACTCAGTGAGTTGAACAGGTCTGGACTCAGAAATCGGTAGACTCGGCGAGTCATGGACTGACTCGGCGAGTCAAGTCGCGAATGAAAGGAATCTGATCATTTTGAACTCGGCGAGTCAGTAGGGTGACTCGGCGAGTAGGGTTGACCTGGAAGGTTGACTTTGACCAGGACTTTGACTTTGGACCAGGGTGAACTTGATTGTCTTTCGGGGGTCAGTTAGACTCAGTGTTGCATTGATATTGGTAGTTCGGGGAGCAAGGGGAGCAGGAGTTCCGTGAGTTGTCGGGAAGCAACTAGTGAGATCATCAGCAAGTTCAGCCAGTTCAGGTGAGTTTCCCTTTGTGTGAATGGGTCTAAGGCCACAATGTCGGCCCATGTAGTTATGAGTAGAAGACCTGGGGGTTAGCCCTAGGCACAGTATGCTAGCATTGTTTGCAGTACGAGGTCCAGTAATAGTGGGCGGGCGCCCCAGGAATTGTTTATATATGATAGTTTATACTTGTTGCCTGTGTGATACATGTATGTACCTGGTAGGGAGGTGAGTGTGGGCGAGGTCCCGTATCTCACCAATAGCAGAGTGTGGATGGGGTTCCATATCTCACTAGTAGCAGATTAGGGGCGAGGCCGAATTAGAACAGGAGTAGGAGTGGGCTAGCCCCGTACCTCACTACCATTAGGAGCATGGATGGGGTTCCATAACTTCTCAGTAGCAGGACATGGGCGAGGCCCAGGAAAGGCGAACCCTTAGGACAGAACCAGTTGCATGTGTTAGTTGTGTGTTATGAAATGTTTATGTGTTATTATTCGTTGACGGGCGAGGCCCTGTGACAGGCGAGGCCTAAGTAAAACAGATCTGTATCCGAGCGGGGCTCGAAGCCAGGCGGGGCCTGGAGCGGCGGGGCCGTTGTAGCGGGCGAGGCCCGAGGTAAGGGGGCGAGGCCCAAGATAGGGGGCGTGGCCCAGTATGTGCAGTATGTGGTTATGCATGGTATGTGGTAGGGTGGGGAACTCACTAAGCTTCGTGCTTACGGTTTTCAGTTTTGGTTTCAGGTACTTCCGGTAGCGGAGGAAAGAGCTCGGGGTGATCGCATGGCACACACCATAGATTAGACAGCCTGGGGATGTTTACTCTGATAACGAACATATGTTTTGAAAACTTATACTCATATTATGTTTTGGAAGGATGATGTTACTTTAAGTAATGATTTATTAAAGAAATTTTTGGTCTTAAATTTTGGGTCGTTACAAGTTGGTATCAGAGCCTTGGTTTGAGGGATTCGGTTTGGAAGGATGATGTTACTTTAAGTAATGATTTATTAAGTAATGATTGTTTATATGTTTATATGTTATATGGGCATGTATTTGTCTGTGGTTGAGGCTTACTACTACATGCGTGAGCCAACAAACCTGGGGCATTCCTATCCGATGGTTGATTGGGCTCGACGGTATTCCATCCCGAGGATGATTGTACCCGTTGTATATGTATATATATATATATATATATATATATATATATATATATATATATATATATATATATATTGGCATTCCAACTTGGGGTATTCCATCTCAAAGGATGACTAGACCCGAAGGTTGACTGGGCCTGGGGGTATTCCAACCCAGTGATTGATTAGACCCGACATGTTTGTTATTTTATATAGTGAGACTGGACTACTTTGTGCATCAGTCAACAGGCTGGGGGTAACCAACCCAATGGTTGATTGGACATGACATGTTTTGGTATTCCATCGTAATGGTTGATTAGACCCAACATACTTATGATACGAGAGTATTCCATCCAAGGATGACTAGGCCCATCGTAGACATGCCTAGTATTCCAGCCCGAGGCTGATTCGGCCAAGCACGAGTGTTTGTGCATGTGCTTTGTTGGTCTGATGGTATTTAGGGGAACTCACTAAGCTTCGTGCATACAGTTTTGGTTTATGGTTTTAGGTTCTTTGAAGGACCATGGTAAGGCGAAGGCTTGACCGTACACATCCTAGGTTTTACGAGTGATTGAATCTTGGGAGACTCTAATTTTTAATAATGTTTTGGAAACTACAATTTTGTAAACACTTTTAATAAAATGGAAAAAATTGCAAAAATGGTCCCTATGGTTGGAAAAATTATGTGACTTTGGTCCAAAAAAGTTTGATGGTGCACTAATGGTCCAATTTTGGATCTTTTTATTGTTTTCGGTCCCCTATCCACTTAAAAAGACTATTATACCCCGTATAATTTCTTTTTCCAATTCTTTTAATTGTTATAACAATTAAATTATTTAAAATTTATATCTTAAATATTAAATAACTTAGGCCCACTCCACACCACACACGACACAACCTAAATTGCTTCATGCTCTCCATCTCTTTCTCTTCCATCGAGATCATCAACCATTTTTCTGTAGGAGATGCCATCAACTACCACATCAATCCCCACTACTATTACTGCTATTAAAAACCACCACCACTACTTCCATTGACCACTAGCCTTCTTCACTTAACTATAGATAACCAAATATTGTGGCCGCCATCATCCAACCACTAAAATAAATCATGTTCATCTAAACGTCGATTTACCCAACTCCAATTAATCTCAAGAACACCTACATCAGAAACCACTAACAATAGGATGGAAAATGATACCACCAACTCCCTTTATTGTCCATATCTAAACCTAGTGATGCAAGGGGTACTTAAACCTATAAAATAAACCCAAAAATCATTCCCAAATCAAACCCCCAACTCTATCTCCAACGATAAGCAATCGATTCAAGCTTCATCCCTTTCTCTGCCACTGCAAGCTCATTCGTATAAAATCTATTGAATGCCCTTGCTCTCTTTTCTCCCATTCTCTACTCCCTTTCTCAGGCACTTCTAATCACACAGACTTTGCTAAACTGGACTTTTACTCCTTCCTTGATGATGGGTCTGGTACCTCGCCAACTGCTCTAAAGAATGGATTCGCTGCTTCTTTCTCTTCTTCCTAGCCTACAACAAAGCTTATATTGGATCCCTCCAAGGTTGATGTTATTTCGGCTTATCATCTTTGTCAACCCACCTTAGAGGTTATCTTTTCCTCTCCTTCATATGAGACGCCACAACAACGATCTGATCCACCATCCACACCACCACATCCTGCTGCTTCACCAGTCGATCCATGAGGGCCTAGATCAATACATCATATGACAAATCAATCAAAACCCAAGATTACTAAACCAAAACATCTTCCAAATTTCGCTCACTTTGTCCATCGTGCTGAAGTGTAACTGAGTACTCAACTCCTCATGTAACTTCCTCCAAAACCTGGATATGAAATGAACATCCCAGTCCGAAACCACCAAAACTGGCATCCCGTGTCGAACCACCACATCCCAAATGTAGATGTCAGCTAACTTCTTAACAGATACACTCTTGGTAATTGGTATGAAATGTCTACTCTTGGTCAATATATCAACAATAAACCAAATTGAATCAACTGCATGTGTCATCCTTGGTAGATTTGTGATGAAATCCATGGTAATCTCTTCTCATTTTGCACATGGGAATGGGTAATGACTGCATCTTGTCATGAGGTCTCTGATGTTCGCCCTTGACTTTCTTGTAAGTCAAGAACCACTCAAAAAACCATGTTATCTCCTTCTTCATACATGTCCACCAATAACTCAACAAAGGCTACTATGGCGGTTGATGCTTTGATCCGTAAGCATGTGAGTACTCCTATCAGGGATATTTCTTTGAGGATGGTTATTACTTTGTCATTGTTGGATATGATCAAAAAGGCTTTGGTGAATGGATTGAAAAAGGATAATTGGAAGGTTGAGCAAATCTAGGAGCAACTTCATTTATTTTTCAGAGATAGTCGGGGGTTGTTAACTCAAATGAATAAGTCACATACTAGCGATCACATCCGGTACTGCACGGGCATCATCGGTGGTCAGCCGAAATACCCTGCTCTTCACTACAGGTACCTCCGCCTTGCTCTGGTGGCCATCAGTACTCCTCAAGGGCTGCTGGTGTAGGTGTCATCACTTCATATCCTGCAAATCTCAGACAATTGGCCTTTTTATGGCGAGTTTGATTGCAATGAAAGAAAATCATAGCACTCCGGGGGCAGTCACTACTCATATGACCCGGCTGACAACAACTAAAACATCCTGAAACCACCACTCAACATTCCCTACTATGCGACTTGCCCTAACGGCCCCGATTTTGCTGGCCCCTAGTGCGTAAATCAGAAGTCTTGGGCGTCTTAGCCTGGCCTACTATTGTCTGCACCTGCTCCGGCTTGCGCTTCGTCCGAAGAGCCGACTCAATCTCTCACTCATGGGCCTTCTCAATCATATCATTCAGGATCTTGTAGCCCGAAAAGCTCACAAACTTCCTGATATCATCCCTTAACATGTTGTGGTATCTCGTCTTCTTCATCTCCTCATCCGTAGTGTACTGTGGAACCAATAGAGCCCTCTCACGAAACGTAGCGGTAACCTCCGCCACAACTCAATAGTCTGGAAAAGGTCCTGAAACTCCCTCGCCAGTTGCTACACCTCGATTGCTAGTGCAAACTCCCTATGGAACCTCGAAACAAACTCCTACCAAGTCACGATTGTCACAACCGCAAAGCCTACAGCTCGCCCTACCTCATCCCACCGGTCGTGAGCTCAGTCCATCAGCAATCAGGATGTGAATCCCACCTTTACCCCCTTAGGGAAAAATCTCTTCTATTGCGTATTCTCCGTGTTAGCGATCTAGCTTCAGCTAGCGATAGGGTCCTTAGCCCTTAAGAACTCTGGAGCTCTACACGTCATGAACTCCCAAAAGTAGGGAGTTCACACTCCAATCTGACCTGCAGCAATCTCAACTTGAAAGGACCTGATCCACCCATCCATAAGCTCCATAATCCCCTCCTTGATGGTACCAAACATCATAGGAGTAGAATCCAAGATACCACGAGTAACCTCGGCCGCAATGAACTTGTGCAACCTCTCATCAATTAGTTATATGCCTAAGCCAGAACCTGAACCAAAATCAGAACTAGAACCTTCTCCTCGAGTGATCATCACCATACTTAAGCTGAAATACAAACATATAAACAATCAGCATAAACTCGAGGGAACTCGCAACAAAAAAGGTACCCTTGGAGTCCCCATTATGTTCTTGTGTTTAGTATAGATTCTATGTTTCTAGTAGTACGGGCCCAATACTACCTTTCACACTTATCTGTACCATCCTTAAGAGTTTTCCTAATTCCTTTAAGTCACCATACTAGAACCATATATGAATCCTACGCTAAATAGCATACATATCCTAGACCTTCCTAGGAACCCTCAACTCCCACCCCTTACAATACCGAGAACCTCAATCAACAATGTTGGTTGCCTTATACAAGCATGTTATACACACAATGAAATCATATAGACTGTCAAATGATGATTCTAACCTAAGTCCACAACCAAATAAGGAATAGAAAATGAGGCTAAATTGATCATTCTAGGGCTATATGATCCTAATTGTATACAACTTTAAAAGCATAAACTTAGCAATTAATTGAGCCAATATCCATTCCAAGTAAAAAATACCATCCATTCCTCCTAGGCTATAAGGTATGACACAAATCCGATAATTCTATCATATGATTCCTAAAAATAGCATGCAATTCACATATCAAGCATACTTATCATTATACATAGGTAAGTGTAATATTGGAACCACTTACTTGAGCTCAGCTAATCGCACACATCGTACCCTTTTCTTCTTAGTAAAATATTTTTAGAAATGTAATTTCTTTTCTTTTTAAAAGATTCTCATTTCCTCAGTTTGAGCTCTAACACAAACGAAATTGTGTCTGAATCCCTCAAACCATGGCTCTGATACATAACAGCTAGCATTCCATACAACAAATAACAGTTCAGCATTGGTGCCTTTGGCCCCTGGATGCAGTGAGGAGACTCATCTCATAGACAAACGAAAATCTTGAAACAACACGTTGCTCCAGTAACCAACTTTATCGGTCACCTTTACAAATAACAATGACCAAAACTTAGACTACAACTCAAAATACCCTTTTGTCAAACTTGGTTAAAATCTGGTCCAAGTCAAAAATTCAATAGAGTCAACTCAGCTGAGAAATCATAGCATCTAAAACGGACACATAGGGTCCTCATGCATTTGTTTAGAATGTGAAACAGACCATGGACGATTAGCATTCTAAGTGGATGCATAATTTTCTCTAGTTGCTTCCTTTTTATTCTATTAATATCTTAGTCCTTAAGTTCTTTCATCCAAATTCTAGATCTAGGACTCAAATGATGTCCTTAACCATAAAGTTTCCAACTTTATGGTATAGCGCGACTATTAAGTTCCCAATAACAAAAAACCTAACTTCTTAACTCATGAATACAACGTAGATCATGGATGGAGGGAAACTAACAATCAAGATTGCATTTTTGTGCTTATAAACACTCCAAAACATCTGAAAGGATAGTTTATATGAATTAGAGTAACTCATACTCATAATACTAAGCTTATGGGACCAAAATTAGCATAAAACCATGTCTAAACATGATCTAGGTATAACTTCATCAAGCTCAAAGCTTTTTACCTCCAAGAGATACCAAATGATGATGAGATTCTAGATCCAAGTTGCTTCACTTCTCTAAGATGGTCTCCTTTTCTTTCTTCTTCCTTCAAGATCACAAAAATACATTTTAATGGCTCAAGAATGGACTGGAGTTTGTTATGGATGAAAGTGGGTTGGAGGCTGATGAGAGAAAGAAGTCTTGGGGTTTAAGGATGAATAAATAGGATCCAAACCCTAAGAATTAGAGTTTTGAGTCCAGGACAAGAACGCATAGCGTCCATAATGGACGTGTAGCATCCTTTAGAATTCGCATTTTCTCCAAAACACTACAAGGGGCCCATTTTTCCAAAATTTTCCATATCGAGGGTATAAATGGAATACCTGAAAATCAAGATGTTACAACTAATCATGTTTGCAAGTTGTCCAAAGCTCTATATGGACTAAAACAATCCCCATGAGCATGGTATCATCATCTAAGCTCAATTTTTTCTTTCAAACGGGTTCAGTTGCAATCGTATAGACACCTCCTTATTCATCTATGCTAAATACTCTTATTTTATGTACTTGTTGGTCTACATAGATGATCTCATTCTCACTGGTAATCAAGAATCGCTAATCATTTCTTTTACTACTCTTTTAAATGAATAATTTGTTATCAAAGATCTTTTCTTGGCATGGAGGTCGGCTTTACCGATGATGGTTTGTTTTTATGGCAGTCCAAATATGCTAAGGGTGTCCTTAGTCGAGCTGATTTACTTGATTCCAAACCAGTTCCCATGTTGATAGCTACTTGTGATACATTTACTTCAAATGGACCATTGTTTTTTGGTCCTACTCTCAACCGTTCATTAGTTGGAGCTTTACAACATTTAACTATTACTCGATCTGTTTTATCGTATGTTGTTAATCAAGCAAGTAAATATCTTCATGCTCCTACTCATGCTCACTTTCAATTAGTAAAACAAAACTTGTAGTATGTCAAGGGCACTATTTCATTTGGTCTTATTTTTCGCCGTCCATATACTAATAACATCTTAGGCTACTCTGATGCTGATTGGGCTTGTTGCCTTGAAACACGTCGATCCACTTATGGCTACTACATATTTCTCGATGGAAACTTGGTTTCTTGGAATGCAAAGAAACAACCCACTATCTCAAGATCAAGCTATGAATCAGAGTATCATGTTGTAGCTAACACTACAACTGAGATAGTGTGGATCACTCACCTTTTACGTGGGTTACATCCCCTACCTTCGGATCGACCAACTCTGTTATGTGACAACAAAAGCGCTCTCATCATTAATCAAAATCTAGTCTCCCATAAACGAGGCAAACATATTGATCTAGACTATCACTTTGTTCGAGAATTAGATGCTTCTGATAAACTCTACACCAAGTTCGTTTCCACCAAGCTTCAGGCGGCAAATATTTTCACTAAAAGTCTTCCGCATGCCCGGTTTGAATAATTCCGTGCTATGTTATGACTTGGTCCACCACCCATTCTTTGAATGGAAAGATGTTGCACTGGAAGATGGTTACTATAAAAATCTCATCTATTCCATGAAGTAGCAGTTAAATTCCAAAAAGGATATTGGTGTCATAAAAAACTTAAGGACTAAATATGTTGAGTTGGAGTTTCTCCTGAATAAGGAGAAGAGTCTAGTGACAAGCATGGAGAAGGCGATGTGTGATTCCAAGAAGAGCATACTTATGTGCAAGCTGTTGGTAGTTTTTCTAGTTATTGGGTATGTTTGTTTTGTTTTTAAGTTGTCTAATTAGTGTTGGGATGTGAAGCTTTTGGTGTAGCTGTTAGTGTAAGGTGTATGTATTGGGATGTGAAGATTTTTTGTATCTTTTGTAAAGTCATCCTAAAGTGGTAATGTGTTGCATTTTGTATCTTTTGTAAAATCCCAATGACAATTGATAATTAGCTTTAATGTAAATTCCCAACGATATATAACTGGAATGGAAAGTTTATGTGGATAGTGGAATGGAATTGTTTATGCTAATAGAATTGTTTATGTTATTCAAAGGAAACATGCATGTATGGTTTGATTTCCCTATATGAATATAATTATATTGGTTGCAATCGTCCTTGTAAAATTACCAATTGTATGGGGACCATTTGCATACATAGTGGATCTTTTATTATAGGGAAATAGGACCTTTCAACCCATTAAAGTAATATATCTGGTACCATATACCATATTAACATTCATGCATATAATTCCAAACTATTCCATGCAGAATATATAAAAAGCCATCACCTTTTCTTATAGCTAAACACATTAAAAGACAACATTCTTCAATTAGCTTAAAATGGCAACATACTATCATAGTTGCCAAAAATTACCATATTACACAAACACAAAGTCAAAATTACCATCATCCTAATAGACTTACATTAAATCAATATTACAAAAACACAAACCATAACACCCTATCCTAATAAATTATAAGAGCTTTTCCCTTGGAATTTCCAGGGTCATCAACACCACCAACTGTCTTTCCTAATTTCATCTTCAATTTCTCTTTGAATTTCTTCTCCTTATCCTCTTCAATATATTTAAAATTGGTCTAACTTGCTGCACTTACACAATAGGAACCTCAACAACTTCCTCAACCACAACATTAACTATAGCCTGACCATCTTCAAACACACCATTAGCTTAACCCTGACCATCTTCAACAACATCATTAGCTTAACCCTGGCCATCTTCAACCACACCATTTGCTTCACGCTGAATATCTTCAACCACACCATTTGCTTCACCCTGACTACCTTCAACATTTTCAACCTCAACATACTCACAAACAAAATCTTCAACATCATAACTTCTAGGAGGAGTCATGTGCATATACTGAGCACTTCCCCGTGCGCTACTAGATTTAGAATCATTAAGAGTATCCTGGAAATCATTTTGAGTAGTATCCACCTGAATTAGAGTCAATTCAACCTCATCATGTTCTTGAGGTTTACTTGTACTAGCCTACATTATAGAAAATAATCATGTAAGTGGATAAGCACATGTAAATACTTTAAATAGAAAATGGTTTTACATGTCCTGCTTTATTCCTTGGACAAAGTTTTTGTTTCTTTTTTTTCCCCTCATTTACATCTTAGGGTCTTCTTTGTGGACAAGTAGCCTTATTGTGACCTATCTCCTTGCATATACTGCATTTGATCTTCTTTCCTGTCTTAGAAACCTTGTGTTTTCCTTTATTCTCTGTAGTGGATTTCTTCCTATTAGTAGTTGGCCCACCAGGCATCCTTTTACTAATAGGACGCAATGATGGATCATAGTTGGTATGTGGCCACATGTCACTCCCATTGATAGGGGCAATTCTGTAACTATATGCATTCCTAAAGGTTGTGGTGCTATACATGTTGCCCACATAGGCTTCTACATCCCTATTAAGATAGGATATGCTTGCTACAATATGAGCACATCCATATCCATTCAATTGTCATAACCTACAAGAACATGTTTTCCTTTCTAAGTTCGCTTGATATGCATTTGTTGCTCCCCTAACCTCGAACTGGTTTAATCCACTAGGCAGTACCTGATAATCCCTCTAGACCATCTTAAGCAAATTCACCTTATCCGTGCCTATGCTCTACATATGGAAACAACTCCTTAACAGCTTCTATCAAACCCTGTAAAAAGAAGAAGATTTAAATCAAATAGTGTAAATTAAGTATACTTAAATTACAATGTAATAAACTAACCTTATGTTGGTCTGACATTAAACTGAATCCATTTCCTAAATTCAAGTGTAGATTCTCAATGAGAAGTTCTAAAAACCACTTCCAATTTTGCTTGTTCTCCACACATACCACAGCCCAAGCAATAGGATATATCTTGTCATTTTCATCCCTCCTAACTACACAAAGCAATTCCCCCTTATAAACACCTTTCAAAAAACAACCATAAAGACATATTATCCTTCTACATCCTTCCATCCAACCTTGTTTTACTCCTTGAAAACAAACATAGAACTTGCTAAAATACTTCTTTCCATCTGGGCCAATCTCCACATCTAATTTTACAGTTGACCCTCGATTAGTCCTCAAAATCTCATGACCATATGACCATAGCCTACCATAATGTTCAACAAGACTACCTTCAATAAGTTTTAGTGCATACTTCTTTGCTCTCCTGCATTGGCCCAACTAACTTGGATACCAAATTTTGTCATTACCTTTACCCTAAGCTTCCTTACACTCAATTTTTGACTTTGCATAATTTCTTTGGTATAATATGCCCCAATCCATGAATATGTCACTAGTGACCCTAACTTGAAGTTCCTAGCACAATTATGATCATTTTTAGTGACTTGATTTGGAAACTCTGTTCATCACTCATCCAAGAAGCCCATAGTGTAAATGTGCAAGCACCCTTACTACACCTAACCAAAAGTATTTTCCTATCATATTTTTTCAAAACAAAGTTGATATCCATTAGCCACTGCATGCTTACACAACACTGATTTAACTTGGGCTGGATCCCTAAATCTCATTCCAAGAATTGGTTTTTGTTTTTTCTAGTGTATCAACTCATTAAAAATTGCATGCATGGGTGGTTCATCATCATCTACAATGTTGTTATCCTCACCCTCATCAACACATAACTTACTCAGGAAAGGATCATTTGATGTCCTATTCATAATAACTACATCCTCATTTGAATTCCACATTCCCATTCCTAAGTTCATCTATATTATCCTCATTTTCACCATCAATACAAGACCCATGATCATCATCAACCTCCTCATCATCAAACCACCCATCTACTCCCACTCCAACATGATCGATATAAACAGAAATTACACCATCTGTTCCATAAGCATCAAATATAGAAGCAGTGAATTCCACATCATCTGAAATGGGATTAAGCCAATCCATCAGGGAAAGGCTTGGTTCACAGTAGTACATCTTTTTAACCTCCTCATGCATGAAACGTTCGAAGAAAGTGACACACTCAGAAAATTTCATTGAAGAAAAATCAACATCATTAAACATGGTTTTGACACCACCAGTGTAAGAGAAAGGATTTCAAGTAAATACCCCCTGATAGTTGAGTTCCACCATCGCAAAAAATCCATTAGGTTCCGATTGTGCCATTCCACCGACTGCTTTGATTCTTTAGCTCAACCACAAATATCCTTGAAAAACCATAGCTCAGTTTCGTGATTTGGTGATAAATGAAGAACACAAGTCGACGGGTGAAGCAAGTGAGTTTAAGTATCGACCCCTATATCATTAATTGACATGGCAAATCCTACGTGTAATATGTTTACTACATAAACTAACTATTAAATGAAAGTAATTTATACCTAGACAAAGTCAATCGTGAAACCATTAAAAATCGAGGAAAATGACTTAATTGGCAGGTAAAATATGACTTTAGTAACTTAATTGACTAAAAAAAACTTTAGTGACCAAATTGGTCAAATGGAAAAAGTTCGATGTGCTACAATGTCATTTTCCCAACATGTTTACAATTTTGCAAGTTTTTCTTCAAAATTCTACAAAAGGTCAAATTTCATAAATTATAAAACATTTGAAACAAAATAATTTTTTCAAAATATTTGGCTTTATTTTTTTTTTTATTCTTCTCGTAAATAAGTTCTTGAAAATTATTAAACTATTAAGTTTTTTGGTTAATCATTTAAAAAATCAAGAGAATTAATTCGTAATCTTGAAAAGCTAATTTGCGTATCTATGTTCAATAATATCATAAGTGCCTGTTAAAAGTCAAAAAAAACTATCAAAATTATATTTTAATTTAGATAACTATTATTACTTAAAAATTATATATTTATAAAACAAACACAAGTGAAGCTTTTCGCGTTATTCTAAATATTGTCTTTGTAGATAAACACAAAGATTTTCAATCTCAGTTTAAAAACTCTAGACTAATGTCAAAACCACGTGCTTTGGTTTTTTCAATTAACAATATCATTAAACTGTTACTAAGAAATTTGTTGAGTCAGGTAAAAATATAGAAATAACTAATAATTTACATATGAGAAATTAAATATCAAGCTACTTTTGTTTCTATTAATTCTCCTACCTAATTAAATGATTACATGTGTCATATTAGTATCTTAAAATATCATTAAATTTCACTAAATGAACATTAAATGTTACACATATCACTATTTAATTGGTAGAATCATATATAGGAATATATATATATATATATATATATATATATATATATATATATATATATATTTAAATTCTCTGGCAAATATAACATTTTTCATCATTTCTATACCCGCAGTAACATTCAAGTAATGCCCTTTGATTTCTCATGTTTCAGCATGTGATTTAAAAATAGCTTCGGTACAAAGTAAAAAACGGTCTCTCCAATGCATAAATGATTGAAAGTTCACGTTCTCATCATCTTTAGTAAAATCAAGGTCACCACGAAGACATTCATAAACAGCTCTACCGTAGTTTTTATTTTATAATGCTTGGTGGAGTAGGGCGCCAAAGAGCTCAACACCATGATGGCATACTCGACAAACATGATGGCGTACTCAGCAAACATTACCCCACCATTGTGGCATACCAAAGAAAGAGAAGCCCTAAGAGAGTGGGCTGCTGAGAAGTGTGCATGTGTTTTTTCCATCTACGTTTGATAATTTTAATGTCATTTTTATATATATCATTTAAATGACTGTAACACCCTAAAAATCACGAGTAAAAAATTTCATTTAAATTATAATCAAAATACTAATGTAACTTTATCCAAACATTTAAAGGCATTAAAAAATAAAACAATTATTCATTCCCCAAAATCACATAATGCGGAAAACACGTGTGTATGCGAAACGGTCAAGTCGGGCCCTTCCCTTTCAAACCAGATATACCTGAAACCATAAACCACAAATTGTAAGCACAAAGCTTAATGAGTTTCCAAAATACTACATGCATAAATGATTAGCCTTTTGTGGATATATCTCGATAAGGACCCTCCGATCACGTGTCTCAGCGAGGATCCTCCGGTCTCTCGTATCTCAAGTCGGGGCCTTCCCTTTCGAACCAGATATACTTGAAACCAAAAACCACAAACTGTAAGCACAAAGCTTAATGAGTTCCTCAAAATACCACATACATAAATGATTAGCCTCTCGTGGATATATCTCGATAAGGACCCTCCAGTTACGTGTCTCAGTGAGAACCCTCTGGTCTCTCGTCTCAGTAAGGACCCTCTGGCCTCAACTCAAATAATATAGCAGCATAAGTGATAAAGGAAGAGATGCAATAACACATATTTCGGTATAAGCAAGAAAGACCCTCCAGTCACACCTAAATTTCTACACAGGTAAGTATAGTGAGAAGACTCACCTTGAATGCATAAGCTTACTAACAGAAATCCCCAGCTGTTGTCCTGACGGCTCCCCGAGCTATTAGAACCAACATAATACTCAATCAGCAATTGGGTTCCATTTTAAGGCTCAAAATCCACACTTGGGGTAAAATGACCATTTTAACCCTAACCCAACATGAGCCAAAACTGAGGCCCAATCCCAAGACCAAAAAGGCCCAAACCAAAATATCCATAAAGACCAATTAACGGCCCAATTTTCCAAATTAGGCCCCAACCCCATATGGGACTTATCTTAAAGCCCAAAACTTCCCTTAGTCAAATAGTTGATCTCAGATTGCCCAAAGGCCCAAACAACAAGTTCAATAAAGTGGCCCAAAGGTTCGAAACCCAAAAACACACCAACCACAACTCCACACCGAACGTGGGGCGTACGCTCAACTACATTAGGCGTACTCGAGGAATCCTGATCACGACCTTAGCTTGGTACGTTGGGCATACCATTAGTTACACGGGGCATAACCGGGACTTTTCCGAAACCCAAACTACGACTTAATCTGTTAAGTCCTTGCATTAAAAACTCAGAAGACCTTCAATCTAAGCTCTTAATGCATAATGTCGGCACCTTTATGCATTTGCATGACTCAATAGGACCCAACTACCATCTTAATCTATTAAGACCCATTCTATTCCAACTAGATCATGCATGGACCAATATTAAATATCAAGAAAGCATTTTTTTGAACTAGAAACATCATAATAGGCAAGATCTATCACTTCAAGCTCTTGGAGGACTCAAAATCACAAGGAGAACTTAATACACCAAAAACCCCTTAATCTTGCCCTGTACTCAAGCTAGCATAAGAAGAAATCAAGATAAGAACTTTATACCTTGAATGAGCTGGGAATGAAGCTAAAAGTATGGATCTAAAATTTTCCTTCGAACCACAAGCTAG
This sequence comes from Lactuca saligna, assembly GCF_052625555.1. Lineage (NCBI taxonomy): Eukaryota > Viridiplantae > Streptophyta > Magnoliopsida > Asterales > Asteraceae > Lactuca > Lactuca saligna. The sequence goes on from NC_136422.1 coordinate 29,794,704, forward strand.
AACCAAGCACCTTTTTCTTGAAAATGAGTAAAACACACCAAAATACATACTTAGAACTCTCAAACACTCAAAATGAGATTAGGGTTTCCGAAATGAGGCTCAAAGACAATGAAGGCTGAGAAATGAAAGAGCCTTGAGGTCATAAGGATTTTAAATAGTGCCCAAACTCTAAAAATTTGGGTTTGGCACCTTGCTCATTATGTTGGGCGTAGCCCCAACTTACGCTGGGCGTACTCACCCAGGCACGTGCCCTCTAAACCATGCACACATGGGACCAGCTTGCCAAAATTTTCCACCAAGGGCCATTTCTACCAAATACTTCAAATTGCCATAACTTCTTTATTTTAGGTCAGTTTCCAACGAACCTTATATCCACAAAAATGTGCCGAGAATCCCTACGCTTCTCACGACACACCATAGCCTTAAAACTTCCCGAACAAAACCCAAAATCCATAAAAGACCGAGTTATCAAATTACAATTATACACTTGACCTCTGAAGACACAATCGAACACTTGGATTACTTAAACCATAACACCTACATCAGAAAAGACCAAAACCTTTCTTCCCCAATTCCCTAAGCCTCATAACAACTGAAGATTGGGTCGTACCCCAAATAATGAAGAAAATCCAAAATCGAGTGTTACAACTCTCCCATACTTAAATTAGATTCCGTCCTAGAAATCGATCCTTACTAACACTAGGATCATACCAAATAACCCGAGGAATGCAACCAAAAATTCTAAGCATATAACGACCTTCCCAAGACATCCGAACCCAAACTGAAACTTCCAACCCGAAGAAAAATGAACCCTTAGCCCCCGAAGGAAACCACTTCTACCCTTCCGAAACCTGGAATCTGCATTGGTCTGACTCCCCGAAAGACCGCCCATGCAGAAACAACTCCATGCCAAGTCCTCATCGAATAATAGACTAAACAAAAAACTTACATCCTGGTTATCTTGATGCTGCCAATAGAAACAAAGTCACTGACCATAAATGGATACACAACACTTATGCTTGACAAAAGGCTCAGATAATCCTTCGAGTTGGAGATTCATCCCTGCAATGGTTAGACTCAAACGAGAGCTGTGCAACAGGGTCAAATCAATTACTCTGAGTGTAACATCCCGAGATTTGGCAGGTATTCCCGAACCCTCTTCTATCATTACCTTATCATTTATAGTCCTTCGGGTTAGAAGTGAAGAGCCAAGATAAGTTTAATGTAACACTCATAAAATTTAAACCAATTTAAAAATTTTCAACACAATTAAAAACCATTTAATCATTACATAATTTGTTTTTAAAATCATAATCATCAGAGTATCCCGGTTTTCCAACCATAAAAACATAGCAGCAGCAGGAGCGGTACGATCATGCCTTCGCCTTTACTCGATCACCCGAAGTACCTGAAACAAAAACTGAAACTGTAAGCCCGAAATCTTAGTGAGCTAACCCCCAAAATATCACCCTTACACAACCATAATCATATCATATCAATAAATACAGGACAACCTGCATAATGAGCCTTCAGCCTGACTGGACCGCCTCGCATGGCCTACAGCCTATCTGGACCACTCCCGAGCCTTTGGCATGAATGGACCGCCTCGCAGGGCCTACATCTTATCAAGACTGCTCATCATCTATGTTGGCCTACCGGATAAAGCAGGACCGCCTCAGCCCAACTCCCAATCAAACAGACATATGAACATAGATATCATACGCTAGTTTATATCATATAATAGTCAAACCGATCTAATAGATCACTAATCATAGTACCATCCCAAAACTGGGATACAAACCTAACTGGTCACTAACATAGCATCATTCTATAATCAAGACACTAGCCTAACCAAACCACTAACATAGCATCATTCTGTAATCAAGACACTGACCTAACCAGGTCACTAACATAAGCATATCACCATCCTAACTACCAGGATGTAAACCAATAAAGATATCATGCCATAATTTGGATACAATCATAAAGGGCCAGCCTTGGTGCCTTAGACCCTACTGATATAGTGAGGATAACTCAACTCGAAACTGTCGACTTGAAAGTAAGCTCAAACTCTCAGATCACCGCCACGAACTCCACCACCTATATTATTGTAAAACCTTACATGTAAATTTCCAATTTCCCAAAACGTCCCCGAAATTCCGTTGGTCAACCCTTAGAAAAAGTCAGAGTCAACTGTCAAGGTCAACAGTCCATGTTGACCTCAACTTGTCGAGTACCCACAGCTACTCGCCGAGTTCCATGCATAACTCGCCGAGTCACTAGAGTGACTCGTTGAGTTTTCCTTGCAACTCGTCAAGTTCACATATGTCCAAAGGTCAGGAAAACCCCATCCGACTCATCGAGTCATTCTTCTGACTCTTCGAACCCACGAAAATCTTCATCGGACTTGCCGAGTTGACCATGCAACTCGCCGAGTACCTTCAGTCCTTCATCCATACAGATGCTTTTTAAGCCATGCAATGGCTCCAAATTGTAGATCCAACTTCCCAAGGTATGTTTTCACGTAAACTTGCAAACTTTACGTGCATGCAAAGCTCTAAAGTCTTAAAATGGAAAAGCTAGGCTTACAAAGAAGTCTTATACTTGAGGGGAGGTTCATACTTGCCAATGTTGGCAACTTTATGGCCTTAGAGACCAAAGAGAGTGCAGATCTGAAGTTGCAACTTCAGATCCTAACTCAAACACAAGAAAAGTCTCCTAAAAACCATCCAAAAGAGATCTAGGGAGAAATGAGCCAAAGTAACAGCTTAATACCTTCAAAAGGGTGCCCATGAAGTAGATCTCTGATTCCCCATGAGTTCCTTGCTTCTAATAACTTGTTCTCCAGAAGATTTTCTCACCAAAATCCTTCTTTAAAGCTTAACACACTAAGAAAGCACACACACAAGCACACGAATTTAGGGTTTTAGAATGACAAGATGTTGTAGAGGGGAGGCTGGGGAGGCAAATGATCCTTTAAATAGGGTGAAAAACCACAAAAATTAGGGTTTCATCCTCCAGCTCCTACTCGTCGAGTCCCTCCTTGGACTCAGCGAGTAGGTCACTTAAACGCGTGGACTAACCCGCTTCTCCTCGACTAGTCGAGCAACCAACTCGTCGAGTAGACCTCGAAACCACAAAGATCTTATAACAAAAGAAATCAATACTTGGGAATCGGGGCGTTACAATTCTCCCCCAGTTAAACTAGACTTCATCCTCGAAGTCCGATGAGAACAACGTTGGATACTGCTCTAGCATCTCTGCCTCCATCTCCCATGTCCACTTGGATCCCCTCCGATGCTCCCACTGCACCTTCACCAAAGGTATCTCCTTGTTCTGCATAACTTTCTTCTTCCTCTCTACTAGTATGGCCACGATCCTCTCCACGTAATTTAAGCGCTCATCAACCTGAATATTATCCAACGACACCACTGTCTCCTGATCCATAATGCACTTTCGCAAATGTGAAACATGGAAAGTGTTGTAGACCCGACTAAGCTCCTCCGGTAGCTCTATCATGTATGCCACCTTGTTGACCTTGGCACTGATCCTCAATGGCCCACTGTAACGGGGACCCAATTTCCCACTCTTCCTAAAACGGATCACACCCTTCCAGGGTGAGACCTTCAGGAGTACCATATCACCCACGTGGAACTCTAACTCAGATCGACGTCTATTGGCATGACTCTTCTGCCGACTCTGAGCGGTCTGTAGTTGCTGCCTAATCTGATGTATCTTCTCGATAGTCTACAAGACTACCTCCATCCATCCCATCACCCTATGTCCAACCTCACCCCAAAAAACAAGGTGCGACATCTCCTCCCATACAACAACTCAAAAGGGGGGGGGGGCGTCGATGCTGGAATGATAGATGTTGTTGTAGGAAAATTTCGCAATAGGTTAGTGGGAATCCCAGCTCCCACCAAAATTAATAACGCACGCCCTCAACATATCCTTGAGGGTCTGAATGGTTCGCTCGCTCTGACCATCGGTCTGCGAATGAAATGTTATGCTAAAGTACAACCGTGTGCCCAGTTCCTCATGGAACTTCTGCCAGAAATAGGAAGTAAATTTAGCATCCCGGTCAGAGACAATGGAGACCGGAACCCCATGGTGAGCGATGATCTTGCGGGCGTACATGTTAGCTAACTTCTCGGCCAATGAACTCTCCTGTATTGCCAAGAAATGGGCACTCTTGGTCAATCAATCCACGATGACCCATATAGCATAAAACCCCTTTGCCGTCCTCGGCAGTTTGGTGATGAAATCCATCGCGATCTGCTCCTATTTCCACATGGAAATCTCCAGGGGCTGCAGCATACCATGCGGCCTCTGATGCTCGGCCTTGACCATCCTATAGGTCAAGCACCTCTCGACATACCAAGTGATTTCTCGCTTCATACATGACCACTAGTAACTCAAAATCAGGTCTCTGTACATCTTGGTGACCCCCGGGTGAATAGAAAAATGAGACTTATGACCCTCCTCCATGACTGTCTATCTGACGCCACCAAACATCGATACCCATACCCGACCGCATCAGGTTAATAATCCCCGACTATCCTGCACGAATTGGGTGTTCTCACCCCTGATCCTCTCCAACTTCCAATTCTCTGGTCGCATGCCCTCGACGTGAGCATTTCTGATCATACTCACAAGCTGCGAATCCACCGCTAACCTCATACATATCGTTGGGATGGAAGACCCAGCTGACTTGCGGCTTAATTCGTCCGCCACTACATTCGATTTACTGGGGTGGGAAAGGATCTCGCAATCGTAGTCCTTGACTACATCCAGCCACCTGCGCTGCCTCATGTTCAGGTTCGGCTGATCCATGATGTGTCTCAAGCTCTTGTGATCCATGTATATGGTACGATGGACCCTATATAAGTAATGCCTCCAGATCTTGTCATCGTACACCACCGCTCCCAGCTCTAAAGCATGTGTAGGGTATCTCGTCTCACGCAGCTTCAGCTTCCGCGATGTGTAGGCTATCACCCATCCTCTCTACATGAGGACCGCCCCCAAGCCTATGATGGATGAATTACAGAACACCAAAAAATTCTCAAATCACTCCGAGAGAGTCAAAATTGGAGCCTCGCACAAACGCTAACGGAGGGTCTCAAATGCCCTCTACTGCTCAGGGCCCCACCGGAAATCCACCCCTTCCTCGTCAGACGAGTAAGGGGTACTGAAATCTTGGAGAAATCCTGAATAAATCTCCGGTAGTACCCTGTTAAACCCAGAAAATTCCTGATATTTGAGGAAGATCTCGGCACCTTCCACTGCATGACTGCATCGATTTTGGCCGGGTTGACTAAAATCCCCTCGTGATTAACGAGATGTTCTAGGAACTGGACCTCTCGCATCCAAAACTCACACTTTGAGAACTTAGCATATATGTATAGATCTCACAATTTTACTTTAATAGAACCATTTCTTGTCCTAAAAGCCATAAGGTGGTGCATGTTGTGATTTGGATGAAAATGAATGTCCTTCTAGACTCTTGAAAGGACCTGGAGTGATAATAATGAGGTCCCATTAGCTATATGTGTCCCATGTATGGAAAAATAAGGTCTTAATGGATTAAGACCAAGCATTAACAACTTTATGGACGTCCAAAGTGATAAAGTTCATGACTTTATGGATCCTAGGCATGTTAGGTCTCTAGATCTGAAGTTTGGGCTTAAGTGCTTAAGCCATTAAGCACTTCATAAGGTTTTGGAAAACTGTCGAGTATGCCCAGTGTAAATCGAGTACGCCCAGCATATTGGGTCAACCACCTCGATGGTGGTCAACATCTGGACAAGTACGCCCCGCGTACTTCATCTGTTGGGCCTTTGACAAATAGGCTTCAAAATTTGGGATGTTCATGGACTAAATGGAATTGGTCCTTTTCTGGACTTTGTAAATAATATATTTTGGGCCCGGTAATAATAGTGGATCATGGGGTTAGGCCCAATTAGGAGGTTGGGTTTATATATGGACTTTCAAGTCAAGGACTGCGTAATTGGCCTTGGCCCAATAAAGAGAATGGACTTAATGAATGGTGTGGACATTTAGTCAAAAAGATTATTTTGGATATTAACTTAGTATTTATTGTGTAATAGTTTGGGATTCTCGGCGAGACAGCAGTCAAAGATTGACAATACTTCAGCACTACTTGCGAGGTGAGTTATCCTCACTATATCAACAAGGTCTAAGGAACCAAGGCCAGCCCTTTATGGATTGTATCCGGTTATGGCATGCTATGTTTATTGGTTTGCATCCTGGTGATTAGGATGACATTATGTTTATGCTTAGTGACCTGTTTAGGTCGGTCTCCTAGTTATAGGATGTTGCTATGTTATATGATATGTTAGATCGGTTTGATTGTTATATATTTATGCTAACGTATGATAGTTATGTGCACATGTTTGTTTTGATTTGGGATGGGCTGAGGCGGTCCTGCTTTGTGCTGAAGGCCAACATACCCAAGTCGGACCGGATAGACTACAAACCCAAAGGGTATGGTAGTCAGACCGAAGGCCCGACAAGTGGCCCGGATAGGCTGAAGGCCTTACGAGGTTGTCAAGATAGATTAAAGGCCTGGGAGGTGGTCCAGTCAGGTTGAAGGCTCATTATGCATATTGTTCTATATTTTTTGATATGATATGATTATGGTTATATGATGTTGGTATTTTGGGGGTAACTCACTATGCCATCGAGCTTACATCTATTGATTATTGTTTCAGGTACTTCTGGTGATCGCGGGAAGGCAAAGACATGATCGTACTGCTCCTCCTGTTGTTATGATTTTATGATTTGATATTGGGATATTATGGTATTTATTATTTTGAAAATAAACTTTGTAATGTTAAATGGTTTTAAGTGGTTTGAAAAAGTTTAAATTTGGCATGATTTTTATGGGTGTTACAAGTTGGTATCAAATCCTTCGTTTGAGTGAATTGGAGGAACATTCGTGTGAATCTAGTCTTAAATTGAGGAAAGATTTTCAAAATGGTTTTAAATGGTTTTCAAGATAAGTAAAGGAGGATGCAGGGTGTACGATCAACCGGAGCCAGTAAGTAGACCCAAAAATTGTTGGATTAGTATCTAAGTCCATAACTATTTGGTATGTACTTGACCCGATGGTGCATGGTCCTTTTGGGTTGCCTTCACCAAAGCAACTTGATAGGATGAATTATGGAGAGAAAGGATTAAATATGATTTATTAATATATTATGGGAATAATATATTAAAGGAGAAATCATATTGTTTAATTAATATTAGTCAAGAATTAATAAGAATTAAGTTTGTGACTAAAAGAGATTAATTAAAACTTAAGGGACTGGAATTGTAATTATAAGATAATTGCAATTAGGCTATGGATTACCTTATATTATAAGGTTGGACGAATTCTATGGGGAAACCCATAAGAAATCATCCAAGGCCTTTAAGAAAGGAATCCATGGGTTGCTTAGGGCTTAAGCATCCAAATTAGGGTTTCCTTGTTAGATAACCCTAATAGCCTCACTATATATAGAACCCTTATGCCTCAAAAACGTGAACAAGCTTCCTTCTAGGGTTTTGGACGGTTTTGGGCAGCCTCCTTCTCTTCTCCTCTTCATCCTCTTGCTCTTGGTGTTTGTGAACTATTAGAGGAGTGACATTTGTGACTCTAAGCTTTCTAAAGTCATTACAAGAAGGAATTGTGATTGTTATTGCTACATAACAATCAAGGTAATATCTTAAACCTATTATTATGTTAATAGCGATTATCATATGCTATATTTAGGGTTTATAGTCTTGGATAAATTGCATGTACAATAGAGAAACCTAGATCCAAGCATTAGAGTTTGTATGAGTACATAGGATGTTCTTATGCCTAAAACCCATTAATGGTATGAGAGCTTAGATTGGTTTCTATTGTATTGATGCATTATGTAGCTGAAAAACGTTTTCTAGCCTTCTGTTCGACCTGACTCAGCAAGTCACTACCTGGACTCGGCGAGTCAGCCCTACTCGGCGAGTTCCAGAGCGTGACTCGGCGAGTCAGAGCGTCAGATAGAGGGATTTTCGGATTTTTTAGCTGTTTTGCTTAAAGATAATTACCATATTCATTTTAAACCTACAAAATACAAATTTTATTATTTATTAATGAATATCCTTGCCAAAACACAAGATAATTACCAATTGATTAGATAATAACTTCCTTATATGATAAAGATTGAATTATTTGTATTAATTGGGTAACTTATTTTGCAAGAAATTGAAATTAGGTCAAATATAGATAATGATGAAATTAATTATTTAAATTATATTATTTGTTATTTGATCCTTGTATTATGAAAAGTTTCAATGTCCCCTTTAGGTTTTATAATTTAAATTTGAACTTAAAAGTTTTGTTTTTGAAATTTAAATAGCTAAAACCCAAATGTTTTGAATAGTTTCAAAACTTGACCTCAAGTTTTGGAATTTAAATTATGATTAAAAGTTTAATTTTGATGTATATTTAAATTTTAAACCCTAATGTTTTGAAATGTTGCAAAACTTGTCCTCAAGTTTTTGAATTTAAATGTTGATTAAAAGTAAATTTAGAAATGTTAAATTCTTAAACCCCTAGTATTGTTTTGAAAAGTTCAAATCACACCCTTATGGTTTTATTAATTAATTAAGGTGTATAATTAAAAGAGGTTTAATAAATCCATAAAAGTTTTGGTTTACATTTAATTGAATTAAAAGTATAATTGTTAAATTTGACCACCTAGTATTTTAAAAGTATAAAATACACCCAATACTATATATAACATTAAAAGTCTAACATTATATATATGTATGAGTAAAAGTCAGTCTTACCGTTAGTAGGCCTCATTTACGAAGCTGGTCTAAAAGGGGTGTTTAAGAAAATTGCCTATAAAATGGCGATTGAATGGGTATCCACTCTTACCCACCGCACTCTTGACTGATGGAGGGTCATTAGCCGAACGGGTAGGATAGGACGAAACCTTCCATTATAAGTATAATGAAGTATAAAAGTAACTAAATGTTTTACAAATTTCCAATCTTAGTTACTTAGGCAAAAGTGAATTAATGCAATTCCATGAAATTACACTTTGTGCCCTTGCGAAGACGTTAGTGGAGCGTGTGTGGTTTACCGGCACACTAAATGGTTCTAAGCAAAGGTAGCAAATGGTGACTCAATGTTTGTCATAGTTAGGTGGAGCGTGTGTGACTTACCAGCACATCGAATAGGTGATCGTAACATGTGAGGGCACCATGTAAGTTTGCATGGTTATTCACACCCGCTTTGTGATCCTCGGCATCCCAGTCACAAACTAGAGGGGCATATCGAGATTTAAACATGCCATTGAAAATTTTCAATGAATCTCAAAGGATCTAAGAGTTTTCATAGATTTAAAACTTAAATTTCTTTTTCGTTTTTCATGGTGAAAATTAGTGAATCGTCATTCACTTACCTTTAAATATTCTGCAACTAGATTACGACATCCCTTTTCTAGGTTGTAGCGTATTGTGTTGGGTCCTAGCCTTAGTATCTCATTTGGGTGATTTACTAAGGACTCAATCAATCAACTAACTTGAATTTATGTTTTCTCCCGTTTTGTAGATGTCAATGTTCGACAACTATGGTCTTCCCAAATCCCGTGGAACAAGCTTTCCACATGAAGATGATATTCCACAATTCGATCGAGGAACAAGAAATCATGCTTCACTTCCTCCTCCTCCTCCAATTGTTCTCCCTAACCCACAAGATCGAAGAATTGAAAGGTTCAATATCACTAAAGCCCTATTGGAAATGAAACATGAAGATGGTAAACCCGTGTGTACCCACGTTCTAGGAATGAAATCACACATTGATAGGTTGAGAATGTTTGGTGTCTTATTCCCGGATAAGTTGGCTGTGAACTGGGTTCTGCAGTCACTTCCCGAATCATATAATGAGTTCAAAAGAAAGTATTATATGATGGATCATGAAAAAAGCCTCATTAACCTAACTTACATGCTCATTACTGCTGAATGAGAAATGATTTGGCAAAGCAATGGAGCATATTTGTTGGGAAAGTCAACCAACTATGCTTCCGAGGATGTTCTAGGAGAACCGACTTGCGTTTGCTGCCAAGAGAAAGGGCGTTGGATACAAGTCTGTCCAATTTACCTAAGAGATCTAAGAGATGGGAGAGTCAAACTGTATGGCTCTACTTTAGGTAAAATCCACTATCTAACTCGATTAAGTTCCTATTTGTTGATTCTTAATACATAATGTGATAAGATTGCAGTTGAATGTTTTGCAGGATCGATGAAAACAGAGGAAGCTTGATGAATCTAATCACGAAGACATGGATTTGGAGATTAGATTTTGAGCTTTGATAGAGTTGTTAGGAATATTTATTACATAGTTTTTCAGTTGATTTTGCATTGTAAGGACAAATGTTTTCCACTACTTTTATAAATAAAATGAATTTTGTTTGATGTGTTTATTTATTTATTTCCTTGCAATGAAATCGTTATGAAAAATTGGTGTTCGTATATTTACAACAAATGGATGTGATTCTTAATTATGTTGTTTGTGGAAATGTCGAGAATTTACCAAATAGGGAAAGTTTCTCATCGCCCAAGTTTCTATTGGATAGATTTTTGGAATTGTACAACAATAATTGTATGATGAATGAATAATCTTTCACATTTGGAAATTAGACTAATACGTTGACAAAGTGTCAAGTGAAGGACTAGGAGATCAAGTGCACAAGATTATGTGTTGATCAAGTCCACCATAAGAGTAACAAAGATATTCGTCATGATTTACTAAAGTTTTAGTAAATATGATTATACTTACAAGATTAAGTGTAATTCTGAATTGATTGAAAAGGGTTTAAATCGATAGCAGAACGAATAAGAAGAATAAAGTATGCAGAAAGATAAAAGTTTCTCCATTCTAAGAAGAAGGGAGAGTACCTTTTACGCTTTATGATAGGTCTTAATGATTAAGAATCATATCTCAATTGATCCTCTAAGTGAGTCTTAGTACAATTGTATGTCTAAGAAGAGGAATCAAGAATTAAAGAAATGGTTAAATCAAGAAGTCAATCATACTTCATTCCAAAACAAGTCTTAGAGTTAAGATTGTGACATTGAGTAATAAGAAGGTTTATAACATTCATAAAATGAGGAAAGTTGTGATGTCTTGGATAAGGTAAAGACCAACTAGGACCTATTTATGAAGTGTTTTGATAAAAACTACACTAACTCTTGAATATTTGTCAATAAATGTTTATTGACAAGAGAGTATTATATGTCGAAGAGTCAGTGGGAGTCTTAATGGTCTTGAAAGGTTTCAAGAACAAATCAAATAGACCTTATTGATCATCACTAGCACACGACTTGAGGTTTATAACCGATCATGTTGACATTATCTTGTTTATATGCAATTCCAATAGAGTTAATTATGCATGTGAGCCCTTCGAGTTCTCATTTGAATGCATAAAAGGCAAGGACCTTTATCAATGAATGGTACATTGATGAGATAGGGTGAGTTGCTTAACTACTTGGAAGACATGGTGGGCAGCTATGTTACCATAAGGCAAGAAATCAAGATTAAGAAAGTTCGGTCCATATGAGTTTGAATTTGTCGTAAACCTTGGTTTTGACAAATTCACATGGATAGGAACACATACACCATGAAAATCTAAGTGTAATAAGATTTTTTCCTTCATGAAAATGACTGTGAGAAAATGCTTTCACTAAGAGAGATTTTAAGAAGATAGCAATTGTAAAATTGCATTCTCAAATTTGATTATGGTTACGGTATCCCTCTCCATGATTCGAATTGTGAGATTTGGCAATTAGTCTTAATTGTTTAAGACACATATGAGCTATCTTGGAAAAGGTGTATGAAATTAAGAAGCCTTGATAAAGGATTATCAAAGCATTAAGTATTAGAAACATGAACTTAAGAGATTCAATAGGGATTGTTTTTCTGAAAGTTAAGCTGTTTTCTCAATACATGTCAAAGCTAGTAGGAGCATAAGTGTTATGTTTATAATAATCATCATGATAGTGGGAGCATAAATGTTATGATTGTATGATTATTAAGGAAAGTATTGCAAGTTAGCAATATTAGTTATAGAAAAACAAGAGTTACACCTTGCAAAGTCGTAAGGGTTGTAAAGTTGTTTTGCTATAATTAAGGGAGAGAATATTATGCTTCATTTCAAATCTAAAGGCTTAGGTTGTGGAATGTTAATATTTTAGTCAAGGATACATAGTGTGCTCTCAAATTTCGATTATGATTACGACATTCCTCTTCATAATTCGAATTGTGAGAACATAGCACATAAAATATCATGGTAGAAGATTGATAAAGTATCAAATCTTTTTGTAAGACATTATCGTATCGTATCCCATACGCTTCGGGTATAGGATTGATTGCAAATGATATTGTATTTGACCATTCTAAAATTTTCCAAATGTCTAGTGCATTTCGAGGGAAAAGGACAAGAATCGGTTTTGACTAAGATAATTAAACAACTATCAAAGGACAATCCAAAGTTCGTCGAGGATTGGTCGCTTGTGAGTAGTTGGAAAAATAGTATTGGATGGAGTATATTGACATTATTATGAATATATAAGCTTCTATTAAGAATAAGTTGTCATATGGTAAGTATGGAAAGGTTTCCATATTGGGAGTTAGATATTGAGAATCTATGTCTAGATTAGAAACTTTATGCAAATGGATGTTCAAAGAAATGTACTTTGAGTGAGAGACATCACATATATGGAATTGTCTTGTAACAATCCACGATAGAGGACTTTGTAATTTCATTGGCGATAGTCATTGTGAATTTAGTGTAATGACATCACGAAAGGATCATTGCATAAAATATTAGAATCTAACATATTCTATAAGTGGCAAGAATTTGACATTCTATCACTTGTGGAAAGGATTAGGAGTTGTGAAATGAATATGATTGAAAATGTGTTCATTTGATCTATTTCACAAAAGTTAGAACCATAGGTAAACATTGTGTGCATGCTGAGAGCATGGGACAAGTGTTGTAATTCAAGTAAGAAGTTGATTACCCGAAACAACAAATAATGAGTAATCGATATGGTGATAAATAAAAGGTGTTTTATTTATACTTAAAGGTTTGAGGCCATATGGGATTAGTATTATTCTTGTGTTTCACTTTGCATGTTTTGACTTCCCGAATAATTTAATTGGTTAAGAACAGTCAAATTATTCGAACGGGCCACAGTCGTTCATATGTTGGAAGTAGGTATGAATGAAGACTCTCGTGAATTGGTGTGTGGATTGTCTAAAGAGCATTAGACATAAGCAAACGGTTGCTGCAACGTTCATGAGTCCTTATGAATATGATTTGAGAATTGGATTAAACCCATGCTCATTTGGATCACTTCATGGATTTTATCATAAGTGATTTGTGAGACGATAACATCTTATATTCTTGAAACCGATATGTGTGAGTTGTATCTTGCGAGTCGGTTACATATTGATGATATGTAAACGCACTAGTAACTTGGTGTTATAAAACATATTGTTGTGTGTGATTCGGTAAGCGAGTGCAAGAGAACATCGAGTCAAAGTTTATCCGTTCCTTTTATCCAAAGTAGGATTAAAGCGATATCTTTGGGCCCCTCGATGATTTAGTGATGACAAACGTAAATGCTCGGCCGGGCTAGGGCTAATTTGATTTGTTCAATTAGTCAATTGTCATAAATCGGAAGTTGAGAAATGGTACAGGGAGAATGATTAGAAATCATGTCTTATACGATATCTAGAATGGAGGAATATATGATCCTTTATCTAAAGGACACGCGTATCTGATAGTATCAGAGTTGATAGCGGCTTTGGAAAGCTACGATTGCATATCAGGATCTGAAGTCATACACAGAATAGTTATTAGACTTATCCAAGTGGGAGACTGTTGGATTAGTGTCTAAGTCCATAACTATTTTGGTATGTACTTGACCCGATGGTGCATGGTCCTTTTGGGTTGCCTTCACCAAAGCAACTTGATAGGATGAATTATGGAGAGAAATGATTAAATATGATTTATTAATATATTATGGGAATAATATATTAAAGGAGAAATCATATTGTTTAATTAATATTAGTCAAGAATTAATAAGAATTAAGTTTGTGACTAAAAGAGATTAATTAAAACTTAAGGGACTAGAATTGTAATTATAAGATAATTGCTATTGGGCTATGGATTACCTTATACTATAAGGTTGGACGAATTCTATGGGGAAACCCATAAGAAATCGTCCAAGGCCTTTAAGAAAGGAATCCATGGGTTGCTTAGGGCTTAAGCATCCAAATTAGGGTTTCCTTGTTAGATAACCCTAATAGCCTCACTATATATAGAACCCTTATGCCTCAAAAACGTGGACAAGCTTCCTTCTAGGGTTTTGGACGGTTTTGGGCAGCCTCCTTCTCTTCTCGACTTCATCCTCTTGCTCTTGGTGTTTGTGAACCATTAGAGGAGTGACATTTGTGACTCTAAGCTTTCTAAAGTCATTACAAGAAGGAATTGTGATTGTTATTGCTACATAACAATCAAGGTAATATCTTAAACCTATTATTATGTTAATATCGATTATCATATGCTATATTTAGGGTTTATAGTCTTGGATAAATTGCATGTACAATAGGGAAACCTAGATCCAAGCATTAGGGTTTGTATGAGCACATAGGATGTTCTTATGCCTAAAACCCATCAAAAATGCCATACATTTATTTGATTATGTGATATGTTAGATCAACATGCTAGTACTAGGCTAGGGATTTTCAGGAATTACATGATAGAATTGCCTGATTACATGATGCATGCTAGCCTAGGGTTTCCTTTATATGAGATTGACATCATTATTGTAGTTGCTTAGTGTATGCAGCACATTCGTACATAACTAAGATCTTATAGCCTGAGAATGTTTTATTTTGCCTTATGTTATGTTCTTATTGATTAGGGGCTTAGGGTAGGATCAGATATTCGAAAGTCTATAGGGTCCAGCATTATGTATGACTACCATACACTAGTGCTGCAGGGCTGGTAGAAGTTTCATGGATGGGTGGGTTGTGTGGGGCCAGTAGGTCAGTTGTGAGACAGTTAGCCTTCCTCTAGGAGTGAGGTTGAGCGACCACCATATGCATGCATATTGTTAGGGTGTTGTGGTGATACTTGAGACAAATATGAGTAGGTGTGGAATGTAGTATGGGCCTGTATTACTGAAAGCACACAGAACCCATACTCGTAGCAAGGAAGTCACAACCCCTAGGGTTTAGTCGGGAGTTGGTTACCAGTTATTTATGCAGATTGTCTGAAAAACTCTTGTTATATTTTCAGTATGGTGGTTACGAGGTGTTTTGTGACTGTATTCAGATCAGGATCAGGGCAGGGCGATCAGGAGGCCTCAGCAGCGCCTAAGGCTATCGTCCAGGAGGGGCTAGTGTTGACAGAGGATCGAGTCAAGGAGATCATCCACGAGAAGGTGGTCGAGATTGTCCGAGGTCATATTCGAGAGTTGTTTTGTTCTATGAAGACCACTATGATGGAGTACTTCGATGTCATATACACAGCACTTACAGAGACGGCTGCTGATGTAGCTGCATCGGCTGTAACAGCGGCAGTAGGGGGAGTAGGAGCCAATCAGGGCTTCAAGTACAGGGACTTCGATAACAGGAACCCCCCTACTTTTGATGGGACTCAGGAACCCATCAAGGCTATGAGGTGGGTTTCTGATGTAGAGGGGTGTTTCTTTACTTTCTCGTGTCCTACTGACCAGAAGGTCAGGTGTGCTCTGAACCTGCTAAGGTCCGAGGCTAAGGACTGGTGGAGGTTGACGACAGGGTCGTACACTAATGATCAAAGAGATTTTGCTACTTGGGAGTAGTTCATGGATATGTTCTGCACCCGATACATTCCACGGGATGAGTGGGAATGATTGGCTCAGGAGTTTTTGAGTTTTAGACAGGACGGGGAGTCAGTGATGGAGATCACCTGTATGCTGAGCATGCTCAAGATTGACATCTGTCAGTTTGTTGCCACACATCGATGTGATACTCTACTAGATCTACAGGAGGTCGCTAGGAGGTGTGAGTTGGAGATTGAGTTGCAGTTGAGGGAGTAGCGACAGGCCCCAGCACAATCTCAGCCGACGCCAAAGTCTCAGCCGATGCCAAAGCGGTCTAAGACCGCTGATTCTAAGATTGGGGGTCAGCAGAACCGCACTTGTGGAAAGTGAAAAAAGGGTCATTTAGGAGTTTCTCGAGCTAGTAGTAGGTGCCACAAGTGTGGCGAGGAGGGGAACTATGCTAGGTACTACTGCCAGTCCGCCCTTGCATCGGATGTGAGGATATGTTATCACTGTCATCAAGTTGGTCACATGAAGACCAACTGTCCACAGCTTGCAACCAGGCCGACATAGGTTCGAGCACCGGCTACATTGGGGATCGCAGATGAGAGTCTAGTTAAGGCAGAGCCTCCGAAGGCTCAGGGCGTGCCTTCCAGCTTACAACCGAGGAGGCCAGGATAGCATCGGACGTGGTTGCTGGTATGTTTCAATCCTCTATTTCTTTTTTATATTTGTTTTATATTTATCTATTGTACCTGTGGTTAGGAACCTTTTTAGTGAACTCCTTCCCTGCATTGGTTCTATTTGACTCGGGGGCGAGTCGTTCGTTTGTATCTCAGACTTTCAGTAGGGAGTTCAATATGCCAGTAGGCGAGCTAGAGTGTCCATTGCGAGTCTCTATCATCGATGAACACGGAGTTTCTGCTTCTTTGGTCTACCAAGGATGCGAGTTGGAGATCTTCTGTTTCCTTTATGATAGACTTGATTTCGATTCCCATTGGGAAGATGTGTGTGATTGTAGGCATGGACTGGATCAGTCTATTCGGTGCCACGATCAATTGTGAGGGTCAACGGGTGGTAGTTTGAACCCCAAGTGTCACACCCCAAAACGATGAATGGCGGAAACATTCTGGGGCGGAGGATGTCATGTACAGTATCACAACAATGAATAGTAGTAAACAAGCAACAACATCATCCATTGCATTAATATTATAATTTCATACGTGTGTGTTCTGTCAAAGTTATAGACACCCAAAAATATACATATCAAAATAAAAGATGAGTCTTCAACGAACTCCATCTTTTCAAAAGCCTGGCACCTGTACTCGTCTAGTGGTGACCTGAGAATACAAGTTATTTTGAAAGCGAGTATCAACTTAATGCTGGTGAGATCATAAGTATATTAATGTCTGAGTTTGTATGAAAACGTTTGAAATTTGTTTCTGTAAAATGTTTTGTATAATGTTTGAACTCTCCTAGAAAACCCTATGTTTTCTACTAACTGTAGCCTTCTACTAAGGCATCTCGTGTTCGTGTATATGTCTCTTGTTAAAGTGTGTGTTTCCCTAAATTCTGACTATTATTAACCAAAAATATAGTTACTACATTACCGTGCATCGTGTGAATATTCACGAAATGAATGTAATGGGAAAATATTATCGTACCGTAGTATTTGTAGTAAGTGACTACCGTGGTACTAACTACCTTAATACAAAAAGGTGTTTCCAAATAACATGTGATCGACCTGTATCCTGCTACCGACTCTAGTAAAACGACGATGTAAGACGTCGTAAGAAATGACATTTGGCACCCGTAGACTTGCAAGTCCCACTGTAGCGAGCAGCAAGGTGTAGGATAGTCAATCCAATATAGATCTATACACAAACTCATACACTCTCCAATTAAGGAGATTCGGGATACAAGAACGGTTGTGGCAGGAAGTTCCATGACCCACTCAATGGTTCACATAATTGCATAAACGTATATGTAATAAATGTGCTAACTGAAAGAGTAATCTTTCTTTGTCTAGCCTGTGTGTACTAAAATGTTCTACGTGTGCTAGCTGTAATGTACGTTCTCTCTATCTAGAATGTATAGTAATGTATTGTGTGTACTACTCGAACTGACTCATGAATGAACTGACTCATTGTATGTTTCTTTATTCTAGTTATAGTATTAGTATTCTCCTGTGCTACCCCTATGGTAACTTACTAATGATGTAACTGGTACGTATGAACTTGGAAGTATACCCTTGCTTCCCAAGGGTACTGAATGAACTGGAAGGACCTTTATGACTACATATGTACACATGATATATAATTAATATTTAAATGACCTTCGTACGGATACCCGATATCCCACCAGACCACATCTCAAGCGCGAAAAGGAAATAGGGCGGGCAAGCCTTCGTAAGCCTTTTAAACATTTATTATATAAGTATACATACATAGACATGTAATTGATAATAAGTATTAAAGAGTTTAAGTAAAAGTATTTGATAAGTTAAAGAGTTTGTAAAACAGTATGAAACAATACGGTTTGATAAACAGTTTGAACGGTAAGAAATCACTGGTTTTGTAGTTATTAATCACATGTGATTGATGTAATAACTATAAGTATTTAACTTGTATCCCCCCATAAAGAATTTAAAAACATTTAAATCATTGGTTAAGGGGTATGAACTCACCTGTAGTGAGTGGTATGGATGAACTAAAGATGTAGGATCGCTAGGTGACAAGTGAAGTCTTGAACACACTTTATAACCCTAGTTAACATATAATACCACATATATGTATCCAATTAGTCTTAAACTACTAATTGATAATGTTAAGACATCCTAGAACATAATAAACACTTTATATAAGTGTTATAATCCCTAAGGATTGCATCTAAGTTGTTTTGGGACAAGGCTAGTGAGTTTAGGGTTTCAAGGGACTTCATACTTGAGTTTACTCTCCATATAACCCCACACAACGAGCTTATGGTCGTAAACCCTTGTGTTTACGGCCGTGAACTCCTAGACTTAGTGTCATTTTGTGTTTTGAAGTCCTAAATGATTTCTAGAAGCAATTTGACTTGGTGGTTTAATCCTTGGAAGGGTTTAGGGCATCAAAACACTCCTTTTAGGAGTTTTCGGCCCAAAGACCATTTCCTTTTGAGTTTATTGCCATAAACTCATATGGAAGTGGATATTTTTGTGCTTTCAAGTCCCAAACTCATGTAGGATAAGTTCTATACATTTATCTAAGGCTAATGAAGGCCTTAGGCACACATTGGTGCCCTTCTTTCATGTTTACGGCCCAGGAGCCTTTTCCCTTAGAGATTACGACCGTACTCTCTCTTTGGGTGGGGTTTATGATGTTTTAAGGTCCCTAAAATAACTGGGATTAAGTCTAGGTAATTTCCAA
The DNA here is from genome assembly GCF_052625555.1 of Lactuca saligna. NCBI lineage: Eukaryota > Viridiplantae > Streptophyta > Magnoliopsida > Asterales > Asteraceae > Lactuca > Lactuca saligna. Next base: position 29,813,984 of record NC_136422.1, read on the forward strand.
AGCCCTAGGAGTGTTAAAAACACTTTTTGGTCCTTGTTTTTGGAGTTCACGGTCCAAGAACTCCTTGGGTCATCAACACCTAAACTTGGGTGTTTCTTTGATGTTTTCTTGTCTTAAATACACTTACATACAAGCCTAAGTTCGTTATTTAACATGTGGAAGGGACTAGGCATCATATAAGCCTCATATAGGAGTTTACTCCCCAAGATGTTCTTGGGCGGTAACTCCCGAATCTTGCAGTTTTGCTATGTAATCGAGGTTATTAAACATGTTATAAGACATATAATGTAACTAGAGAAGGGTACTCACGATTTGGGATGAAAACCCGAAGATCCATGAGAGAGAAAATGGCTTTTCTCTAGTTGGAAATGTAACAAATGAAATAATTTGGCTAAGATTCATATTTATAGTCCTAGGATTTTTGGCAGAAAATATTTTCATTCTCACAATGAACTCTAATGTAATAGAGTTTTGGAATAACAATTTTGCACAAAACCCTAGTGCATCCACTCTCCTGATATCTCCTTAAGTGTAAATCCCGAAATACTCAAACTTATACAGAAAAGTCCGAAAATTTACTGTGATTGTTATAACTTCTATTGACCTTATAAAGTTCGTACATAATGGAAATTTCGGGTTGTCACACCAAGTGAGGGAGAACTGATTGTATATGGTGAGGGCACCAGAGTGGGAGCGGGGTTATGTTCAGCTGCCAGGGCTCTGCAGTATGTTTAGCACGGGTGTGCGGGTTATCTGGCATATGTGGTGGATACGCAAGCCAAGGATCAAATTTTAGTTTCAGAGGTTCCAGTAGTCAGGGAGTTTGTTGATGTGTTTCCATAGGATTTGCGAGGGATACCTCCGGAGAGGCAGGTCGAGTTTTGAATCGACCTGGTGTCGGGTGCGGCCCCTATCGCCAATGCGCCATACTGATTGGCACCACACGAGATGCAGGAGTTGTCATCACAGCTACAGGAACTATTGGGCAAGCAAATCATTCGACCTAGCAGTTCTCCATTAGGAGCACTGATCCTCTTCGTCAGGAAGAAGGACGGTTCACACTGGATGTGCATTGATTATGTGGAGTTGAACAAGTTGACGGTGAAGCACCGTTATCCACTCCCGAGGATAGATGATATCTTTGATCAGTTACATAGGGCATCTTGGTTCTCCAAGATAAATTTGAGGTCGAGGTATCATCAGGTCCGGTTCGGATAGGAGGACGTGGATAAGACCGTGTTTCGGACTCGTTATGGTCATTACGAGTTCGTGGTGATGCCGTTTAGGCTCACCAACACGCCAGCAATATTCATGGACCTGATGAATCAGGTCTGCAGACTGATGCTTAATCGCTCGTCCATAGTGTTTATTGATGATATCTTGGTGTATTCCAAGACCCGAGAGCAGCACGAAGAGCACCTCAGGGAGTTATTGGGAGTTATGAGACGAGAACAGATGGATGCTAGGTTCTCGAAGTGTGAGTTTTTGTTACAAGCGATCCAGTTCCTCGGACATCTCGTTAACCAGGAGGGGATTCTGGTCGATCCGTCCAAAATCGAGGTAGTCCTGCAGTGGGAGTTGTCGAGATCTCCTTCAAACATTAGGAGTTTTATGGGATTAGCAGGGTACTACTGGAGATTTATACAGGATTTCTCCAAGATTTCAGTACCCTTCACTCGTCTGACGAGGAAGGGGGTAGATTTCCTGTGAGGCCCTAAGCATCAGAGAGTGTTTGAGACCCTCCGTCAGCGGTTATGCGAGGCTCCAATCTTGACACTCCCAGAGGGAGTTGAGGATTTTGTGGTGTTATGTAATGCATCCATCACAGGTTTCGGGGCGGTCCTCATGTAGAGAGGACGGGTGATAGCCTATGTGTCGCGGCAGCTGAAGCCGCATGAAACGAGATATCATACGCATGATTTAGAGCTGCGAGTGATGGTGTTCGCTTTCAAGATATGGAGGCATTACCTCTTTGGGATCCGTTGTACCATATACACGAATCACAAGAGCCTGAGACACATCATGGACCAGCCAAACCTAAATATGATGCAGCGCAGGTGGCTGGATGTAGTCAAGGACTACGACTGCGAGATCCTTTACCACCCCGGTAAAGTGAATGTAGTGGCGGACGCTTTGAGCCGCAATTCAGCTGGGTCTTCCACTCCAGCGATATATATGAGGATAGCGGTGGACTCTCCGCTTGTGATCTTGATCAGGGATGCTCAAGTTGAGGGCATGCGACCGGAGAACTGGAAGTTGGAGAGTATCAAGGGCGAGAAGACCCGGTTTTTGCAGGACAAATGATCCAACCAAAACCGCAACAACATACCACTTCCCTTGGCACCCCTAAAATCCAATCCAAGCATAATTGCAAATATTACCTAATCCTGGCTGTAACATCCATAAAAAATCATGCCACATTAAAAAAAATTATAACATTTACAACCCAACATCTATTACAAATTTCTTTTCAAAACATTTCTATATCAAAGTATCCCAGAAACATAGTCATAAAATGCGAGGAGCTGTACAGTTATGCCTTTGCCTTCCTGTGGTCATCTGAGGTACCTGAAACCAAAACTGAAACCGTAAGTCCAAAGCTTAGCGAGTTCCCCCAAAATACCCATACACACAACAATATACATATAATCACAAACAGCATACTATGGTCCCAGTAAACCATCGGGTTGGAATACCTCAGGCCCTCAACCATCCGATTAGAATGCCAACATACTATGGCTCCAATCATCATCCAGATGGAATACCCCACGCTCACAACCAAAAGGTTGGATTGCCCACATACTACGAGTCCAATCATCCTCGTGATGAAATACTCACGGCCTACAACCATCGGGTTGGAATGCCCAGGTCCACTGGCTTTCGCAAAAAGCAGACAAGCCTCAACCACCAATCAAACATGTGCATATATAACAAATAATCACATAATAATATATAGATAGATAAACCGATCTAACGGATCATAGCAACATAATAATATCCTATCTACCAAGATATTGATCTAACAAATCATAATAGCATATAGCATCCTATCTACCAGGATACCGATCTAACAGATCATACTAGCATAACATATCAGGATACCAATCCAAAGGTTCAACTTTGGTGCCTTCGGCCCTTGAGTATAGTGAGGAAAACTCACCTCGCAAATGTCGAATTGAAGTGAACTAGAAGTCTCTGATCACTATCCAAAATAATAAATACTAAGTCAATACATGGGATATCAATCTTTACTAAGGGTCCATATAATCCATTTTGTCTTTTCTCTCTATTGGGCCTAGGCCTAAATGCCAAATCCATGCTCTTAAAAGTCCATACATCCAAAGCCCACTAAAGGCCTAATTTTCACAATTGGGCCTAACTTCCTAATTGGGCTTTATTATAGGATCCCTTATCAAAACTGGCCTAAACTCAATTATTCAAAGAGCCCAGCAAGGCCCAAGTCCCATTAGTCCAAAGGCGGCCCAATCCCGAAGCCTAATTTATTAATAAGTCCAACAGAGGGCGTACGCAGGGTGTACTCCTCTGGTACGATGCGCGTACTTTCGTTTTGCGTTGACCACCATTGGGGTGGTTGACTCAGTACGTTAGGTGCACAGAAATTTCACGGGGTGTATGCGAGTTTTACGAAAACTCTAATAAGTGTTTAATGGCTTAAGTACTTAAGCCCAACCTTCATATCCATCGACCAAATGTGCTTAAGATTTATAAAGTCTTGAACTTTAAGGCTTAGGACATCCAGAAAGTTCTTAATACATGGTAGTAATCCATTAAGACCCTCCTACACCATGGATGAGACACTTTTAGCTATTAGGACATCATTTTTATCACTTAGGACCTCTTCAAGGGTCTGAAAGGACAACTTATCTCGTCCAAATAATATCATGCACTAACTTGGGACTTTTTGGGACAATAAATGGTTCCATAAAGCTAGCATGGAAAGATCTATATCATACAAGCATGAAGTTTGAAGCTTTTTGCCTTCTGGGGCTTCTAGGGCACAAAGCAACTTCAGATCTACAAGCTTATCCTCCTTCTCCAACTCCTTGATGCAACACTTTCTTCTCCAACTACTCAAAATACACTCTATAAGCTCACACACTTAAGAAAGAGATTAGGGTTTGGGGAAAACAGCTCAAAATTGTGGAGGCTGAGGTAAGGGAGGGTTATGAGCTCATAAGGATATTTATATAGTACTCAAACCCTAAAGATTAGGGTTTGCATCTGATGCGGGTATGCTTAGCGTACACAAGTGTATGCCTAGCGTACTAAGGCGCGCCTAGTACGCTTAGCGTAACTTATGTACGCTTAGCTTACTAGTCTTGCACTCAAAGTTGCAACTTTAGCCCTTAGGCTCCTCATGGGTCAACTCTTCTAACCCCAGGGACTATAATTGACAAAATAATAATAGAAGAGAGGATTCAAAAATACCTGCAAAATCTCAGGATGTTACACTAGCGATACTAGAGAACTAACCCACTGAATCCTAACCGTAAACCTTCCACACAATGCCCCTAAACTGACCTCGACTACAAACCAAGATATCAAATGAATACTTGAAACCTGCTATAAGAGAAACAACCCATCACTAAACCACTAATGATTCATGGCATGTAAATGACATATAACATTTCTTGAAGATATATCCAAGCATAATCACATAAATGAACCAACGATACACTTACCAAAATCGATGAAATTTCCAACAACATAAATACTGATAAAAATCGAAAAGAAAGCAAAAGATACATACCCACAATGTTGCCTGTTGGAGTCCTAACCTCCCCTGTCTGACACTTCAAAGCCCAACTCCTATTTGTTGGGGCTCCTGCCCTACCCTCTCATCCATCGGTTTTCCTCAAAGTAGCCAGAGCAGGAACACTCACTGCTCCACCCCTCAACTTCTTGTGGCCCACCTGATTGCAGTGAAAACATAACTAGCTTCCCCCCCCCCCCTCCCGAGGACAATCCCTGCTAAAGTGACCAACCCTGTCGTACTTGTAGCAGCCCAAAACCCTGGAACGACAAACTCCATCATGTAGTTTCTCGTACGTGCTGCACTGACCCCCACCATGCTGACCTCTCAAACGTTGATCAGAAGTCTTGGGCCTCTTCCTGGGAACTTCCACTATATGCACCTGATCTGAGCCTCTCTTAACGAGGTGCTCCAAATCGATCTCCCGCTCTCGGGCTCTAGAAATTATATCATTCAGGGTCTCGCACCCTGAAATACTCACAAACTCCCTGATATCATCCTGTAGCATATCCTGATAGCTTACCTTCTTCATTTCCTCATATGTTGCGTACTGTGGAACTAATAAAGCCCTCTCTTGGAACTTGGCAGTGATCCCTGCCACAATCTCAGTAGTCTGGCGGAGATTTAGAAATTCTCGCACCAACTACTGCACCTCGATCATTGGCACAAACTCAGAACAGAACGCACCCAAGATCTCATCCAAGATCTCTGAAATACCGCGAGAAATATCTGAGGAGGTGAACTCCTACATATGAAAGCCATAACCTCAGCATGAAACGCACCCAAGCTCAGCACTTGCACCTGAGCAGGAACCTGCACCAAAACCAAAACCAGAAACCCACCTCCCTGAGCGCTCATCTCCAAACTCGAAATACAACATGCCATAGATCAAAACATACCCAAGAATCCTCTTCCCATAATCTTCCTAGATTCTCCAAGACTCTCCCTGATTCAAGTATGGATCTTTTGCTTTTAGTAGTACAGGCCAATACTACCTTCCACACCTATCCATACCTTCCTCAAGGATTATCCCGAATCTTGTAAGTCACCTTCTCAACCCAATGCACCAAAACTCACTAAAAAGCACCACTAAACCCGTTGAAGCATATCCTAGGCTCTCCTAGGTTCTTGATCTCACCCAGCCCTCAGCTGCTGAAGAAATCCCACCAATGTTAACTAGCTTCCTTATGAACATAGTCATATACATCAGAGATTAGATAATCCTTTGAGTAAAAGACTCAACCCTAGAACAGTTAGATACAAACAAGAGTTGCGCAATAGAGTCAAATCCACTACTCTATGATTATTTAACATGTGCCACATGTGACCTAGCACATTCACTTAGCAGTTAATTCACATCACCAAGAGTCCCACAAAGCACAAAGCAAGTAGCATTCAGGTACGGAAAATCTAACCAACGTACACTTATCAGGCCATTCTATCCACTTATTTGGAATCCATACTGGCATGCAATTATAAAGCTCATACAATCGGGCATATAAAGGCATCTCTCCTATCATATAATAATGAGTAGATCCTTAGCCCAAATCTAGCATGCAATTCTCATATTTATCTCATATATAATAATAAATATGTATGGGTATTCTAAGAACCACTTACTCTAGCTCGGCCGATTGCATGCATCACACCCCTTTCTATGATCAAAATTTCTTAGTTTATTTTATAAAAAAAATTCTCCAAGACTCTCCCTGATTCAAGTATGGATCTTTTGATTTTAGTAGTACATGTCAATACTACCTTCCACACCTATCCATACCTTCCTCAAGGATTATCCCGAATCCTCTAAGTCACCTTCTCAACCCAATGCACCAAAACTCACTAAAAAGCACCACTAAACCCGTTGAAGCATATCCTAGGCTCTCCTAGGTTCTTGATCTCACCCAGCCCTCAGCTGCTGAAGAAATCCCACCAATATTAACTAGCTTCCTCATGAACATAGTCACATACATCAGAGATTAAATAATCCTTCGAGTAAAAGACTCAACCCTAGAACGGTTAGACACAAACAAGAGCTGCGTAATAGGGTCAAATCCACCACTCTAAGATTATTTAACATGTGACCTAGCACATTCACTTAGCAGTTAATTCACATCACCAAGACTCCCACAAAGCACAAAGCAAGTAGCATTCAGGCACGGAAAATCTAACCAACATACACTTATCAGGCCATTCTATCCACTTATTTGGAATCCATACTAGCATGCAATTATAAAGCTCATACAATCGGGCATATAAAGGCATCTCTCCTATCATATAATACTGAGTAGATCCTTATCCCTAATCTAGCAAGCAATTCTCATATTTATCTCATATATAATAATAAATATGTATGGGTATTCTAAGAACCACTTAATCTAGCTCAGCCGATTGCATGCATCACACCCCTTTCTATGATTAAAATTTCTTATTTTATTTTATAAAAAAATCACAAACCCTTAGTTTGAGTTCAGGCACACCCGAGGGTATACCCGAATCCCTCAAACCAAGGTTCTAATACCAACTTGTAACACCCCAAAAATCATGAATAAAAAATTTCATTTTCTTATAATCAAAACAATAATGTAACTTTATCCAAATATTTAAAAGCATTCCAAAATAAAAAATTTATCAGAGTTCATTTCCCAAAATAACATAATTCGGAAAACACGGGTGTATGCGCTATGATCACGCCATGCCCTTCCCTTTCGAACCGGATATATCTAAAACAATAAACCATAAATTGTAGGCATAATGCTAAGTGAGTTCCCAAAATACCACATACATAAATGATTAGCCTCACGTGGCTATATCTCGATAAGGACCCTCCAGTCATGTGTCTCAGTGAGGACCCTCCGGTCTCTCATCTCATCGAGGACCCTCCGGTCTCTTGTCTCAGCAAGGACCCTCCGGTCTTTCGTCTCAATAAGGACCTTCCAATCTCAAATCAAATCATATAGCAGCATAAGTCACAAAGATAGAAATGCACTAACATATTTTTCAGTATAAGCAAGTAAGACCCTCCGATCGCACCTAAATTACTACATACGTAATTATAGTGAGAATACTCACCTCGAATGTAGAAGCTTATTGAAAGAAATCCCCAGCTGCTGCCCTAACGAATCCCCAAGCTATCAGAACCAACATAATACTCAATCAGCAATTGGGTTCCATTCTAAGGCTCACGATCCACACTTAGGGTAAAATGACCATTTTACCCCTGGCCCAACATGAGCCAAAACTGAGGCCCAAGACTAAAATGGACCAAACCAAAAGATCCATAAAGACCCGTTAATAGCCCAATTTTCCAAATTGGGCCCAACCCCATATGGGACTTGTCTTAAATCCCAAAACTTCCCTTAGTCCAATAGTTGATCTCGGATGGACTAAAAGCCCAAAGAACTAGTCTGATAAAGTGGCCCAAAGGTGCGAAGCCCGAAAACACACCAAGCCCAACTTCACGCTGAACGTGGGGCGTATGCTCAGCTACACTGGGCGTACTAGAGAAATACAGAACGTGATCTTAACTTGGTATACTGGGCATACCATTAGTTACGCGGGGGATAACCAGGACTTTTCCAAAACCCAAACTACGACTTAATCCGTTAATTCCTTGAATCAAAACCCTCAGAAGACCTTCAATCTAAGCTCTTAATGCATAAAGTCGGCACCTTTATGCATTTGCATGACTCAGTGGGACCCAACTACCATCTTAATCTATCAAAACCCATTCTAATCCAACTAGATCATGTATGGACTAATCTTAAACATCAAGCAAGCATTTTATGAACTAGAAACATCAGAAGAGATAAGATCTATCACTCCAAGCTCCTGTAGTGACTCAAACTCACAAGGAGAACTTAATACTCCATAAAAACCCTTAATCTTGACCTAAACTCAAGCTAGCATAAGAAAAAGTCAAGATAAGAACTTTATAGCTTGAATGAGCTAGGAATGAAGCCAAAAGTCTGGATCCAAAAGTCTTCCTTTGAACCACAAGATAACACCAAGCACCATTTTCTTGAAAATGTGCAAAACACACCAAAATGCATACTTAGATCTCTCAAACACTCAAAATGAGATTAGGGTTTCCGGAATGAGGCTTAAAGACAATGGAGGCTGAGAAATGAAAGAGCCTTGAGCTCATAAGGACGTTTAAAAAGTGCCCAAACCCTAAAAATTAGGGTTTGGCACTCTGCTCATTACGCTGGGCGTACCCCCAGCGTACATTAGGCGTACCCACCCAAGAACGTGTCCTCCAAACCATGCACGCATGGGACCAGCTCGCCAAATGTTTCCACTAAGGGCCATTTCTGCCAAATATTTCAAATTGGCATCACTTCTTCATTTTAGGTCGGTTTCCAACGAACATTTTCTCCACGTAAAGGTGTCGATAAGCCCTATGCTTCTAATAACACACCATAGCCTTAAAACTTCCCGAACAAAACACAAAATACATAAAAGACCGAGTTATCAAATTATAATTATACCTTTGACCTCCGAAGACAAAATCAAACACTTGGATTACTTAAACCATAACACCCACATCCGAAAAGACCAAAAAATGTCTTCCACAAGGCCCTAAGCCTCATGACAACTAAAGATTGGGCCGCAACCCCAAATAATGAAGCAATCTGAAACCAATTGTTACAACGACACGTTAAGCTTGTAGTGTTGTAAAATTTATCAAAAAGTTGAAGTGACATGGTGGCAACCTTGTCATCATTCCTTCGTTTGAAAAAATTCAAATTATTTCCAAAAACTAGCTAGCCAGCTTTGTGTTTTGTTGTCCTTCGTGTTGCAAATCATACATTTACATCCACCTAATAATTTACAATATGCACTACATACATTGGTTGTTGATACTTATAGGGAAAATAGTTCAAAATGGTATATTGTTTTCATTTTATACACATTTGATCATTAATGTTTTTCCTTATGTAAAAAACACAAGTTAACTTATTTGTTTTATTCACATTACATCCTTATGACTAGTCGTAAGGTTTTGGCGTACCATTGATTTTGTTCAAAACACATGTTCGTTATCAGAGTAAACATTCCCAGGCTGTCTAATCTATGGTGTATGCCATGCGATCACCCCGAGCTCTTCCCTCCGCTACCGGAAGTACCTGAAACCAAAACTGAAAACCGTAAGCACGAAGCTTAGTGAGTTCCCTACCCTACCACATACCATGCATAATCACATACTCCACATACTGGGCCACGCCCGCTATTTTGGGCCTCGCCCCCCGCCTCGGGCCTCTCTCGCTACAACGGCCCCGTCGCTCCAGGCCCCGCCTGGCTTCGAGCCCCGCTCGGATACAGATCTGTTTCAATTAGGCCTCGCCTGTCACTGGGCCCCGCCCGCTAACATATAATAGCACATAAGCATATAACAACACATAAGCTAACATAGACTCACAAATCGTGTCCTAAGGCCTCGCCTATCTTGGGCCTCGCCCTTGTCCTGCTACTGATGAGTCATGGAACCCCGTCTGTGCTCCTACTGATTGTGAGATACGGGCCTAGCCCACTCTCACTCCTTCCCTAACTTGGGCCTCGCTCCTGTTCTGCTACTAATGAGATGTGGAACCCCATCCACACTCTGCTATTAGTGAGATACGGGACCTCGACCACACTCACCTCCCTACCAGGCTGTAACACCATAAATTTCAAAACAAATTTTTCAAATTTTCATAAAACATAATTCAATTAATATTCATAAAATAACCATATTAATTATCCAATTCAAGTCAATACAAAATCCCAAGATCACAAATGTAAAACTTCGTGTGTGTGTGTGTACAGATCAAGCCGGCACCTTCCCGCGGTCGTCACTAGTACCAGAAACAATAACATCAAACACTGTAAGCACAAAGCTTAGTGAGTTCCCCAAAATACCACATATAACACATATTAGCCACTCGAGGCTATAACTATGTGGGTCCGTGCACCCAAACTCTGTGAACCCTCAGGTTCTAGCTCTGATAAACATGCACCACATAAATCACATAGAAATAATGCAGTACAACACATAACATACATAGCATACAAATACTCTATCACATAACTCTGGTTACCTACTCAAGGTAAAGTATAGTGAGAAGACTCACCTCGCGTATCTCGGTATCTCACGAATCCTGGAAATCCCTCGTGCTCGATCCTCCGAGCTCTAATCCTCCTATAACATCATATGTCTCTAGTTAACACTTTATATCTTCTAAGGTTGACTATCCCTAAGAAGTCAACACAGGTCAACTTCGGCCAACGGTCAACTTTGACCGGACTCGGCAAGTGCGCTATGGCGACTCGGCGAGTCTAGACGTTTTCACCAACTCTTTAAAATTCCCTTCCTACACGTCGAGTATTCCCCCCTCACTCGACGAGTTTCATCTGGAAAAATCGCGGGGCCACCCCGACTCAACTCGCCGAGTCTCAAGAACAACTCGGCGAGTCCCAGTTCGACTCAGTCCACCTGTCGTCCCTCTCCAACTCACCCTGACTCACTGAGTCAACCCATGACTCGATTGGACCACTCACTGAGCGAACCCAAGGCAATCTTCAAACTACTCGCCGAGTCTGATGAACAGACTCGGCGAGTCCATGCCATGCAACCACTCCAACTTGCTTCTAAGGTCAGATCTGCTTCCACAATCTATAGATCTGGCCTCCCTAGACTGATTCATCACGTAAAGCTTCTATCTTGGTGCCCATAACACACCCCATGGCTCATAAATAGAGTTTTGACCTAAGGCATAAGGATTCCAATCCAAAACCTCCATTGATTCCCAAAAAGCTTGGGCAAAGGGACACTCTGGACCTCCAAGGGTCCAGATCTATGGTTTAAACCACATAAGGGACCAAGGGGGCACTAGATCTTGCCACAAAAGGGTTCAACAAACCCTAAATCAAAATAAACATCAACAAGGAAGAAGATAACTCGAACTTATTACCACAATAGTGATGCTCTGGACTCCAAACTCTCAGAAGTGGCTCCACTTGCTTTCCCTTAGCTAGTTCTCTCCTTCCTTGCAAAAATGACACCTCCAAGATCAATAATGGCCTTCTACTTTGCTCCAAACGCTCACACTCGATTAGGGTTTCACTCAAGGGACTGGTGAGCACAAATGATGGCCATAAGGCCCTTTAAATAGGTCCCAAACCCGAGAAATTAGGGTTTCATTACACAGCGCGGACTCGCCGAGTCCATATCCTGGACTCGCCGAGTCCAGGCGCGATCCCGCGACTAGATCCGCGACCCTACTCGGCGAGTCTGAACTCCAACTCGCCGAGTCCCCTCTCAAAACACCAAAAAAAAATATAAATATACAAGATACCTGAAAATCCGGCTGTTACAACTCTCCCCCACTAGAACTAGACTTCGCCCTCGAAGTCTCGCTCTAAAAACAGCTCCGGATGCTGCTCCTGCATCATACGCTCTGGCTCCTAGGTCATCTCCGATCCCCTCCGGTGTTGCCACTGAACCAACACTAGAGGTACCTCCTTATTCCTCAGAACCTTGATCTTCCGATCTCTGATGGCCACTGGTCTCTCGGCATAATTCAGGCTTGCATCCACCTGAATATCCTCTAATGGAACCACTGCCGATTCATCGGCTATACACTTCCTCAACTGCGACACATGAAAAGTGTCATGGATCTGCCCCAACTCTACTGGCAACTCCAACCGATAGGCTACCCGACCTACCCTCGCAATCACACGAAATGGTCCTATAAACCGGGGCCCCAACTTGCCCCTCTTCCTGAACCGAATCACTCCTTTTTAAGGGGAAACCTTCAGGAGAACGAAGTCGCCGACCTGAAATTCAAGCTCGGACCGGCGCCTGTCCACATAACTCTTTTGTCGGCTCTGGGCGGTCAATAACCTCTGTCTGACCTGCTGTATCTGCTCTGTCGTCTGAATCACGATCTCTGTACTGCCCATCACTCTCTGCCCAACCTCACCTCAACAAATGGGGGTCCGACACCTCCTACCATACAACAGCTCAAAGAGCGGCATACCGATGCTCGAATGATGGCTGTTATTGTAGGAAAACTCCGCCAAGGGTAAATACGCATCCCAGCTACCCCCGAAATCCAACACACATGCTCGAAGCATGTCTTCAAGCATCTGAATCGTCCGCTCACTCTGGCCGTCTGTCTGGGGATGATATGTGGTACTAAAATGCAGTTTAGTACCCAACTCCTCATGAAATTCCTTCCAGAATCTGGAAGTGAAACGCACATCACGATCCGAAACAGTCGAGATCGGCACCCCATGCCGAGATACCACTTCTCTCACATAAACCTCTGGCAACTTCTCCGCCAAAGAACTCTCACTGATGGTAACGAAGTGAGCGCTCTTCGTCAACCTATCCACAATCACCCAAATTGCATCAACTCCTCTGGCAGTTCTCAGCAATTTGGTGATGAAATCCATAGTGATCTATTCCCACTTCCACTCGGGAACCTCCAATGGCTGCAACTTGCCATGCGGTCTCTGGTGCTCGGCCTTAACCCTTCGGCAGGTCAAACACCTCTCGACAAACCATGCGACGTCGCTCTTCATACAGGGCCACCAATACTCTTTCCTCAAATCCAAATACATTTTCGTAGCCCCGGGATGGATCGAAAATTTCGATCTATGTGCTTCCTCCATCAAAGTAGTACGCGTACCGCCCACAAACGGTACCCAAATCCGGCCCTGAAAAGTGATAAGCCCTCGACTATCCGAAACGAACTCTGAAACCAAACCAACAACCCGTTCTCTCTTCTACATCTCCGGTTGCACAGCCTCGGCCTGTGCCCCACGAATGGCATCCAGAACTGGAGCTATCACGGTCAATCTCAAACATACATTTCGCAGTGGAGTACTCTCCGCCCTGCGGCTCAACGCATCAGCTACCACATTAGCCTTGCCCGGGTGGTACAGGATCTCACAATCATAATCCTTGACCACATCTAACCACCTCCTCTGCCGCATATTTAGGTTAGGCTGATCCATCAAGTACTTCAAGCTCTTATGGTCCGTGTATATCGTACAACGAACCCCATACACTTGCCCCAACTCTAGATCGTGCGTGGGATATCTAGTCTCATGAGGCTTCAACTGCCTCGATGCATATGCTATCACATGCCCTTTCTGCATCAGTACCGCTCCCAGCCCTAAAATCGATGCATCACAAAATACTACAAAATCTTCCATCCCTTCCGGAAGAGCTAATACCGGGGCTTCGCACAACCTTTGGCGAAGCGTCTCAAAGGAGGTCTGCTGCTCGGGACCCCATGAAAATGCAACACCCTTCCGGGTCAATCTGGTGAGTGGCACCGCGATCTTGGAGAAATCCTTGATAAATCTCCGATAGTACCCTGCCAACCCAAGGAAGCTCCTGATCTTAGAGGGTGACTTTGGCACCTCCCAACTCATCACCGCCTCAACCTTGGCAGGATCGACCAATATCCCTTTCTGATTAACAAGATGTCCCAGAAACTGGACCTCCCGTAACCAGAAATCCCACTTGGAAAACTTTGCATAAAGTTTCTCCGATCTCAAAACCCCAAGAACTTCCCTCAAATGCTCCTCATGTTGCTCTCTAGATCTCGAATATACCAGAATATCATCGATGAATACAATCACTGACCGATCCAACATCGGCTTGCATACCCTGTTCATGAGATCCATGAACACAGCCGGGGCATTGGTGAGCCCAAAAGGCATCACCACAAACTCATAATGCCCATATCGCGTCCTGAACGCTGTCTTCTGGTCGTCCTCATCCCGCACTCTCACCTGATGATAGCCCGACCTCAAATCGATCTTGGAGAACCAAGATGCTCCCTGTAACTGATCGAATAAATCGTCGATCCTCGGCAACGGGTAACGGTTCTTGACCGTCAGCTTGTTCAATTCTCGGTAATCAATACACATTCGATGCGAGCCGTCCTTCTTCTTCACAAACAGAATGGGCGCTCCCCACGGCGAGCTACTCGGCCGAATAAACCCCTTCCCCAGCAGCTCCTGAAGCTGCGAGGATAACTCTTGCATCTCTGGAGGTGCAAGACGATAAGGCACCTTAGCGATAGGTGCGGCCCCCGGAACCAAATTAATACTGAACTCTACTTGCCTCACGGGAGGCACACCCGGTAACTCTTCGGGAAAAACATCTGGAAACTCACGCACCACCGGAACCTCCACTGAACTCAGTCTCTCGGAGATCACCCGCGTATCCATCACATATGCCACAAAACCCTTACAGCCCTGCTGTAAACACTGCCTCGCCCTAGCGGCCGAACAAAAGGCTGATCCAGAACGTGTACCCTCGCCGTACACTGAAAGAACTCCCCCACTAGGATCTCGTATGGTCACCAGCTGACGCTCACAGTCGATAACCGCGCCGAATCAGCTCAACCAGTCCATGCCCACAATGACACAGACATCACCCATTGCAATAGGAACCAGATGAATCGGAAACTCAACCCCAAAAATCTCTAACACACATCCCCGGAGGACCTCCGTGGCACAAATCACTCTATCGGCAGCTATGGAAACCCTCAGAGGCCGACTCAATGCCTCACGACTAACACTGATATGCTGACTAAAGGCCAAAGATACAAAAGACCGACTCGCACCCGAGTCAAATAACACTAAAGCAGGCACATAGTTCACAAGGAAGGTACCTATGCATAACATAATATAAGCATAATATCTCAACACCAAAATAAATACATAGAAGGAAACGTACCAGCCACAACATCGGGTGCAGCACGGACCTCCTCCGCAATCAGCTGAAAGGCTCTCCCTCGAGCTCTCGGTGCCTCGGCCTTCACGGGCTGAATCTCTGTAGCTTTGATGGCGGCAGGAGCAGATCCCTGAGATGCTCTGCGCAACAGCGGACACTCTGCCTTCCGGTGTCCGGTCTGGTTGCAGTGAAAACACACTGCAAACCCCTTGGGGCATTCCTTGGCCATATGCCCCTCCTTGCCACATTTGTAGCAAGATCTCGCTCGACAGACTCCATCATGACCCTTGCCGCACTTCTCGCAAATGCGGCCCTTCTGGCTCCCGGGTTTGGGATCAGCGGGCTTGGCCCACTTGGCTATCGGCTGAGACTGTGCCGGCCGCCGATCCCTCCCCTGAGACTCCGCCTCCTCCCTGGCCTGTGTCTCAAGCTCAATCTCCCTCTTCCGGGCATTTGCCTGAAGCTCAGCAAATGTCCGATACGAGGAGTTCGCGGCGAACTCCCGAATATCCCGTCTCAAAATGCTCAAGTAGCGGCTCATATGTGCCTGCTCAGTGGACACGTGCTCAGGGCAGAATATCGCCCTCTCAAGGAACATCCTCGTGATCGCTGTAACTGACTCAGTACCCTGCTTGAGGGTCAGAAACTCCTGTGCCAAACGCTCCCTCTCCACCTGGGGAACGTACTCATCCCGGAACATGGTAGTGAACCTCTCCCAGGTCACCGCCGAAAGCTCAGCAAGCGTAAAATGCGCCGTCACAAACTTCCACCAGTCCTTCGCTCCCAAGCGAAGCTGGTTCAGCGCGAACCGAACCTTCAGATGCTCAGGAGATGAGCAAGTGAAGAAGCACCCCTCCATATCAGATATCCACCTCATAGCTGCCACCGGATCCTGTGTCCCATCAAACTCTGGTGGTTTGGTGTTGCTGAACTCCCGAAACAGCAACGCATCACCTCCCTGGGGTCTCGCTGTAGCGATCGCTGCGGTAGCCGCTGCAACAGCAGCCTCAGAAAGAGCGGCGTAACGCTCGTCAAATGTCTCAATCAGTTCGGTCTTAATAGACCCGAACATCTCTGGTATCTCAGCTCTGATGACCGCAGCCACCTCCTCATGAATGATCTGTCGAATCTCCTCATCACTAGCTCCGGCACCCTCCAACATATGACGTGTCCTCACCATGATCAACCTTTGAAATACAACATGTGATAAATTAGAATTCACTCGAGCATACTTACACTCGACAATCCATCCCTCCTTGATTCTTGGTATCCCAAAGATTCTTATTTGGACTGTGCACCGCCCCGGTGCTTTCAGTAGTACGGGCCCAATACTACTATCCACACCGTCTCAGTACACACCCCAAATCTTCCTCTTCGGATCCCAAATCCCAAGTACTCTGTCATGCGTAGACCACTCTCTAATAGATCTCTCATAAGCCCCTCGCTGCTACCTACTCACTTTCAAGCATCTCATAGCAGCTCACCTCTCCCTAGGCTAAGGCATCACAAATAAGGCCACTCTAGTCCTAATAGAAATACCTAGCCTACTCTAGCATGCAGATACATCATATCAATATCAATATTACATAATATAAAGGTATTTTGGGAATTCACCGTTCGGGCGCTGACTGATCGTACACATGTTTCTTCCTGGAATTTGTTTCTTTTTCAAGAAAATCTTTTACTCTTAGAAAAGTTAGGGTTTCTTTTGAAAGTAACTTTCCAAATCCTCAGTTTGAGTTCAAATACTCCCGAAGGTGTACCCGAATCCCTCAAACCAAGGCTCTGATACCAAATTGTAACACCATAAATTTCAAAACAAAATTTTCAATTTTTCATAAAACATAATTCAATTAATATTCATAAAACAACCATATTAATTATCCAATTCAAGTCAATACAAAATCCCAAGATCACAAATGTAAAAACTCCGTGTGTGTGTGTGTACGGATCAAGCCGGCTCCTTCCCGCGGTCGTCACTAGTACCTGAAACAATAACATCAAACACTGTAAGCAAAAGGCTTAGTGAGTTCCCCAAAATACCACATATAACACATATTAGCCACTCGAGGCTATAACTCTGTGGGTCCGTGCACCCAAACTCTGTGAACCCTCAGGTTCTAACTCTGATAAACATGCATCACATAAATCACATAGAAATAATGCAGTACAACACATAACATACATAGCATACAAATACTCTATCACATAACTCTGGTTACCTACTCAAGGTAAAGTATAGTGAGAAGACTCACCTCGCGTATCTCGGTATCTCACGAATCCTGGAAATCCCTCGTGCTCGATCCTCCGAGCTCTAATCCTCCTATAACATCATATGTCTCCAGTTAACACTTTATATCTTCTAAGGTTGACTATCCCAAAGAAGTCAACACAGGTCAACTTCGGTCAACGATCAACGGTCAACGGTCAACTTTGACCGGACTCGGCGAGTGCGCTATGGCGACTCGGCGAGTCTAGACGTTTTCACCAACTCTTTAAAATTCCCTTCCTACACGTCGAGTATTCCCCCCTCACTCGACGAGTTTCATCTGGAAAAATCGCGGGGCCACCCCGACTCAACTCGCCGAGTCTCAAGAACAACTCGGCGAGTCCCAGTTCGACTCAGTCCACCTGTCGTCCCTCTCCAACTCACCCTGACTCACTGAGTCAACCCATGACTCGATTGGACCACTCACTGAGCGAACCCAAGGCAATCTTCAAACTACTCGCCGAGTCTGATGAACAGACTCGGCGAGTCCATGCCATGCAACCACTCCAACTTGCTTCTAAGGTCAGATCTGCTTCCACAATCTATAGATCTGGCCTCCCTAGACTGATTCATCACGTAAAGCTTCTATCTTGGTGCCCATAACACACCCCATGGCTCATAAATAGAGTTTTGACCTAAGGCATAAGGATTCCAATCCAAAACCTCCATTGATTCCCAAAAAGCTTGGGCAAAGGGACACTCTGGACCTCCAAGGGTCCAGATCTATGGTTTAAACCACATAAGGGACCAAGGGGGCACTAGATCTTGCCACAAAAGGGTTCAACAAACCCTAAATCAAAATAAACATCAACAAGGAAGAAGATAACTCGAACTTATTACCACAATAGTGATGCTCTGGACTCCAAACTCTCAGAAGTGGCTCCACTTGCTTTCCCTTAGCTAGTTCTCTCCTTCCTTGCAAAAATGACACCTCCAAGATCAATAATGGACTTCTACTTTGCTCCAAACGCTCACACTCGATTAGGGTTTCACTCAAGGGACTGGTGAGCACAAATGATGGCCATAAGGCCCTTTAAATAGGTCCCAAACCCGAGAAATTAGGGTTTCATTACACAGCGCGGACTCGCCGAGTCCATATCCTGGACTCGCCGAGTCCAGGCGCGATCCCGCGACCAGATCCGCGACCCTACTCGGCGAGTCTGAGCTCCAACTCGCCGAGTCCCCTCTCAAAACACCAAAAAAACATAAATATACAAGATACCTGAAAATCCAGCTGTTACACAGGCACATACATGTATCACACAGACAACAAGTATAAACTATCATATAAACAAATCCTTAGGCACCCGCCCGCTATTAACGGACCTCGTCCTGAATATCATACTAGCATACTGTGCCTAGGGCTAACCCCTGGGCCTTCTACTCATAACTACATGGTCCGGCATTGTGGCCTTAGACCCATTCACACAAAGGGAAACTCACCTGCACTGGCTGAACTTGCTGATGATCTCACTAGCTGCTGCCCGGAAACTCTCTGAACTCCTGCTCCCCTTACTACCCGAACTACCAATATCAAAGCAACACTGAGTCGAACTGACCCCCGAGAGACAACCAAGTCAACTCTGGCCAAAGTCAAAGTCCTGGTCAAGGTCAACCTCCCAGGTCAACCCTACTCGCCAAGTCAACCTACTGACTCGCCGAGTTCATATATTCAGAGTCCTTCCTTTCGCGTCTCGACTCACCGAGTCAGTCCATGACTCGCCAACACCTTCAAGATTCACTCTTCTCCAAACACAACTTCTGAGAGTTATTTAAGGTCACTTTTAGTTCCAACATTTGGGAGCATAGTTGTCATCCTAATAATGTATATGGATGACATATGACTAATTGGAAATGGCACCCCCACCTTACATGATGTAAAGTCTTGACTGGGAAGATGTTTTTTGATGAACGATTAAGGAAACACAATATACATACTCAAAATCAAGATGTATATAGATAGATCAAGGCAGCTTGTTTGTCTCGCTCATAGTACATACATTAATAAGCTTTTGAATTTTTTCATGATATGAATCTGAGCATAGTAAAAGTATATAGTGTACATAACAGTCTAAATATATTGTCGCATCATTGGCAAGTCAAAAGGTAATTGGATGAGGAAGTTCATTATGGTCCTAAGAGTGGTGCCAAAAAATAAAGATCCATGAAGATATAGCTATAGTGATAAAAAGGATACAAGAGAGAACAAGAAACCTAGGCATATCGAGACGCGGTATCACTTTGTCACACCTCTGAACCAAACGGCGGAAACGTCAGGGGGCTTGGTGTGACTTTCATCTTTGTAGTATTATCACATAGTCTATAATTGAAACATAACATCATCATCATCATCACACATGTAATATAAAAACATACATTGTTTACATCGAGTATTGTGTTTTGAATATTACATGCCAAAATAGTTAGAGTATGATGAAACAAAATATATAAAATATCCATTAATTTGTTCCGCCCAACCTGCTCAACAGTTTCCTGAGAATACAAGTTAATTTAAAAAGGTCAACATAAAATGTTGGTGAGTTCATAAGCATGTTTGAGAAAATGATTTGTATAACTTTGTCACCACCAGAAAATCCTATATTTTCTTAAGAAAAAAATTAGTATGTTTGTGTCCGGTCTTGTATTAATGCATGTGTGTTAATGCTTACTAGAATGCAAAAAGAGAACGAAGAGAATATAAAGATAATGCCCCCAGACAACCCGATGTTGTCTGTGAAAGAGAATGTTGGTATACCAACCCCCGAGGTTTAGAACCGGGGCAAGCTTGTTCCGGAGTAATCCAATGAGAAAAGAGAATGGTCTCCCGTAAATTTTATAACGTTAATTCCTCTAAGTGAGTCGTTATAACCATACTAGATAATGACAATTTCTCATGTCTTGGGTTTATGGACGCCAATGGAATAAGGTAAGGTTTTCGTCACCCTAGACTGGTTTAGTCTAACTGTAGCGAATAGCTCAGGTATGGAGTGTCATCCCCATATAGATCTATACACAAACCCCCGGTCTCCCTCCAAGAGACTCTGGTTATAACTACAGGCTACGATCATACACACAATAGGTGTCAACCAACACATCTCACTAGATCCTTCATCGAATTTACGCGAAGAGAAACATATAAAGAACATTCCAGGCCCAGTGAACATGTAAGTAAACAACTAAGGCCCACTAAGCATGTAAATCATTTCTAGGCTCATAAGGAATGAGATTATATAACTCGGGCCTAATATATATGTAAAAGGGCAACTATGGCCCGTTTCACATGTATATTATTACAGGCCCAATAAGCACGTAAGGAGTATCCAAGCTACGTCGAGCATGTAAATAGGTCAATAAGGCCCAATAAACATGTAAAGAGTATTCAGGACCTATCAAGCATATAAATAGGCCACTAAAGCCCAATAATAGGAGAATGACAAAATTGGCCCGTTTATTATTTTGTTGCTTGTTTTAGTTCAATTATTTACCAAAATGACATAAAATGCCCACTTTTGTAAAAATAACATTATTGGCCCATTTTGTGAACACAACTTGCATTTAGGGCTAGTTTTTGTAAAAGTAACATTTTTAACTCACTTTTGTCAAAAATATCATTTTTGGCTTGATTTTTATAAAAATGTGCATTTTCGGCCCATTATAGATAAATCTATCTTTTTGGCCCAAATTTTAATAAATTCACATTTTTAATCTCTCTTATCCAAAAATTTACATTTTTGGCACAACTTTGTTGAAAATGACATTTAAGCCCATAAAAGTACAAAAAGTACAAAATTTTGACCAAAAGTCGTGAGAAGCCCAAAAAAGGCACATTTATGAAAAATTTTACATTTTTAGTCCTTGTAGGGACTCAAATATTGCAACTAACCATGTTTAGCAAAAATAATCCTTTTGACCCCTAATAACCGTTAGTTACATAAATAAGATCCATTTTTGTGAAAATTGGCATATTTAGCCCATTAAAATCGTGAAGGCCCATTTGTGAAAATTTACACTTTTGGCCCCTATAAGACCATGAATATTATAAAGATCCATTTTGATTTAAAAATGACTCTTTTGTTCCTCTCATAACCGTGAGTTAACATAAGAACCTCACTTTTTTTGTATTTTGTCAAAAATGGCCCCTTTACACGATTTTAGTAACTTTCAAACATTTTTTGCATGTTTAATCTTTCCCACCTCATAGTAAGTTACATAAGATGGTTTAGCTTACAAACATCACCAAGTATAGTAGATATTTCGAGTTTAGTAGAGATCTAGCATGTTTTCATAACATAAACACAACATATAACATTAAAACACACCCATACATGCATAAACACATAGATCTACACAAAACAACTTGTATTCTCCCACAAAACATAGTAAAACCGAAAATAGGGGGTATGAACCCACTTTGGGTTGTTGTTCTCGGTTTGATGAAGAGTTTGAAGGAGATTTCGACCCTAGATGTTTCCTTGAGGAGATTTTCGAGATTTATGAAGTTCTAAGAGCATGGATCATAAAATGATGTGGGTTAGGAAAAGATTTCTAGAATAAGCTTGAATAAAAAGTTATAGAGTTTCACAATAACTTACCAAGGATGTATGAGTTTTAATGGAGAGCCCTGGATGTACCCTTAAACTCACGAGAATTGGGAGGATGAAAGAGAGGAGTTCTTATGCTAGAGAATGTTTGAAGTAGTTAGAATTGAGAGTAAGGATGGTGGTAGGAACCCTTGGCCGAGAATAAGAAGAAAAGGGGGAAAATAGGGGGTGAAAGGAGATGTGATGTTTGCATGGATAAATAAGATTACTTGGTTACTTGTGGGATAATTAGCATGGAAGTAAACAAGATAATTATGAGGTGGCACCTAAAATTATCCCCTTGTTGTTTTTTTTTTTTTGAAGTTGGGTCGAGAATGAGAGGAAAGGGTGAAAGAAAAGAGAGTTTTGGGCTTATATTGAATATTCTTGAAATTATGGGGCCCAAGTTGAAGGTTTTGGGCCCATTAGGCCCTTCTTGAGGGTTTAAGGCCCAATTCTGATGAGGGGATGGGTTCACGGCCCATCATGGTTCATTAGGATGGTTCATGGCCCATCATGGCCCATGATAAATAAATGAGTTATTTTAGGCCCAACATGGCCCAATTGCTATGGTTTGACAAATGTGGGCCCAACTAGAGCCCAAATGGATTTCATTGGTCCAAAATTATCAATTAGAAGGTTTACTGGCCCATTAGGCCGATAAGAGGATCCTAGTCCATAATAAATTTGAACTGGGATACTTAGGGTTTCAGACTACAGTTAAGTATGTGAGATGCATTGTATTAGGTTTTGAACTCCGCTCCAGAGTTTTGATTCAAATGGATGATTTTGATTGACATAGAGTATGAGATCCACTTAGATTACAAATCTTACAATACTTGATGTTTACATGAGGATAGAATTTCCTAGCTAAAAATGCTAGTTGTGACAAATTTCATTCAAGAGGTAATCAATTTTGGAAATGTTTCAATCTTGAAAGTCCACATCTAACAAAACCTAGTGGGTTCTTCATGAAGGCCATGCCCAAAAAAATCATTAGATACATATAATGTGAATTGGACTCCGTAGTGTTAGTAGCTTTTGTTTGATATTTAGTATTTTGGATATTTGGAACATTAAGTAGTTTTTTAGTGTGTTGTTGTATTATGGGAGCAATATTTCTTCATCTAGTATAATTGTGTTCCGATTTTGCTTATTTTTTTCCATGAGTTGTTTTAAACAAATCCTTAGTCAGTAACACTTACGAGAATGATTATATACAAGACTATTATGAAGGTGTTGGAGACATTCAAGAGATGAATGTATCTTAGTAGAGGATCCAAAAATTCACATGTTTTCATGAGATAAATGTTGGACTAAGCTACTTTGAGATTGGGTTTCATGGATCAATGTCATTAAGTGATTATGTAAAGAATATTTAAGCTTATGTTATCCTTCAACTCGAGTATATATGCCAAGCACTAAATGAGTGTAGTGTTATATGTATAATTACACCAAATACCTACCTAAAACATGGAAGTTATTGTAACGACTAGAAAATCATATTAAGAAAGGAATTAAAAGAAAATGTAAACATTATTAGGAATTAATTATTAAAGTAAATTTGTAGTTCTCCCGGGGATGATTCTATAGATATAAAGTTCATCAAAACGGAGTTCATACGAAGAAGTTATGGTCGTTATATAAGTACGTTGCTATTCTGAAAAGTCAACAGAAAAGTCTAAGTGTGTGGGGTGTCCCTTTTAAGGGCATGGGGCATCCTTTTTAAGGGCGTGGAGTGTCCATGGTGAGTCAGCAAAAGCATGTGTTGATCATAAAAGGACACGTGGCAGAACGAAGGATATGTGATAGCTCCGAAAGCGCCACCTGGCTAGGGTGCAATGCGTCTCCTGGTTTATATATGTGTATTTTGTCATTCATTGTGCGATTTTCCGGAGAGAGCTATGAGCGGTAACGTTATGATGTGTAGTTTACGAAAGCACGTACTAACATTCATATACATGAAATCGATACCATACTGAGGTATAATAGTTTGTTTCGTTATTTATGATATCATGATTTTAAAATGAGGGTCAAGACCTGAGTTGGATTGTCAGGTCTATAATACGGTGTTATTATAGACTCAACAACACGTTGGATAGTTGAATTCCAAGATGAGAATTCTTAACCCGGTTAATGAGGGTTATAAACCCTAAGTTATGAGATAACTAGAAGTGAGAGATCGAGTTAATGGTTTATGGAGGGTTAAGCTATTTGATAGTTGAATTACGGAACTCGATAATTCGTGTAACAAATGGTTACGAAATTCGTTTGATAGTCAAATAAAAGACCACTATAGCAAGTATGATGGTAAATTTGTACAAGTTCTAAGGAACTTCGTATATTACCTAACTAGGTTTGTACGACCGATAGGCCGGAAAGTAGTTAGTCTTCAATAACTAACCTAGTGAGTACATGTGGATTTTTTGGTTATATAGAAAGATAAATCTTGAAAGATGGGAATATTTCACCATGTGTGACGAAGCTTGATTACATGAAAATGTTTTATTGTTAAAAGACTTTAGAATATAAATCCATGTCTTCCTTGGTTAAGGAAATGGGTATTGTTCGCAACTTAATAAAATGTTAGACTGTACATTTTATAATTGTCCTATGAGAGATCTATATAAGCTCAACAACCATGGAATAAGTTATTGATGAGTTTGGAAAAGGCCTATATGTGAATTGTATTGTGAAAAATAGAGAGTTGTTTATGGAACAAAGCCTACATGTGTATTTGTATTGAAAGCTTAGGATGTCTTTGATGTGGCTGAGAATAAATCGTACTCCAAGGGTGAGTACCCAGAGTATAAATAAGCTCTATAATTAATATAAACTTCCGGGAAAATTATTAGAATTAGGCTCTGTATGAACATATGTATCTGTTGGATAAGGTGTCTAAGTCCATAACTATTTCTGGTATGTACTTGACCCGACCCGGCATGGTCCATTTGGGTTGCATGGCACCATGCAATTGGATAGACTAAATGAGAGAAATAACGCTTGGAGATTATTAATATATTATAAGTTCTAATATATTAATAATATTATTTGATTAGTTTGATCAAGAATTAATTTAGAATTAATTAAGTGATCAAAAGATAACTAATTAAATATATGGGTTGATTAAGTAAATCATCCATATCTTTTATAGTGGGCTAAAAGGCTCCATGGATCATCAAGTTGGGTTCCACCCATAGGATGCTCCATGGATGCTCCATGGGAGTTACAAACCCATGGGTCATGGAAATGAAGAGTCATGACACATTAGGGTTTAACCCTAGATGTGTCAACACTATATAAGGAATATGATCCCCTCCCAAATCGGTTACACTAAGTAATAAGGGGGCTTGGCCGATTTTGAAGAGTGTGTATTCTCTCATAAGTTCTTCCAAGAGCATTTGGTGTTGTGTGAAGCATTTGAGGCATCACCACTTGAGGTGCTAGGCTCACAAGGTTTCAAGGAACACAAGCAACAACAAGGTAAGTTATTCTATCTATACTTTATGTTAAAATTGTTCCCCATGTATGCTAGATAGGATATAACCTTGAAATTCAACTTTTCATGACAAATTAGACAAACATAGATCCAAGGTTATTAGGGTTGCATGTACACTTAGGAAGTGTTAGAATGCTCAAAACCCATCAGTGGTATCAGAGCCTAGGCTTGTTTGTTCTTATTTGTGCTTAAAGGTTGAAAACAGAATCGAAAATTTGCTGTCTGCGATCGGACTCGTTGAGTCCATAGGGGGGACTCGTCGAGTCCACGTGTATCTTCAACCAACTCGGCGATTCATGTTCATGCACTCGGCGAGTAGGGTCGAATGAGTGCAGAATTTCGATTCAGTTGCTGGAAAATGAATTAGAAACATTACCCTAAACTGTTTTAGTAAATATAAACTTGTTTTTGGTGGTGTAATGTTTTGCTAATTCATTTACAACAACTAGTTATCAAAATTACAAAGTTTTATGTAATTTTTTATTATGTTCATATTCATGTTCTTGTTCTTATGAAGTTTTAGATGATCATAGGAATTATTTGTAACCTATTTGGTAGTTTAATTCTTGATCATAATGTGTTTTAATGGAGTCCATAACTTATCCTTAAGTTATGGAAAACCAAGAGTCACTTGAGTTAAAAACCATTAAGAAAACACAAGAGTTATAAAAATGAAGAGTCTTCATTTTATGACTCTATTAAACTCATAAGTTACAAGAAATGAAAAGTTTTGAAAGTTACAAAACTTGCCCTCAAGTTTTGGAACAAGTAAAGTTAAGTTAAAACTTTAGTTCCAACCCCTAGAATTTTAAAAGTTAAAATTCAACCCTTATACTTATATTATGATAATTTAATAATTATATATATATGTGTATAAGAACAAGTCGTCTTACCGCTAGTACGCCTCATTCACGAAGCCGGTCTATAAGGTGGGTATAAGGTTGTTGCCTATAAAATGGTGACTTAATGGGTGTATATTCTCACCCACCGCTTGCTTGACTGGTGGAGGGTCGTTAGCCGAACGGGTAAGACAAGGACTTATAAATTCTCATTCAAAGTATGATGAATATATATAAAGTAACTAAATGTTTATTAAATTCCCAATCTTAGTTACTTTAGGAAAAATGTGAATAAGGTGCTAATCCATGAAATTACACTTTACACTTTGTCTAAGTCGTTGGTGGAGCGTGTGTGGTTAACCGGCACACTAACTTGGACTTAACAAGGTAGGTAAAGGGTGACTTAAGGTTTATTATAGTATCGGTGGAGCGTGTGTGGTTTACCGGCACATCGATTGAGTGATAAACTTTAAGGGTACCAAGTGATTTGCATGGTTACTTCACACCTCGTTTTGTGATCCTCGGCATCCCAGTCACAAAACCTGGAGGGCACTCCCGAGATCGAAACATGCCTTTGAAAAGTTCATTGGATCTCAAAGAATCTAGGAATTTCTAAAACCAATAAAAACTAAATATTTAATATTTCGGTTTTCGTGGTGGAAATTGGTGAATCGTCATTCACCTACCTTTCAAATATGGTATAGCTTAGATTACGGCATACTTCTTCTAAGTTATATTATATTGTGATTGGATCCTAGCCTTAATATTACATTTGGGTGTTTTATTAAGGACTCTCTTAAATCTAAACTAAACTCGTTCTTCTCTTTCAGATGTCTTCAAATAATGCTTCTGGCTCGAATCCTAATGGCTCCTTTACTCTTATGAGTCTATGTGGGAAAGTCACCTTTGATGGATCCAACTTCAATAAGTGGATCAGAAACATCAGGATGATTACCCGCTACGAGGACAAAGAATATGTCCTTGACAAGGAGCTTAAGGAAATTGACGAGTCCACTGCAACTCCCCAGGAGATCGCTGACTTTCATACTCATGAAAGAGATGCAACCAAGGTGGCTTGCATCATGTTAGCCACCATGACAGCTGAACTCCAAAAGTCTTACGAAGACTTTTACCCTTATGAAATGCACCAAGATTTGATGGAAAGATACCATCAAAGTGCACGACAAGAGAGGTACGAAGTCATCTGCTCCATGATAACAACCATGATGAAGGACGGAGAGTCCGTCACGAGCCACATGCAGAAAATGCAAAGGTATGTGGATCGGTTGCTGAAGCTCAATGTGAACTTCCCTGAGGAGCTTGCAATAGATATCATTTTGCACTCCTTACCATCGTGCTATGATCAATTCTGCATGACATATCACATGAACAAGGAAGAGGTCACCCTCAGCAAACTTCAGGGACTTCTCAAGACCGCAGAAACAGGTCTTAAGGGGAAGTCAGTTGCCATCACTCCCACTCCAGAAACAACTCCGGTCTTGGCAATCGGGCAGAGTCGAGGGAGGAAGAGAAAGAGATCTTCAAAGGGTACCAAGGCTCGGACCCTTGATGGCTCTTCTTCAAGTGGAACCAAGAAAGGTTTCATTACTCCTTCTTCTGACCCAAAAGAGGCTGAATGCTTCTATTGCCACGAAAAAGCTCATTGGAAGCGGAACTGCCCAAAGTACCAGCAAGATGTGAAGGATGGGAAAGTCAAACCCAACCATGCAGGTATTTACACTATCATTTCTAATAACTCACCCCATTCGAAATCTTGGGTCCTTGATACAGGTTGCGGTATTCATATTTGTTGTGACTTGCAGGGACTAGGAAGAAGTGAGAATGTGGAGCAAGGAAGAATAAACTTAATCATGGGGAATAGGAAAGTTACACCTGTCACCAAGATTGGAGTTTATACTTTATCGCTAAGTAGTGGGTTAAATTTAGATTTGAATAAATGTTGTTATTCGCCAGAAATGGCAAGAAATATTATTTCCTTTCATGCATTGTACAAACAAGGTTTCACCTTTTCGTTTGATAATGAAGTTGGTTCGATTAATGCTTTCTTTAATAATGTACTTTATTTTAAAGCATTACCTTGTGATGGTGTGTATGAAGCTGTATCTATTGTAGATAACTTAGGAAATAATGTTTTGTGTATTGATTCTACTAATAATAATAACTTGGATAAAGCATCGTTATGGCATTGTCGTCTTGGACATATAAGCAAGAAACGCATAGGCCAACTCCAAAAGGATGGAGTCTTGGAGTCGTTTGACCTAAAGTCAAATGATAGTTGCGAATCATGCTTACTTGGAAAAATGACAAAGTCACCCTTCACAGGCTCGTGTGAAAGGGGTGAAGGTTTGTTGGACCTTATACACACGGATGTGTGTGGACCATTCAAACATGCCACAAGGGATGCTAATCGTTATTATTTGACTTTTACCGATGATTACAGTAGATATGGATATGTCTACTTAATCAAGCATAAGTCAGAGACTTTCGAGAAGTTTAAGGAATTTAAACAGGAAGTCGAGAATCAATTGGGCAGGAACATTAAGATGCTTCGATCCGATCGAGGTGGTGAGTATCTTAGTTCAGAGTTCCTCGACTATCTAAAGGAATGTGGGATTGTCTCACAATTGACACCTCCCAGGACACCGCAGTTGAATGGTGTGGCTGAGAGGCGTAATCGAACCTTGTTGGACATGGTTCGTTCCATGATGAGTCGAGCTTCGCTACCAATCTCATTCTGGGGGTATGCCTTAGAGACTGCCGCCCATATCCTTAATCTAGTCCCTACAAAGAAAGTTGCCAAAACTCCTCACGAGATGTGGACTGGTAAAGTACCTAAACTAGACCACATCAAGATTTGGGGATGCGAGGCTTTCGTGAGACGTGAGACTCATGATAAGCTCGAACCCCGAAGCGAGAGGTGTATTTTCATCGGCTACCCACAACAATCCTTTGGTTACCTCTTCTACAGACCTAGTGACAATGTGGTCTTTGTAGCAAGAAGAGGAGTCTTTCGAGAAAGAGAGTTTATAAGCCAAGGAGACAGTGGGAGGCAAGTTGATCTTGAAGAAATTCAAGAATCAAGTGGTGAAGGAACTTCAAACTCTAGCCCTCAACTTGAGGAGGAAACTCCTGTTGAGCCAATTGACGAATCTGTACCTCTGAGACGTTCCACGAGAGTTAGGAGTGCACCTGAGCATTACTATGGATTCCATATTACTGCAGAAGGTGAGACACTTATTAGTGATGAGACACTAGTAAGTCAAGATGACCCTAACAGCTACGAGGAAGCCATGGCAGGCCCCGAGTCTGCCAAATGGAAAGAGGCTATGGATAGCGAGATACAATCCATGTATGACAATCGAGTTTGGAACTTGGTTGAGAATGTACCAGGTCGAAAGACTGTATGGTGCAAATGGGTCTTCAAGAAGAAGACCGACATGGATGGTAAAGTACACACTTATAAGGCTAGACTGGTTGCAAAGGGTTTCTCTCAAATTCCTGGAGTGGATTATGATGAGACCTTTTCTCCGGTAGCCAAGATTAAGTCTATTCGGGTTCTGTTAGCCATAGCCGCATTTCATGACTATGAAATTTGGCAAATGGATGTCAAAACCGCTTTCCTTAATGGAAAGTTGGCTGAAGATGTTTACATGAGTCAGCCAGAGGGTTTTGTCAGTAACGAGTACCCTAATAGAGTGTGTAAGCTTGAGAAATCCATTTATGGATTAAAGCAAGCACCTCGCAGATGGAATCTTTGCTTTGATGAAAAGGTCAAGGAATTTGGCTTTTCTAGGAGTGAAGATGAATCTTGTGTATATGTCAAGGCTAGTGGGAGTATAGTTAGCTTTTTGGTATTGTATGTGGATGACATACTACTCATAGGAAACGACATTCCAACCTTGCAGGAAGTAAAGTCCTGGCTTGGAAAGTGTTTCGCTATGAAGGACCTTGGTGAAGCTGCCTATATTTTGGGGATAAGAATCTTGAGAGATCGGAGTAAAAGACTAATTGGACTTAGTCAAAGTACCTACTTGGAGAAGATTCTGAAGAGATTCAGAATGCAAAACTCCAAGAAAGGAGAGTTGCCCATCCAGAGTAGCGCCAAGCTGAGTAAGACACAAAGCCCTAGCACTGAGGCTGAGATAGCAGAAATGAGTCGATTACCTTATGCTTCGGCTGTAGGTTCGATCATGTATGCTATGACGTGTACTCGACCTGATGTAGCCTTTGCCTTGAGCATGGTTAGCAGGTTTCAGGGGAACCCTGGCAAGGCACACTGGATTGCGGTAAAGAATATTCTCAAGTACCTACGAAGGACTAAGGACTGGGTCCTTACCCTCGGTGGAAGTGATGACTTGAGAGTTGTAGGGTATAGTGATGCTAGCTTCCAGACTGATACGGATAACTTCCGCTCTCAGTCGGGCTGGGTCTTTACCCTAAATGGAGGAGCAATTTCTTGGAAGAGTTCCAAGCAAGAGACAGTGGCAGATTCTACTTGTGAATCAGAGTATATTGCAGCTAGCGAAGCAGCAAAGGAGGCGTTATGGCTGAGGAACTTCATTGGAGACCTTGGAGTTGTACCAGCTATTAAAGAGCCGATGGAAATTTTCTGTGATAGTGAAAGTGCTGTTGCCTTAGCCAAGGAACCAAGGGATCACGGGAGATCCAGACACATTGACAGAAAATATCATTTCATCAGACATCGGATCGAAGAAGGACTCCTCGTGGCAAAGAGGGTATCATCAGATGAGAATCCGGCAGATCCCCTTACGAAGGGACTGACTCGGGTTAAGCATCTCCAGCATGCTCGGAGCATAGGGCTGAAGGATGATATTAGATTTAGTAGTTAGATAATCTCGAAATTTGTAAAGTGTAATTGACATTTGATGATGAATAAAAGTGTTTTATTTATGAGTAAAGTGTTGCTATCTCTTGTCGATCGTTTACTATATTTCTTTTGCATGTTTTGACTTCCAGAATAATTTTGTTTGGTATAACATATTATTCAAACCTCCACAGTCGGTCATATGTCGGAAGTAGGTATGAATCAAGACTGTCATGTTTGATTGTAGAGGTCTGGGACAAGGCTACAACAATCATGAGTGCTCATAAGTTCTGAGCATTGGACTCAACCCACGCTCACTGGAATCACTTCATGGAATTCTATCTCGAGTGATCGTGAGACGGTAATATCATATAAGTCTTTAAACCTAGAGATATGATTTGTTACTTACGAGTTGGTTATGCATTGATTGTACGAAAAACGCATTGGTAACTCGATGTTATAAAATCGTGCTCTTATGTGTAATTCAATGAGTAGTAGAACAAACATATGAGTCGAAGTTTATCTGTTCCTTCTTGGATTAGAAGCTGATATCTGGGCCCCTCGATGATTTTGTTTTGACCTATGTACCGGGCCCGGTCAGAACTAGATTGATGTGTTCAATAAAGTTCTTTGTCAAACAAATCGGAAATCGGGAAACAAATGTTGGACAATAAGTAAGACATTGTTCCATGTATTTGTCCGACTGATATCTAGAACAGAGGATTATATGATCACTTATCTTAAATGGCGTACCATCATCTTCTCAAGTTTCGAGAAACCTTGTAAAGAGCTACGATTCCCGATCGGTTCCTGAAGTCATACTTGCAGTAATAGTTACTAGACTTATCCAAGTGGGAGACTGTTGGATAAGGTGTCTAAGTCCATAACTATTTCTGGTATGTACTTGACCCGACCCGGCATGGTCCATTTGGGTTGCATGGCACCATGCAATTGGATAGACTAAATGAGAGAAATAACGCTTGGAGATTATTAATATATTATAAGTTCTAATATATTAATAATATTATTTGATTAGTTTGATCAAGAATTAATTTAGAATTAATTAAGTGATCAAAAGATAACTAATTAAATATATGGGTTGATTAAGTAAATCATCCATATCTTTTATAGTGGGCTAAAAGGCTCCATGGATCATCAAGTTAGGTTCCACCCATAGGATGCTCCATGGGAGTTACAAACCCATGGGTCATGGAAATGAAGAGTCATGACACATTAGGGTTTAACCCTAGATGTGTCAACACTATATAAGGAATATGATCTCCTCCCAAATCGGTTACACTAAGTAATAAGGGGGCTTGGCCGATTTTGAAGAGTGTGTATTCTCTCATAAGTTCTTCCAAGAGCATTTGGTGTTGTGTGAAGCATTTGAGGCATCACCACTTGAGGTGCTAGGCTCACAAGGTTTCAAGGAACACAAGCAACAACAAGGTAAGTTATTCTATCTATACTTTATGTTAAAATTGTTCCCCATGTATGCTAGATAGGATATAACCTTGAAATTCAACTTTGCATGACAAATTAGACAAACATAGATCCAAGGTTATTAGGGTTGCATGTACACTTAGGAAGTGTTAGAATGCTCAAAACCCATCAGTATCTGTCATGTAACATCTCAAAAAATTCATGACCAAAAATTTCATTTTTAAATAAATAATTATAAAAACCAATAGTGTCAATCTATATCAAACCAGTATGTTAATTAACCAAACATTTCATGGAAAATATTATCAGCGTTCAACTCCCAAAGATCTCATATGCGGAAAATCATAGTGTGATGCACTACGATCATGTTGGCTCCTTCCCTTTTGAAGAAGAAGTACATGAAACCAAAACTGAAAACCATAAGCATGAAGCTTAGTGAGTCCCCTATATACCACATACCATACAAATAAACATACTACCTAGCATATCCAAGTGTTGGCCTACCCCTTTGGTCTCTTTCAACTGGTAACCGCCTAGGATATCAGGGTGCTGGCCTACCCCTTCGGTCTCTTTCAACCGGTAACCGCCTAGTATATTTGGGTGTTGGCCTACCCTTTCGGTCTCTTTCAACCGGTACCCGCCTAGCATATATGGGTGTTGGCCTACCCCTTCGGTCTCTTTCAACTGGTTACAGGGACTATTTCACCCCCTACCACTACTACATAATGACCTAGCATACAAACACATAAATCACATACTGCCTAGCATATCTGGATGCTGGCCTACCCCTTTGGTCTTTTTAACCAATTACGGGGTCTACTTCACCCCCTAACCCTACCACATAATGACATAACATACAAGCACATAAACCTCAACAGATAGGGGTATATCAGAAAATTATCAAAAAGACAATCATTTCTACTATAAACAACTACTAGTGGCCCAGTATTGGTGTCGTCGACCCACTCATACAGGGAAGGTAACTCACCTCACATTGTTGAAGCTCACTGTAGGAAATCCTTAGTTGTTGCCCTGGCAACTCCTCGAGCTATCAATACCTAAAATATCACCCAATTAGCAACTGGGTCTCAAACCATGATCCACAATCCTTACTTGGGGTGAAATGACGTTTTCACCCCCAACCCATGAAGATCCATACTATAAAATCTATGAAAGCCCATAATTGGCCCAATTTTCCAAATTGGGTCCAAACCCTTACATAGAACTACCCTTTAGAACCCATTCCGCACTTCATAACTCCCCAAGGGTCAACCTTGGTCAAAGTCAAAGTCAACATCTAAGTCAAAGTCAAAGTCAACGCTCCGAGTTGACTCAACTCGTCGAGTTATTCCTTCAACTCACCGAGTTCCCGTAAACCACAACATTGCGGTATCTCGCATCAACTCATCAAGTTTTCCCCAAACTCATCGAGTTCCTCCATTTCAACAGAATTGGGACACTTTGAATCCTCGTCGAGTTCTTCAGTCTGAATCCCCTTTTTAATGCATTAAGCCTTTATTCATCAGATCTGAACCCAATACTCTAGATCTAGACTGGAAATACCTTTTAGAAGGGTAAAATTTTCCAACTTTACCCATTAATCCTTTCCTAAAGAGAATAAGCTCAAATCTTATTCCAAAAAGGATTAAATCTAAATCTAAAAGTCCTCAAAACATCAAGATAGGTCATAAGTGTTGGATTAGGTGTCTAAGCCCATAACTATAATTTGTATGTACTTGACCCGAGAGTAGCATAGTGCATTTTGGGTTGCATTCACCAAAACAATTTGATAAGATGGATATTTGACAAAGAAGTTATTTGTGATTTATTAATAGATTATAAGAATAATATATTAATTGAGTAATCATATTATTTAATTGGTATTGATAAAGAATTAATTTAGAATTAATTTAGTGATCAAAAGATACTAATTAAATTAAGGGGACTGATTATGTAAATTAGTGATACATATAGTTTGGGCCAATGATCCATGATTGATTAGTAATGGATTAAGTTTATGTGAGAGTCCATGAAGTATTAGTCCATAAGGCTAATGAGTTATTGGATTAAAGGCCCAAGGGAATTAGGTTTTAGAACTTGAAACCCTTGGAATTCCAAACTATATATTGAACCCCTAAGCTTGCAAAATTGGCCCCAAGACTCCTAAGGCGTAAGCCTTGCCGATTTTAGCTTCATAAATTTTCTCTCATATTCATCTTTTGTTCATGGTGTCTTGTGAATCGTTTAAGGCATCACACTTGAGGTGCTAAGCTCTTGAAAGGGCAAGACCTACAAGCTACAAATAAGAGGTATTCTTCTAACTAGTTTTTATGATTCATATATCAAATTGGCATCATAGTTAGGCTTTATGCTTTGGAAAATGAATATTGCATTTATAACTAGAGAAAACATAGATCCAAAGCATTAGGGTTGTATGTACACCATAAGAGTGTTATAGTACATAAAACCCAACAGTGGTATCATAATCATGGGTGTTTTCTGTTAT
The DNA here is from genome assembly GCF_052625555.1 of Lactuca saligna. Lineage (NCBI taxonomy): Eukaryota > Viridiplantae > Streptophyta > Magnoliopsida > Asterales > Asteraceae > Lactuca > Lactuca saligna. The sequence goes on from NC_136422.1 coordinate 29,849,475, forward strand.
ATAGATGCAATTGTATTGTTTTCAAAGTTTAAAAAATTATAATTGTGTTGTCTGACTGCTGGACTTGACGAGTCCCATGAGTGGACTCGATGAGTTGACTCATATGACCATGAACTCGACGAGTTCATAGCTTGGCTCGACGAGTTGGATCATTATATGGCAAATTTTTCGAGTTTTTTGCCTGTTTTGGATTAGGATCATTACCACAAAATGTTTTAGCTCATAAAATTCAATTTTAATGATATGGTAATGATTATCCCCATACAATAACATGATGATTGTCAAATTTTAAGATAATTACTTGATTTTGTGAAAAAACTAATTATTTGTAGAATTTGAAATTATCTTGCCATATGAGTCAAATTAGGTCAAATTAGTAAAAGATAAAATTATATGATAATTTTATTAGTTTAAAAAATTGATCTAAATATTTTGAAGAGTTACAAAACTTGTCTTCAAGTTAAGGAATTCAAAAGGTTTGAAGAGTTACAAAACTTTCCCTCAAGTTTTGGAATTTGAAAAGTCTCTTTTATGAAATATTGAATTCAAAAACATATAGTAATTTGAAAAGATTTTGAAATGCTTGGTTTCATAACTTAAAAAATATAATTAAATAGTTTTAATTTTTAATTTTTATATTTAGAACCTTAATGTTTTTGAATAATTCAAATTACACCTTATGGACTTTATTAAATTAATTGAAGTGTTTAATTAAAAGAGAATTAATAAATCCATAAGGATATGGTTTAAGTTTAATTAAATTAAATGTCTAATTTATTAATAGTTTAAAAATCTAGTATTTTAAATGTGTAAAATACACCCTTATACTATGTAAAAGTGAAAGTTTAATATATTATATATGTATAAGTAAAAGGTCAGTCTTACCTTTAGTATGCTACATTCACGAAGCTAGTCTATAAGGGGTGTTTAAAGAAATTGCCTATAAAATGACGATTTAAATGAGTAACCACTCTTACCCACCGCACTCTTGAGTAGTGGAGGGTTGTTAGCCGAACGGGTAGGATAAGACACAAACATCCATTAAAAGTATAATGAAAATAAAAAGTAACTAAATGTTTTATAAATTCTCAATCTTAGTTACTTAGGAAAAATGTGAATTTGATGCTAATCCATGAAATTGCACATTGAACCTTATTGGTTGTTAGTGGAGCATGTGTGGTTAACCGGCACACTAATATGGAACTAATAAAGGATGGAAATAAGTATCTCGTAGTTTTTCATAGATCAATGGAGCGTTTATAGTTAACCGACACATTAATTAGGTGATAAATGACTTCGAGAGTACCAAGCTAATTTGCATGGTTATTCACACCTTGTTTGTGATCCTCGGTATCCCAGTCACAAACTTGAAGGGTATAATCGAGATTAAACATGCCATTGAAAAGTTCAATGAATCTCAAAAGATCTAGGAGTTTCATTTAAAACTTAATTTGTTTAAAATTTTTGTTTTCGTGGTGGAATTGGTAAATCGTCATTTACCTACTGACAAATATTTGCAATTGAATTATGACATCCCTCTTCCGAATTGTAAATTATTGTGTTGGGTCATAGCCTTAATATTTCATTATGGTGTTATATGAAGGACTTAAAACAACTAAACTTGAATTTCTCCATTGTAGATGTCTAGTTCTGACAACTATGGTCTTCTCAAATATTATGGAAAAAAATTTCCTCATGAAGATGATGTTTCTAGAAATCATACTTCTGTTCCTCCACCTCCTCCAATAGTTTCCCTAACCCACATTTTCGAAGACTTGGAAAGTTCAAGGTCACTCAAACCCTATTGGCTAGCAAACACAAAGATGGAAGGCTTGTGTGTGCACACATCTTCGAGATGAAGTCACACATTGACAACTTGGGAATGTTAGGTGTTGTTGTCTCGAGGAAGTTGGTTGTTGACTTGGTATTCAATCACTTCCTAAGTCATATAGTGAGTTCATTAAAGATTACTATATGACAGATCACGATATGACCCTTGTCGATCTTGCATATTTGTTGATAACTATTGAATTAAAAATAATTTAGCGCACTGGTAAAGAAAATTTGATTGGAAGATCTACTTCACAAACTTCCATGTACATTAACAATGGAAACATTAGAAGTCCATAAAATTCTTCTCTTCCCAATGGAAAGGGATCGGCCATGGTCAAACCGTTTGACCAAATGGTAGAGAGAAAGCTTGAGTATGAGATTGTCATGTGTGCCATTCCGAAAGAGTCTTTTTGTTTCTATTGCTAAGAGAAGGGGCATTAGATGTGAAGCTGTCATATATACCTGAAAGATCACAAGGATGGTAAAATCAAAGTGTTTGACTCTGCTTCAGTTAAGTCCACTATCTAACTCTGTTAAGTTCCTATTTATAGATTCTTAATACATAATGTGCTAAGATCGCATTTTGATGTTTTGTAGGATCGAAGAAAAGAAAGTAAGCTTAATGGAAGAGTAAGTTGAATTTGATCGCGAAGATATGGATTTCGATCGCATGGTTCGATGGTCGCATTTATGAGCTACTACTTAGGAGTTATGATAGATTGCTTAGAAATATTTAGTAACATAGTTTTCATATGTACTTGCATTGTAAGGACAAGAAGTTTTCCGCATTTTATAAATAAAGAAAAACTTTGATTTTATCTTATTTTATATTTCCTTGAAATGGAATTTGTGAAAATTAATGTTTGTATGTTTCTATTTTTAGCAATATGGATTTGATTCGTTCGTTTGTGGTAATGTCTAAATATACCAATTAAGGAAAGATTCTCATCACCAAGTTTCAATTGGACAGAAACTTGGAATCACGCAACTTGTATTATATGATGAATGAGAACCTTCATCTTTGGGAAATTAATTCTAATTCCTTTTTCACATATAGATATGAGTCAAGTGAAGGACTAAGAGATATAAGACACATTGTTGTGCACTGACCAGATCCACCACAAAGAAAAATAAGACTATTCTTCATTATTTACTAAGAGTTTAGTGAATATGATTATGCTTACAAGATTAAGTGTAATTTTGAATCATTGAAAAAGTTTCAATGTATAGAAAACGAATAAGAAGAATCAATTAGGAAGAAAGATAAAAGTTTCTCCAATCTGAAAAGAAAGAAGAGTACTTTAGTATCGTGTTTTATGATCATCCTAATGATTATGGAGCCATGTCACAATTGATCCTCAAAGTACACCTTAGTGCATTTACAAGACTAAGCAGAGGAATCAGAAACTATTGAAATGGTTAAATCAATTAAGGTGAATCATACTTCGTTCCAAAATCGAGTCATAAAGTCATACTCCAAGATTATGCCTTGACTGACATATCTTAAGTAGGTTTATAACACATTTGAAATTGGTAGTTGTGATGTTTTGGATAAGACAAAGACCAACTAAGACCAATTGAGTGAAGTGTTAATCTTGAGAAGAAACCGCACTAACTCTTGAATATTTGTTTGTCAAGGAATGGTTTTCTCATGAATCCGTCCGTAAATTGTCTAAAGTATTTAGACATAGCAAAGTTTGTTGCAGTGTTTATGAGTACTCTTGTAATAAGATTTGAGTATTGGATTAAACCCACGCTCATTTGAATCATTTCATGGATTTTATCACGAGTGATTGTGAGACGCTAATATCTTATATTCTTGAAACAGAGACAAATAGTTGCAGTTTATTAGTCGGTTGCACATTGATGATATGTAAACGCACCAGTAACTTAGTGTTATAAAATGTATTGTTGTGTGTGATTTGATGAGTAAATAGATCAAGCATATGAGTCAAAGTTTATCCTTTCCTTTTACCCTAAGAGGGATAAAAGCAATATATGTGGACCCCTCGATAATTTAGTGATGACAACCCTAAATGCTTGGCTAATCCTAGACTGATTTGATTTGTTCAATTAGTCAGTCGTCATAAATGGGAAATCGAGAAACAACACATGGACAAAGAAAATGATTATAATTCATGTCTCTTGTACATACGATATCTATAATGGAGGAATATATGATCCATTATCTAATGGACGCATCAGAGTTCGAAAGTGGCTTTTAAGAGCTACGATTGCTCGTCGGTTTTTGAAGTCATACTTGCACTTATAATTATTAGACTTATCCAAGTGGGAGACTGTTGGTTTAGGTGTCTAATCCCATAACTATAATTGGTATGTACTTGACCCGAGAGTAGCATGGTCCATTTCGGATTGCATTCACCAGAACAATTTGATAGGATGGATATTTGAGAAAGAAGTTATTTGTGATTTATTAATATATTATAAGAATAATATATTAATTGAGGAATCATATTATTTAATTGGTATTGATCAATAATTAATTTGGAATTAATTTAGTGATCAAAAGACACTAATTAAATTAAGGAGACTAATTATGTAAATCAGTGATACATATAGTTTCGGCCAATGATCCATGATTGATTAGTGATGGACTAACTTTATGTGAGTGTCCATGAAGTGTTAGTCCATAACGCTAATGAGTTATTAGATTAAAGGCCCAATGGAATTAGGTTTTAGAAGTTGAAACCCTAGGAATTCCAAACTATATATTGAACCCCTAAGCTTGCAAAATCGGCCCCAAGACTCCTAAGGTGTAAGCCTAGCCGATTTGAGCTTCATAAATTTTCTCTCATATTCATCTTTTGTCCATTGTGTCTTGTGAACCATTTGAGGCATCACACTTGAGATGATAAGCTCTTGAAAGGCCAAGAATTACAAGCAACAAATAAGAGGTATTCTTCTAACTAGTTTTTGTGATTCATATATCAAAGTTGCATGCTAGTTAGGCTTCATGTTTTGGAAAATGAATATTGCATGTATAACTAGGGAAAACTTAGATCCAAAGCATTAAGGTTGTATGGTCACCATAGGAGTGTTATAGTACATAAAACTCAACAATAAGAACATAGATATGGACGCTAAGGACTAGAAGGGCACGTCAAGTCTTAAAATTTACCTACATGCATGACCATTTGGAGCTTGAAAGGTCTAAACAAGAACTTGGATGTTGCATAGGGCTTCTAGGGCCACAAATTTGGCACATTTATGCCATGAAAGCCCCTTAAGACCCTAGATCTGAAGTGTTCTCCACTTAGGACATCCAACTCCTCAATAATCATCTCGTTTGGACCAAAACAAGAAAAAAGGACACTAAATGAAGATCTACATTACTACTAGACAAGGTTCAAGCTTTTTACCAGCAAAATGTCAAGAATGAGACAAGGATTCTTGAAATATATGTTCCTTCTTGTGTCTCTAAGCTCTTCCTTCTTCCAATAGCCTTAAAACACACCAAAACACTCGAAATGGCTCACAATATCTCAAAATAGCTTTAGGGTTTCGAGATTTAGGGTTAGGGACTTGGAGGCTGGAAATTAGGCCAACATGAGAGGCTTAAGTAGTTTAAATCGGGTGCAAAATCCCGGATTTAGGGTTTCCTAAACCCCGTCCAACTCGTCAAGTTGGTTTTTAAATTCCCGCATGCCTAATCATTCCAACACGTCTAGTTCTCACTCTTGAATTCGAAGAGTTAGCCTCTTAATTGAAGATTTTCTTTCCTTAATTAGCCTTCTGGATTCTCGGTGTTACATGTCAGAAGCTTGATAAAAAACTATGGGTGAAAAAGGCATTGGATTCCTCCTATTTGATTGATGGTATAATGTATTCTACAAATGAGTACTAGACAGTTAATGATGAATATTGTTTTTAGCATGTGACAAGCACATGTGTCACAATTGTTTGGAGTCTCGTGATAGGTGATAACGGTCACACATGTTGGAGCCCCATAATAGGCGATAAAGATCATACATGTTGGAGCCCCATGACTGGCGTAACAGTCACACATATTAGACCCCCTAGCAATAACGGTCACATATGCTAGATCTCGTAACAGGTAGATGTGTCACATTAAAGCGACATGAAGTGTGTTGGTCAGGGATTATAGTATTATGTATGTTAGGACTTGCATGCTAAAATCACTATGTACAAAACAAATGAAAGTATTTAAAAATGATTTAAAGTTTGAGGCAAAACCCATTTAACTCACAAGTCTTTGGACTTACGTAGTTTCTAGATGTACTCAGGTATAGAAGTAAGTGAGAGGGGTGTACATAATGAAGATGATGAAAGGAAACGTAGAAGGTTGTAGAATCATTTTCTTTTTTGCCATGGTTGTTGGTATTGGTTTGTAACTCCGAATGTTATAGGCCCTGATGATTATTTGAAAAGTTTTTGTAAAACCCCATTTTTATTGATAATAAATGGTGTTTTAAAAGTACAACGTTACATTTATAATTGTTTTCATCGTATATAACAAGAAACTCATGAACATGACTAATCATCAAAATGGGATTTTTTTCCCACCAAGAGTTTGGATCTTGAAATATGGTTAGGCTCTTTCGGAATAATCAAACAAGATAAAGCGTCCGAGCAATGCCCAAACCATCCAAGTAGAAGTCTGATTTTATCTTATCTACTTCATAAACCAATAAAATCTATGTTGAGCAAACATGTGATTTAAATCCATGCCTCATGCTCCCTGATATTATAACAAATGGTCATAAGGACAACAACATATCCGCCTATTAAAAGTTGATGGAGGATTTATGGAGACAATAGTTGTTACACGCTTGACACCATTTGTACGATTAGATATTTTACACAAATGAGAGTCTATTGGAATTAAATGCAATGAAATAACAATTTAACGATATTATTGTTTATGTGTCACACTATGTGGTCACACACTAACAACCTTAAAAGATCCATAGTAACTAATAAATATTTATTTGATAAATTTTATTATTTATCAATTTAAAATAAATAAAGAAAATAATATAGTTTTTATTTTATTCATTCGTGAGATGAAAGAATTAAATAAAATAATTTATTTAATAATTAATAAAAGAGTTATTGTTAATTCCATTTTAGTCATTAGCTTGCTTTTGTTGTTGGGCCATTAAAAGACTTAGTAAGTCTTGTCCAACAAGTTAAACTTAGAAGGAAGCAGTTAGGATAATCATTAATCAAATAATCAACCAACAATGGTCAAATCATAATCTTTCCTTGCCATCGACCAAACTTTCGGTCTCGTCCCCTCTCTCTATGTTGTTCGACACATCCAAGGAGCAATGAGGAAAGGAAGGAGTCGTTGATCAAGTTGAAATCCAACATTCAGTTGGATTGGTTTATGTTGATAAATTATAGGTACAACTTGCATTACCTCCTATCGATCGTATCAAGGGCACATACTTTTGAACACTCTATGTTTGATTAAGTTGGTAGTAACATGTCTGATTTCATAATTTGTATCCATGGTGCAAAGTTGATGAAAATTTTGAGTTGCTATTTCCATGTGCAAAGTGTTTTAACTGTTATATTGATTGCATAAAACTCTAACCGGATATTGTTAAATAAACTACTTTGTAATATATGTTTATTAGAATCAAAATGTGGTCTTTATTTTATAATCTTTGTTTCGAGATTGTTCAAGAATTGTTAATATTTGTAAAATATTGCCATTAGCACCTCCCCTAGGTGCATGTTCAATATGTGAAGCACTTAAAGAAATATGCCATCGTGCAAAGCAATGTGAGACAACTATCCCTAGGATAACACTCTAACATCACAAACAAACAAAATCACACAAGGGATATCCATGACTTTTTACATTGTGAGGGATGTGCATGTCATTTCACCAATGTTCACGTGGTGCAAAATAGTTGTGACAATTTACCATTATCGTTAAAGCCATAGCTCCATTTTTAATGGATAGATGAAGATAATGGTCAAACAACATCCTAACACGTATAAAGACTCAAACATCTATCAATGCGTAACATCTAAAATATCATTAATAAACCCATAACAACAATAAAACCTCCATTCCTATCTTTCAATTTCTTTTAACCATGTCTAAAGAGGTTTTAAAAACATGAAAACTCATTTACATTGTGAATTTGACTAAGCTAAATGCTACAATAAGTTTATGAATCTTCATAAACAATATCCTAACTCATATAAAGACTCATATATCTATCAATGCATTTCAACTCCCCAATAAACACCTTCTCTTCAAAATATATGCGCAAAATAGCAACCAACTTTTAACATTAAGGAATTTGTAACTTAACTCAATGTATAAGATTCAATACAATAATTACAAGTCTCCAATGAATGATCACCCTGAGATTCATAGTTATACTCGAACTCAATATCTTCACAAAGAAGAACAAATGTATAAGTTTCGAGACATAAAGTACAAGTAATTAATGCATGAGAATTCGGGAATTATTGCTTTGAAAAAAAAAGCACTCGAAATGGCTCAAAGAGCAGCAAGCATATCCTGGGCACTACTGGAAGTAAAAGCACCTCCTTCTTCAAGATTCAGAACCTTCACAACACCATCTTCAACAAGCATCGCATACCTTCTTGACCTAACTCCTAATCCAATCGGATTATCGCTCAGATCCAATTCACACCCAATTGCTTTAGTGAAATCGCCATTCCCATCGCTCAGTATCAACACTTCATCGCCGATTTTCAGATCGGCTTTCCATGCCTTCAACACAAACGCGTCATTGACGGAGATGCAAGCGATTGTATTGACGCCTTTCGCTTTGAGCTCGCTGGATTTCTCGACGAACCCAGGGAGGTGTTTCTGGGAACAAGTCGGAGTGAAGGCTCCTGGGACGGCGAAAAGGATGGTTTTTTTGGATTTTGTGAGGTCGGAGATGGAGGTGGTTTGGAGTTCGCCGTCGGAGTCGAAGTAGGATAAGGTGGATTCTGGGAGCTTGTCTCCAACGGAGATAATGGCGGTGATAGTGGAGGTTTTGATGGAGTGATGGTGGAGGAGACGGGATCGAAGGTTTCTAATGGGATTGACGGAGTAAGATGAAGAGGCGAGTGGGATGTGGTTGTGGTGGTGTTTGGTGGCGAAGGAGATTGCAGAGAAGGTCAATGAAGTTGCTGCGGCTGCCATTTTTGCAGGTGTAGAGTGTAGAGTGTGTTAGTTTTTAGGGGATATGTGGTGATAACATGGATGTTAATTTGGAATGTAATGTAAAATGGACGGAGGAAATTATGGCACAGCTGCAACCAAAATGGATTTTATCACCGAGTAATTTTAAGACGATGATATCGTACTTTACAAATCGGTTGTGCATTGGTTTACCCAAATGCATATGTAACGGGTGTTATAAATAGTAATTCCATTCATGATTTGGTTAGTAAAATGTATGACTATATAATCAAAGTAATTCATTTATTTTTCCTTAACAAGAAAAGTGATATTTTTGGGCCCTCGGTGATTTTTTGATCGGCATATGAAGTGCTTGTCCGAGCCTAGGGTAAATTGATGTTTTCAGTTAATAATCTGAATTCAGCCGTCATAAATAAAGGGAAATCGAGAAATAGAATCTTGAACTATGATATTGATTCTAATTTATGTCTCATATACATACGATATCTAATAGAACGAATGAATAGTTGATCACTTATCTTAGGTCCAACATTTGAGTTGAATCAAAGTTTGGTAGTGGCTTTGGAAAACATGATTTGTTGTTTAGCTTAAGGTTATTCTTGAAATTATAGTTATAGACGTATCTAAGTGGGAAACTGTTGAATTAAGGTGTGTAAAACAATAACTAAATTTGTATATTCTTAAATTAGAAGCAAAGTTCTTTTGGGGTTGCCCTCATAACTAGAAATTTTAAAGAATAACATTTGGAGAGAGATGACATGTTTATTAGTTTATTATATGATTAATAAATGATAATAAATGATTTGTTAATATATTATAAATAATATATAAATTGGAAATAGATAATTGATTTGTTATTTTATTATATGATTTATAAATTAATATGAGATCAATTGTTAAATGATTGATTAATTAATTTATGTGATTAATAAATTAATGTGAAATCAGTTAGAAATAACTAATTATTAATCAAAATTAATATTGAATTAATTTGGGATTAATTTGAATTAACTAAAGGGCCAAGGGTTGAATTATAATTATTCATAATTGAGCAAATAAGGAAAATCTAGAACCCATATAGGCTCTAAACGAAATTGGGAAGGATTCTAAGGTTTCTAGAATATTCTTAATGCTAATAAGAATACCATATTTGAATAGATAAAATAGTATTAATTTATTATTAAATTCTAAGGTTTTCCTTCTTTCATCCACAGTATAAATAGGACCCCAAGACTTAGAATTTTCATGGATAGTCGTCCCTTAAGGATGCTCTGACCGAAAATAGCCTACATCCTCACTCATCTTGTCTTCTACTTGTAGGGTTTGGGTGTGAGTCATTAGAGGCATCATCATTTTGGTGCTAAGTTTTTCAAGTCCAATAACTACTAGGGATTGAAGTGATTTGTTTACTACAACAAATCAAATGTATGTAACTCTAATTCCATGATTTCGATTATATTAAGGTTTATGCTAGTTTTGTTGTTCATTATATGTTGTCTTCAAAGTGTTATGACGTACCCTTTATAGGATGTATATACCTTCTTAATTCTTAAGTGTTTTCTACGTTGTACATGATTTTGTATTATATAAAACCCATTAACATGTTGTAAATGTCATATATATATATATATATATATATATATATATATATATATATATATATATATATATATATATATATATATATATATATATATATATATATGTGTGTGTGTGTGTGTGTATGTATGCATATGTAAATTTAAAACTTTTTAAATTTAATTGTCTATTATTAATTATAATTAAATTGTGAGTACATAATAACAATTAATATTAGTTTAACAATACAATTCCTAAATTAATATTATAGATAATATTATAATTAATTTCAAATATGCTAATTTAAATCTTCATTTAAATGATATTAAATTAATACAAGTATAAATATTCAAATTTAAAATCTTTTATTTAAATAATATTTTTCCAAATAAATATCCATATTTAAAATATTTTATAATAGACAAAATTGCGAGAATGGTCCCTATGGTACGTCAAAACTAGCAACTTTGGTCCAAAATGGGTTTGGCTCGCAAGGATGGTCCAATAATTTTGTTTTGTTGCAAGTTTGGTCCAATTTGGTTTGAACTTTTTTGTAAAGATGATTTTACCCTTATTATTTTATTTTTCATTTTTGTTTTATTACCAACAATTAAAATATAATTAAAAATAAAACAAAAACAAAAATCTCTCTCTCTCCCCCTCTCTCTCTCGGAAAAACAGAAAAAACCCTAAAAGTAGATAAACACACATTTAGTTCACATTAATCTTTTGTAAACTCACATACAATCGATTCACAATCACATTCATCTCCACTCTTGTTATGAATCTGCTTTATCCTCATGATCTTACCAACTCACTGATTGTAAATCCTAGCCCCAAATCGCTAATATGTTACTCTAAACACCAAGGTCTTTAGATCCCTAATTATCAAATGGAAGAACACCTGTTTTTTTCAAGTTCATCACCTCATAGATCACGGCCACTCATGGGAGAACACCTTTATTGCTTCATCTAGTCATCGTCTTCTTCACCCACCTCCATAAACTTCAATAATCGACATCCCCTGTTGTTGTTTACTACACCAGCAAAAAAATAAAAAAACGAAAAAGAAAAGAAGCCATGTTCTTGTTTCACTGCATATCAATCAAGCAGAAGGATATGCATATCGGTCAGAGTTAAAATTCAGCAAACTTTCAGCTCAACCCTAACTGTTGCCTCTCAAATCCACCAGAAAATCTGTTCAACAAAAAATCAATTCAAGACACACATACACACATGTTCTAGAGGTGAAGCAGGTGATGGTTTTGGGATGAGATGGTGATGGTTTGCGTGTTGCGATGTTGATGATTATGTGGGGACGAGGGATAATGAACACATGCTCTTGAGGTGAAGCGGGTCAAATATGTTCTTCCAAACTCCTCAACCCATCACGCAACGATTGAAAATGCGATCCACAGCGGAGCTCTGAAGTCGATTGGTTTATCCTCTATCTCCTTCGTCGGTAAAATTGGAGGCGTTAGGGGGGATCGAGAATCGCGTGGATGAATTCACGTCAATTTTTGAATCATAAGAAACATACTTCCAAACCCTCCGCGATCTGATGACACAAATTGATGAAATTTTAGAACTTTTGTTCTTACCTATTGAATCCACGATCTGGAAGATTGTGGATGCGGGATTTGGAATGGGGATCGTCGTTAAGAAAGAGAGAGAGAGTCAGAGAGAGAGAGGGGGGAGGGGGGGGAGGGAGATATTTTCTTTTTGTTTTATTTTTAATTGTTGTGTAACGACCCAATTTTCATGTCCGAAAATTTCATTTTAAAATATTACTTTAGAAAACATTAATAGATAAAAACATTGTTTGATCACACCATAACACATCGCAAACCATGTTTTAAAAAGTCAAACCATACATCCCATCAAAATATCAGAGTACAATCCCAGTGAATCTCGTAAATGCAGAAACCAGAGTGTGTGCATGATGTGCCGCTACCGCGCTGGCTCCTTCCCCTTCGGTGAAGAGGTACCTGAAAACAAAACTGTAAACGTAAGCACAAAGCTTAGTGAGTTCCCCCAACGTACCACATACCATACAAACACATAACATACGTACTGCCAGGCTATTCTGGGGTGCCTGACTACCCGGTACGACCATTCTGGGGTGCCGACCTACCCATACGGCCATTCTGGGGTGCCGTCCTACCCGTGTCAAGCCATTCTGGGGTGCTGACTACCCATGTCAAGCCATTCTGGGGTGCTGACTACCCATCGGTCCTAACAACCGATCCTCGGGGACTGGTCCCCTCCTGCTACCTCTATCGCATAACATAACATGCCAACATACAAACATATCATCACATACTGTCAGACGTTTCTGGGGTATCTGACTACCCTGCGGTCCTAACAACCGAACTCTACTACTATCGCATATAACGTATCATGATAGCATATAACATATTAGGTAATAGCAAACCTAGATGATATCACAAAGACAATCATCTATCATACGTCCCCTACAGGTGGGCCGGCATTGTGGCCTTAGACTCACCACTACTGGAAGGTAACTCACCACAAAGTAGCTGCTGAACTGATCGAGAACTAACTGACTGCTGCTGCTCCGGAAATCCTCCGGCTGCAATTCCCACAACATACTCAATCAAACACTGTTAACTGTCCTTTGGTAAAATGACCATTTTACCCCTGGTCTAGCTCTAAGTCAATGTCAGAGTCAACTTTCAGTTGACCCGACTCACCGAGTTGGCTCTCCAACTCGTCGAGTCCCTATCAAACGATTGTCCTAAGTCCCTGTTTCTACTCGTCGAGTTAGGCTATGACTCGACGAGTTCATCTTCTAGACTGACGTTCAACCTCTTCATCCTACTCGCCGAGTTGTATGAACAACTCGTCGAGTTCGTCTTCATCCGAAGAACACTTATGCTAAGACTCGCCGAGTTGTATGAACAACTCGCCGAGTCTGTTCTTGATCTATGAAGATTGCCTTGGACTCGCCGAGTCAGGGCATTGACTCGCCGAGTCCTATCATGAGTGAGTTCAGCTTCCAACTCACTGAGTCACCCCCTGTGACTCACGGCTCAACTCGATACATCATAAAGGGACCAATTCAGTGACTCGCGACCAAACTCGTCGAGTCACATATACGATTCGCCGAGTCGCAGCCATGCATCCATCAAATACACCGATTTGCTCGATTCCAGTCCATGCCATTCACAGATCTGGGCTTCTAGGACACAAATCACACGTAAAGTTTCCAACTTTACGTGTAGATATTCACCAATATGGATTTTAAGGCTCAAAGTGCACCAAAAGAGGTAGATCTAGGGCTTTCATGCAATATGACCCCATAAAGGCATTAGATCCAAGCTCCAGGGACTAAATCATGCCTAGATCTAAAGGCTAACAACTTATTACAACCCACAAAGCACAAACAAGCTTGGGGAAGAGCCCAAGAAGGACTCCTATGAAGCTAAAAGAGATTACAAGCTTGAAAACAGAGGGGAAACGAGCTATACCTCAAGGAAAACGTTGAGATGACACAAAGATGCCTGGTCTCCTTCTCCTCTTCTTGATCTACTCTTCTTTCTCCTCAAAATCTTCAAGAACACTCCAAAACACTTCAATCTCTCAAGGAAATAAGGGTATAAACGAGGTTGGGAGTTCTAGGGGTGAATGGGGACGAGTTTGGGGCGGAATGAGGGTTTAAATACGGTGCAAACCCTTAAAATTTAGGGTTTCATCCAGCAGCGGTGACTCGCCGAGTCCGGGATATGGACTCGCCGAGTCGCCAACTTAAACGTGTCCTGAGTCTCGTCCCTACTCGGCGAGTCGGACCTATGACTCGCCGAGTCCAAGGCTAAAATAGGGAAATACTCAAATAAAATTCACATACCGGAAACCAGGTGCTACAAATCTCCCCCACGTATTTTAGACTTCGTCCTCGAAGTCTGCTGCTCGATCCTGAAACAGCTCGGAGTAATGCTCCATCATCTCGTCCATCGGCTCCCAAGTCCATTTCGAACCCTTGCGGTGCTGCCATTGCACCTTCACTAGTTCTACCCTCTTGTTCCTCAAAGCCTTTGACTTCCTGTCGAGTATTGCGACTGGGCGCTCAATGTAATTCAAGCTGTCATCAACCTGAATATCCTCCAATGGTACTACCGCTGAATCGTCCACCAAGCACTTCCGCAGCTGCGAAACATGGAAAGTGCTGTGGATCTGACTGAGCTCGGCTGGCAGATCCAGCCTATACGCCACCTTGCCCACCCGGGCTACAACCCTGAACGGCCCGATGAATCTTGGGCCCAACTTGCCCCGCTTCCTGAATCGAATGACGCCTTTCCAAGGCGACACTTTCAGGAGAACCATATCCCCGACTTGGAACTCCAAGTCGGATCAACGCTTATCGGCGTAACTTTTCTGCCGACTCTGAGCAGTCTGAAGTCTGCTCCGAACCTATTGGATCCTCTCGGTCGTCTCTAGCACCACCTCGGTGCTTCCCATGACTCTCTGGCCAACTTCACCCCAACATATCGAGGTTCTGCACCTCCGCCCGTACAACATCTCGAACGGTGGTCGGTCAATACTCGCGTGATAGCTGTTGTTGTAGGAGAACTCAGCCAAGGGAAGATAGGTATCCCAGCTACCACCGAAATCCAACACACACGCCCGCAACATGTCCTCCAAAGTCTGGATGGTCCGCTCACTCTGACCATCTGTCTGCGGGTGAAAGGTGGTGCTAAAATGCAATCGAGTGCCCAACTCGTCATGAAACTTCTTCCAAAATCTGGAAGTGAAACGTACATCCCTATCCGAGATCACCGATACCGGCACCCCGTGCCGCGCCACGATTTCCCTGATATAGATATCGGCCAACTTCTCGGCCGATATGCTCTCCTGAATCGGAATAAAGTGAGCACTCTTGGTCAGTCGGTCCACGATGACCCAAATCGAATCCACTCCACGCGTGGTTCTGGGAAGCTTTGTAATAAAATCCATGGTGATATCTTCCCATTTCCACAGTGGAATGTCCAACGGCTGCATCTTACCATGCGGTCTCTGATGTTCGGCCTTGACCTTCCTGCAGGTCAAGCACCGCTCTACGTACCATGCCACATCCCGCTTCATGCAGGGCCACCAATAGTTCAGACGAAGATCCCTATACATCTTCGTTGCCCCGGGATGGATAGAGAATCGGGACTTGTGCGCCTCATCCATCAAAATCTGGCAGACACCCCCGTGATACGGCACCCACACCCTATGGTGTAGTGTCAATAGACCCCGGCTATCATAATCAAAAGAGGATACCTGACCCACCACGCGCTCGCTCTTCCGATGCTCCTCCTTGATAGCCTCCTGTTGAGCCTCCCGAATTTGCTCCAATAGGGGAGTCACTACGGTCATCCTCAAGCATACGTCCCTGATCGGCGCCGCCTTGCGGCTAAGCGCATCGGCCACCACGTTGGCCTTCCCCGGGTGGTAAAGGATCTCGCAATCATAATCCTTCACCACATCCAACCACCGACGCTGCCTCATGTTCAGATTCGGCTGGTCCATGAAATACCTCAGACTCTTGTGGTCCGTGTAGATGGTACAACGAACCCCGTAGAGGTAATGTCGCCAAATCTTGAGGGCGAAGACCACGACCCCCAACTCCAAATCGTGTGTCGGGTAATTCGCCTCGTGGGGCTTGAGCTGCCTCGAAGCGTAGGCAATGACATGCCCCCTCTGCATCAGAACTGCGCCCAACCCCGAAATGGATGCATCACAATAAACCACAAAATCCTCTACGCCCTCAGGCAGGGCTAAGATCGGCGCCTCACACAATTTCTGTCTCAGCATCTCAAACGCAGCCTGCTGCTCGGGTCCCCACCGAAAGACCACGGCTTTCTTCGTCAGTCGTGTCAGGGGTACGGCTATCTTGGAGAAATCTTGGATAAATCTCCGATAGTAGCCCGCCAATCCTAGGAAACTCAGAATCTCAGATGGAGACTTCGGAACCTCCCATCTCATCACGGCCTCAACCTTGGCCGGATCGACCAGAATCCCGTTCTGGTTGACGAGGTGCTCAAGAAACTGCACCTCGCGCAGCCAGAACTCGCACTTGGAGAACTTGGCATACAAGCTCTCCCTCCTCAGGGTCTCCAACACCTCCCTCAGATGCTCCTCATGCTCCTCCTGGGTTTTGGAATAAACCAGGATGTCATCGATAAAGACTATCACAGACCGATCCAGCATCGGTCTGCAAACGCAGTTCATGAGATCCATGAACGCGGCAGCAGCATTGGTGAGCCCAAACGGCATCACCACAAACTCATAGTGGCCATAACGTGTCCGAAACGCGGTCTTCTGCGTATCCTCCTCCCTGACCCTCATCTGATGATAACCCGAACGCAAGTCAATCTTGGAGAACCAAGATGCTCCTTGAAGCTGGTCAAAGAGGTCATCAATCCTCGGGAGTGGGTAACGGTTCTTCACCGTCACCTTATTCAACTCCCGGTAATCTATACACATCCGATGCGACTCGTCCTTCTTCACAAATAGAATCGGGGCTCCCCAAGGCGAACTGCTCGGACGAATAAATCCCTTGTCCAGCAGCTCTTGCAGCTGCGTAGACAACTCCTGCATCTCGTGTGAAATCCCCAAAATCACGGCCAGAAAAGACCAGTTTTGTTTATACTTTATTTCAAAATCAGAGTTATCTTCTAATAAAAGGTTTGCGGAATTTGTCCCAAAACAATAATATGATAAAGATTTATCAAAAGCATTTCCATAGAAATGTATTCATTAAAAGACTCGGGATGTCATGTTCGTACAGATCAAAAGTATAAACAGTACAATATAAGCCTTACTACATTATTTCATATCTACAGGCCTATATCCGTAATCCCTCGTCCAAAACATCACACCTATGCTCATGCGCCACTACCTGTAATACATAAAACTGAGTGGGTCAGGCTTGGGAGCCTAGTGAGCACATAGGGTTTTCAACCCACAATAAATAAGTTTATTAATTTCATCAATCAACAATAACTCGATTACCCGTTCCCGTTATCCTCACTTTACGTCCCTAAACACCTATCATAAGGTACCTAGCCTAAGAATCATCATCGGGATGGACACTACTGCTAAGGGGATTCCTCAGCAATAAATGTCCTAATAGGCAACCATGTGGGGGATGGAGTACATCTGGTGAGCACACAGTTCAAATAAACACCTACAGGTTGCGAGCCTGCTAGTGTTCCACTGGACTGTCTAGAATAGTCCGTGGTCGTCATCTATACTCCGCTAGATGACTGGATCATCAATAACATCTATAACGAGGCCTCTCATTATTTTATTTTGTCACACAGCAACTATTACATCTACCCATGTTTTACCCAACACGTTTTGTAGATATAAAATACATATACAGTTTAAATCTTTGAAAACATGTATAAAACGTTCATCCAGCATAGATAGCAAGTATTCAGATAATATGCACACATAGCACGTAATTTATATTAAATACTTCATATCTATGTGTAAGTTGAAGGTAACTATGCACTCACCTGATTAGGTGGTGACTCAGCACTCGGACAGCGCTTCGATACTCTCAAAATGATATTCCTTTGATAAAACCTAGTATTGATACCACTAGGGTTTAGTCTAACGATAACCGTGACTAATTAATAGTCTGACTATTATTATTATTATATAAGCGTTAAATAACAGCCCAAATACTCATTATAAGTTCCTAATAATGTTACTATATTAAAACATAAGCTATACTAAAGATAGCGTAGGCATAACTCACTTACAGCGGGTTTTTCGCAAAACCGGGCTTCGCTGGAGCAGCGTTTCCGAGCCGAAAGGCTCTTTTCTCGGGACTCCGAGAGCCTCGGGGCTTCCTTCGGGTGCTAGGGGGTTTACCTAGGCTTTTAGGGGGGTTAGGGAGCTTAGAGAGAGAGTTTAGAGAGAGAAAGAAGAGGGGTGAGGGGTGAGGAAATGAGGGAACCCGGCACCTCTATTTATAGGGGAGGATTCTGATGGACTCATCGAGTCTGAGTCATGACTCGTCGAGTTGGTCCATGTGGTGGCCTTCTGGTGGTGCCACGTGTCCAATTCTGGTGGTGCCACGTCACCCCTATCCCGTGTCAGCCCTCAAACTTAGAAAAATCATAACTTTCGCATACGAGCTCCGTTTCCGACGTTCTTTATATCCACACGTAGGTAAAATCAAGATCTACAACTTTTGTTTAGACTCCGTCGGCTAATTCTCGAACGATCTCAAATTTAACAGTAGGAGGCGTTTAGACTGTTAAATGACCGCGAAGAGTTCATAACTCCTTCATACGGAATCCGTTTTCGTCTGTCTTTTTACCGTTGAGTTCCTATGAATGAGATCTTCAACTCTCATTTAGGTCGCATAAGCCAAAAACCGCTCGAACTAAAATTCGAGTTTCGGGCCGTGCACTACTAAGCCGAATCTTAGAAAAATCATAACTTCTTCATACGAAGTCAGATTTGGGCGTTCTTTTTATCGACGTTCTTAGTTTAACATATTCTACGACTTTTGTTTAGATTGCTAAGGCTAAAAAGTCTTCTATCGTAAATTCACTATTTACGTCTCCCGGTGCCGTGCCGGTTTTGCCGTAAAACTTCGGCGGGCCATAACTTCTTCGTTATAGCTCGGATTTCGGCATTCTTTATATGTACGGAAACCTTGAGACATATTCTACAACTTTATGTAGAGATATCGGGATTATCTCACACTTTAATTTTGACGCTCATTTTTATTCTTTATTAATTATACATTTATAATTAAATAATAAACACATAACTCACATAATACTCAAATATTTCATATTTATTACTTCAAAAAGAGTTACAATAGTTAACCTAGACTATTACATTGACAAAAATGCTTAGCCCTGAAACCCGGGCATTACATCTCGGGAGGGGCCAACCGATACGGTGCTTTGGCTATCGGAGCCGCATCGGGAATAAGATCGATCCTGAACTCTACCTGTCGCTCCGGAGGTATCCCAGGTAGTTCCTCCGGGAAAACATCTGCAAAATCTCGAACCACCGGGACCTCGCTCACGGTCGCCTTACCCGCCTCCCGAGTATCCATCACATACGCGACATATCCCGCGCATCCCTGCTGGAGATAACGCCTAGCCCTCGCTGTTGAACATACAGTGGGTCCACACTGTGGCCGTTCGCCATGAATCACTAACTCTCCCCCGCTTGGGGTCCTGACTCGCACTAGCTGTTGCGCGCAATCTATCACTGCCCCATTAGGGCTCAACCAATCCATACCAATAATCACCTTGTTCCCACGCAATGGAATGGGAACCAAGTCTACCAGGTAACGCTCCTCAAACAGTCGCAGAACGCAATCTCGAAACACCATCGATGCTTGCACCGATCGATCGTCAGCAATCTCTCCCTCTAACGGGCAATCTAACTCGCCTGAAGTCTCATGAAACCTCTTGCTAAGCGAAAGAGAAACGAACGACCGGGATGCACCCGAGTCGAACAATACCTGAACTGGGATGCCGTTCACATGGAACGATCCTAATACATATATATAAACACGGAGCACATATCAATATCATAACAACATAAAACATAAGATAGAAGGAAAGAATCATACCCGTCACCACATCGGGCGCGGCGCGTGCCTCCTCTGTAATCAGCTGGAATGCTCAGCTCCTCACCACCGGAGCCTCTACCTTGCCCTGACGGCCATCCGTGATCCGCAGGGTCGCTGGAGCTGGCGCCTTTACTGGCGCTGAAACTGTCAACATAGGGCAATTGGCCTTCTTATGGCCCCTCTGGTTGCAGTGAAAACACAGCAACTCCGATGTCTGAACAACTGTCGCAGGAGCAGTGCAATCCCTGCTGATGTGCCCAAACTTGCCGCACTTGTAGCAGCCTGACGATCCCATCCTGCGCGCCCCCTCGTGCGGCCTGCCGCACTTCCTGCAGCGGCTCGGTCCTGACTGGCCTTTCGGCCTCCCATCTGATCCCTTGGGCTTCTTCCCCGAAGCCCCTCCTGCCTGTCCCTCCTCAAATTTTCGTTTCCGGATGTGCTCCAAATCTATCTCCCTCTCCCTTGCCCTAGCGATCATAGAGTCCAAGGTAGGGCAAGCCGAAAAGCTAACATGCTCCCGGATGTCAGCTCGAAGCATATCGTGATAACGAGTCCTCCTCATATCCTCGTCACCAGCATACTGGGGCACCAACAAAGCCCTCTCCCGGAACTTGGCGGTGATCTCCGCCACAGTCTCCGTCGTCTGTCTCATATCCAGAAACTCCCTGGCCAGCTGCTGAAGCTCGACAGCTGGCGCAAACTCTGCCCTGAACTTGGTCACAAAGTCCGACCAGGTCATAGCCTCGATAGTTGAGGCTCCCAACGAGTCACCCACTGACTCCCACCAATCCCGGGCTCGGTCCCGTAAACACCCCGCTGCGTATCTCACCTTCGACCCACTCGGGGCAGAAGCTAGTCAGCTGTGCAGACTCGATGTCTGCAATCCATCGCCTGGCAGCAATGGGGTCCTTTACCCCATGGAAATCCGGCGCACCACTGCCCCTGAAGTCCTTGAAGGACAGTGTGCGTGACCCCGACTGGCCAGATGCCAAATCGCTCCTGAATGCCCGTAGGCGATCCTCCATCAACTCCATGATCCCTTCCTTGATCGACCCGAAGATAATGGGAGTCGACTCAAGGATGCCCCTGGTGATCTCTAACGCGATGAACTCGCGTAGCCCCTCATCTATCGGCTCGGACCCTGATCCCGAACCTGACCCTTCTCCAGAACCGCCGTCCACCGGCCTCGATCGAAGTACTACCATTCTGCAATACGTCACAACAATCATTAGATATACTGGTGCTCCCTGAGGAATCATAGCTACTTACAAGTTCCCTGGTCTTGTCTTGGCCTTCCTTGGTTCGGGTACGAATCCTCTGCTTTCAGTAGTACGGGCCCATACTACCTTCCACATCTATCCGTACCTTCTTCAAGGACTGCCTCGACCCCACCAGATCCCTTACACTAAGGCTAGTTACTATTATACTCATTCCCGGCTCGCCCTAGGGAAACCTCCGGCTCTATCCGATTCAATCCTCAGCTGTTGCAGGCCTCCTTGTAATGCCAATTAGCCATCACCCGAACACCATCACATGCGGCGAGACTCAGATAATCCTTCGAGTACCCGACTCGTCCCTACAACAGTTGGACTCAAACAAGAGCTGCGCGGTAGGATTAAATCCGGTACTCTAAGATTATTCAACTATGATCACATGTGGTGTGACGTATTCGCCTAATGGCTAATTCCCATTATTCGGAGTCCCACTTAGCACGAAGCAAGCAGCATTCGGACAAGGAAAAACGACTTCAAACAATTCCGCTCTCATAGAGAGGAGCTGAACTAGCACACCGTGTTAGCTTATACTACCAGGCAAACCCTAACAGGCTACCCTACCGCTGTCTACACTATACAAGCATGCAATTCACATATAGATAGAACACATAAGGCAGGCACATAAGGCATCGTTCCTAGATCCTTAGCCCTATTCTAGCATGCTGTTCTACAAAAGCTGATAAACATAACATAAACTGGTATGGGTACTTTGGGGAGTACTTACTTGAGCTCGGCCGGTCGCGCACATCACACACACTTTTGTTCTATCTTAAACTCTTTTCTCGTTGTTCGAAATCATTTTCAAAAAAGTTCTTTAAATCCCTAGATTTGAGTTCAGACACCCCCGAAGGTGAGTCCGAATCCCTCAAACCAGGGCTCTGATACCAACTTGTAACGACCCAATTTTCATGTCCGAAAATTTCATTTTAAAATATTACTTTAGAAAACATTAATAGATAAAAACATTGTTTGATCACACCATAACACATCGCAAACCATGTTTTAAAAAGTCAAACCATACATCCCATCAAAATATCAAATTACAATCCCAGTGAATCTCGTAAATGCGGAAACCAGAGTGTGTGCATGATGTGCCGCTACCGCGCCGGCTCCTTCCCCTTCGGTGAAGAGGTACCTGAAAACAAAACTGTAAACGTAAGCACAAAGCTTAGTGAGTTCCCCCAACGTACCACATACCATACAAACACATAACATACGTACTGCCAGGCTATTCTGGGGTGCCTGACTACCCGGTACGGCCATTCTGGGGTGCCGACCTACCCATACGGCCATTCTGGGGTGTCGTCCTACCTGTGTCAAGCCATTCTGGGGTGCTGACTACCCATGTCAAGCCATTCTGGGGTGCTGACTACCCATCGGTCCTAACAACCGATCCTCGGGGACTGGTCCCCTCCTGCTACCTCTATCGCATAACATAACATGCCAACATACAAACATATCATCACATATTGTCAGACGTTTCTGGGGTATCTGACTACCCTGCGGTCCTAACAACCGAACTCTACTACTATCGCATATAACGTATCATGATAGCATATAACATATTAGGTAATAGCAAACCTAGATGATATCACAAAGACAATCATCTATCATACGTCCCCTACTGGTGGGCCGGCATTGTGGCCTTAGACCCACCACTACTGGAAGGTAACTCACCTCAAAGTAGCTGCTAAACTGATCGGGAACTAACTGACTGCTGCTGCTCCGGAAATCCTCCGGCTGCAATTCCCACAGCATACTCAATCAAACACTGTTAACTGTCCTTTGGTAAAATGACCATTTTACCCCTGGTCTAGCTCTAAGTCAATGTCAGAGTCTACTTTCAGTTGACCCGACTCGCCGAGTTGGCTCTCCAACTCGTCGAGTCCCTATCAGACGATTGTCCTGAGTCCCTATTTCTACTCGTCGAGTTAGGCTATGACTCGACGAGTTCATCTTCTAGACTGACGTTCAACCTCTTCATCCTACTCGCCGAGTTGTATGAACAACTCGTCGAGTTCGTCTTCATCCGAAGAACACTTATGCTAAGACTCGCCGAGTTGTATGAACAACTCGCCGAGTCTGTTCTTGATCTATGAAGATTGCCTTGGACTCGCCGAGTCAGGGCATTGACTCGCCGAGTCCTATCATGAGTGAGTTCAGCTTCCAACTCACCGAGTCACCCCCTGTGACTCACGGCTCAACTCGATACATCATAAAGGGACCAATTCAGTGACTCGCGACCAGACTCGTCGAGTCACATATACGACTCGCCGAGTCGCAGCCATGCATCCATCAAATACACCGATTTGCTCGATTCCAGTCCATGCCATTCACAGATCTGGGCTTCTAGGACACAAATCACACGTAAAGTTTCCAACTTTACGTGTAGATATTCACCAATATGGATTTTAAGGCTCAAAGTGCACCAAAAGAGGTAGATCTAGGGCTTTCATGCAATATGACCCCATAAAGGCATTAGATCCAAGCTCCAGGGACTAAATCATGCCTAGATCTAAAGGCTAACAACTTATTACAACCCACAAAGCACAAACAAGCTTGGGGAAGAGCCCAAGAAGGACTCCTATGAAGCTAAAAGAGATTACAAGCTTGAAAACAGAGGGGAAACGAGCTATACCTCAAGGAAAACGTTGAGATGACACAAAGATGCCTGGTCTCCTTCTCCTCTTCTTGATCTACTCTTCTTTCTCCTCAAAATCTTCAAGAACACTCCAAAACACTTCAATCTCTCAAGGAAATAAGGGTATAAACGAGGTTGGGAGTTCTGGGGGTGAATGGGGACGAGTTTAGGGCGGAATGAGGGTTTAAATAGGGTGCAAACCCTTGAAATTTAGGGTTTCATCCAGCAGCGGTGACTCGCCGAGTCCGGGATATGGACTCGCCGAGTCGCCAACTTAAACGTGTCCTGAGTCTCGTCCCTACTCGGCGAGTCGGACCTATGACTCGCCGAGTCCAAGGCTAAAATAGGGAAATACTCAAATAAAATTCACATACCGGAAACCAGGTGCTACATGTTGGTAATAAAACAAAAATGAAAAATAAAATAATAAGGGGTAAAATCATCTTTACAAAAAAGTTCAAACCAATTTGGACCAAACTCGCAACAAAACGAAACTATTGGACCATCCTTGCAAGCCAAACCCATTTTGGACCAAACTTGCTAGTTTTGACATACCACAGGGGCCATTCTTGCAATTTTGTCTTTATAGTGATATCTATCTTTTAAAAGGTAATTATCCAAAATTTGAATAACTTTAAATTTTAAAATCAATAAGGAAAGCAATCTGAAAATCCTAGTTTCGGCGGGACGCATCGCACCTGCGTCTAGCAAGTTTAATTTTTTTGATTTTTCTTATTCTAATTACAAGAAACTTTTAAACAAATCATGGGGGTTGTAAAGTACAAGTAATCATGAAATTATGCTCTAAGACTAACTGCGGCGAATCTAGAACTAAAAACCATGTGGCTCCTTCTTTAAAAATTAGGTAGGTCCTTATTTTTTTCCAACACTAAAATATGGGTCTTAAAAAAATTTCTAGAAAATATTAAAATGTACGTAAGTCTTAGGACCTACCTTTGGTGTATGTAGCTACGCCCTTGAAGACCACTACTAAGTTTTCTATGTATCTAATCACATGATCATAGTGCAACAGAAACAAAACAATAATCATATATGTTCATACATTCTAAAGATCTAAGTTTCATGTTATTATAGGTATCTCATTAAAACATAAAGAATGAAGAATTACATACCTCTTTCAATACTAACGATCTCCTTGCTTGAGACCTTGTGTGTGCCACCTTGTTTGGATATAAGGATCCAAACTAGAATCCCTCTCTTGGTTCACACCCAATGACTTCTAAAGAGTAGAATAAAATTAATTAGGAGTGAAATTCTTTCTATAAACCTTAGAGAATGTGAGAAACTAATTATGATATGTGAAGTATGATTAACTAAATATGATATGCGAATTATGATTTACTGATTAACTAATTAATTGGATTGAATTGAACTTTATAGTATGATTTACTGATTAACAGTTTAATATATATATATATATATATATATATATATAAATTCTATATAATATAAAAAACGCTATAACGCCGCGAGAACCATGATTTCAAAAAGCAGCCGGTGACCGCTATTATATTTCCGACCATGATAACTGCTTAGTTAGCAGCACAACCACCTGCCATGAAAACCCACGGTGGTCATCTTTCGTGTTGTTGGAAATTTCATTAGAAATAACACACAGAAATCAAGCCATTATTTGATGGAGAATAAATGGAATGTTGAAGGATCCTGCAGAAATCTAGAGTTGGTGAGTAAGAGATGTCCGGTGGTGATAGTGAGGTATGGCATCGGCAACGCTCGGCAGCAACCTCTGGTACATGAGGGCAGCAATATTTGGGGGAATAGGGGATGGGCCCGGGAACTTGGATTTTATATATATATATATATATATATATATATATATATATATATATATATATATATATATATATATATATATATAATGATTAATAAAAAACATAAAATTAAAAAAGAAATACATAAGGGCATAATAGTCTGTTTACATCAATTAGGGACCAACGACGCAACAAAATCAAACTATAGTGATGGAGTGAGTTAAAAGAAAAAAAAAAAAGTTCGGGATCAAACGCACAAATTATCCTAAACCACAACAATGGAATGTTGAAGGATCATGCAGAAATCTAGAGTTGGTGAGTAAGAGATGTCAGGTGGCGGTAGTGAGGTCTGGCATCGGCGACGCTCGGCAGCGACCTCTGGTACATGAGGGCATCAATAACTTTTTCTATACATAATAATTTATATTTTATAAACGTATATCATACAACATTTTAAAACATTAATTATAGACAAAAGAAGATAACATGTGTTAGTGTATTGAAATAAAATATTCTAAACATTTAACTATCACTTATTTCTTTATCAGATTGTATACCACAAATCAAATATTATTAGGAAGAAAACAGACGTTGCAGAAGCTAACGTTCCTCCGTTAAACGTTTTATGTGATGAAAAGGAGCCGTAGACGCTGTTAAAATGCTTACCAACCGATTTAACATGTGCAGTGTGCCAAGTAAGCCCTTGGCACGTGTTGATAGACTCACGTGATTAGTCCAGTGAATCGCATGACACGCCGTTTGTCCGCATCCTTCTTACAAAAGTATCATTTTACCTCTTATCTAGTCCATAAATAATTATTAAGGCATTTCAATGGTAAAAGTACGGTTCTACCCCTCTTGTCCTCCGAAATTACATAATGATGAGCGGTTCCCAAATCCCAATAACTTCACATTTATTTATGTAATATTTTAATATATGACTACATAAATTTAATACAAACTCTGATAAAGGGGAAGTAATTAACTTTTTTCACAATCACACATGCATGACCGTTGGAGAATCTTAGTGGTTGACCTATTACAGTTATTGTTTTAATTTAAATATCTACGAGAGTTTTTAACCGACGAAATAGGTTATTGAAAAAAATATTTCTGAATTTAATATAATTTTAAAAATATTTATTAAATTAGTATTTTTTTTTTAATGTTTCCTACATTTACCAGGTAGGGCTTAATTATTGTTAGAGAATACCTTTATGCTTTTTTTCTTTTTTTAATGTGTACTTTTCTTTAGAAATCCTTTTTCCCCAAATGCATATAATCGAGTTTAATATTTGAGATTTATGTAATTTTATTATTTGACAAATGATTTTTAGTGATATTATTTGAATATATATTTAGTTTAATATTGTATTAATAGTAAATTTAATAATTGCGTTATTAGTAAATAAATCAACTGGTAAAATATATTTAATTTACTATTGTATGATCAAAATACATAAGGTAAATAAATTACATAGCCATTTATAGGCTAATAAACCTTGGAGTAACCATTAAAGGTAACTATGCACAATGGTAAAAGGTTTTAGGATAATTTATATTACTGCTAGCTGTAAAAAAAACTAAACAACTTCTACTTCTAGTTCAACAGTATCTGGTATTATCTTCTTTCTTTGCGGTCGAAAATTCAAATCATATTGTGGACAGATGTAAATTATATGTTAGATTATGAATAAATTAGATTTGAGGGTTTAAAAATTAACTATAAAAGAATTATCATTTGAGAAGCTCTTACTTGTTTATTATTATTATTATTTTATTAAAAAAAAATATATAAGCATTTTTATTTTCTGTTATATAAAACTTGTACATACAACATAGATATGAAAACTTTATTTTGTGTTATATAAAACTTTTGCAGCAAAATAAACTTATATGCATTACCTAGTATTTTATTAATAAAAAGAGAAAAAAATCTGTTTACTAGATATTTAATAGTCTTTAGAGATTATATACAGGTTGGAGGAAGAGACGGATCTCTTTTGCTTACAGATTGGAAGAGGTTACCGAGGAGTAAAGAGATGGCTGAGCTTGAGGGTTTAGAAGTTGATGTGGCAGGTACAACTCTGTCCGTTTCTGATCATATGTGGGTGTGGAAAGGTAGTTCTTCAGGGCTGTTCTTGGTTTCTTCTCTTAGAGGTTTAATGGTGTTAAATCAAGGTGCAAATTGTAGCATGGCTGACTTTCAATGGGTAAGTTGGGTACCTATCAAAGTTAATTGTTTCGTTTGGAGATTACTTGTAACAAGATCCCAGTTGCTTATAATTTATTGCTTATAGGGGTTGTGATTAATTAGTTGTCTTGCAAATGGTGTGGAAGTAAAATGGAGTCCATAGAGCATGTTTTTTTTAATTGCTCTTTTTCTGCACATATTTGGATTTGGTTTGGAGCATAGAGTGGCTTGTTTGTTACTGCTCCAACCTATATTGAGGACTTGATCTCTATATTAAAAATCCCAGTGGTAAGTAAAAAGAGGAAAAAATTGGGGTTGACGCTTTTATACTCAGTGGTGTGGGTTATTTGGAAAACTCATAATGCTTTGGTCTTCAACAATAGGACAAATTCTTCGCTCAAGGTGGCAGATGAAATTCAATTGTTATCCTTTAATTGGTTTAAGAATAGATCGATGTTTAGAAATAGTTATTGGTCGGATTGGTCTATTTTACCGTTTCTTGCTCGTTTTTTACCAATCACAACTTGTGTCAAACTTACTTTCTATAGATTGGTACATTATTTTGAAGTAAGGCGTCCTTTAGGATCTAGTACCCAAGTATACTCCTCAAGTTGTTGTAAAACAAGTGGTTTTAATGTCAATAGCAAGTGCACACTCATTGAGATCTTTTAATCAAGAGAAAGATATATTTGAGTTGATAACTCAAAAAAGAAAAAATGTGCAAGTAGTTAATTTGAAAAAAAAAAAAAACATGTGGTAAGTTAGAGATATATTAAATATCTTTGTTCTCAAGTTTTAAGTGTATGTGTCAAACTATCCTTGAATAGTTGGCAATATGTTCATAGATTTTACTCCATTGCAGAATATTGTTCTACTTGGGCATCTGAGTTTTCCCCACTTCCTCATAAAGCGTATTGGCCGCACTCTTCATCCAGATAATTGCTTCCAAATTTAGAACTTGTACAAAATAAAAAAGATCTTCCTCGCTCAACAAGACTACGAAATGGAATGAACATCAAAGAAAAAAAAAAGGTACCTTTGTGGGATTTATAGGCAAAGTGATCATAATCGGAAAAAAATATCTCTTTAAGCCAATGTGAATGCAAAGACATTAAAGTTAATCGGTTCAATCAATAGAACTATTTATTTTTTTCATTCCGTTTTTGTAAGAAGTCGTTATTGGATTTATACCCAAAAAATATATCGCACGTTCGATGTTGGCTTTAATCTACAATGTCTAACATTATTGTTTATCAATTAATCTTATTTACAATTAAGAATATTTATTGAGATTTCATTAATTTGTTATTATAATATATTTGTAATTTTTGTATATAAGTTAATAGCAAAGGTTAGAAAACGTCGAAATTATATTAAAAAACACTAAAAATTAAAACAATAGACGAAAATATTAAAAGAGTTACAAAAATATTGTTTTGGTAAATATATTTGAAACTACACCTATTTGATAAATATTTTTTCAAATACACCCATTTGGTAAAAAAAACCTCTACAATTTGAAAATACAAAGTTCTAAAACAAATTGAAAAAATAACATATTATAAAAAGATATCAACACATATAACTTTATTATAGTTTAAATTTCATAGTTATTTATAATTTCTAAATAAAAATAGATTGAAAAAACATCGCGTTAACAAATGAGATTACGATGTTACGATAAAAAGTTAAAGAAAATATATGACATCAAAATATATTATATAAAAATATGATATCACACGACAAAAATAAAATATATTATTCTTTCTTGCATTTAATCTTATATAATATGTAAAGAAATTTAGATTGTGTTTGTCAGTTTGTGTGGGTCCTATATTTGAATAGGACACACCTTTTCTAACTACCAGTCTCCTTATCTATGTTTTGTTTTTAATATGTTTGAATATTACACGTGTGTAATTCGAAACCGTTATAAATTTCGAATTACAGCTTATCTCCCGCGAACCCATACCATGCAGAACTTTACGTAAACTAAAGGGGTATCAAAATACTAACTGAGAACAAGAAGCAATGAATAAAAAACTCTGATTCTGTTCGCTTCTCTCTCTCTCCACCCTCTTTCTCTCTTTCTATGGACTGAACCACTGCTTTCCAATTAACTTTTCTCGCCGACCACCGACTGAATCAGATCTCCGGCCATAAAATCTACGTCTCCGATTACTCCCGTCAGCGAGGTTAGTCACTTTTCATTGTATTCATCTTTTCCGGCGATGAAAGACGCCTAGTAATCTACCACAACATCCGATTTAACACAAACTTTACGTTTTCTACGTTTTTTGGTGTATATAATTATTTACTCGTGTTTTCACAACCTCCATTTGCTGTATACCGGAAGATCTGATGGTTATTTGGGATATATAATATAATTAGCATAAATTTTCCCGATAAATTATCAATTTTGACGAATTGATTTATTCTGCAGGATAGCGTTTGAAGGCAGACTGATGGCGAAGCGGAAACACTGTAAAATCTGATTTTTTTATTTTTGTTCCTTTTTTCGCTGCAATTTGTTGAAATAAGAATCGCTAGAGTTTTAGGGTAGGCGAGAATAAGAAAAAAAAAATTGTGCTTTTTTCTTTATTTTTTCCGAAAATGGATAATAAAGAGGGGGAAGGTTCATCTTCTCACCAAATTTACCCAGCTGACGGCGTTTATGCTCCGGCGACACCAGCAAAGCCAAGCCGATCGGAAAACACGATCTCAAAACACTGGCTACAAACTCCGTTTGATGAAGCGTTGTTTGAAGATTCACAAGCGAACAAGAATTTCAGCTGCTGGGAGAATAATTTGGGTCAAAATTTCGAGATCAACGGTGGAATTTGTGATAATGGTAATAATATTAGGTTTTCCATTGATGACGTGGAACCATGGCATAGTATTCCTTGTATAGATCTACTTGCCCTCGCAGATGCCAATGGATCGGCAAAGCTTCATAATTTCTTATCCGATCTAAACGCGCCACCACCGGAAACCGTCGTAACAGAACCGGTGGCGGAGGTGATTATCGCACAATCACAGGAAGCTGAAATTTCAACAATTGTGGAATCGAATCAAGAAAAGGGATTGAGTGAACAAATCAATTTGAATGAAACGCCACAACAACCGAAGCAACGGAGGAGAAAGCACAGACCGAAGGTGATAAAAGAGCGTAAGCCCAGAAGTGCAAAAAAGCCCGCTACTCCAAAGCCCGATGGTTCTTCAACCGGAAAGAGAAAATACGTCAGGAGAAAACCACTTGAAAAATCGACACCAACAAAAACAAAAACAAAAACACCTGTTGTTGAGGGAATCATAGATCTGACCAAAGATGAAGAAGAAAAAAGTGAAAAATCATGTAAAAGAAGAATCAACTTTGATGAGGTTGAGAAAACATGCTCTACAAGCACTACCCCTATCACCCCAAGTAAAACTGAAACCCAACAGGGGAGATCAAGATCCATTAAAGATGTCAATGGCGATGGGAATCAAAGTCACAAAACAGCAAAATGTAGGATAAATTTCTTGCAAGAAACTCATGAGAAAGGAGTGATTACTAATGTATCAAGTCCGAATGAATCAAACTGCAGCACAAGTGCACAGGGATCAAAGCAACAGATTGAAAATGGAAATGGAAATGGAGTTGGAGTGTCGCCTTTTCCTGATTCTTTGGAGGCATATCTATCAGTGTACACAGACTATAACAATAACAGTAGTAATAATAATAACAAACCAGTGAGCTTACCTGTGATTAGCAAGAAAAGGAGAATCAGAAAGCGGAAGACTTCCATGATATCTGTGTGGGAAAATGGTATAAAAGTAAGTTATGATCAGCAATCTTACAGATACATGCAAGCATCGACTGGATTTAAAGGAGAAGCAATATATGAGGCGGAAATCCAAGTGAGTAAAGCAACCAAGAAACGTGCAAAGAAAACAACAACCACTATGGTGGTGGCTTCTTCGTATCAAGACCAAATAAGCTTCACAAACAACTTAGGTATTTTATATTTTATATATTATATATACTAAATTAATTGAAAATAAAAAAAAATGTGTCTGTTTTAAACTTTTAAAATCCTTGTGTGATATATTCAAATATTGCAGGGTGTCAACCAAATTTAAGATGGAATTTTGATGAACTTGTTAAGCAATTTGAGCGGATGGATATTAATGGATTGATGGAGGAAAAGGACAGGGTGGCGATTGTTCCTTACTTGTCAAGAAACAATGAAAAGAATGAGAATGTGAATGTGAATTTGAATGCTATTGTTCCTTTTGAAGGACATGGGAGTGTAGTTCCATATGATGGGTTGTTTAATCCGATTAGAAGAAGAAAGCCAAGGCCTAAAGTTGACCTTGATGATGAAACAAGTAGAGTTTGGAGGCTATTATTGGAAGATATAAATAGTCAAGGAATCGATGGAACAGATGAGGATAAAGCAAAGTGGTGGGAAGAAGAACGAAGAGTGTTTAGTGGAAGAGCAGATTCGTTCATAGCTCGCATGCATCTTGTCCAAGGTTAGAATCGTCTTTTCACAAAAATATCATTCGAAAATTTATCAATACTGAAAATGTAAGTTTTGCAGGGGACAGACGATTCTCTCGGTGGAAAGGATCTGTTTTGGATTCTGTGATTGGGGTTTTTCTTACACAGAATGTATCGGATCATTTATCAAGGTAAACTTAAATTAAAAATTAATAATAAAAAACAATTTTTGTATTTTTTTCATTAAACAAAAAAGTTTATATTTTCACTTGCATTTGCAGTTCGGCATTTATGTCTCTTGTATCACGATACCCCTCCAAGTCAAAAAGCAGCAGTGAACCTCTTCATGAAGAGAATTCAGTTGTGTCTGTTGAAGAGCCTTTAGATGAAGAAGAAACCATGATGTTGAAGGATAATGAAAAAAGAGAAGTTGTATACAGCAATGAAGTTTCTAAAAATGTCGCGTATACAGTCGACTTTAATGAAAATTCAGAATGTGGAGTTGAAGATATAATTTCCTCACAGAATTCTACAGATACATCTCCAAGCTCTGTACAATCATCAGTTGTTCATAGTCAAAGTCAAAGTCAAAGTCAAACCACTGAAGAACAACAAAAGGACAGGTGTCAACCTAATGAAGAGCAACAAAAGGATAGGTGTCAAGCTACTGGTCTTAATGAGTACACTTCTTTTGTTGAGTTACTTCACATGCAAGGATCCAACACATCACCTTGTTGCAATGGTTCTGAAAATACCCTTCTACCTAAAGAGTGTGGAAGTGAAGAAAGTGGATTATCTGCAGAATCTGCAAGTCAAGCTAGGGGTAAAACGGTCGAAACAATAAGTTCCCAAGAATCCCACAAAACCAATGAGGTGCGACAAGCATTTGATAAGGTGGTTGAATTTAATTCAGGTGGGAGTAGTCAAACAGTTGATAAGGGTAGATCTGTAATTGATAAAGTGAGAGCTGGAAAGAAACAGGTTAAAGTTGAATGGGATAAATTAAGATTACAAGCTGAAGTCAAAGAAAAGAAAGAGAGAACTCCTTACACAATGGATTCATTGGACTATGAAGCATTAATGAACGCAGATGTTAGTGATATTGCTGATGCCATAAAAGAAAGGGGTATGAACAATGTACTTGCAACAAGAATTAAGGTATGATTGTATAAATGTCATTTTTTATAATAAATAAACATTTTGATATTATTTAAATATAAATGGCATACCGTGTAAATATCTGCATTGATACAGGCCTTGCTTGACCGGATTGTACAAGACCATGGAAGTGTTGACCTTGAATGGTTAAGAGATGTTCCCCCTGATAAAGCAAAGTAAGCCCATTAGAATTTTTTTTTTTACAATTAATATTATTTGAAATAGTAACTAATATTTTTTTATGATTTCAGGGAGTATTTGTTAAGCTTTAGAGGATTGGGATTGAAAAGTGTAGAGTGTGTTCGACTTCTAACACTTCACCATCTTGCCTTCCCTGTAAGAATTATTCCTGAGATATTATAGTTCATCATTTTTAGTATGAGTAAATTACAAAAATGGTCCCTATGCTTTCTGATTTTTACCATGTTTAGTCCAAAACTAAAACGCTTTTCAATTTGTTCCTTATTTCAAGATTCCAGAGACCAAATTGAATATGAAACCTTGAAATAAGGACTAATATTAAGAAACTTTTCAATTTTGGACTAAATACGGTAAAAATGAAAAAGCACAGGGACTTGTTTTGTAATATTCATAATCAAACATTTTGACATGAATGATTGAATGCTTTGAACTAGGTTGACACAAATGTGGGGCGTATAGCTGTAAGACTCGGATGGGTACCCCTGCAACCACTTCCTGAGTCTCTTCAGTTGCATCTTTTAGAATTGTAAGTACTAAACTTTTGTAAAATTGTTTATTAAAATTTAAAACTTTATCATTTATTAAAAATAATACTTAAATTTCTACACAGGTATCCAGTTTTGGAGACGATTCAGCAGTACCTATGGCCACGACTTTGCAAGCTTGACCAGAGAACTTTGTATGCCAACTGTTTTCATGCATTAATATTTAATATCTAACACTATGCATATAAACAATTAAACATTAAAAAATTAATTAATTAAAACTCTCTATTTATTTACAGGTATGAATTACATTACCAGATGATTACATTTGGAAAGGTTTTTTGCACAAAGAGCAAACCAAATTGCAATGCATGTCCAATGAGAGGAGAATGTAGACATTTTGCAAGTGCATTCGCAAGGTCAGACATACTTAAACTAAAGGGCATTTATGTCTTTTCCACAAACAAGATATCAAGAGCAAGACTCTCCTTGTTCCACCTTTTTCGTTGGGACAAAATATTATGATTTTTGTCTCATTGACATTAATCACAGTCAAAGTCAAAGTCAAAGTTTTAATTATAATTTTTACTGCAGTGCAAGGCTAGGGTTACCAGCACCAGAGGGGAGTGTAGCAAGTATAACAGAAAACAAAACTGGTCAAAAACTAATTGGAATGTCAGATCAACCTAATGAACAACTACAACAGCTATCTGAACTCCAAAATTGCAATCAACCTAATGAAGAACAACAAAAACTATCTGAAGTCCAAAATTGTAACCCTGTTGTTGAAGAATCATCAACACCAGGGACAATAATTGAAGTAGCATCAACATCAGGGCCTATAGTGGAGGTGCCATTGTCACCAGAGCCTATAATTGAGGTTCCCACAACACCAGAGCCAGAACAGATACAACAAGAGCTTGATATGGAGGATTTTTGTGAAGAAGACAGTGAAGAAATTCCTATGATTAAACTAAACATGGAAGAGTTTACTCAGAATTTGCAGACTTACATGGAAAGACACATGGAACTTGGAGAAGGTGACCTGTCAAAAGCACTAGTTGCCTTAACATCAGAAGCTGCAGCAATCCCTGTACCTAAACTTAAAAATGTCAGCCAACTAAGAACAGAACATCAAGTGTAAGTGATTGTGAAAAGATGATTTATGTTATTTTTAGCAGTTGTGTGATTTGTGAATTCTAATGGCTTTTTGGTATCAATTTTGCAGATATGAGCTTCCAGATTCACATCCTCTTTTGGAAGGGGTAAGTGTACCTTATGAAGAATATGAAATGCTCTTGATTTGATTTATGCTTCTTAACAAATGTGTCATGAATTACAGATGGACACACGAGAGCCTGATGATCCTTGCTCATACCTTCTTGCAATTTGGACACCTGGTGAGTGGATGAAATGAAAATGAGAGAATTAAATATAAATGGTTTTGTGAAAGTGAAATGCTGATTGAATTATTTGTTTGTTTATACCAATAGGTGAAACTGCAGATTCGATTCAACCGCCAGCTGGACAATGTTCCTCCCAAGAATCTGGCTCATTATGTAATGAAGAAACATGTTTTTTCTGCAACAGCACACGAGAAGCAAATAACCAAACTGTTAGAGGGACACTCTTGGTGAGTTTGTAGATATTAAAAAAAAAAAAAAAAAAAAAAAAAAAAAAAAAAAAGTAACGAAAGAAAGATGCTATAATAATTGTTCAAATCAGTATGTAAATTCAAATACATTGTCCTGTTCATATCTCTCAATTTTAAAAATACAAATCATGTACAGATACCATGTAGAACTGCAATGAGAGGGAGCTTTCCACTCAATGGGACATATTTTCAAGTGAATGAGGTATGACTTTGCTTAACATGAACTCTTTCTGATAATCAAGTATTTTTCTTTTTCTTTTAGTTCTTTCTTTACTAAATGTTATTGTGATGTTTGAAACAAACAAATTCTATTGGAATGCAGGTGTTTGCAGACCATGACTCAAGCCTTAATCCAATTGATGTCCCGAGATCTTGGTTATGGAATTTACCAAGAAGAACAGTGTATTTTGGTACTTCTATACCAACAATATTCAAAGGTAGAAAGAAAAAAGTTTGAATCATTTAAAATGGATACCAAACTCACAAGAAGTAAATTTTTTTTATCTGACAGGCCTTACAACAGAAGATATTCAATACTGCTTCTGGAGAGGTCTGTAGATATCATATAGATCATAGATCTTTATAAGTTATAATAATGTTATGTTACACTAATCATTTTTTCTTAAGACTTGGTTTTAACTTTTAATGATGTAATTCAGGATTTGTTTGTGTGAGGGGATTTGACCAGAAGACACGGGCCCCACGCCCACTTATGGCCAGGCTACACTTTCCAGCTAGCAAGAGAGCAAAGACCAAGACTGATGCAAATGCAAATGCAAATGCAAATTAGAGATAGAGATATAAATGGCATGTATAAAGAGCAACAGCAGACATATAGCTTTGGTGAAAAGACAATGTCTGCTGTTGATGGCCAGAGTGGCTTGATTCATAGCTTAGGATTTCATAGAGACAGCAGTTAATTTGTATTAACCCAAAGATAAATTGTGATATTGTATTGTTTTAGCTTTGTTCTAGAGATGTTATGAGTTTTTACTCTGAATCCTTAGCTGTTTGTTCTAGATCTATACTGATATGAGATTGGTTGATTTGCAAAACACAAATTCCAAAATAGAACACTAAAGAAGCAGATGGTGACTATTAGTGCATAAAAAAACTGAAAGAGTTGCATAAAATTGACATACAGGGAAAGCTGAGAAATATGTAATGTCATTTCAAGCTGATAAACAGATAACAGAAAGGCTAGTACTTATCTATTTGAGAGAATCAGTCAATGTCAACAACCATGTCAAGCCTTCAAGCATAGATATGCAGTTTGTTCAGTAGTGTATGCGTTCATAATTGGAGAACCAATCAGCAGTGCCATTTACAGCATACAAACATCAAAAAAAAATCTATCCATTGCGTATGTATGGTTCGTGTGTTCGCCTTATCATGCTGACTGAATACAGATTCACAGACATTCAAGATGTACAGAATCAGCAGAAAACAAGCGCAGATTTGATCCAAATCGAACAATTACTGTTAATAATAAGGTTAAGTCGTCAAAAATTACACAAACGTATATACAATAAACCTATATGATCGATCTACTTGTGATATCATGCGATTATAACATCCATTTACCTTGTACGTGACTTTGCACAATCCGATAACAAAGAAATCTATCGGTATATAAGTTTGATGATAACAACTCGCATGTAGATATATTCATTAATGTAACAAAGTAAGTACATCAAATCTGTGACGTACCTTTCTGAAATCGACATGCCGATAATGTACAGACGCAGAGAGTTGATGCGGCGGAGAGTGGAAATGATATTGACGACGACGGATGCCTCGTGGGAACCAGGTGGAAATGGTAATGGTGAATCCGGGATATGTGTTTTGGTATATTTCCCGCCTTTCCGCTATTAGATATTTGGACTCCCTCTTCTTTTTGACCAAAAGTTGTGTT
Source organism: Lactuca saligna (assembly GCF_052625555.1). Taxonomy (NCBI): domain Eukaryota; kingdom Viridiplantae; phylum Streptophyta; class Magnoliopsida; order Asterales; family Asteraceae; genus Lactuca; species Lactuca saligna. Next base: position 29,887,465 of record NC_136422.1, read on the forward strand.
GCTATCCGGTTCAATCTTATACTTTAACTAAACTACAATTTTGGTACCTAAACTAATTACTGTTATATTTTGATCTAAAATTGTTGATTTTATGTCATTTTGGTCCTTCATTTTCTTGATCTCTATCAAATGAAGTCATGTGAAATTGTGCATAACAATTTAATTTTTAAGAGTATTCTGTACATTTCTTTTTCTTTTATATCATTTCTATATTTGTTTATGATGGGTACCTTGGTCATGGGATAGTTTGTGACTAGACATCGGCTTTAATTTCAGCCTCATTAATATCTTAAACAAATCAGTTAGCCGTATTATCATCGTAAGGCTAAAGGGAGTGATAACACTCTTAACACCTTACCACTTAGGTGTTTTGAGTGTATAGAATGTCTCCCATATTTGAAGTCTCTCCCTTTGTATTTATGGGTGATGAGAACCTATTGGATTCAGATAAGAACTTCATTAAGTATTTGTATTCGAATAAGGATTCTTTAAAATTAAAAATGGACCTGTATGTGCGTGTTTGTGTGTGTATAGATAAGTTCAACTGAGAAAATAAAAAATGTTGAGAAATGGGGAATTATTCTCAATCGCTCGTTTATTTTTGCCGCAAAAGTCTCTGTCGTACCGGCGGAAATGGGAAATGAATACACATATGTGTTTTCAACAAAACATGTTTTCTTAAACTATGTTAATCATTATCTTAATATATACAAAACATAGTTTTTTCGGGTTTTTTTAAGGAGCTAATTTTATTGAAAATTGATTTTAAATATATCAAAATTCATAATTTTGTATTCACTATAAATAGACATTCATATTGATATAGTTTTAAGATAAAATAAATTTTTTATTTTTTATAGTTTCAGCTATCATTATTCATAAGTTAATAAATATACATCCTTGTCACACCCCCAAACCAAGGATGGCGGAAATGTCCGGGGGTGGAGGACTTCATGTAGAGTATCACAACAATGAGTATAATGGTGCTCAAAGTAAATACAACCAACACAAATATAATTGAAAACGTTACATCGAAGCACATGTTTACATGATTCACATCAATTACATTATGATACAAAATGAACTGTTTGACGAATTATCGTCCCATCCTCAAAACGTTGTTGATTTCCTGTTTTCACTGAATTCCTGAGAATACAAGTAGTTTTGAAAAGTGTCAACACAAAGGTTGGTGAGTTCATAAGAGATTTCGTTAGAAAAGTAAATCGTTTTCCTGGTAAAAGCATTAGAATATGTATCCAGAAAATCCGATATTTTCTTTAAAATTTGTGTAGTGTAGTCTTATGACTGAAGACCAAAATGTATAAGTAACCTTTCTTATTAATAGAAAATGTTATGTACTTAAATGGACATGGACGCGTTTGAATTAAATGAAATTTCTGTATGTTCACATGTTTGTTAATACTTTATATATATGTAGTCCTAAATTAGAGGACCGAGTAATAACAAGTATTGACCATACTTAAAGGTATGAATGTGGTTTCAAATGATGTGTAGTCGTAACTACCAAAACCAAAAGTGTACAGTAATATCTGTACTCATAGAGGTAAAAAGTGATTTTAAATCGACATAAAACTCATTTAGGTTTTAAAAATAAAATCCCGTAAACTTATGGATTGTTATATCCCTATGTGAGTCGCTATAATCATACTATGACTATGTGAACCTGCCACGACGTTCTCAGGCATCGCGAAAACTGAAATGACATTTGTCACCCGTAGACCTGCAGGTCCCACTGTAGCTAGCAGCAAGGTGTGGGGTGTCAAACCCAATAAAGATCTATATACAAGTATCACGTTCTCCCTCAAGGAGATTCTGATTATAACTACCAGGAATTATATCCCGCACTCGGACGTACGGGGAGAGAGAGAGAGAGAGAGAGAGAGAGAGAGAGAGTCTCACAATAGAGGTTAACAAGTTTACGTGAAATGTGTGTGAATATAAATCTTTTCTGTATGAATGTACCCTTTCTGTACGAGTGTGTTGAGTGATGTATCATAAACTATACATATTATAGTTTATCTAAAATGTATGTAATATGTATGAACTCTTTTATGGAAATGTATTAGTGTTATGCATTTATCAAACTATAGGTTAACAAGTTTACGTGAAATGTGTGTGAATATAAATCTTTTCTGTATGAATGTACCCTTTCTGTACGAGTGTGTTGAGTGATGTATCATAAACTATACCTATTATAGTTTATCTAAAATGTATGTAATATGTATGAACTCTTTTATGGAAATGTATTAGTGTTATGAATTTGAAACTATACTTTTTATAGTTTATTATACTTGTTCTAAAATGAATGCATAATATTTATTACGATTGACTTAGTTTCAGTTCATGATGATAAACTAACAAAGAACACATTCAATAATTAGAACTTATGATTATACACTTTGCTCAACATAATACAAAGTGTTATGATATTTATATGTTGTTGGCTAACTTTAGCTTTTCTGCACTGTTTTGGAAAAATCATAGAAAAATCATACGAAGTCGAAAACTAGATCCGTAAATTCTGAGAGTTCACAAAATGTGTCTAGTTTACTCATAATTTTTATCACGATTTTTAATGACCTCCAACTTGGGTGAAAAAGTCCATAATCACAAACTGGTCCGGATTGTTGTTTGAAATGATAGGCAGTTTTGTAAAAATCACCATAAATTGTAGAAAAATCGTATGGAGATGTGCAAGTAGTAATTTTAAAGCTAAAAACTTGAACTATTTGCACCTTGTACAGTTTTGAAAACAAAAATGTTTAAGATGCCCAAAACAGTCTGTGAATGGAGTTGAACTTTTCTGATGAAGGCTGTTAGAAAATTTTAGTTATGTTTTTGGTGTTTTAACTTGTATTCCCCCCCCCCCCCCTGAAAACTTGAGAAAACATGAAAATGTAGGGGTATGAACTCACCTTGAGTGATTTCAGTAGATAAGTGTTGAAGAAGAGAAGTGTTCAACCCAAGAACACTTGAAGAATCACTTGAAGATTCGAAGCTCTAACACAAATATAATGGAGTTTGTGTAAGATATCCATGATTTGAGTGGAAATAAGTGAGATAATCATAAAGAAAATGGATTATGCTTACCAAATGCGGAGGAAAAACTCAAGATCAACCCTTGAATCTCGAATTTCTAGAGAGAGAAAATGAGAGAGGAAAGAGTTTGATCTTCTTGTGAAATGAGAGCAAATGAGAGGAGTGAGGAGAGAGGATGAATATTCAGCTCTCAAAAACGTGGGAAAGAGTGATAATTGAGTGGAAAGGACCTTGATGTAACCTAGGTAAGGTGGGGAGGTGTGGCTGGTCATAGAGTGGGTGTGGGAGTGGTTGCTTGTGTCATAAGGTAAAGCAAAGTCAACACTCCACCTCTTTGTACTTTACCCACTTGCTTTTATTATTTAAATAAAGATTTTTATGAAAATATGATTAAATTGTGAATATTTAGGGTTTATTATGTTAAAATATAATTTTGGGTGAAAATCCCGCATTAAAATAATTAAAAACGGGCCTTAAACGTAAAACTACGCGAAAACCGGGAGAAATTGAGTTCCCAGCGAGACCTCTCGGTCCTAGGCCGAGGTTCGGTCCCTAGGCCGAGACTAAGTCAAGAAGGCAACTCGTCGAGTATGGGGGGATGACTCGACGAGTAGGAGCGAAAACCCTAAGTCAAGAAGGCAAAAGAAAGGAAAGAAAACCCTAAGTCAAGAAGGCCACTCGTCGAGTATGGGGGGATGACTCGACGAGTAGGAGCGAGTTTTGGTACGCAGGTAGAAGGACCTACTCGACGAGTTGGTCTGGGTTTAGGAAACCCTAAATTCGAGTCTTTGTACCCTATTTAAGCATCTTATTCTCCTTCCATCAGTCCTATTTATAGTCTCTAAGTCCTAAACCCTAATCCACGAAACCTTAGAGCATTTTAGGAGTGTGTGATCCATCCTTTAGTGGTTTGTGTGTTCTTGAAACCTAAAATAAGAGAAGGAGCTTGAAGGTTCAAGGAGAACGTTATAGATCCAGGGATTCCGTTCCATTCTCATCACTTTCTGGTAATCAAGCTCCTAACTTGCATTGTAGTTCCTTAGATCTCTTATGGTCACTTTCATGGGGTTTTGTCCAAGAAGTATGATTTATGAGTCATGGATGTCCCAAGTTGATTATACTTTCAGTTTTAGAGTCATTAAAGGTTGTAAAGGCATAAAGATGCAAACTTTATGCTATTGGAGTCCCATGCAAACCCTACGGATGTTGTTATGGCCTTTTAAGCCCCAAATGGCCATGCATGGAAGTAAATTTTGAGGCTTTACGAGGTTGGTGGGTGTCTAGGGTCTAGATCTTGGTTCTCTTACCTTAGGAACGAGTGATAATGATTTTGGACAAAGAATTATGTCTTAAGGAGCTAAGGATTGAGCTAAACCCATTAATGAAGATTGGGAGTGGGTAAAGTTGGAAACTTTACCCTTAAGAGGTCATTTCGAGTTTGTGGACGAAATTTGGGACTTAGATTTGAAGTGTAGGGCTTAACCTGTTAAGATGGCCCAAGCAGACTGAGGGACTCGGCGAGTCCAGGGAAGGACTCGACAAGTTGCAGTGAGTTGTCTTGTTTTTTTCGCGGTAGAACTCGACGAGTTAAAGGAATGACTCAATGAGTTAATTCGATAAATCACGGGCATGAGTAGCCAAGGAACTCGGCGAGTCAGGGGTTGACTCGACGAGTTGGATCATGATTTCAGGATTCTGAGTTTTAGAACTCGACGAGTTGATGGAGCAACTCAACGAGTTGAGTCAACTTAGAGTGTTGACTTTGACCTTGACCAAGGTTGACCTAGTTTGACTTGTGAGGGAATTTTGGGAGTAAGTGTTATTTTTTGTATTGATAGCTCGGGGAGTCAAGTGATTAGCGGTTCGGGGATCTGTCAGCTAGTAGCGAGAGGTTTATTTGCGGGTTTTTGCAGTCAGCGTACGAGATGAGTCTTCCTTCAGTAGGAACAGGTTGAAGGCACCAATATCGGCTCGTTTATGTATGTTAGCATATGCCGAACTTTGGTCCGATGTCGAGGCTAGCCCGATGTAGAGTATATGCTCCGGAGTCCGGTCTGATGTCGTGGGTATCCCAATGTTGATTATGTGTTCCGGACTTCGTTCTGATGCCAGGGCGATCCTGAGAAGTGTATATGTATGCTTGATGTCTTTGTGATTAATGCATGTTATGTGTTACGTGTTATGGGCCTAGGTCCGATGTTGGGGCAATCCTGGTGTATGTTAGCTTATATGTTATGTGTTTCGGGCTTCAGTCTGATATCAGGGCAAACCCGATGTATGCTAGCTTATATGTTATGTGTTATGTGTTCCGGGCTTCGGTCTGATGTCAGGTCAAGCCCGATGTATGTTATATACTTATGTTATATGTCTATCTTATGTACTTATGATATATTATATGATGTGTGTATGTCGGGGCAAGCCCGATGCCGAGAGAGGCCCGATGCCAAACATGGTCTGATGTCGGGGTGAGCCCGATGTCGGGTTCGTCCCGATGCAGCTGGGTGGAGTCCCAAAGTTATGCTATCATGTGTTTATTTGTATGGTATGTGGTGGTTTGGGGAGCTCACTATGCTTTGGGCTTACAGTTTCAGTTTTGGTTTCAGGTATCTATGCTAGCAAAGGGAAGGGCTCGGGATGATCGCATGACACACACCACCGTTTCTAGCCTGGGATATTTACTCTGGTATTTGACATGTGATTTTGTTATGTTGACAGTTGATATGATATTTTTGAGATACATGGTTTATAACTTTTTATGATGGTGATATTTATGGTTTAATTAATGATTTGAAAACGAAGTTGTTGGACCGTATTTTTGGAAGGTTTCATTACATCAACTCCCGTCGCATGTTATATTCACATATGAATAGAATGTGTATTAGCTTTCCTCACAAGCTATATTTATATACGAATAACACATTTATCATAATTTTGTTATAGTTTATTTGTTATTCATATATGATTAAGTAGTTCAAATTTTCAAAACACTTTGTTTTTTATTAACATACTACTTATTCATATATGAATAACAAAGTAATTATAACAAACATATGATAAATATTTTATTCATATATGAATATAACATATCACGACAACTAATATACGTTTTATTTATATATAAATATAACATGTGACGAAAGATGATGTAAAAATATATATTTTAGGTAAGAAAACCTTATTACATGTTATATTCATTTATGAACGATACTTAAACTGTAAAAAAGTTAAGCATACGTTTTATTCATAACTGAATAACGAATGTACTATAATAAAAACATGATGCATTTTTATTCAATAATGAATAACGAGAGCTGAAATTTTAAAAAGGTAAAATTTTTTATTTTATCTTAAAACTATATCAATATAGATGTCTATTTATGGAGAATAAAAAATAGGAATTTTGATATATTTAAAATAATTTTTTGATAAAAATAGCTTTCTAAAAAAATGTTTTTGTGTAGATTAAGGTAATGATTAGCATAGTTTAAGAAAATACGTTTGGCTTGAAACACATGTGTATTCGTTACCCATTCCCGCCGATACACATAAGTTTTGTGCAGCAAATTAAATGTATGGCTGAGTACGAGTCCCTCATTCTCAACTTTTTTTTCTCAATTAAACCCTCATATATATATATATATATATATATATATATATATATATATATATATATATATATATATATATATATTGTAAGGTCCCAAAAATTAAGACCAAAAATTTCATTTTTAAATTAATAAAACTGTAATCCAAAACGTCATCACGGAATCAAAGTGAAACAAAATGTATCAATACATCATAAAATATCAGAGTATATCATAAAATGTGGAATAATATGGTGTGTGCTCTGCAATCATCCTGAGCCCTTCCCTTTCGAGCTAGATGTACCTGAAACATAAGCTGAAAATCGTATGCACAAAGCTTAGTGAGTTCCCCAAACTACCACATATCAATATATCATACATAATAAACACATATAGGGCCCCCGCCCTTCGTCGGGCCTCACCCAACATGGTCCGGCCCGACATCGAGTCCCGCTCGGTATATAGATTTGCCAGTCATCAGACCCCGTCTGGCATCGAGCCCAGTCCGATATACATATAAACATATAATCATACGAATATATGTGATAATCACAAAGACAATAGCATAGAATACAGTCATCGAGCCCCGCCCAGCATCAGGCCTTGCTCGGTAAGCATACCAACACATAACATATGCAAGGCTTACGCATACATCTAGCATCCTAACATAATAAACCATGGACCGACATTAGTGACTTCGACCCGCTAAACACAATGAAAAAACTCACCTCAAACTATTGAATCACCCGAATGAATCTCTAACTGTTGACCCAGAAAATCCAAGCGCTATCAAAATCAATAACACCCAATTATTAACTGGATTCCGACTCATAACCAAAAGTGTAAGCTATTTGGCCTAGAACCAGGGTAAAAGACCAATTTACCCTTTATCTAACTTGGCCCAAAACTAAGTCCCAACTCAACCATATAAAGGCTCAAATCATAACGCCCAATATATATGGCCCAGTCTTTCAAATTGGGCACGAACCCATCATGGGCCTAAAACCCAAGGAAGCCCAACATGCTAGTCCAAATCCCAAAACAGGGATCTAATGGCCCAACTAGGACCAAACTTACAAATCCACACTATGGCTTAATACTTAGGACACTAACCCCAAAAGCCCATCTGTTGAGTACGTTGGTCGTACTCAGCTCGTACGCTGGGCATACTCAGCTCGTACGCTTAGTGTACTCCATATAGGGCTAGTACGCTCAATGTACTAGCTGGCTACGCCATGCGTGCTCCCAAATGTGCCAATTCACTCTATTAAGCACTTAACTCTCTGAGTCCTTCATCCAAACTCTCAAATCTTGTCCTTAAAGATAACTTATCATGTACAGTTGGCAACTTTACATGCATGCATGGCTTAATGGAGCTCAAGAGCTCAAAAAGAGCTTAACAAATGTCTTAACCCAAGCATGGGTCAAGATACACCATAAAGCTTGCATTTTTATGCATAAGGGACCCTTAAAACGTCCAGATCTAAAGGGTAAGCTTCTGAAACAACCTTTACTCACAATGACCAACCAAAAGTGTGAAATCCCCATTTTCATGGCCAGAAAAGACTGATTTTGTTTATGCATTGTAAAAATCAGAGTATCTCTTTTAATAAAAAACGTTGCGAAAATTGTTCCCAGAAAAACATGATAATTTCATTATCAAAGCATTTTCGAAGAAATGTATTTTTATTCATTTTAAAACATTTGGGATGTCATCGTCAATACAGAAACATAAGCATAAACATAACTTACATTCATTTACACTAGTGATCTATATCTCCTTAATCTATCTGTGTAATGTAAATTCACCTCGTGACCTGTGATACAAGTAAACTGAGTGGGTCTGGTTGGGAAACCTGGTGAGTATATAGGTTTTTCAACCCAAAATAATATAATTGTTATGTTTAATCATCAAACAATTAACCCAATTACCCATCCCCATTATCTTCTTTATTCCTAAGACCACCTTTCCCTAAGGATTTATCCTAAGGGTCGTCTCCTACATCATATTTACCTCTCATCTCCTTACATCGCATTTCCTTATATGTTTGTTCCTAAGGACTCTTCCTAAGGATCATCGCCTACATCGCATAGACATTATTGATTCAGGGATTACTCCCTCAATACGTGTCCAACAAGGGTTAGGGCATCATCACATGAATACGTAGTTACAACATTGCCTAAACTCGTAATTCATAGTAAGGGGTTAGAGTATCATTGCATGAATATGTAGTTACAACATCACCTGAACTCATAATTTATGGTAAGGGGTTAGAGTATCATCGCATGAATACGTAGTTACAACATCGCCTGAACCCGTAATTCATCACCTACAGGTTATGAGCCTGCTGATGTTTCCACGGGGCTATCTATAATAGTCTGTGGTCTCCATCTATACTCTGGTAGATGACTACATCTCCAAATTGCCGGATAAGGTTATAGTATCTTTCATCCTACATCACGATTCATCATCACCTATTTAGCCTCACCTAATTATCATCACCTATCTCTCATCATTTTATTTCATCACATATCAACTATTTCATCTACCCATGTTTTATCCCAACATATTTGTAGATATAAGATAAATATATATATATATATATATATATATATATATATATATATTTAAATCATTTAAAACATATATAAAATCGCTCATCCATCATAGACAACAAATATTCAGATAATATGCACACATAGCACGTAATTTATATAAAATACTTCATATTTATGTGTAAGATTAAAGGGACCATGCACTCACTTGATAAGGTGGTGACTTGGTACTCGGACAACGCTTCGTTTACTTTAAAATAATTTCCTTCGACGAAACCCATTATTATTACCACTAGATTCTAGTTTAATATTTACCGTGACTAACTATTAGTCTTATTGTTATTATTATTATATAAGCGTTTAAACAATATTTTCCAACCACTGTGTACAAACAAGGGCCAGACATAAAACACCGGAGGGCAGGACCATTTTGGCATATAGCACTTCTGAAATCCAACAACCCTATGCGACCCTTTAAACCAGATTCACCGTACCGCGAGTAGTTAAAAAGAGATTATAACGACACTTATATAAGTCATAATAATAGTTCAAATATTTATTATAAGTTCATAATAACAATATTAATCTTAAATATAAGCTATATTAAAATAGGGTAAGCATAACTTACTTACAAAGAGGTTTTAGCTGGGAGTCGTGCTCTGCAGGGGCAGAACTTCGTCGTTGAATCTTTCTAAGAAAGATTTGTGCAGCGCTTTAGCGCTCACCTTACTATACTAAAACTACAGAAAGAGAAGTCGAATATAGAGGGACCGAAATGCTTGGGGGATAAGAAGAGAAAGACTCTTGAACCAAGAGAACGGTGCAAGAAATATGAGAGCCCAAGCTTCTTATTTATAGTAATTGATTTTACAAAAACTACCCTTCATAATTACTTAATGACCTTATAGTTATATAAACGACTAAACACTCATTCATAATACTATTCTAAATAGATTTAACAATATTTGTGCTAAACTAATGTCGAAAGTACTCAACACTAGTCTTATAATAACCGCATCGTCGATACCTTTCTAATGATATATACATTTGTATATATAAGTGTACGTATATATGATTTATACTTTATTTTAATACATAAATACGCTATTATAATTTGTAACTCGTTCATACGAACTCCGTATTTGACGTTCTTTATATCCACGCGTTGGTATTTACGAGTACTATTACTTTCATTTAGACGTCGTCAACTAATTCTCATTCTATCTCAGATTTACAAAACTGTATCGATTTTATCGCGTTCGAAGAGTAGGGACCAAGTTTCGTCCATATCTTTAACATACGAGCTCTACTCTCGACGTTCTTTATATTCACGCATAGGTAAAAACAAGATCTAAAACTTCATTTAGACTTCGTCGTCTAATTCTTGACCGATATTAAATTTAACAGTAGGAGGAGATTATACTGTTAAATGTCCGCGTAAAATTTATAACTTCTACATACGGACTCCGTTTTCATCTGTATTTTTACCGTTGAGTTACTATTAATGAGATCTCAACTCTCATTTAGGTCGCGTAGGCCAAAGACCGCTCGAACTAAAATTCGAGTTTCGGATCGTGCACTGTTATGCCAAATGTTAGAAAATTCATAACTTCCTCTTACGAAGTTAGATTTGGGCGTTCTTTTTATGGACGCTCTCAGTTTAACATATTATGTGACTTTTGTTTAGATTACTAAGGCTAAAAAGTCCTTTATCGTAAATTCACTATTTACGTCTCCCGATGTCATGCCGATTTTGCCGAAAAACTTCGACAAGTCATAACTTCTTCGTTATAACTCAGATTTCGGCGTTCTTTATATGCATTGAACCCTTGTAACATATACTACAACTTCGTTAAGATTAATACTTATAAATAATCTTCCATCAAAAACTCATTTTTGATGCTTATTATCTCTAAATTGATTAGCCCAGATCTGCGGGCGTTACAAAAAAAGACCAAAATAAGCCATAAACAAACCCAAACTAGATCTACACAAGGATTTGTCAAGCTAAAAGCTTTACACCTCAAATGGATTGAAATGATGATGCTAAATCTGGATCTCTAAGCTTTACTATAAGAAATGAGTCTTCAAGTTCCTTTTACTGTAACATCCCAAAATTTACGACAAAAAAATTCATTTTTAATATAATAATTACAAAACCATTTGTATAAAAACAACCATAATGTCAACTCATATCAAAACCAAAGTATCAATAGTCAAAACATGTCATGATAAAACAACATCAGAGTGTAAATCCCAATATCTCCTGTGCGGAAAATGTAGTGTGATGCGTTGCGATCATGCCGACTCCTCTCTTTGAAAAGGAAGTACCTGAAACCAAAATTGAAAACCCTAAATACAAAGCTTAGTGATTTCCCCTATCATACCACATACCATACAATACACATATTACCTAGCATATTTGGGTGCTAGCCTACCCCTTCAGTCTCTTTCAACCGGTAACCACCTAACATATATAGGTGATGGCCTATCCCTTCAGTTTCTTTTAAACTGGTAACTGTCTAGCATATCTGGGTGCTGGCCTACCCCTTCAGTCTCTTTCAACCGGTAACAGGGACTATTTCACCCCTACCCCTACCACATATCATCCTAGTACATAAACATATAAGTCACATACTGCCTAGCATATCTGGGTGCTGGCCTACCCCTTCTATTTCAATCGGCAACGGGTACTATTTATACATATAATTATGATGGGTACCGATGGGTAGATGATATAGATGATGAAATAAATGATGAGAGGACTCGATGCTTAAGTTGATTTAGTCATCTAAAGAAGTATAGATGACAACCACTGACTATTCTAAACAGTCTAATGGAATGCTGACAGGCTCGCAACCTTTAGGTGTTTATGAACGATGTGTTCACCGATGTACTCCATCCCCCTAATGGTTGCCTTACTAACATATATTGATGTGGAATCACCTAAGCATTATTGTCATCCCGATGATGATCCTTAGGCTAGGTCCCTTGAATTAGATGCTTTAGGGACAGAAAGTGAGGATAATAGGAACGAGTAATCGGGTTGAATGATTTGATGAAATTAATAAACTTAATTATTATGGGTTGAAAACCTTATGTGCTCACCAGCTCCCAAGCATAACCCACTCAGTTTCTTGTATTACAGGTAGTGGCAAAATGTCACACCCCCAAACCCCGAACGGCGGAAACGTTCGGGGGGCGTAGGACGTCATGTTTAGTATCACAACACATTCATAATAGTAATCAAAGTAACAAACAACCATTGTATTAATATTTAAAGTTTTTACAAAGTATGTGATTCATATAAGATAGACTCCAAAAGTAAATAACAAAACAATACATGAAGCTATTATGCTCCATCTTTTGAATCCTAGGGCGAGTACCTGTCTACTAGTTTCCTGAGAATACAAGTTATTTTGAAAGAGAGGATTAACATTTAAGCTGGTGAGTTCATAAGTATTTAAGCGATGTAAAGTATGTTGTAAGTTCTTTTTAGAAAAGTTCTTATGTTCCTCCAGAAAATCCTATATTTTCTGATATGATGAATGAAAGTAAAATGACTCTACAATTCCTTCTATGATTACTAAATGGATACCGGTTATATACATTTTTAAAGTAAACAGACAATCAATTGTGTGAGTTTGCCGTAAGCCCGCAACCAAGCAAGAAACATGGAATGAGGCGGGAGTCACACATCCCATTGTTTGTTAGATCTTCACTGTATATAACCCTGGTGTATTCTTTTGGTACTTATAGTGTTAATTGTAATAGTTCTTTATATTTGAAGAGAACATTTTTTAAGAAAATCATATATTTCCTTTAGTAAAAATAGTAACCATAATAGATCCCTCTATAATCACTTAGTTTATACTAGCTATATAAAATCTAATATCGAATGTACCGTTAAACGGGTGAATCTTCCCTAAACGGCTAAACCCACAACCAAACAAGGAACATGAAGTAAGGTGGAAAGCACACATCTAATTGCCTATTGGATATTAATTATATATAACCCTGATGTATAAACTAAGGTATTATAAAATTAACTACTAAAGGTCAGGTCCTTTAAGTTATACTGGTTTAATAAAATGGATTAAACACTTTTTACTAATAAGTTTGTAGTTTAGCCTACTAAATGTTCTATCTGAAAAGTATGTTTTTGTATTAGAAAACGGTATATTGAATTTGTATATTATGACCTGACCCTTACTTGGTATTCCTTATGATTACTTGGTGTATACATAATATATATATATATATATATATATATATATATATAGAGAGAGAGAGAGAGAGAGATAGCTAAGATCGAATATATAGTAGACTGGGTGAATCTGCTCTAAGCCCACAACCAAACAAGAAACAGGAAATGAAGCGGAAAGCACACATTCTGTTGTCTACCGGACCCGATTAATATATATCCCTGATGTATCTACCGAGGAATCATAAAGTTAGCATTATAGGCCCCCTTTTTACTGAGTGTATTAAGACTCTACTATACTGTTTGTCTTTTGTAAGTTTTCCCAAGTTTAAGAGTATCTTTATTAGAAAATAGTTTGCATTATCTTTTATGTGAGAAGACCACTATATGAATGTAATGGGAAAATGAAAGTATTCAGTAATATTGTATAAGTAATTACTGAATCACTAACAACCTTAAAACCAGTTTGTTATTTAAGGTTAAAATGTGATGTGGTTGTAACCATACTGATATGACACGTGATTAACATGACGACCTACTGGCGCCAAAACTAATGTGATATTTGTCACCCGTGGACTTGCAAGTCACACTGTAGCTAGCAGCAAGGTGTGGGGTGTCAATCACGTATAGATCTATACACAAACTTATGCTCTCCCTCCAGAAGACTTTAGTTACAAAACGCGACCTAACAAGTATATTTATACGCCGTGAAGTAATCTCACATAAATGTTATCTTGTTCTTTCTATCATATGTTCCTTTTCTGTTTCTCTTTGTAGTATGTTCTTTCTGTTTCTCGTTATAGTATGTTCCGAACCTCTAAAATATACCTATTATAGTTTAATCGTATGTTTGTTTTGAACTAACTCTGATTCGTAGAAAAGACTCGATTATTTATTAAGTTATGCTCGCACTTTAAAAATGGAGTTTTATAACCAATAAAGTAACATAACTTAAAAAGAGTTTTTGAAATGATTTTGATTACTTGTAAAAGCATAAGAAATCCTTTAACGTGATGGTTATCACAAATAACATTTACACAATTATCATTGTGTTCAACTTTTATTCCCCCTCCCCCCCCTAAAAGCATTTAAAAACATTTAAAATAGTGATTATAGGGTATGAACTCACCTTATGTGGGTGATTCAATTGCAGATTCGTGTAAAGATGAGAAGTTCCACAAATGAATTCCCGATACACCAATGAGTCCTAAATGACATATAATGGCATATATAGGCATGTATTTAGTGTGTTTAAACAAATATTATGTAAGGAAACACTCTTAGGGACTAGGAAACACTTGCAAGGAAGCGTTACAATCACATGTGATTGACTAAAGGGAGTTTACGGCCAGAGGAAAGTGTGTTCACGACCACACTTGAGTTTACGACCAAGGGAGATGAGTTTACGGCCAAGGCTCTATGTGTTTACGGCCATGCAAGGTTTTACGCCCGTAAACACTCCAAAATGATGCATTTTGGATCTTGATTCTTGCTTGTCGGGGTGTCGGTCTTATGAGGATATAAGAGTTTCTGATGAATAACAAGATGGTAGAAGAAATACTTACGATTTGGGATCGTTTGGGAGTTTACGACCACCAACAAGTAGGTGTTCTTGGTGAAAAGATGAAGACTTGAAGATATTGAAGGAAAAGTGATGAATCAATATGGAATCAAAGAGATTTCAAGTGTACACAAGTAACGGATGAAACACTTATGATTTTGGAGTGAAATGAGAGTTTTTCTTGGATGATACTTGAGAGAGAATGGGTAGTTTGCGGTCAGGACTTGAAGAAATGAAGAAAAATGAAGCTAACTCTCATATATGGAGGATAGTTCACGGCTAGGAGGGTGTTTACGGCCGTGAATAGAGTTTATAGCCATAAACCCCATGTGGTTGGTTTTTTGGTTCAGGTGCAGCCTTCTGATCTCGAGCTAATCTTTCCTACACTCAATCCTTAAGTGTACTAGGCTTAGAACTCATTAGAATGACCCTGAACAAGGTAGGAAGGCAATGCAAATTAGGTCAGACTTTTGGTTGACTGGTTTGACTTACTAGGTAAAAAATTTAGGGCTGTCACACAAAAGAGCACAAGACTGTTGATCTGATGAGAGGTCTATGGATTATAGGACATTGGAATAAATAGATGTTGTAAGGCATGTACTATTTCTGTTTATGCTTATGTACTGTATTGATAATGACATCCCGACATTTTTAATATAATGAAAACCCATTCTTTCGGGAATTCTTTGATTATTTACTTATCATATTTTTAGGAACAAATTCTGCAACATATTTCTTCAAAAGTATATTCTGATTTTCAAATAAAGCATAAACAAATCGGTTTGTCTGACCGTGAAATTGGGGATGTCACAGTTGGTATCAGAGCATTAGTTTAAGCGAACTAAGAATTTGTAGGATTTCTAGACTTAAACTTAGAATGCTAAGCAGTGATTGTGAGATGAGTGTCTGCTATATTTTAGACACGAGCACTAGCTTATTTTAGGAAAGATGCCTACATTGATTTTATGTGCTAAATGATTTATCTGATAGGTATAAAGATGCCTTGTATTTGATTGATATGTGGTCTGTTTCCGACCGGATATGGAAACCTTATGTGTTTAGATTTCTAAATGTTTGACTACCATATTAGAACTAGATTATAGCCCGCGTTAAACGCATAAAAAACATATAATCATTTATAGATATTGTATAATGATTATAAAAAAAATATATGGTTATTGGTATTATTGAAATATGTAGAAAATACATTGAAAACGATAAATATATATAATCATTGAAAGATCTCTTTGTAGACATCATTTTTTGTTTTATTAGTGAACGATTTTTCTCGTCTTATATAGTTATGATATTTATATATTTATAAGCATTTTAATTAGACGTTCATTGCATAATAATGTTACCTAATTTAAACATATATTGACAATCAGTATACCGTTTTTTCTATTGCATTAAATATTAACAACTATTTCATTTATTCAAATAAAGTTATGTAATATAATTTATAAAATGTTAAATGTTATATAGATTTAATTTTAATATATCATCAATGGAGATTCTTTTCTAAATCATGATTGGTTTATTTTAAATTGATTATAAATATAAATGCTAACTTTTATGTTTGTTCTTATTTATTTAGTGTTCGCAAAAATTTTGCATTAGTTTTGGCGCAACTTTGAATAATTTTAGTATATCAATTTAATTTGATATATCTGTCAATTATATGAAATATCAAATAATGACATTTCATTACTATTGTGATAATTTGGTTTATATATTCTATTTTCACTAATCTTAACGATCTTATTTTTTCTAATAACCTTAACGCTTTTACTAAATGTATTTTTTACAAATCTCCTAATATCTTATTATTTTAATCTTACTTTATAATTTTTCATAGTCAAGATTGACTGCTTTAATAGTGTTTTTTTTTTTCAGTCTATTCAATTTTATATTTCATTGTACAACATTATCGTTTGTATGTATTATGAAATTTCACTTTAAAAATGTTTAATGTTTACACCTTGATATTAATTTTTTTAATAAACTCATGTAATAATTATGGAATATATATCTCATTTTAATTAACATTCACTTTCTTTATTATATTAAATTCCTCATTAAACGGATATATATTTAGAATATAATAATTATAATAGGGCAACATTATCTAAAATGTAAATGTTTCATATACTTTTGGAGAAAAAAAATCAGGATCATTAAAAAAAATTTTACATAAAGAAAATACAAATTTAAATTTGTTGAAATTATGGATGAAATTACTGACGAAAATTTATTTTGGAAGGAGTTGTATTTTGTAAGGTATAATAATATTACAAAATTTGGAATATCTATATTTGTTGTGTAAATTAATAAATTTTTTGTTACGAAGATAAAAAAGTAGGTTGATATGATATATAAAAACATTAATAATTTCAATGATATTTTAAAACCATGCCAAAATTAACCGGATTCTTATGACATAAAAATTAAAAAAAAAAAAATCATAATCATCTCTAATATATAAAAGTAACATTTTCGTAATTAATGTCAGTTCCCAGGATAGTTAAATTTTGTTTTGTTAAAGGTACCTAATACCTTTTCATGTTTATTTGAAAAGTTTCAGAAAAGTAGTTAAGTGATTTCATGTAGTTTGTGACAAAGAAAATCAAAATATATGAATACATACATTTGATATAGGAACAAAAAATGATCGAAAAAAAATATAAAAAGCGAAAGAAGGTACTGACCTTCTAGCGCACAAGAACGAATGTTGATAGCAGAGAATGATGATGGAAGTTATAAGCAATATTAACGATGTTGTAGGAGAATGTTTGAAGAAAAGAAACGATTGAAAATAAATGTGAGTCGCGGATTCAATGATAAATCGTATATGTATGTGATAATTTGAATATGATTTTTCGATATTAATGATTTCCTAATAAAAAAAGATTTTGTATTACTGGTTTACTAATATAAACGGATTTATATTAATGGTTTATATTAAGGTCTTGATTGAAATGATTTGTTAGTAATATATTTTTAAAATTGATCATATTAAAATCTTCATAACTGAAAATTCAAGATGTAAAATATGGAAAGCTTTTATTGGAATTAAATACATTCCATTTCAACAAATGTAAGTTATTGATTGATGATTGGAAAGCATTTATTGAAATTAAATACATTCCATATGGGGAAGATGATGTCAGCAATTTGATCTAAGGGTGGAAAAAATAAGATTGAAATACAATCAATGGTCCAGATTATTTAAGATGATGTCATAAAGTTTCTCTTTTAGTAATATTTAATATTGTCATGTAACTTTTCAGAGTGACAAGGAGGATTTAAACATTTATCGTAAATAAAGATCTAAATTCACTTACTTTGGTGTATAGATCGACATGGTGAGAACTCGAAGCGGAAACACTAATGGAAATACTAATCAACGACCCGTGATTGAACATGCACCAGAAGTAGCAATTGCCCCCGAGCCAATCACGATGGTAGGAGTACAAAGCAATGGAAATACTAATCAGCTGTAACACCCAGTTCCTGGTACGTATTTAGATTCAAGTAACTCCATGTTTTGCTCTGGGACTCGGCGAGTTGGAGGCCCAATTCATCGAGTAGACTCGAATTTTGATCCGGGGGGGGGGGGTTAAGTGACCTACTCGACGAGTCGGGAGACCGACTCGGCGAGTAGAACTGTCTGGATGAAACCCTAATATTTAGGGTTTTCACCCTATTTAAACAACTTATAACACCACAAACCAGCCTCCATTATCCCTCCCAAACCAGAGAAAACCCTAACTTGAAACCCTAGCCATTATTGTGTGTTCTTGAGTTTGTTGGTCAGTGGCGGACCCTTTAAGGGGCCAGGGGAGGCCATGGCCCCCTAATTTTTTTTCATACTAATACTTGTATATAGTGTAACTATCTCCAAAAATCCCATAAAACCAATTTTTTGCCCCTACGTAATTTTTGGTATATACAAGCAACTTCAAACAAATCAGAAAACCAACCTTAACAGAAACTAATAATTCGGACAAAAAAATACTTAACAAAATACCAGAAAATCACAGGAAAAATCAAAACTACTGCTATTTATAAGGATAGTAGATAAATTAGGAAACCAAAACTCTATAAATCAACCGATAATTATTCCAACTTACAAGTTTTTACTCCGATCTTTGAGAACAAATATAAAACCCTAATAATCCTAAAAAGTCATTGCTACCACCAAGAAGAACCATCAAGGCTCACCAGAAAATATCGATGTCGTTGGAGTGGTCAGCTACGCCGTTTGTCGAACCAAAGACCTCCGCAAGCTCTCGCTATTTGATCTCCATGCTTGCTGCTCGCCTTAAAGCGCTCTCTCTATCTACTCTCACCATCCGGCCAACGACCTCCGTGCATCTCGTTATCTTCTCCGTCGTATGTGTTTTCTTTGCTTTCCCTCTTTCTCTTTCACTTGTCATAAGTTATGAGGGTTGGCAAATAAATGAAAAGATAAAGTAAAGAAATATGATTCTTGGAAAACTAATAGAGGTGGTAGACAAAGTAATTATGAAAAGGTTAAAATAAGTGTAGTAATAATCTCCCTATCTATATTCTATTCCTTCCTTTCTGCCGCATTGAATTTTTTTTATATTGTAAGGAGTTTAATTTTAAACAGGAAAATGAAAACTTCCACATATTATATACACACACGATGATATTATAAAGTACAAAAATTTGATTTGATTGTCTAAAAATATACCAAATTTAATTATGTTATCGTTTTTATATATTTAATTTAATTATTTGTATTATTAGTAGATATTAACATGACAATCAAATTTATGAATTTTCAGAAAAACAAACATACAAGTTTTACTCAAAATCCCGAAGAGCCACATGTAATTATTTTACATAATTTTATTTTAAAATTTTGATCGACCCCTAGCTTTAATTCGTGTGTTCCGCCCCTGTTGTTGGTACCATTTTTTTGTGATTTTGAAGTTGGAAATGAGGAAGGAAGCTTGGGAGTTCAAGTAGAAGCAAGAAGATCCAAATGTTTTACTCCATTCTCAGCTCATTCAAGGTAAAAAGCTGGAACCTTGACCATCTATCTCTTAGATTTTGACTTGGGGCTATTTCTACCCTTTTTATGAGCATAGTTAAGCCATAATCAGATTTTGTATGTGTGCTTGGTGTTGCATTAAAGATCTAGATCTATTAGGGGTCTATATGGCATAAAGGTGCCAATTTTGTTTCCATAAGCACCCCATGCATCTTGTAGACATCTTTTTAATGGCTTTTTGAGCCAAAGGTCCCATGCATGGACATCAAGTTTGTAGCTTTACATATAAAATGGATCCTAGGAGGCCACATATATGGTTTTGATGCGTTAAGACCATTATAATCAACTGTATAGTTTTGGACAAAGAGGGACTCGACGAGTCGTTCATGGGACTCGGCGAGTCGGGGCGTATTTTCCACCAAATCCTTTATGTTGATGGAACAGATGCTAAGATCGAAGGCCCCTCAGTTGTTTAGGCTCACTAGGGACTTGAAAATCATAGAACTCGACGAGTGGATGAACATACTCGATGAGTTCAAGGCAATGTCCCAACCACATGAAGATGGACCCAGTGAGTTCAATGGGAACTCGACGAGTCATAGACCGAACACCTTCTTATGGATGAAGATGAACTCGATGAGTTCAAAGACGAACTCAGCGAGTCAGTTGAAGATAGTACGATGTGTTGTTGAAGGAGAAATCGTCGAGCTCTTGCTAGACTCGACGAGTAGGGACGAGATTATGACATTTTCTAGATATGGGGACTCAGCGAGTTGGTGGACCAAGTCGGCAAGTCGAGTCAACCAAATGTTGAATCTGACAGGATGATTGAGCATTCACCAAGGTGTTGACCTTGACTTTGTCTTGGACTTGATTTGACCCTTGTAAGGGTTACGAGTACGAATTGATAAGTTATAAAAGTTGTTGTGTAGGGATTGAGGATTCGAGGAGAGTTGGTTTTCATACTAAGATTAGTACAGACACTACACAACTTTGAGGTAAGTTTTCTCCGATTAGGAGTGGGTCTGTGGCTATAATGTCAGCCCACAAGTAAGAATGTTGGATAAATGATTGTCTTTGTGATAATTATCTAGTGTTGATATGAGATATGATTATTGTGCCTGATATGATTATTATGATTGATATGCTTATTGTGATTGATATGTGTTAGCAATAGTAGGGGTAAAATAGTTCCCGGTTGCCGGTTGAAAGATACCAAAGGGGAGGGTAGCTCCCAGTTATCGATTGAAAGATATCGAAGGGGAGGTTAGTTCCCGGTTGAAAGATACCAAGGAGGAGCCTAGCTCCTGGCTATGCCCGACAATTACCAGTTGAAAGATACTGAAGATTATGCATTATTTGGTATGAATATGATGGGAGAACTCACTAAGCTTTGTGCTTACGGTTTTTAGTTTTGGTTTCAGGTACCTCTTCATCTAAGGGGAAAGAAGTCGGCGGGGTAGTAGCGCATCACACATTCACACATGATATTCCGCATTTGAGAAACCTGGGATTGTACTATGATATTATACTATTTACTAATATGGTTTTGAGACTTGTGATTTGTGACTTTATGTTTGAAAGGATTTCAATGTTGTTTTCTGTTAACTACTTTTACAATTAATATACTTTAAAACAAAATTTTTAGGTCTCGGTTTTGGGATGTTACATCAGCGGTCTTTGATTGACCATGCACCATAAGTAGCGGTTGCCCCCGAGCCAATCACGATGGCATGAGTACAAACAATGATTCAAATGATATTGGATCGTAAGATGGAAGAGACATGGCATCTACTTCAATATAATAGGGATGAACCTACTGTGCCTGTTGAACAGCTTGAACTGAATGATGGTCAGTCAGAAGAAGGAAACTATAGTAGAATCGTTGGACACACTGAATTGCCAGTGGTTAGAAGAAATAACCAAGATGAATGGATTGAAAGGAATGGATGCAAGTACAAAGACTTCACGACTTGAGAAACATCAACTTTTACTGGGAAATAAGATCCAATCGGAGTTATGGATTAGATCTCTGAAATGGAGCTAGCTTTCATAATGTGTGGTTGCAAGGGCAAGATACAAACCACTTATGCAATACGTAAGTTTAAAGGTGGTGGTGTTCACTGGTGGAACACTTTGGGGAAGACCATAAGCCCTAATGAGCCACTACAACTTACATGGGCAGAGTTTTTGGTACACTTTAAATGCAAGTTCTGCTCAGCCCAAAATCTGCTAGAGCTAGAAAACCAATTTTTGACGTTGAATAAGGGCATCATGTCCGTTGACGAGTATACCAGTGACTTCACAGACAAAATGGAGTTTGTTTTGCGTATTGTCCCTGACGAGCTAACGAAAACCGATAAGTATACAAATGGACTACCATGGGAGTACGATGTGCCAATACACCAGACACCTACTCTTGAGACGACTATCTGGGATGCTAAGTCTATTAAAGAAATGATCAAGATTAGAGCTGCCAACAAGGTTAAGTTTGGAAAGAATAGGAAGTTTGAAGGATCTTCAAGCTCCAACAAGAAGATAAAATTCTTAAAGTATGGTTCGAAGAAGTTCGGAGGAGGAGAAGGTGAAGCAAGATGATGCAATAAGTAAAAAAAGAAACACTTTGGAAAATGTGGCGCGAAGGTGACTTGTTTCAAGTGTTGAAAGTCTGGGCATTACGCCAATGAGTGTACACTCAACAAAAAGGTGTGTTTCAGATGTAATGAATAAGGGTATATTTCTAGGGTCTGCCTGAAGAAAAAGGAGGCAGCAAGGCCTAATGTTCCACTGAGTCCAAAGGCAAGAGTATTCTAGATGACCCTTGAAGCAGCAAGGGATGAAGCAGATATCGCTTTAGGTACCTTTCTTGTAAATGGATTGTCTGTCAATGTATTGTTTGACTCTAGAGAAAATTAGTCCTTTATATCACATAAATTTGGTAGAAGACTAGGATTACCTGTATATAAAGTTGATAATGCTCTAGTTGTAGAAGCTGTCAGTGGCCAATTCATACCTATTAGCGATTGCATTAAAAACATCATCATCGATTTGAATGAGAATAAATTCCATGATGAATTGTTACCCATTGAGTTGAACGGTTTCGACATCATATGGGGAATGGATCGGCTTAGTGCAAACGATGTCGGGATACTATGCAATAAGAAGATGGTGAGAGTAAACCCACCTGGAAAAGAGTCATTTATGGTGTACGGGGACAAACATAGAGTGAATTTTGGAATCATTTCCCTGATGAAAGCTAGAAAATGTTTGTCTAAAGGATGCACAACATACTTGGGATTTGTGATCGACACGAAGAAGGAGAAGAAAGAGATACAAAAAATACTAATGGTGTACGACTATCCAAAAGTCTTTCACGAAGATCTTCATGGATTGTCCTCTGACAGATAAGTGGAGTTTCGAATAGAATTGTTGCCAGGATTGACACCAATAGCGAAAGCATCATACCGGTTAAGCACCAGTATAGATAAAGGAGATTATGATGCAACTTCAGGAGTTGTTGGACAACAATTTCATTAGACCTAGTTCATCACCCTGGGGAGCTCCGGTGTTCTTCGTAGAGAAAAAATATGGAAGCATGGGGATGTACATAGACTATAGAGAGTTGAACAAGGCAGCGGTGAAAAACAAGTATCCATTGCCAAGGATTGATGACATGTTTGATTAGCTGCAAGGTTCGAGCTATTTCTCAAAGATCGATCTTAGGTCAAAATATCATCATTTGAATGTGAGAGAGCAAGATATTGAGAATACCACATTCAGAACGAGATAAGGACACTACGAATTATTGGTTATGTCATTTGGACTAACCAACGCTCCAAAAACATTTATGGATTTTATGAAAAGGGTTTTTAAACCTTTCCTCGATAAATTCGTAATAGTGTTCATATATGACATTCTGATCTACTCAAAGAGCCAGCAGAAGCATGGTAAGCACCTACGAGAAGTATTAGAAGTTTTGAAGAAAAAGAAGTTGTATGCAAAGTTCTCCAAATGTGATTTTTGGATTCGAGAAGTCCAATTCTTGGGGTCATGTGGTTAACCAAGAGGAAATAATGGTTAACACAACAAAGATTGAAGTTGTGATGAAATGGGCGCGACCAGAAAGTCCCACTGAGATTCAAAGCTTTCTGGGATTAGCTGGATATCACTGAAGATTTATCCAAGGCTTTTCTTCAATAGTTGCTCCATTGATAGCTTTGACCCGTAAAGGAGATACATATACATGGAGTGAGAAACATGAAGAAGCATTCGAGAAATTAAAGAAGAAGTTGTGTAAAGCACCGATTCTTTCTTTACCTGACGGAGTTGAAGACTTTGCAGTCTATAATGATGCATCTGGAGTTGGGTTAGGTTATGTTCTGACCCAAAGAGATAAAGTGATAGCATATGCATTTCGATAATTAAAAGAGCACGAAAATAACTACCACACTCATAATTTGGAGTTGGCAATGGTACTATTAGCATTAAAGATATGGAGGCATTATCTTTACAACACAGAGTGCAAACTCTTCACTGATCATAAAGGCCTCCAGTATATCTTTAATCAAAAGGAATTGAATATGAGGCAACGATGCTGGCTAGAATTACTCAAGGATTACGATTGTGAGATACTTTACCACCCTGGTAAAAAAATGTCATAACTGATGCTCTAAGTTGCAAGGTAAACCTAGAAAGAAAGATGCCAATAATGCTAAGAATAGAAGTTGTCTCAACTATTGTGGAAAGCATCAAGAAATCTCAGGAAGAAGCTTTAGACAAAAATGACCGAAAGGAAGAACGGTTAGGCAAAATGTTGGTATTATGTACAAATTGTCAAGAATTGAATGTATTCCAATATAGGATTTGGGTACCTAAGATGGGAGGAATAAGGGATCTTCTGATGGAAAAAGCTCACAAGACCATGTATCTCGATTCATCCTGGCAACACTAAGATGTATAGGGATCTAAAACCTTACTAATGGTGGCCAACGATGAAACTCAATGTTGCAAAGCATGTGGCAGAGTGTGTAACATGTGCGAGAGTTAAAGTAAAACATCATAAACCATATGGGAGTTTAGAACCTTTACATGTACCCATGGGTAAGTGGGAAGACATTACCATTGATTTTGTGACTAAACTATCCAAGACGAAGAACGGACACGACATGATTTGGGTTGACGTGGATCAGTTCACAAAGAGTGCACACTTCATATCAACCAATGAAAGATGGTTTATGGATAAGCTTGCAAATGCTTACGTGAAGGAGATAGTAAGACTTCACGGTGTTCCATTAACGATTGTATTAGATCATGACAGTCGTTTCACATCAAGATTTTGGAAGAGTTTACAAGAGGAAACGGGTACGAAATTGTGTTTAAGTACAACCTATCATCCGCAAACAGATGGTCAAAGTGAAAGAACAATTCAAACATTGGAAGATATGTTAAGAGCATGTACCATAGAATTTCAAGGTAATTGGGATGAGAATTTACCCTTGGTAAATTTTCCCTACAACAATAGTTACCATTCGAGCATTAAAATGACACCTTATCAAGCTTTGTACGGTCAGAAGTGTCGTACGCCGTCTTGTTGGCTTGAGGCCGGAGAAAAGTAGTTTATGGGCCTCAAAATAGTCCACCAGACTGTTGAAAAGTTAAAAGTGATTAGAGAAATGATGTTAGCAGCTCAAGATTACCAAAAGAGATGTGCTGACAAGAAGCGATGACCAATGACATTTGAAGTTGGAGATTCGGTATTGCTTAAAGTCTCACCGTGGAATGAACTTATAAGATTTGGAAAAAGAGGAAAGTTGAGTCCAATGTTTATTGGACCATTCAAGGTTCTTCAGAGGATTGGGAACCAAGCTTACAAGCTGGAATTGCTAGAAGAATATATGGTATTCATAACACTTTTCATGTGTGTTATTTCAGGAAGTTTATGGGAGAAGTTCTTGATATAATTCCACTTTCGGAGGTAAGGATGGATGAAAATAAGAGGTTAAAATAAAAGAATATGAAGCAATTGTTGACGGTAAGACGAAAAAATTACGATGCAAGATGGATGACTTGGTGCTTGTGTGATGGAAACATATGAATGGGTTGAACCTCACCTGGAAAACAGAGATTGACATGATGAATCGCTATCCACATCTATTTGCTGATGCTTAATTTCGGGACGGAATCATCCTAGGAAAGAGAGAATTATAACGCCCGTGTTTCTAGCCTAATGATTATTATAAAGATGTAATAGGTAAGGTCAACAATTGTAACCAATTTTGAAGTAATGAAGAAGAATTATTTGAGTATTATGTGATTTATGTACAATATACGTGCTTATAACAATGTAATAAAATAATAATAAAAATATGAGTAAAAAATAAAAACAATAGATAGACCCAATATCTATGAAGAAAGTTGAAGTGGTCACAAAAAGGATTTCAGGGATATAAGGAACACTGAAATCCGACTTACAACGAAGAAATTATGAACTGTCGAAATTTTACGATTAAACCGGCACGACGCTAAGTATCGTAAAAAGTGAATTTTTGTTAAACTACTTTTAGCCTTAGTGATATAAATGAAAGTCGTAGTATACGTTAAACCGAGGGCATGTATATAGAGAACGTCGGAATCTGAGAGGAAGTTATGGTTTTTCTAAAATTTGGCAAAACAGTATGCATTCTGAAATTCGAATATTTGATCGATCGATTTTTAGCCGACACAATCTAAACGAGATTCGAATATCTCGTTAATAGGAGCTCAACGATATAAATACAGACGAAAACGGATGTCGGATGACAAAGTTATGAATTTTTTACAAACTCTATCTGTCTAAATCTGTTAAAATATAATTTCAAAAATAAAGTCAATTAGCCGACAGAGTCTAAATGAAAGTTGTAGATCTCGTCGATACCTATGCGTTGATATAAAGAATGTCAAAAATAGAACTCTTATGTGAAAGTTACGAAATTTAGAAATTCATTAAATCATGGAAGGATGCGAGGCCGCGAGGGTGACATGTGGCCGAATCCAGACCTTTGCTTTCTCTCCACGACTTCACGTAGGATTTCGACACTTGGCCGTCGTACGTGTAGCGTAACGCCTCATACATTGTAGTTTTTTGATATTTAGAGTGGGAACAATCTAATTTACCAACAATTTCATAAGGTTTTTGTTCTTGATTGTCACATGAAAATATTTATTGAGAAAATCTCCAAGAGGTGGGGCCGAAGAAGAGTAATGGAAGGGTTGGTTGGAGTTTTATAGAGGTTTGATTTTTCTAAGAATCATGACAATTTGAACTGGTTATTGTAGTCTTCAAGTGTGTTTTCGGTTGCTTTGACAGGATACGTCTTGGATTCTAGAGTGTTGCCTTCAAATGAGGTTTTAACTAGATGGAACGATTTGCACCCTATCAAACTGAATATAATAATGTAGCGGGTGGTTATTGATCGCGTGACTACTTGTGTGAATCTCGATGATAATCATATTGACTTGGAATACATTCTTTATCCCTTTGTGTTTATGCTACAAAGACGGGTGGGCTACATTTTTCTAGGTGTCGTCTGGTTATGGATATTTGAAGACTTATTGCTCTGAAGCTGAACTTAGACCTCTTAAACTTGGGCACAGTTTTGACCGGATTAAATGGGTAGACAACTTGAAGTTAAATGAGATACAACATAAATGATTTAACAGTGTGGTTATTACTAGGATGAGCATTTGACCTGGTGAGACCAGATCAGATCGGAAAAAATTAGAACGGGAACCAAATCGGATTCGGAACTGAGGTATTCGGTCTGGTTCTCCATTTCCCTTTAAAACCGATTATCAGTTCTTCAATTCTCGGTTCGGTTCTGGCCGGACCCGGAACTGAACACATCCCTAAAGAGCACACCTACTTATACAACTAAATCGAACATGGTTATTCGTTCCGGTTTCTGGTTTTTCATTTCCCACTAAATCTGTTCCCGATTTTTGGTTTTCGGCCGAGGTCCAAATCGACGCTCATCCCTAGTTGTTACTATTATTTGGATAGTTTGAAAAATTCAAAACAATCTTCTCAACGGAACATCTAAACATAGACAAACAATTATTTTTTGACATAATTTTTTTTTTTAGATTTGTGATGGGCTTGATTTTATTTTAAGATGAACTAGTTTGGTTTGTTGCACAACTTGACCTTAGCTAATATGTCATTGTAATTTGCTTTATTTGTCGCCACTTTCTTGCCAGTCACTTAATATAAGACCATCCGTTATACCCATCACTAACCACTATAGTGGTGAGTGTCACATCATCACCATATCTTTACCACTAAACCATAGGGTACCTACAACTACCACACCATTCCACTTCATTTTTTTTAATTAAATTTAATTAAAAAATATATAAAAATACAAATACAATAAAATCACATTTTTTTAAACTATTTTTTTATTCGATTAAAAAACATTGCATAATTTAAAAAAAAAACTAAAATGAAATAGAAAAAAACATAAAAATGCAAGCACAAACAACTTAAACTAGTTTCTAAACCCTATTTTTTTAATTATTCCATTTTGAAGAATTCTTAAATTTTAGCCAAACTTTTAGCTGTGTAAACGGTCTGTGGTTAATGTCTTTATAATGATGCATGACCATAGCAACCAGATCGATATCGTATTCATTTACGTTGTTTATAACAAAGTTTTAAGCTCCGTTGAACTCTCGACATTTAACCTCCATACTGCGAAACTTTGAACATATTGCATGAAGATTACGACTTCGACAACCCATTAAATCATGGAAAACGTTTCAAACTTTTACCCAAAACTCACTAGATGTTCGACTATCGGAATCGACACCCATGCTAATGCTAAGTTCTCTTCTTCCTCTTCTGACCAATTCATCATTTTGAGAACCATTGTTTTTGAAAGATCAAGCAACCCAAGTGTGTGGTTGTGAATAAAAAGAGAGAAGAATTATGTAAAATATAAAGAATTGGGTTGTGGTATTTATAAGAAAGCTTGTAGGTAAAGATTTTTAAAAAAGATATTGAGTAAATGCCCAAACTAGTCGTTAGACACGGAAGAGTTTTGATTGGGCGTTTTCATCCGTGGTGTCAACCACGATGGGCCACAAGCACGACGAACCACGAAGGCCGAATCTAGAAGCACGACAATGCATCATTATGACATATGAGTGACGTTAAGACCTCTAGGGAATAAATTATATATATATATATATATATATATATATATATATATATATATATATATATATATATATATATATATATATATATATATATATATATATATAAAAGCCAATATTAAATTTAAACCATTTAATGGTAATACTTTCTAACTATTTATTGAAATGTTTAAATGAGGATTCTAAAATATAGATTTTGTAAATACTTTACAAAAATTATTTATTGAAATATTTAAATGAAAATTTTATAAAACAGATTTTATTAATATTTTACAAAAAAACTAAAAGGTAAATTTTTTTGTTTTTAAATCTAGAGTCCTTTTAAGAGATAAGTTTATCACCTCATGTTAAAAATAAGTTTTTATTAAGTCTTGTAACCCCCTTCACATTTTGATTTATAAAACTAGATGGAAAAAACTTAACTTTGAAACAAATCAAAAGGCCTATTAAGTTGTCTGAATTATCAATAGAAACATCTTTGGGTTAAATAATGTGAGTTAGATCCATATTCTCCTCTTGAGTTCAAGATATCAAAATTGCAAATATTGTACACACAATTTCAAATACATTTCAATGTATTGTTTTTAGTGGATCAAACCTCCACGTGTTCAACTACTGTGATTCTTGGAAAAATATTTTTCTTGAACTATTGTGCAATTTGTTGAAGAAGTTTTTCCCTCCACAAGATGCACCTACAATATTCAACAAACTTACCCGGCTGAATTCAATGAACCAACAAACCCTAGACCGCATCTTCATGAGCAAACCTGGATAAACAACAACAAAACAGTAAGATTATATTCACACAGTAAAAAAAATTAACTTTTTTTTTTTTTAACCCAATAAACTGATTTATAAAAGTATAAAACACATCACCTCCCCAAATAAAAATCAGTTCAATATGTGAAGAAACATGCAACAAAAATAAAAACAAAGCATGTGCTTTCAGTAATAAATATAAGTAAACTGCAAAATATGCAGATGTGAATTAAATTATTGGATAATAATAATAATAATAATAATAATCATTTTTATCAGTTTCAAAACTCCTATGATTCAAAACCCGTATTGGTTTTTACTAGTTTCACCATGTTCACCACCAGAAGCTGATAAATCCCAGAAATCAGAAAAATCTCCACTACCAAACTCCGCCAATTCATCGGAATGAGGAATTCCAACATCATTCCAGTCATTGGAATGAGTAATTCCAGCAATCGTTTCAAAATCCAAGCTCCAAATATCTTCCTGTTTAACTACACAGTCATCAAGAACAACATTGTTCTCTTTAGTCAAATCTTTGGGTTGACCGAGTTCATGTAAATCAATACTTTTTAAACCGGAATCGGAATCGGGATTCCGAACATTGTCATCAACCGGAATTGGATCAAATCCAAGATCCTGATCATGGGATTGATGCTTCACAAACTTACGAACCCTTCTTTGAGAAGAAATGTGATTCCTTAACAGTGTTGGAATCTTGAAAGCTTTAGCCAAAGATGAAATCATAAGCTTTTGTCTGTTTTCAGCAGCTTGAAGCATTTCATTCACTGATTCCATATACTCATGAGTCCCACGTTGCTGTTGTTGTAGCTTCATTACCTCTTGCATCATTTCCATCTTCTCTTTCTGTAATCTTTCCACCTCGTTTTCAATGGAACTGGAATTGGAATTCCATTCTTCAGTCTGTTGTGATTTGCGCCTCTTGATGTTCTTCAAGAGATGCCTTTTTCCTTTTAAGAAGCTTTCACACGCGAATTCCCACCTGTCTGTATCAATCTTGCGAAAACCCTGAACTCAATTAATTATTCACAAAAAATTTAGTAGTGAAGATGCAAAAGATTAAACAAAAGCATTAACAAGATAAAGATTATTGGCATAATAGAACAATAACTGTTACAAAATAGCAAAAATTAGCGTTTTTTTAACGTTTTACCAGAATCCAGACACTGAAAATCTATCTGCAACAATATAATCCTTCTTGCATGAATATTCACAATATAAACAGTGCATCTCACTAATGGAATGAAGATTGAAGAAAGAAAGAAGAGTTCTTGATATATATACATATGTTCAAACAAATGCAAAATGGAGGAATAATATTAATATAACATGAATAATTTAACTTGATATAAGCATAAAAAAACTATAAGTGAGAATCGATATCAAGAACCAAAACATCTTCATTATTTATGTCAAGTATCAGATTACATTGAGAAATTTACACGGGGAAAAGACAAAAGATGATATACAAAAAAGAACTATGCTAGAGATGTATAAAACAAAAGAAAAACATGAAAATCTGAAGGGAAAAAAAAGGTGAAAGAAATGAAGTAGAAAAAGTTAAGAATGTACATACGGACTAACATAGTGAACCCTATAATCAAGGGTTTAGTGTTTAAAGCAAATATATACCCACATATGTGTTAAGTTGTCTCACAAAGCTTGAAAGATTGTTGTGCTTGAAATTTCTTGGCAAGATTACCCTTGCGAACTCCACTGGGTCCCACACAATGAAGCTTGCACCATTATCGCTCCATGAGATGATCTGGTTTAATCTCGGGTCATCCACCAAATCATAGGTCTTTGACAAAAATGGCGGAATTGGTGTCCCGATTAAACAATCGAGAGGTTGGGGGAGATGATGAACATCCCCTTCATCAATATCCACGACAGCATTTTCTGTGGTCAATTGTAAAAAAAAAGTGATTAGACAGCGATATATCGATCAGAAAAAATCAAAATATGAGATAGACCTATTCGAACTCTGTACATAAAAATACAAGAAAACAGTGTAGCTTCATTGAGAACTTTTCAGAATTAAATGAAGAACAAGGTAGCGCCATAAGAAAAAAGACCAATCACTTAAAGAAATTACGGTTTTTAATACCAATTTATGCGAAGTAGAATCATCATCGGTTTACAGTTTATGTAACCCTTAGCTAATAGTAGAGGTAAAATAAAGCATAATTGGTCAAATTGAAGCATTAGCTAGTAGTAGAGGTAAGACAATGCTAGTGAGAAATTGAAAATTGTGAGAAAAGCAAGTAGCTTTATGAAAATAAAGAACATTACTACTCACCAAAAGCCTTTGATAGAAAACTTTTGTTATCGATTTCCATTAAAAAAAACAATCAGATATAAACTTTTAACCAGAGCATGAGAGAATTAATGAAAAATAAGACGAACCGAATCGTAACGGATGAGACCCATGTGGGCGATACGAAGAAGATGAAAGCGAGCGTTTATAGGGACGATGATCCATCGATTGAGATGACGAAGATGACGATGAAACTGGTGTGTGAGGACTGAGGAGTGATAGTAGAATTGAGCCATGTATATATAGGCATGTAATGCAGACAAGGTGTTTGATAAATATCTGGAGAAAGGCGGTGGAGGAATGATACTGTTCATGTTCGTCCGGAGAAGTTTCGGAGAGGAAGGGTCGGCAGATATTTTTGTTGCAGGTGGATTTTTTTTTCTAACTGTTGACGACAATTTCTAATGCGTCGTCGTTTTGTTACATGGCATTTAAGGCTTTAAATTAGACAATTGGATTTTGGGAGTCGAGAGAAATCTAGTGGACTCTTGGATGGGCCCGCCTATGGGGCTTAGGTCGGTGTCCTTATTTATTTATTCGTTATTTTTAAAATATATTTTCGTTTTTAATACAGGATTCTCTGCAATGGAATAATAATATATATATATATATATATATATATATATATATATATATATATATATATATATATATATATATATATATATATATATTTTCTAGTTTAGCATTGTTTTTTTCTTAATAAATCACAGTAAGTAATAGTTAAATGTTTACTAGGTTTATATTATTAAGAAGCTTATGCTAAAATTTTGCGATCAATTTTATCTAATTATAAATAGTAATTAGATTTTTTTGTCAATTTAATTATCTTCTAATTATATTTAATATGACAATATTTTGAGTTCTAGTTATAATGATAACCAAAAAACTGTTTGTTTGTCTGTTGAATGCAATTAAATGATAAATGATATGAAAAACAAATTAGATATTATCAGGTATTATTTTCTAACATCGATACATCGATGCTAATTTTAATAACTTCTTATGTTGTCTGATTATAAACATCATATAGACATCAGTATGTTAATCGGAAGTGGAGAAGCATACCAATTCACTTACACCTTGTTTGCTTAAAGTTATTGTATGCCATCCTTTAAAAAAATCCGATCTTTTTATTTATTTATATATAGCAAGAAAGAACATCTTGTATATTTACCCAAACATCTAAACTATTCAATTACATAAAGTTGATGTTTTACAAGAACTTGTAGAGTGATTTAGTTATAAAAAAACACTTCACTTGTTTGTATGACTTACAAAAAGTCAAATTTGCTACTCATTTAACTTTTAGAAGACTATTTGTACACATAAATAACACCTAAAAAGATCATGAAGAATTAGCCATTGATGCAAATCTTTAACAAGAAAGATATAGAGAAAGCCATAAACATTAGGTTCTTTTTGTTATAGAAACGTTGAATTTGATTTCAAATTAGACCTAAAAAGACAAAAAAAAAAAAAACAAATAATACATTATACATTGATATGAATATTCGGTTAATCTAAGTTATGTAAAGCTTTTAATAACTAATCTTTATTTGAATACTAGAT
Organism: Lactuca saligna; assembly: GCF_052625555.1. Classification (NCBI taxonomy): domain Eukaryota; kingdom Viridiplantae; phylum Streptophyta; class Magnoliopsida; order Asterales; family Asteraceae; genus Lactuca; species Lactuca saligna. The sequence goes on from NC_136422.1 coordinate 29,921,317, forward strand.
GAATATACACATGTTGCAAAAGAATAAAACTACATGATTAAAATATTATAAGATTATATTTTACTCAAAATATTACATGCGTGTTTAGTTCATAAGCTCTTATATGATTTAATAAATATTGAAATTTTATTTCCATACATTAGTTGTAATATGTTGAAAATTGAATAGTATGAACAATAGTTGTTTTATTATAAAACATTGTTGATATTTTGAATTGTATTACAAACTAGATATTTATTATTAGAATGTTCGAAGTTGAAATTTTGTAGTGGTGATAATCTATTAATGCAAGTTACGAGATAAAATTTGAATCATTATGATTCAATATAAATATATATTTGAATCACATTATCTTAATGGTGTCTATTAATGAGTTTTGTATGAATAAAATTTTGTATTATTGTTTAGAGAAAAAGACAAAATAGATTAATCTTATTACTACTTTTTAAAAAATAGTAAAAAATAGTTAAAAATGTCCAAAAGATCCACTGTTCCCTATCCCGATGACATCTACGAAATTAGCAAGTGGATTGAAAAATAAGTTGTTTTAAGCTGTAGAAAAATGCCTTATTAGGTCATGGAATTGGCCCTAAAATGTCTCAATACACAAGGCACATATTTTTAGAGTGTCTAAACAACGACGTTAATATCAACATGGACTATCCAAAACGGCACCATAACGACAACGATGTGCAACGCCTCATATCAACCAATCACCTCTTCCTTTGACTATTAACAGTCGAATTTTGAAATAAATTATTATTATTATTTTTACCATACCATCTATCTCACTTTTATTCACATAATTCTTTTTTTTTTCTCTATATTTAATACAATTTCAATATGTACTAAAAAAAACATGGATCCGTTTGACCCTTTCTACGATGAAGATGATGATGTGTTCATCAATATGATATACATATATTACACCAATGAGCTACGACATATGAGATGGAAACTCTATGAGATATTATGTATGCATGTATCATAATATATAAGATGACGGTTGCAGGTAAAAGACAAAATATTGTAGATTATATGCTTACAATCTAGACACGTGAAATTTCAACAATGTACATATGAATATTTATATAGAAGACTTGACGAATTATATCTACGATGGTCACGATGGTGAAGAATAGTTTATTTAGGAAAAATTGTATATTTTTTCTTGTCTAGTAATGTTAATTTATTTTTTAAATTTAAATGTTATGTGTAATTTAAATATTATGTTTTATTTAAATAAAGTTATATTTATTTTATAATTATAAAAAATTAAATTCAAAAATAAAAATAAAAATAAATTATTACATTAAAATCATTTAATATAATAACACGGTGACCATTATCATAATATCATATGTGAGATGATACTCTTTTAATGTTATAACAAATTACTGATACCTAATAGTCTTATCTTTATTACTTTTGCATACTTGTTTTGATGAAACACTCTTAAAATCATTTTAAAAAACTCTATTTTTACATAATTTAGAGTTTTTTAATTTTTTTTTATTTTATTTATTTAAATAAATCTATGTGAAAATGCTCATTGAACAAGGAATGAAATGGATCAGATTTTATAGGATTAAAAGAGTAAGGCCCATTATTAATGTACTTTAAGCCCACTGATATCAGGCTTAAATGGACTTTAATCCCACCCAATTCAGGCTTTTCGTTTTTGACCATTTACCAACGGTCTACACTCTACACACACCACACACCCGCACGCACATGAAAGAGAGACTCCAGTGAAATTCTGAACATCGAACAAATAGAGCGAGTGCTAACGACAGCTCTTGATCTGAATACGTGACGCCTTTCGAATCTCTTCATCTAAATCTCCAACAAAATCCATCACTTTCTCGCAGAACATATAAATTCCAACACCTTGCAATCGGTTCTTCGTGTCGCGTTTTTGATTTTGTTTTCCTTTTTCCTTTTCTCGATTTACGCATTTGTAATTGCCTCTAGCTAGGGTTAGGGTTTTCGATTTGCTTACCTTTTTAATGTTTGTTGTATGTTGTAACGAATCGAATGAAATTTCTACAGGAAGTTAAACTTCCTCTTCAACATGCTAATTCTAGATTAGATTAATTTTGATTTTTGTAAAATTGATTTGGCGGGGTGTGAAAAATGGAGATGGACAACACTTCTCGCGGCAGATCATTCGATAGATCATCACGAAACCCTGCTACACTGAAGAAACCTCGATTGGTAACGGAAGAGCCAACGATTCTTCGCAGTAATAATAATGTCAATGGTAATAATAGGCCTATAGTTCAACGGCCGTCAGTGGGGTTCCGGCCGGCGGTGGAGAGAGACGGAGACTCCGAGTCGTATCAGCCCCAATCGCTATCACAGATAAAACAGCAACAACATCAAGAGCTTGTGAGTCAGTATAGGACAGCTCTAGCGGAACTGACTTTCAATTCGAAACCAATCATAACGAACTTGACTATCATCGCCGGAGAAAACGCCCAGGCTGCTAAAGCTATTGCTGCTACCATCTGCAATAACATTATCGAGGTGATGATTCCTGTTACTATGTTTGTGTAGAACTAGCTGGTTATAATTATAAGTTATCAGTTATAAGTTATAACCATTGTTACTGAAACAAAAACGATTTTTACTTTTTAGGTTCCGAGTGATCAAAAGTTGCCGTCGCTATATCTTCTAGACAGTATCGTGAAGAACATTGGGCGAGATTACATCCGACACTTTTCCACCAAACTCCCTGAGGTTAGATCTTCATTCTTGAGTTCCAATGTGCTCTTAACTCTGCTCCTCTGATAAATCAATTCACTTTCTTTACTTCTTCAACCTTTTAGGTATTTTGCAAGGCATATAGACAGGTTGATTCTGCATTACATTCTGGAATGCGACATCTTTTTGGGACATGGAAAGGAGTATTTCCACCTCAATCACTTCAATCAATAGAAAAAGAACTTGGTTTTTCAACAGTTGGGAATGGGAATGGGAATGGGAATGGTTCCTCTTCAGGGCTGACCACATCTAGACCTGACTCACAACCACAACGCCCTGCTCGCAGTATTCATGTAAATCCCAAATATTTGGAGGCAAGACAAAAACTCCAACAATCAAACAGGGTAAAGAAACATTAAAGTTTACATTTTTAACCTCATCTAAATCATTTTTGTCATCATCACTCATTGAATTTCAACTTTCATGAAGCCAAAAGTTGCAGCCAGTGACATACACACAACTCGTGCTGATCCTCGCCTTAAGATGCATGTATGATACTATCAGTAACCATTTAAACTCTTTATAAATATGTTAACTTGACAAAAATGTTAAAAAATCTTCTATATCTATGCTTTGCCATGTCAGCAGGCACAAAGAGATCCAGAGAGTGATCTTACACACGAGAATTATGAATTTGGTTCTGATATATCAAGCCCTTCCGAGGGTAGTTTTGGAAAATCCAATGGAAGAGTAGGAGAACAAGGACTTGAAAAGACATGGTATGGATCTGTGAGCAATAGTACAGATACAATATCCAGGCTTGAAAGAAATGGACATACATTATCATCGAATTATTCACTCCATAAATCTTCAATTCCTGATGTGAAATTACAACCTATCAACAATCTTATAAAAGGAAGTGGTGAAGTGAGTAGAAGTTGGAAGAATTCAGAGGAAGAAGAGTATTTGTGGGATGATGTGAGCTCAAGAACAGTGAATCCTATTCTTACCTCTTCCAATAGTTCAAAGAGAGATCCTAGATTGTATTTTGATCCCGACAGACCGGTAAGTCAAAAAGACGGAATTACCCTTATTCTTTTTCTTTCTTAAATACATTGAAACATATATTTTTTTTTTCTTTCTAGGGTTTTGATAATCGTCTTCAGAAATCACAACGGATGCACGAGAAAGAATCTTCACCTGATCTACCATCTGCAGAACAGCGGATACCTTTACCTTCTACTTCACTAAGGGCAAAAGGGTCATTTTCGACAGACGAAAATTCCTTTGTAGGTGCTTCTAGAAACTTATTACATGGTTCTAAAGTTTTCCCTTCCTCTTCAAGTGGGGTTTCAGTGTCAACAAGTCTTGATTCTTTATCCAGAATCTCTTTGCAATCTCTTAAAGCAGCTCGATCTCAGGGGCAAATAAGTCAAGATTCTCAAAAATCAAAACTTCAAAATTTACACCCGATAAAACGTGCTCCATTTCCGCCACCTCATCAAGAACCCATATCAGAACCTTCTGTTAAACTTCAACCTCAACCCCCTAAACCCTTACCAGTGCCACGTCAGCAAAAACCTGTAGTTGCAGATATACCAGGATTATCCTCCACAAGTAGTTTATTAGCTGCTGTTAGCAGCATTTTTGGCAAAAAAACTACTACTCAATCCATGTCATCATCTCTCAAAATCCCATCCTCCCATGAAAGCACATCACTTTCATCATCTCTTCTTGGTACTACTCCATCAACACAGAGTACAACTCTTCCAAATCCTGAATCAAATGTCTCAAGTCTTTTGAGTACATTGCTCTCAAAGGGTTTAATCTCTGCATCAGAAGACAACAACAACAATATTAATAACAAGAATAATAATAACAAAAGTGATGATGTCATTGTTACTCAAACTCCAAAACTTCCTCCAAAAGTTTCCTCAAAGAGTGTTGTGATTAATAACAAGGGTGTTGTAGGATTAGAGTTTAAGCCTGATGTGATTAGGGAGTTTAATCCTTGTGTGATTAGTGAGCTAATTGATGATCTTCCACATCAATGTGGGATTTGTGGGTTAAGATTCAAAGTTGAAGAACAATTCGATAATCATATGGAGTGGCATGTGTTAAAAAATTCTGAATCCAACACTCTAAATACAAAATCATCAAGGAGATGGTTTTTGAAAGCTGAAAATTGGGTCAACGGGGAGTCTGACTTTGACTTTGACTTTGACCCGGGGTCAACTACACAAGAAACATTCTTGATTGATGGTGAACAGATGGTTACTGCAGATGAAACTCAAGTTGTGTGTGTTTTGTGTGGAGAAATTTTTGATGATTTTTATAATCAAGAAAGGAATAAATGGATGTTTAAAAGAGCTGCTTATTTAAATATCGGCAATGGTGGGACCCGGGGTGTAATTGTGCATGAAAATTGTGTATCAGTGAATTCGCTTTCTGATTTGGGGTTAGCCAATGATGTGAAAGTGGTAAGTGTTTGTTTGACTTTGTTCAATTTGTCTTGAGTTGACTTTGATTGTTTTGAATAATGTATCTTATTTTTGACTTTTTTTATTTCAGGAAAGGGGTGTATGAAGGGTAAAAGAGGAAAACCAGGTTCATTTTTCTATATCAAGGTTACTTGTTCTGTTAAAAAGTATTGTTGTTTTCTGGTTGACGATTCTTGAATGGAAGAGAATTATTAGATCATAGTGTCATACCGTTTTTGACCTTTTTTTTTTTTTTTTTTTTTGAAGTTGTCGATTTGTATAATGCTATAAGTATACCCTGCATTGTATATGTTTATGTGACATTAAATTATATTTCTTTTTGGGTCATAAGGACAATGTTGGTAAACACTTGATTGTAGACTCGCTGATGGTTATACTTCCGCATTTTTTTTAAAATTGAGTTTGGGTCATCTTCCGAATTAACACAAAATACTGAATTGAAAGCAAAAAGAGACATTAAAGAGCAAAACATTAAAGAAGTCTTTGTATTTTTGGATCAAATTTTACCTATTCTATGATGTAGCAATTAATACTACTAGCAAAAGATGCTAGAAAACTAAGTATATTACAAGAAGGAAATAACACTAATACGCTTAAATATGCTTGTAAAACCAACCGAACTAATTAAATTTCAACTTCAGCTCTTCTACTAAAAAGCACAAAGAAAGATTGTGTTACAATCTTATAAAAAAGAACTGCCTTCTTTGGATTTACTATTCAGAAAAGCATCGAGTTTTGAAAATTCTAAACCCCCAAAAGTAATGAGACGAACCACACTCAAGAACTTTCTTTGAATTGCATCAAGAGCAACATGATCAATACAAAAGATCCAATCCTAGGAAGTAGAGAAATTGTGTGTTTTATATGGGTTGTAATTGGGTCCAAAGTGGTTGGGTCAAAAAAAAAAAAAAAATAAAATAATTTGGCATGTTTGATATTGCTTCAAAATCATTGGACTCGGTCTAAATGATATGACTTGGTCCATAATATTTAGTTGATTCCGTCCTCCTTCAAAACTGAAGGATCCAGACAACAATGCACAAAACCAACAATTCCCATATTGCTCTAGGTTGTCTTCCTTTCCTAATCGATACGCCTTTTACGGCCTCCGTCCGGATGTCCCAACAACCCGATTCTGACCCGTTGCTATCACCTCCATAACCTTAATTATTGATTGGTTTGCGTTGCAACCACCAATCACACCGAAGTTGTCTGGGGTAGTTCGACCCGTCTGTTTGTCCATATACCAATATGCTCTCCCTCTTTTGGTACCACCATGATCCTACCACCCTCAATCATCATGTAAACATCTCTTTTTGTGATTCATAAGTTCAATTAAAGCATACTCAAATTCTTGATTGTAAGTTCCAATTCTTACTAAGACAAAGACCTCATTGGTTGGCTTGAGTTAATTTCAATGTTGTTGTTGTTGTGCAAACAATCAAATGAATTGAATCGATTTCAAGCAAATCCGTTGAATATCTAACATAGTTGAAGTTGTCGATTGTCTGTGATCAAACATGCATGTTAGTGTTCGATGAAATGTTTTAATGGAATTTTTATTAAACAAATATGTATGTTATAACCTCTTGGTGAAATATCAATAAATTATAACTTCATGCTTTGGTGGATGGATTTTTTTTTTCTTTCTTTGTGATTTCATAGGGATATGAAATGTTTGGATGAAATGTTTTAATGGAACTTTTATTAAACAAATATGTATGTTATAACCTCTTGGTGAAATATCAATAAATTATAACCTCATGCCGTGGTGGATGGATTTTTTTTTCTTTGTGATTTCACAGGGATATGAAATATTTGAGTAAATGCCCAAATGAAATCTTATTTAGAAGATATAATATTTATAGGAAAGTTTTTAAAAACAATCAGAAAAAATGTTGTCAGAGGGTAATATAGTCATTTTGCACTATCAGATGTAAAATCAAATAAGTTTCGGTCAGAAGTTTTAACTCAGTCAGCTTCTAACCAATCAACTCTAACTTAGTTAGTAACTATCGGATGACCCCAAAAAATGGATATCAATATTCAACCAACGATTAATTTGGTTCTATTTTGCTACGAGACAAGAAAATAATGAATGATAACTTGTCTCAGTTAAAATGATCATTTTCTCAATTTGAGTATCATACATATGATATAGTAAAGAGTCCACATCGATCTCTATTTTATTCAAATTAACTACTAACTACAGTGAACACTTTGTTTAAGCATATTCTCTTTGCATATTCATTCTACATAAGATGAACAAAATTATTCTATCTAGTTGGATAATCCCCGCAATCAAAGCAAAGTTATCAGAATTCTCCTAGCCAAAGATATGGAATAACTTATGGTGGAATCAAACTCCCAAATCCTCCAATTCCTTTGATAAAAAAGTAATCATGTTCCTATCACGTGTTGTATCTATTGTTTCAACACCGATTTGAGTCTAAAAACCTTTAACTTGCTTAACAATATGATTTATTTACTCTCATACTCAATAATACCATTTCAATAGAAACTAGTAAAAATAAACGATGTAAAACCAGGTTGTAAAAAATGGAGCAGACATGTTGACGACAATAGCAGAACTTAGTAGGAGCCTAGAGTAGCCCGTGTTACCTCTTAAATTTTTAGGTGCAATGGAATTTTTTTGAAATTTTTTTCGGTGTAGTGCAATTTTTCTGACGTATTACCCTAAAATTTACGTTTTCCATCCCTGACATTTTATTGTGGGTCCACCATCGGTTGACGAAGGTACTGTGACATACAGGTGGTTCAATATATTTTATCATGGTCATAAATGTAAAAATTATTTAAAACGGGAAGTTATTATAACTTGAGCTAGACGATCAAGTTAATGCCATATACGAGACATTTTACACCGTAACGTTGATCTAAATTTATTTACGCTTGTTTTATAAGATTACATGTATATAAATGGATTATGCGATACACAGTATGACAATATTGTAAAATTAGACAAGTTTACAAAAAATAAAATAAAATAAAAAACACTTTAAAATGAGATATGATTCTAATTGAGAAAAACTTTTTCATGTTCATTTGTTTAAGTTCAACATTGTTCTTGTCTGTTGGTTTATATTTATTAATATAATAAACAAACATAAATAAACATTAAAATAAACGTAATCATTCAAATCAAGATCTTTAAAACTTGATCTTCAACATTTAATCTTTTGATCATAGCCACTTTTGATACGTTTACCATGTCTACAAGGTTCGAAAACTCGAACCATTCTTAAAAGCTTTATTTTCATCCTCGTTGTATAATATTATATATAAAGTAATACAATGCCCAAATATAAATAAACAATCATACAAATAAATGAACAAATAGAACCATATTTCATATTTGTTAGAACAAGTTTTATTATTTTATATCGGCTCGTTTAGCTAATAAACAAACTTTGGACCAAACAAATTCATACTATGAGATAGTAACTTTGTTGGAATTTAATTGCACCAAGAAATACTTTTTTATTCTTGAAAATTAATTTGTTGAAATAAATATCCAATAAATAGTTGGTTGACATATTTGGTATAAAAGGCAAATACCATCATTTGAAAGGAACATTTTTTGATAGATAACAAGAGGACAGGGAGAGAGACAGGAGAAACCAAGAGAAAACGAGAGGGAATTTGGAGGGAGAAAGAAAAGTCTGTTAAAGAGCTTTTTGACTCTCCTTCTCTCTCATTCATATCATCATCTCATCTCATGCTTCATCCATGGCCGATTGAATAACACAACACAACACAACACAACACCCCCAACAATTCAACAAAACAAACCCTTCTTTCATCACCATTCATTCAAATCTCTTGACTTTTCAACACCACCCTCTAATTTTCACCCATTGATCTCCCAAAACGAATGGTATTTTACTATTTTTCACAAATTCTCGAACAGGTATCTTCACATTATCTCTCTCATTTCGTATATGTTTCGATTTCAATCAATGGACTGATTGTTTTATTTTTTTAATCAGAATTCTTCAGAAAGTAATTGGAAAGATTAGACCAGTTTGAATCATGGGAAATTGCTGTGTTACTGGTAATTCCGCTCGTAGAAAGGAGAGGAAGAAGAAGAGGAAGGGAAATCACAAACCGAATCCTTTCTCAGTCGATTATCACAACCCATCTGCATCTCAAAACAATGAAACCATTTTCTTCGTATTAAAAGATCCCACAGGTCACGACATTACACAGCGATACAATCTGGGTCGAGAGCTTGGAAGGGGCGAATTTGGGGTAACGTATTTGTGTACGGATTTGGGAACTGGAGAACGATTAGCCTGCAAATCGATATCAAAAAGGAAGCTTAGAACAACAGTTGATATCGATGATGTGAGGAGAGAAGTTGAAATCATGAAGCATTTGCCTAAACATCCGAACATTGTCACCATGAGAGATACTTATGAGGATAATGATGCAGTTCATATTGTCATGGAGTTGTGTGAAGGTGGTGAATTGTTTGATCGGATTGTGGCAAGAGGACGTTATACTGAACGAGCTGCTGCTTCGATTATGAGGAAGATTGTGGAAATTGTTCAGGTTTGGATTTGATTCGATCGATTTTGTTTTTGGGTTTTGCTGTTTGATTTTTTGTTGATGATTGGATTGTTTGAATTGATTGCAGATGTGTCATAGTCATGGAGTTATGCATCGTGATCTTAAACCAGAGAATTTTCTGTTTGGAAACAAGAAGGAAACAGCTCCTTTAAAGGCCATTGATTTTGGGCTTTCGGTTTTCTTTAAACCGGGTATGTATGTAAACTTAGAGATTTTAACAAAACAATCCAAAACTGAATCATTTGAACCAATTCTAAAAAAGATTGGACTGATTATGCACACCACTGTTTAATTTCAGTCATAAACCGGTTAAGACTGAAACCGGTGTAAAACCATACTGAAATTGTAATAGATCGGTTTACAATTACATGAAACTTGCATCAATTAAGATTATGGGCACGGAATCCTACCGAGGTGTTGTGCCCTTGGACTCCAACAATCATCTCACTCACTCACTCACCCACTCAGGTTCCTCTGCTAACCATTAATCTTCATAACTCAACAATCTCCTACTTGGAGGCTGTTCACCAAGCCAAATGTCTTCTAACATGCCCTTTCTAGTTCGACGTCTTCTCATTAATCGTCTAGAATAGTTGAAGCTATGCAAATAGACCCAACAATCGATACACGATTAACACGACATGAGTTTTCTGTGTATGAGTTTTAGAAATTTGTGTTTCGCGCCGACACAAATTTTAAATTCGTGTTTCGTGTCTTACGTTTGTCAAACACGGAATTAACTGTGTTTATATACAAATTAAATTCGTGTTGACACGTGACAAATATAAACACACGAGACATATAACAAATGAATTAAATTCGTGTAATTTCATATTTATCCATGTTTTTATGTGACATGGTTAAAAACGTGTTTATTTGTGTCGTGTTCGTGTTTGATACCCAATTTTACAATTCGTGTCGTGTTTGGGTTTACCAAATTTGTGTTGTGTCATGTGTCACACATATTAATTACGTGTCGTGCTCGTAATTATACCCAAAACATGTTTTACAATTCATGTCGTGTTCGTGTTTGCTAAATTTGTGTTTGACACATATACATGACACACATACACAAATTGACAGGTCTGTGTAAAGCTCCAATTTTTTTTGTTCACCACCTTAGTTAACATATCTGTTGGATTCATTGTACCAATGATATTTCTTAGTGACCCTGTACAACCACTATCATTTTTGTAAATGAAATGATATCTTCTCTAAACGTGTTTCATACCCAAGTGTGATAGAAATTTCTTCAACGATATAAGATCGTTACTTGCTTTTGTAATATATATATATATATATATATATATATATATATATATATATATATATATATATATATATATATATATATATATATATATATATATATATATATATATATATTCTATTTCTATTGTTAAAATAACAACTCTCATGAAGTCTACACATCCAACCAACCATTTCCCCCTTTATTATAAACACATAACCTGCAATACTTTTACCTAAATCCAAACAACCATCTAGATCTGCATTCGAAAAACCTTCAAGATGACATTTTTTCATCTTGAACTAAGGGTACTTAGAGGTGCATTTCAAATAGCATAACAACCACTTGACTACTTTCCCATGAATACATACGCTTATATTTCTTGATGACACGTTTTACCCAAGACATGTTTTACGATTCGTGTCGTGTTTGTGTTTACCAAATTCATTTCGTGTCACATGTCACACAAATTAATATATGTCATGTTTGTACTTATATCCAAGATATGTTTTACAATTCGTTTCGTGTTCGTGTTTGCCAAATTCGTGTATGATGTATAGGCGACACACATACATGGATTGCGAGGTCTATGTGTAAAGCTCCAACTTTTCTGTTCACCACCTTAGTTAATATATCCATTGGATTCTTTATACCGAAGATATTTCTTCATGACTCCATACCACTACTATAATTTTTCTAATGAAATGATATCTGATCTAAACGTGTTCCATACCAATTATGATAGAAATTTCTTCAACCATATAAACTCTTTGCTTGCTTTTGTAATATCCATATATTTCCCCCCAATTATGAACACGTAACCTGCAATACTTTTACCTAAATCCGAACAACCACCTAGATCTGCATCCACAAAACCTTCAAGATGATATTTTTTCTTCTCGAACTAAGGGTACTTAGAGGTTCATTTCAAATAGCGTAACAACCATTTGATTACTTTCCCATGAACACATAACTTGATATTTCTTAATGGCACATTTTACCCAAGACACATTTTACAATTCGTGTCGTGTTCGTATTTACCGAATTCATATCGTGTCACATGTCACACAGATTAACACATGTTGTGTTCGTACTTATACCCAAAACACGTTTTATAATTCGTTTCGTGTTCGTGTTTGCCAAATTCGTGTCTGATAAGTATAGACGACATACATACATGGATTGCAAGGTCTGTGTGTAAAGCTCCAACTTTTTTGTTCACCAGCTTAGTTAATATATCTGTTGGATTCTTTATACCAAAGATATTTCTTAATGACTCTGTACCACTACTATAGTTTCTCTAATGAAATGATATCTTATCTAAATGTGTTCCACACCAATTGTGACAAAAATTTCTTCAACAATATAAATTCTTTGCTTGCTTTTGTAATATCCATATATTTTCCCCTCAATTATGAACACATAACCTACAATACTTTTACCTAAATCTAACAACCACATAGATCTGCATCCCTAAAACCTTCAAGATGACATCTTTTCATCTCGAACTAATGGTACTTAGAGGTGCATTTTTAAATAACATAACAACCACTTGACTACTTTCCCATGAACATATAACCTGATATTTCTTAATGACACGTTTCACCCAAGAAACGTTTTATAATTCCTGTAGTGTTCGTGTTTACCAAATTCATGTGGTGTCACATGTCACACATATTAATACATGCCGTGTTCGTACTTATACCCAAGACATGTTTTACAATTCGTATTGTGTTCGTATTTGCCAAATTCATGTCTGACACGTATAGACGACACACAAACATGGATTGCCAGGTCTATCTGTGTGTAAAGCTTTAACTTTTCTGTTTACTACCTTAGTTAATATATCTGTTGGATTCTTTATATCAAAGATGTTTCTTAATGACTCCGTACCACTACTACAATTTCTCTAATGAAATGATATCTTATCTAAATGTGTTCCATACCAATTATGACAAAAATTTCTTCAACCATATAAACTCTTTGGTTGCTTTTGTAATATCCATATATTTTCCCCTCAATTATGAACACATAACCTGCAATACTTTTACCTAAATCTAACAACCACCTAGATCTGTATCCCCAAAACCTTCAAGATGACATCTTTTCATCTCGAACTAAGGGTACTTAGAGGTGCATTTCAAATAACATAACAATTAATTGACTACTTTCCCGTGAACACATAACCTGATATTTCTTAACAACACGTTTTACCCAAGAAACGTTTTACAATTCTTGTCATGTTCGTGTTTACCAAATTCATGTCGTGTCACATGTTACACATATTAATACATGTCATGTTCGTACTTATACCCAAGACATGTTTTACAATTCGCGTTGTGTTCGTACTTATACCCAAGACACGTATAGACGACACACAAACATGGATTGCCAGGTCTATCTATGTGTAAAGCTCAAACTTTTATGTTTACCACCTTAGTTAATATTTCTCTTGGATTCTTTATACCAAAGATATTTCTTAATGACTCCGTACCACTACTATACTTTCGTCTCTAATGAAATGATATCTATCTAAACGTGTTTCATACCAGTTGTGATAAAAATATCTTAAACCATATAAACTCTTTGCTTGCTTTTGTAATATCCATATATTTTTCCCTCAATTGTCAACACATAACTTGTGCTACTTTCCAATGATTTTTCCCCAGAATTGACATAAACATAGTAACAACTCTTACTACATGAGGGATATATGACTTCGTACATACCGACGTACATTAGAGATTAGACTACCAAAGTTGTCAAACTTCAAGTACTATTGCCTCGTTGCTTGTACCTAATCATCGAATTTAATTGCAATTGCGACTAACCAAGATGGGAACAAATTAATTCGTGCACATGACTTTAACATGCATACATTTGTGGACCTTCGTATTGATTAACCATCCAATCAATAAAACCTTATTCAATAGAAACAGTTTTCATGCATGTTGGACATCGCCTAAACATGGTGTTTTACTTGATGAAATCGTATGCAACATTTTCTACGCCAATGTAAACTTGACTACACCAAAAGGCCGTAGATGCAACATATCACAATCTTCTTGCCTCATAGCACTAATAAAATTCGTTCACGTGATCTGAAACGTGCATATATTCCTTTATTTTCGTCTTTACTAACTGTTGAATTAAGAAAACCATATTCGATGAAAATAGTTTATCATACATGTTGGAGAACTCTTTGACAATACTGTATGCAACGTTCTTTGCCAACATAAACTATACTACATTAAGGGCTCATTGATCCAAATGATCCCACTTTTCTTACATTTATCACCTGGCATCCGTTCATGGAGCCTTTTCTTGTATTACTAATCCTCAATCTACATATACCAAAATCCAAAATCGTTGTTATCAAACTTGTTGATATTCACCTCTCTATGTTCAGCCATAACACTTATACAAGTTGTTAGACTAATAGACTTAGCTCCACACATATAAGACATATATTTTTTTTTTGTTCATAAAAACAAGGGAAAATGACTTAAAAGCCCAACGAAGTTTCCAAATCGTTTAAAAAACCCCAATCATGTTTTGTCTGTTCAAAAAAACCCAGCAAACATAACATTTTATATAAAAAACCCAAGTAAGTTACACTTTCTCGAAAGTCAAATAAGAGAAACAGATGACGTGGCTTATTACTGTATCGGAAAAATGACTGTTAGACTAACAAAGTTTCCAAAACGTTTAAAAAAATCCAATCATGTTTTGACTGTTAAAAAAAAACCCAACGAACTTAAACAAAACAAAATTGGAATTTTCTGAACGGTTTGAAACTTTGTTGAACTTTTTAGACAAAAGGTTTAGTTCGTTGGGTTTTTTTGAACAGAAAAAACATGATTGGGGTTTTTTGAATGGTTTGAAAACTTCTTCGTTGGGCTTTTAAGTCATTTTCCCTAAAAACAGTTCAACAATGGATTGTCTATTATCCAGGGGAAGTCTTCAACGAGATAGTGGGAAGTCCTTATTACATGGCTCCAGAAGTTCTAAAACGCAATTATGGCCCAGAAGTTGACGTCTGGAGCTCCGGAGTCATCTTGTACATTTTACTTTGCGGCGTTCCACCTTTTTGGGCAGGTATATCTTGTACATTTTACTATTTCAATCGTCACCATGAAAAATCGACTTTATTATTCAAACTCCACTTATACTTCATCTTTCTTATAGAAACTGAACAAGGAGTAGCACAAGCAATTATTCGCTCAGTAATCAATTTCAAACGAGATCCATGGCCCAAAGTTTCCGATAACGCAAAGGATCTTGTGAAGAAAATGCTTGACCCCGATCAAAAACGCCGACTTACAGCTCAACAAGTTCTTGGTAATGTTACGTTAATATAGGTAGTACTAATTTGTTGGAAAATACGTTTTCTTATATTACGTGGTGCCTAATCTACTTTTGTATTTCAATTTCAGATCACCCATGGTTATTGAATACAAAGAAAGCTCCGAATGTTCCATTGGGTGATGCTGTTAAATCCAGGCTTAAACAGTTCTCAGTGATGAACAAACTCAAGAAAAGAGCTTTGAGGGTATTGTTTATTTATTGAGCTTTGAATCTGAAACCCTAATTTAGAAAACCCTGATTTTTAATTGACTGCATATATAGGTGGTGGCGGAGCATTTATCAGTGGAGGAGGTGGCCGGAATAAAGGAGGAATTTCGTATGATGGATACAGGAAACAAAGGCAAGATAAATATTGAAGAACTAAAAACCGGTTTACAGAAACTTGGTCATCAAATTACAGATGCAGATCTTCAAACATTGATGGAGTCTGTAAGTACAATCAATGTCAAAATCATATTTCAAAACAAAATATTATTATCCTGAAAAAAATGGTCATTTTGTAAGAGATGTAGAAAAAAAATGGTGTATAACATTCCCATTTTAAGATCAACTAAAAATATCTAGTTTTCTTTTGATAACATGATATATGATTTTGTAGGCTGATGTTGATAGAGATGGGACTCTCAACTTTGGGGAATTTATAGCTGCTAATGTTCATTTAAAGAAAATGGCAAATGATGAGCATTTACATAAAGCCTTCAACTTCTTTGATAAAAACAATGATGGTTATATAGAGGTTGACGAGCTGCGTCACGCGTTAAGTGATGAAGGAGACGTTAACAATGATGTAATAAACGCAATTATGCATGATGTTGACACTGATAAGGTACGATGTTGTCCGTATAAATGATATTTAAAAAATATTTGAGAAAATAATGCCTAACACTAGAAAAACTCAATGTTTCCTAAAACATTGTTGTATTTTCTTTCATTAGAACTATTTTATGTTATGCATTTATCCAAATTAATGCTTCTTAACCATAACATAATGGTTCTAATAGCGAAAATAATGTTTTTTTTAGAAAAAACATCAAGAGATAACGTGTCATATTTTTTCTAAGCTTTTCCCTAAAATATAAAAAGATTAATCGTAAAAATGACCAAAATGGAAGGGTGCTATTAATAAAACGACCACCTTTCACCACATTAATCACACGATAAGCTACTTTTTTTTTTTCCCCAAAATTGATTTTGCAATTTGTGAAATTGTTTTGTTAATGGTCCCTACTACGTATAACTTTAAAAAAAAATTATTTTCTAGCGATTTTTTTTTTGTTGCGAAATGACATTATTTTGAAAAAAATAGTTATACTTTCGCAAGAAAAAGTAATTTTGTATAGTTTTATTCGACAAATGAGTGGTTATTTTGTGATGAATATTGTTGAAAATGTGGTCATTTTCTCAATAACACCCTCCCATTTTGCCATTTTTGTGATTAACCCGAAAAATAAACATCCATGTATAACTTATCTGATTAGTTGCTTAGTGTCTTCATTAATTAATTAATTGTGATTGGATTTATTTGTTAGGATGGGTGCATAAGTTACGAGGAGTTTGTCGCAATGATGACAGCTGGCACAGATTGGAGAAAAGCATCAAGACAATATTCCCGAGAACGATTCAACAGTCTTAGTTTGAAGTTGATGAAGGATGGTTCGTTAAAGGTAACGGGCGAGGGCCGTTGAAATTAAAAAAAAAAAAAACAAAAACAAAATGGGAAATTTTCCATTTGTGTATTATTAGGGTAGAGAGGTGGGAGGGGTGTGAGACTGTTTTAAGTGTTAACATCTCTATCTTTATAGATCTTTCTGTTCAATTTCTTTTTGAGTAGAATTAGGATGGATAACAAGAAAGCAAATGTATGAGATGGAGTTGTGAACATGGTGTAATTAGCTAGGTCCAATATAGGTCAATAGCTGCCTTTTTTGAGAGTTTCCCATTGTTGGCATGTATCTAAAAGTTGAAAGTTGAAAATCTGTATATTTATTCTACTCTTCAAGTTAACTGTTTTGCTCTTTCTTTATCACATGATTTGGGTTTACTTGATTTGTGTCTAGGATGATAGATTTGTCATGAAATGATCTCACTTGACATGTTAATCTTCCGGTTAAGATATCGGTTTACTAGAATAAGTGCGGCTTTGAGGTTTAAAATTGTTGAAACGTTTAAGAAAATGGGTATGTGTTAAGAGAAACCTAGAACAAGTTCCATGAAGAAAATGAGAAGCTTTTGAGAGTTTTGAGAATACATTAAAATCGAGGTTTTACTGTTATAATCAAAATGTAGATAAACAATAATGTGATGAACATAAGCGGAAAAACCCAAATTGCAAAAAAATCACTTCGAAAGAACACTATATTAATCTTTTGATATTGAAGAGTTACAAATGGATAAACGATTGTGTATAAACGGGAACACCAAATGTGATGCTATGGAGGAGGTGTGAAGCCATGATCAAAGGATGGATCATGGCAGCCATGGAGAAAAAAAAAATCAGAAATAGTGTCAAATATGCAAAGACAACCAGAGATAAAGCTGACAATCGTGACATGTTGCAAGGATGTTGAAACATCATCATGATACTTTTACTATTACTAATGGCGAGAATATACCAATAGAGGATGTTAGAATGTCTATATTGGCAAAGGATTAATTAAAACTATAGGGAGTTCTTTACATATACTCGTTCAAATGCAATCTTTTATCTATTAGTCAACCGAAAGAAGAGCTCAATTGTGTTGTGATGTTTTTCCCTGATTTTTATGTCAAACACGACTAAGCTTCGGGTAAGTGCAATAAATGGTCTTTATCACATGAAGTCAACGTGACAACGATTAGAGAAGGGTGGTGATGTGTATTGTGTAATACTACAAAAAACACATATCCATATCAAATGCGTTAAGGCCATGGGTAGAATTCAAGCGATGATACATTGGTCTATTTTGACAACTAGCCAGGTATTTTGCTGAAATTCATATTATAGCAATATATGTTGATTTAATAGAAATAAAAAATGGTATAAAAAGCTATAAGTATCCCATGAAACGAGTAAAATCTGAATGGATGCATGTGGTAAATACATAAATATGATTTTTTATAATCTTAAAGAAGTGGTTAAAAGATGATTAAATAGACAAGTGAAGTATAACTTAAGCAAAATGAGGTTTGTCATAATGTAGGTCAAGTCGTGTGCACCTATATCATGTGGGCTGGAAATAAGATTGGTCAACTAGCGTGGGAAGGCTGCAAGCCTCAATTAATATTTAAGTCTGCTCCTATCTGATTTCGACAACGTTGGTAGCTTCAACATTTTTCTTCCTTCTGTTCGAACTCAGTAACTATCAAAACCACAATTGCTCTGCGAGTTGGAGATGCTAATGGCATAACATCGAAACCTTTCTATTGTTTGATAGCTTTATGAGGAAAACACGATTGAGGAAAAGGAATACAATTTCTCAATGTGCCGTTTTTGAAGTGCTTATGGCCAATTTGCTGCACTATTGATTAAAATTCATCATGTTTAGTTATTTTTTGATGAATTAAACTATAAAATTTATAGTGATGGTTGAGAAGGCTAATCACTGAATTTTGTGGTCAAGGTGTTTTTCCACCAACCGAACATATAGACGGAGTGAATTTGGGAATTGAAAGGTAAATTATCTATAACCATTGTTTGACTATTCTGATGATTTTAAGAAGTAGGATTCTTACCCAAGTTATTTACGTTTGTAGATTTGGCGTACTAGCTGAAAAGCTAGCTGTTAAATAAAAAGCTAGCTGATAAAAATTAACGTTTGGTAAAACTAGCTGAAATATATAAAATCACATAAAAGGACATGTAAGAGTATGTGTTTCTATAATTAATTAAGGGGTGTATGTAGCGCTCGAGATCTTTAAGGTATTAAGTTTGTATTTATTTAAGGAAAATAATTTTATGAGTTCGGACATGGGCCTTCATGATAAGGCTGATGACGGACGAACGTGGGGCGTAACCCCCATGTAAGACCAACATAATCAGGGATCCAAGACGCAAGCTTAACCACTTATGCCCAGCATGCCAAGGGGTACGCGCAGCGTACACACACAATGTCTTAAACCCTAATTTTGGGGACTTATCCATATATAAAGGATGTTATGACCTTGGACCAGCCTCCCTAACTCCCTTAAGCAGTCATCTCGAAAACCCTAGCCTACTTTCGTGTGCTCTTAGTCATTGGAGAGCATTTAGTGTAGTTTTGGGGGCATTGGAAGAAAAAGGAACTTGAAGAAGGAGCAAGGATCCACCAAGAGCTTGTGAATCCAGAAGAGTAACACCATTTCTGACTTAGTTGAGGTATCAAGTTCCAAACTTGGCCATTATCTTCTTAGATTTGTTGTTGGGAGTGTTTAAAGTTACTTTTGGACTCCATTGTGAAAGTTCTTGCATCTTGACAACTTTAGACCATAATACATGTCCTTTTGGACTCCTAGAGGCACTAGGAGTCATAAAAATTGGATCTTGATGGTTAAGTAACAACCATGCAAGGGTTAGTGAGTTTTGGGGCTAGTTAAATGGACCAAAGTCATGTTTTGACCCCAACCTTGCATGCATGCACATAAAGTTCGTGACTTTATGGTTTAAGATGTCTTAAAAGACCCGGATCTACAGTTTGGACGAAAAGGCTTACTGGATTAAGTCATAAATTAAGCTTTTAGGGAACTGGCCAGTACGCTGAGTGTACTCCCCATTACGCACCACGTAATGGGTCAAATCCCCGATCTCTGGTCAAGGCAGCGTACGCTGGGCGTACATGCCCGTTGCGCCGCGCGTACACCTGCAGTTCATGAACTAATGGACTTTTGGGCCCAAAGGGAATGGGCCTGGACTTTTAGGCCTCATGGCCCACTGTGAAGCATGATTTCGGACTTGAGGACTTAGGACTCGAGTATTGGGCCTTCTTTGGACAAGGACTTGGATATTTGGGCCCATTTAGGGAATAAAGCCCTATTCGGTAAATGGTCAGTTAGTGGGCCCTTAGGGAATCCTTAAAGGAGCCACAAGAGAGTAAGGATTAATAAGTTAGATTTGGGACTTCGGTATGTCCAGTTGGGTCAAAGGGGTAAAATGGTTATTTTACCCTAAGATTAGTTATGAGCTTCTGATTAAGTGTGTTTATGGAAATTATAGCCGGAGAGTCGCCGGAGCAGCAGCAAACAAAGATTTCTCACCCAGTTTATCAGCTGTCACTTGTACGAGGTGAGTTACCTTATAATAGCGGTGGGTCTAAGGCCACAATGCTGGCCTACCGGTTGGAGTTGTATGTTAGATGATTGTCTTTGTGATATCCATCTAGGTGTGCTGCTACCTGAAATGTTTATGTGCTAGTTTGGTATGCTTTATGCGTTAGTAGCGGTAAGAGGGAAATAGTCCCCGAGTTCGGTTGTTAGGACCGAGGGGTAGGTCGTATGTCTGACAGGGGTAGGTTGAGCACCCCAGTATGCTCAGCGGGGTAGGTCGGGTACCCTGGTATGCCTGGCATGGGGTAGGTCGGGCACCCCGGTATGCCTGACAGTATGTGTTATCGTATGTATGGTATGGTAGGGGAACTCACTAAGCTTCGTGCTTACAGTTTTCAGTTTTGTTTCAAGTACCTCTTCAGCGAAGGGGAAGGAGCTGGCGCGGTAATTGCATATCACACTCACACAAAATTCTGCATTTTAGATCTATGGGATTGTACTATGATTTTATGGCTACTTGTGATATGAGACATGTATGATGGCTTATGGACGTATTTTGATATTGAAAATGTTTTCAGTAAACTATTTTATAACCAACTTAATTGAAAAACGAAATTTTTGGACTCGAAATTTGGGATGTTACAAGTTGGTATCAGAGCCTTGGTTTGAGGGATTCGGGCACACTCTCGGGTGTGTCTGAACTCAAACTAAGGACTTGGTATGAAAGCTTTCAAAGGTAAGATTATTTTATAAAAAAGAAGTTTGAAAAGAGAAAAGAACAAGGTGTGTGATGTGCGCGAACGGCGGAGCTCAAGTCAGTACCCCAAATACCCATACAAGTTTATGTTATGCTATGATATGATTATTAGAACTGTATGCTAGATTAGGACTAAGGACCTAGGAGGATGCCTTATGTGCCTGCTATATGTGTTTGAACTAATTGAATTGCATGCTAGTACGGATTCCTTAGTAGAGAATAAACCAGCTTGATTGGATTATGTGTCTAACCTTCCATTATCCGAATGCTGCTTGCTTTGTGCTTTATGGGGCTCTTAGAAGTATGACCTAACAATTAAGTGAATATGCTAAGTCACATGTGGTATAGGCTGGATAATCTTAGAGTGCCAGATTTGACCATATTGCGCAACTCTCGTTTGAGTCTAACCGTCTTAGGGATGAGTCCTTTACTCGAAGGATTATTTGATCTCTACTGCATGTGACTATATTCATGAGATAGTTAGATGATACTCGTGGGAAGTCTTTCAGAAGCTGAGTATGGGGAGGGTCGGTGATACACCCTAAGGCAAGCCTAGGATGAGAGTAGTGCTAGGAGCAATAGTAGTAGTGTAAGGGATTTGGTAGAGCCGAAGCAATCCTTAAGGAAAGTAGGGATAGACGTGGATGATAGTATGGGCCCGTACTACTAAAAGCATAGGATCCATACTCGAGTCAAGGAGGACTGAGACGAAACTAGGGAACTTGTAGAGTGTGTGAGACCCCCGAGACTATGTTTGGGTTCTAACTGCTATGTGTTTTGTTTCAGAATGGTGATGATTACATGACATGGAGGGGGAGGTTCAGGATCAGGATCCGGATCAGGGTCCGGCTTAGGGTCAGGTGCTGAGCCAATTGATGAGGGACTATGTGAGTTCATTTCTTTTGAGATCATGAGAGGCATCCTAGAGTCGACCCCGATGATTTTTGGGTCGATCAAGGAAGGGATTATCGAGTTGATGGAGGATCACCTCAGGGCATTTCGGAGTGACTGGGCGTCTAGCCAGTCAGGGGCGCGTACATTATCCTTTAAGGACTTCAGGGGATGTGGTGTGCCAGACTTCCACGGGGTGAAGGACTCTATCGCTGCCAGGAGGTGGATTGCAGACATGGAGTCTAATCAGTTGACTAGCTTCTGCCCTGAGGGGTCGAAGGTACGGTATGCTAGTGGGTGTTTGAGGGATAGGGCAAGAGATTGGTGGGAGTCAGTTGGTGATTCGGTGGGAGCCTCGGAGGTGGAGGCTATGACCTGGCCCAAATTTGTGACCAGGTTTAGGGCCGAGTTTGCGCTGGCTGTGGAGCTTCAACAGTTGGCTAGGGAGTTCCTAGACATGAGACAGACTACCGAGACGGTGGTGTAGATTACTGCCAAGTTTCGAGAAAGGGCCTTACTGGTACATCAGTATGCATGGGATGAGGATATGAGGAGGACCAACTATCATGACATGATGAGAGCTGATATCTGGGAGCATGTCAACTTTTTGGCATGTCCGACCCTGGATTCTATGTAGGGCTGTAAACGAACTGAACGTTCGGCGAACCGTTCGTGAACTGTTCGGTGGGAAGTTCGTTTATGTTCGTTTATTTAATAAATGAACGAACATGAAAAAAAATTATCGTTCGTTTAGTTAAATGAACGAACATTAACAATGGCCTCGTCGTTCATTTATGTTTGTGAACGTTCGTTTATGATGTTTGTTTACATTCGTTTATGTTCGTTCATTTAAGTTTATTTATATTCATCTATATTCAATTATTTTTTATTATATTGCTATATTATATGTTCGTTTATGTTCATATATGTTCAATTGTGTTTTTTTTTATTTTATTTTTATTTTTTTTATTTTTTTTTATCTTTGTTCGTTTATGTTTGTTCGTTTAGGTTCGTTTAGCATGTTCACGAACATAAATGAACGAACATGAACAAAGTAATTCGTTAAACGAACGAACATGAACAAGAAAATCTCGTTCATTTATCCGTTCGTGTTCGTTTGTTGTTCGGCTAACTTAAACGAATGAACATGAACAAGACCTTGTTCGTGTTCGTTTGGTTTGTTTACACCCCTAATTCTATGATTGCCAGGGCAAGGGAGAGGGAGATTGATTTGGAGCACATCCGAAAGAGGAAGGTGGAGGAGGGACAAATGACTAGGGTTTCAGGGAAGTAACCCAAGGGATCCGATGTTGGGTCGAAGGACCATTAGGACCGGAGCCGTTGCGGGAAATGCAGCAAGCCGCACGAGGGGGCGTGTAGGCTGGGGTCGTCAGGCTACTATAAGTGCGGCAGGGTTAGGCACTTTGGCAAGGATTGTACTGCCACCGCTCCCACGTTCTAGACATCAGACCTGATTTGATTTCATTGCAATAAGAAGGGCCACAGGAGGGCCAATTGCCCTTAGTTGGCAGCACCAGTGCCAGTGAAGGCGCCAGCCCTAGCGACTCTGTGAATCATTGATGGAAGTCAGGGCAAGGCTAAGGCTCCAGTGGTGAGGAGTCAGGCCTTTCAGTTGACTACCGAGGAGGCACACGCCGCACCGGATGTGGTGACAGGTATGATTTCTTCTCCCTAGCTTTTATTTTATGTTGCTTATGATCTTGATGTGCCATGTAATATGTCTTGTTTAGGATCATTCCATGTGAACAGTATCCCACTTCAGGTGCTGTTTGATTCAGGAGCTACCCGATCATTTGTCTCCTTTGCGCTTAACAAGAGGTTCCCTGAGTCTTCGGGCATGTTGGATTGCCCTCTTGAGGTCGAAATTGCGGACGATCGATCAGTACGAGTATCAGAAGTCTTCGTGGAATGTGTTTTGAGGTTGTTCTAGGAGCGCTACCTGGTAGACTTGGTACCCATACCTCTGCAGGGGAACAAGGTTATTATAAGCATGGATTGGTTTAGCCCCAACGGGGCAGTGATTGACCGCGCGCAACAGTTAGTTCAGATCAGGACCCCAAGCGGAGGAGAGCTGGTGATTCAGGGCGAGAGGCCATAGAGCGGACCGACCTTATGTTCAACAGTGAGGGCTAGGCGCTACCTACAACAAGGTTGTGCTAGGTATGTCGCCTATGTCATGGATACCCGGGAGGCGGGTAAGGCGTCGGTGGGCGATGTACTGGTGGTGCGAGAGTTAACAGATGTATTCCCAGAGGAGCTGCCTGGAATACCCCTGGAGCGACAAGTGGAGTTTAGGATCGACCTAGTCCCTGGAGCGGCTCCGATAGCCAAGGCACCATATTGGTTGGCTCCTCCGGAGATGTAGGAGTTGTCTACGCAGCTGTAGGAGCTGTTTGACAAGGGATTTATCAGGCCGAGTAGTTCGCCATGGGGAGCCCTGATCCTATTTGTCAAGAAGAAGGACGGGTCGCATAACATGTGTATAGAATACCGGGAGCTGAACAAGGTAACAATGAAGAACCGTTACCCCTTCCCGAGGATAGATGACTTGTTCGACCAGCTTCAGGGAGCATCTTGGTTTTCCAAGATTGACTTGCGGTCAGGTTACCATCACATGAGGGTCAGGGATGAGGATATACAGAAAACCGCTTTCCTGACTCGTTATGGCCATTACGAGTTCGTGGTGATGCCCTTTGGGCTCACCAACCCCCCTGCCACGTTCATGGACCTCATGAACCGCGTGTGCAGACCGATGTTGGATCGGTCTGTGATTGTTTTCATTGACGACATCTTGGTTTACTCCAAGACATAGGAGCAGCATGAGGAGCATCTGCGAGAGGTTTTGGATACCTTAAGGAGGGAGAGCTTGTATGCCAAGTTCTCTAAGTGTGAGTTTTGGTTGCGCAAGGTGCAGTTTCTTGGACACCTTGTCAACCAGAACGAGATATTGGTTGACCCGGCCAAGGTGGAGGCCGTGATGAGATGAGAGGCTCCGAAGTCTCCATTTGAGATTCGGAGTTTCCTTGGGTTGGCAGGCTATTATCGGAGATTCATTCAGCACTTCTCCGAGATAGTTGTACCTCTGACCCGACTGACAAAGAAAGTCGTTGTTTTTCGTTGGGGCCTGAGCAGCAGGCAACGTTCGAGACACTAAGACAGAGATTGTGCGAGGCGCCGATCTTAGCCCTGCCAGAGGGCGTAGAGGATTTTTTTGTGTACTGCGACGCGTCTATTTCGGGCTTGGGCGCAGTACTGATGTAGAGAGGGCATGTTATCGCCTACGCCTTGAGGCAGTTAAAGCCCCACGAGGCGAACTACCCAATGCACGATCTAGAGTTGGGGGCGGTCGTCTTCGCCCTCAAAATTTGGCGACACTATCTCTATGGGGTTCGATGTACCATTTACACAGACCATAATAGTCTGAGATACCTCATTGACCATCTGAATCTGAACATGAGGCAACGTCGGTGGTTAGATGTGGTGAAAGATTATGATTGTGAGATCCTTTACCACTTAGGGAAGACCAATGTGGTGGCCGATGCGCTTAGCCGTAAGACAACACCGATCAGAGACATTTACATGTGGATGATAGTAGTGACTCCGCTATTGGAGTAGATCCGAGAGGCCCAACAGGAGGCTATGAAGGAGGAGCATCGGAAGAGCGAGCGTATAGTGGGCCAGGTTTCCTCCTTCGACTATGATAGCCGAGGTTTATTGACTCTTCATCGTAGGGTGTGGGTCCCCTATTATGGAGGCGTACATCAAATACTGATGGGTGAGGCACACAAATCCAGGTTTTCTATCCATCCTGGGGCAACGAAGATGTATAGAGATCTTTGTCTTGACTATTGGTGGCCCTGCATGAAGCGGGATGTAGCATGGTATGTGGAGCGGTGCCTGACCTATAGGAAGGTCAAGGCTGAGCACCAGAGGACTCATGGAAAGATGCAGCCATTGGATATTCCCATGTGGAAGTAGGAAGATATTACCATGGATTTCATCACCAAACTCCCTAGGACCGCGCGGGGAGTGGTTTCCATATGGGTCATCATGGATCGATTGACCAAAAGTGCCCATTTTATACCGATCCTGGAGAGTATATCGGCCGAGAAGTTGGCCGACATCTACATTCGAGATGTGGTGGCACGTCACGGAGTGCCAGTCTGTGTGATTTCTGGCAGGGATGTATGGTTCACTTCGAGATTCTGGAAGAAATTCCACGACGAGTTGGGTACTCGTCTACACTTTAGCACCACTTTTCACCCACAAATGAATGGTCAGAATGAGCGGACCATCCAGACTCTGGAGGATATGTTGCGGGCATGCGTGCTAGACTTTGGTGGTAGTTGGGATATCTACCTCCCGTTAGCTGAATTATCCTACAACAATAGCTACCACGCAAGTATCGATCGTTCTCCTTTTGAGATGCTGTATGGGAGGAAGTGTAGGACCCCGATATGCTGGGGCGAGGTGGTCCATAGGGTCATGGGGAGCACCGAAGTGGTGCTCAAGATGATAGAGAGGATTCAGTAGGTCAGGGGCAGACTTCAGACTACACAGTCGACAAAAAAGTTATGCCGACAAGCGCCGTTCAGACCTGGAGTTTCGGGTTGGGGATATGGTTCTCCTGAAGTTGTCCCCATGGAAGGGTGTCATTCGATTTAGGAAGCGGGCCAACCTGGGCCCCAGGAATATCAGACCCTTCAGGGTGTTAACCCGGGTGGGCAAGGTGGCGTATAGACTGGATCTGCCAACAAAACCCAGTCAGATCCATAGTACTTTCCATGTCTCCCAGTTGCGGAAGTGTCTGGTAGACGAATCTGCAGTGGTGCCTCTCGAGGATATTCAGGTGGATGACAGCCTGAACTACATCGAGCGACCGATAGCCATTCTAGATAGGAAGACAAAGGCACTGAGGAACAAAGAAGTAGTTCTAGTGAAGGTGTAGTGGTAGCATCGCAAGGGTTCAGAATGGACGTGGGAGCCAGAAGACGAGATGAGGGAGCACTACCCCGAGTTATTTCCAACAACAATAGCGGACTTCGAGGACGAAGTCTAATTCAAGTGGGGGTGACTTGTAGCGCTCGAGATCTATGAGGTATTAAATTTGTATTTATTTAAGGAAAATAATTTTATGAGTTCGGACTTGGGACTTTTGGGCCTTCATGATAAGGCTGATTGCGGACGAACGCGGGGTGTAAACCCCATGTCGACCAACGTAATCAGGGATACAAGATGCGGGCTTAACCACGTACGCCTAGCGTACCAAAGGGTACAGGCAGCGTACGTGCGTAGTGTCTTAAACCCTAATTTTGGGGACATATCCCTATATAAAGGATGTTATGACCTTGGACTAGCCTCCCTAACTGATGGGTTTTAGTCATAAGAATACCCTATGTGCTCATACAAACCCTAATGCTTGGATCTAGGTTTCTCTATTGTACATGCAGTTTATCCAAGACCATAAACCCTACATCTAGCATATGATAATCAACATTAGCATAATAATGGGTTTAAGATATTACCTTGATTGTTATGTAGCAATAACAATCACAATTCCTCCTTGTATTGACTTTAGAAAGCTTAGAGTCACAAATGTCACTCCTCTAATGGTTCACAAACACCAAGAGCAAGAGGATGAAGAGGAGAGAGGATGGAGGCTGCCCTAAAACGTGTGAAACCCTAGAAGGATGCTTAGCCACGTTTTTGGGTCATAAGGGATGTATATATAGTTAGGCTATTAGGATTATCTAACAAGGAAACCCTAAATTGGATGCTTAAGCCCTAAGCAACCCATAGATTCCTTTCCTTAAGGCCTTGGACGATTTCCTCATGGGCTTTCCCATAGAATTCATCCACTCCTTAATATAAGGCAATCCATAGCCCAAATTGCAATTATCTTATAATTACAATTCCAGTCCCTTAAGTTTAATTAATCTCTTTTAGTCACAAAACTAATTACCAATTAATTATTGACTAATATTAATTAAACAATATGATTTCTCCTTTAATATATTATTCTCATAATATATTAATAAATCATTTTTAATCCTTTCTCTCCATAATTCATCCTACCAAGTTGCTTTGGTGAAGGCAACCCAAAAGGACCATGCACCATCGGGTCAAGTACATACCAAAATAGTTATGGACTTAGACACTAATCCAACAGTCTCCCACTTGGATAAGTCTAATAACTATTATGCGTATGACTTCAGATCCTGATCTGCAATCGTAGCTTTCCAAAGCCATTGTCAACTCTGATCCTATCAGTTACGCGTTTCCTTTAGATAAGGGCTCATATATTCCTCCATTCTAGATATCGTATGAGATATGATTTCTTTTCTTTGTACTATTTCTCGACTTCCGATTTATGACGACTGACTAATTGAACAAATCAAATTAGCCCTAGCCCGGCCGAGCATTTACGTTTGTCATCACTAAATCATCAAGTAGCCCAAAGACATCGCTTTTATCCTACTTGGGATAAAAGGAACGGATAAACTTTGATTCAATGCTCGCTTGCACTTACTCATCGAATCACACACAATAATATGTTTTATGACACCAAGTTACTAGTGCGTTTACATATTATCAATGTGCAACCGATTTGCAAGACACAACTCACACATCTCGGTTTCAAGAATATAAGATGTTATCGTCTCACCAATCACTCGTGATACAATCCATGGAGTGATCCAAGTGAGCGTGGGTTTGATCCAATGCTCAAA
Organism: Lactuca saligna; assembly: GCF_052625555.1. NCBI lineage: Eukaryota > Viridiplantae > Streptophyta > Magnoliopsida > Asterales > Asteraceae > Lactuca > Lactuca saligna. The sequence continues at coordinate 29,950,348 of NC_136422.1, forward strand.
TTCATATTCATAAGCACTGATGAACGTTGCAGCAAACATTTGCTTATGTATAACACTCTTTAGACAATCCACACACCAATTCATGACAGTCTTCCATCATACCTACTTCCAACATATGAACGACTGTGGCCCGTTTGAATAATTTGACTACTCTTAACCAATTAAATTATTCAGGAAGTCAAAACATGCAAAGTGAAACACAAGAATAATACTAATCCCATATGGCCTCAAACCTTTGAGTATAAATAAAACACCTTTTATTTATCACTATATCGACTACTCATTATTTGTCGTTTCGGGTAATCAACTTCTTACTTGAATTATTACACTTGTCCCATGCTCTTTCGCATGCACACAATGTTTACCTATGGTTCTTACTTTGTGAAATAGATCAAATTGAACACATTTCCAATCATTCTCATTTTACAACTCCAAATCCTTTTTTCATATGTGAAAGAACATCAAATTCTTGCTACTTATAGAATATGCTAGATTCTAACATTTTATGCAATGATCCTTTCATAATGTCACTGCACCAAAGTCACAAAGACTATTGCCAATGATATTACAAAGTCTTCTATCGGAGATTGTTACAATACAATTCCTTAGATATGATGTCTCTCACTCAAAGTACATTCCTTTGAACATCCTTTTGCAAAAAAAAAAAAATTCTAATCTAGACATAGATTTTCAATATTCAATTCCCAATATGGAAAACTTTCCATACTTAACATATGACAACTCATTCTCAATAGAATCTTATCTATATAATAATGTCGATATGGTCCATCCAATACTATACTTCCAACTACTCACAAGCAACCAATCCTAGGCGAACTTTGGATTGTCCTTTGATATTTGTTTAATTATTTTGGTCAAAAACCGATTCTAGTCATTTTTCCCTCTAAATGCGCTAAACATTTGGAAAATTTTAGAATGGTCAAATATTATAGCATTTGCAATCGATCCTGTACCTGAAGCGTATGGGACACGATGCAAAATGTCTTACATAAAGATTTGATACTTTATCAATCTTTTGCCATAATGTTTTATTTGCTATGTTCTCAAAATTCAAATTGTGAAGAGGAATGCCGTAATCATAATCGAAATTTTAAGAACACACTATGTACTTTTGACTAAATTTATTAATATTCTACAACCTAAGCCTTTAGATTTAAAATGAAGCATAATATTCTCTCCCTTAATTATAGCAAAACAACTATTGCATCCTTACAACTTTGCAAAGAATGACTCTTGTTTTCTATAATTAATATTGCCAACTTGCAATACTTTCCTTAATAATCATACAATCATAACATTTATGCTCCCACTATCATGATAATTATTATAAAAACATAACACTTATTCTCCCACTAGCTTCGACATGTATTCATAAACATCTTAACTTTCAGAAAAACAATACCTATTGAATTTCTTAAGTCCATGTTTCTAATACTTAGTGCTTTGATAATCTTTTATCAAAGCTTCTTGAACTTATACACCTTTGCCTTAGATAGTTCATATGTGTGTCTAAACAATTAAGACTAATTGCCAAACCTTACAACTCAAATCATGGAAAGGGATACCGTAACCATAATCGAATTTGAGAATGCAATTTTACAATCACTATCTTTTTAAAATCTTTCTTAGTGAAAGCATTTCCTCACAATCATTTTCATGAAGGAGGAAATCTTATGACACCTAATCCAACAACTATGGCCTGTGAATAGGTATTGATTCAACTATCTTCCTATAGGTGGTTGGAAGTGAGTTGAAGCTGGTAGAGTTCTTCATTGCTACAGTGGTTATCTACTCGTATATCGAGGTGAGTTTCGCCTTACTATACATGTGGGTCGAAGGCAAAATTACCGGCCTACTAGTTTTGGTTATCTGTTAGTAGAGGCATATCTTAGGGATTATATAGTCATGTAGGATAGAATTGAGGACTTTTGATCTAAGCTCTCTTACATGTTCCTTGTTTGGTTGTGGTTCCAAAGTAGGATCACCTGTCCAGGTGACTATCTCACCTGTGAGTACATTCAGACATACGATCCTTGGATTGTTGATATTTAGTATTTTGTTATGCTATAGTAATCTGGTAGATCTGTGTTCTGGTATCGAGTATGTTTCTATGCTGTAGTGATCTGTTAGACCTGTGTTCTAGTGTCGAGTATGCTGCTTGCTGTAATAACCTATAAAATTGTATGTGTTTTTCTGATTACATGGTACGACCCGATGCCAGGTAGGGCTTGATGAGTATATTGTATGCTAGTTATATGTATGTGTTTTTTATGATTACCGGGTACAATCGGATGTCGGGCAGGGCCTGAAGGCTAGCCTCTATGCTATTTATATCTGTGATTACGACATGTGTTGTGTGTTTATATGTTTATACCAGGCGGGGCCCAGTGACAGACGGAGCCTGATGACTGACATATCTATATACCGAGCGGGACTCGATGTCGGGCGGGGCCTGATGCCAGACGGTGCCTGATGCGTGGCGGGGCCCGATGCCAGACAAGGTTTGATTTCGGGCGAGTCCGATGACGGGCGACGCCCATTATATGTTGATATGTATGGTAGGTGGTATTTTGGGGGAAACTTACTAAGCTTTATGCTTATCCAGTTGCTTATTGTTTCAGGTATCATTGGAGTCTAAGGGAAAGCAAAGGCGGGACGGTACACATGCATCAACAACATTGAGGATTCCACGTTTTCTATATAACTCTGATTTTGAACAAATGTAATTTGGAATAAACAGATTTCTTAATAATGGATTTATAAATTGGAAAGTTTTCATCTTAATAAAAATGAAAAATTTTTGGTTGTGAAAAATGGGACGTTACAATACTACTAGGTCTGGTCGTAACTGATGAAAAAACATTTAAATAGTGACCCATCCCCTTGTAATTGAGGGACGTCAAACAAATATCCAAACAGGGTGCTACTAAAAATTTCCTGTCCCACACCACACAATACTTCAAATATACTTGTCATATGTTACATTCCGATCCTTTTAGATTTACAGCAGCGTTAACATTTAAATTTCTAGAATAATGCTGAAAAACAACATGTAAGAAGGTTAAAAAACATTAAAGGATAAAAAATTGTAAAAAACACTATACTAAATAATAATAAAAGTATATAGTAAAAAAACTATACTATATAATAAAAAACCTGTCAAAAAAACATATTATTATAAGACTAAACTTCAAATTTGGTCCATGTGGTTATCAAAAAAATGTAGATAAAGTCCAAAATCTTTTCAACTTGCACTATCGGTCCAAAATCAAATTTTTTTTGTGGATATGGTCCCTGTTAAACTTAAAATGATGATTATACCCTTTTAATTTGTTTTTCACATTTTTTGTGTTTTCCTAATATCAGATAATTAAAAATAAATAAAAACACCTACCAACACCATGCCATCCCACATTCTCTCTCTCTCTCTCTCTCTCTCTCTCTCTCTCTCTCCCCCCCCATGGATGAAGCTTAAACCACTCCATTCACAGCCTCATCCCTTCTCCACATCCAAACCCAAAAACCACCCATCACTACCACTTCCCAAATCAACCACCAGTCACCACCGGAGACACTCAAGAACACAACCATCGACCTTCACCTCTTTCAACCATCTTCAACCTCAACTGTAATCCCACCATTACAGCTTAACGTTAACCACAAAAAACCCACCCTTATTCCTCCTTTTTACTGTAACTATAACGCACCAAAAACATAACCAATACAATCACTATCAGCCACCTTATACCTTTGTTAACCACCAAAAATCAGTTTTATCGAACCAAGGATGGAAAAAGAAAAAAATCTAGTGATTAATCGATCTAGAGAAGAAGAAAGGCTGATAATCAATTTTTGAGAAAGTAAAAGGAACGTTGGGAGAGGTTGCATTTTTTTTGTGTAGTCGATTTTTAGACAAAAAAGAAGGAATGTAGCGTAGAGCAGCGATAAATTTTGAGGAAGAAAAAGGAGGTTGTGTTTCATGGAGGGGTACCGATTGAGTGTGAATCGGTTTTTAGAATAAAGGAACGAGAGCAAGAAGGTCGATTTCTGTTGCTGGACGAGAAAGGGGGTTGCGTATCTCCATTATCACCCTTTTCTCCGGCCACCATTGCCTCCATCAATGGCATCCTCGTTGTCTTTGTTCCTCTGCATCTCCGGCGGTAGCATAGTTGCTGCCTTCTATTGTTTTCCCTCAATTGATCTTTATCTCTTGTCTCATTCAATCGCTTGTCCCTATTTTCTTTCCATCTTCAATCCATCAACAAAAAGGATGGGAGAAAGAAGGGTTTGGAGGTGGGTCACGATGCAGGAGAGATTGAGAGCTGAGGGAAGGAGAGATATACCTAGGTTTAGTGTGCATTGTGGGGGACGTTTCCAATGGGAGGGAAAAATAAGGGGTGTGGTTTGGAGAAGACGATGAATATGAGTTATGTGTGTGTATGTGCTTAAGAGAGATAGAGGGAGGGTAGGAGAGAAGGGGTGGGGGTAGGGTGCGTATTTCTTATTTTTTTAATTATCAAAATATTAAAATAAAGGCTGAAACATAAAAAAAAGTAAAAAACAAATTAAAAGGGTATAATAGTCATTTTAAGTTTGATATGGACTATATCCACAAAAAAGATCCAATTTTGGACCAATGGTGCAAATTGAAAAGATTTTGGACTCTATCCACGTTTTTTTGATAACCACAGGGACCAAATTTGCAGTTTTATCTTATTATAATAACATGACGATTACAATCACAAAATAATTCGAAAGTCTATTTATAACAACATCCAAATTGTAACATATAAACTATATTTCTATATATAACCATATTTATACTATCAATAGTTAAATTAATATTTTTTTGATAAAATATATGTACAACCTCAAAATACAAAGGTACAACATCATAGAGCAACAATAATCATTTTTATATCAAAAAATTATATTATTACAACATACTAACACATTTATATAACATATTAACACAAAAGTACCAAATATACAACCTCACAAAGCACGATTTATGTATTATGCGCTTGTACAGTCATAGATCAAATTTATAAATGCTATCAAAACTTCAATGCTACTTTTAAAATCTAGTAAATATCAAATATAACACAAAACTTCAATGCTACTTTTAAGTTTGATATGGACTATATCCACAAAAAAGATCCAATTTTGGACCAATGGTGCAAATTGAAAAGATTTTGGACTCTATCCACGTTTTTTTGATAACCACAGGGACCAAATTTGCAGTTTTATCTTATTATAATAACATGCGATTACAATCACAAAATAATTCGAAAGTCTATTTATAACAATATCCAAATTGTAACATATAAACGATATTTCTATATATAACCATATTTATACTATCAATAGTTAAATTAATATTTTTTTGATAAAATATATGTACAACCTCAAAATACAAAGGTACAACATCATAGAGCAACAATAATCATTTTTATATCAAAAAATTATATTATTACAACATACTAACACATTTATATAACATATTAACACAAAAATACCAAATATACAACCTCACAAAGCACGATTTATGTATTATGCGCTTGTACAATCATAGATCAAATTTATAAATGCTATCAAAACTTCAATGCTACTTTTAAAATCTAGTAAATATCAAATATAGCACACAGATCCAAAAAATTGGATGAGAAACACCTGAAATCTACTAATATTTTCGTTTTTTTTTTCAAATTTTTTCCCAACAAATCGTAAATAAATAAAGTCTAAAATTGATAAATCATGATTAAAATACAAAATGGGTAAAGATTTTATCATATTATTGGTATTGTTAATGAAATCATCCATTGCTTCCGGATATAGAGAGAAACTTCAAAGAAAAAAGTGTGAAAAACGAAACAACAAAAAAAAAGAAAAAGAAAAAAGAGCGTATTTATACTTGGAAAAAATTAAATTAGAGATGACATAAATAAATCGCAAATGGCTTGCAAAAATTCTTGATGGGCTTAATTCATCTACAATTTTCATGGCTAAAATTGTAATTTGAGTTTTTTTTTTTTTTTTTTTTTTTGCTATTTTTTGCTATTTTTTCACAGTAATTAATGGATTAGACTATATTTATATATAATTTTAGAATTTTAAAAATATTATTTTGGCTTCATTAATTAATCCTATTAAACGAAGTAGATACAAGCTCGACAAAAAGGCAACAAAAACATCACCTAATTGGATTGTTTTTTTGTTTATTTAATTTGTATTTACTATATTGTTGTGATATTAACAATTTAAATATTATTTTCGGAAAATGAATTAACTAAAAAAAATTAAAAAAATTAAAAAAAAATAAAAATAAATAAATAAATGCGTCTCACGGTCTCACAAAATATAGGTGGTTTCAAATGAACCTAACCCTATATATATATATATATATATATATATATATATATATATATATATATATATATATATATATATATATATATATATATATAATTCTTTTCTTTTCCTTACACAAATAGTGCAAGAAATCGAACTTGAATCTATAGTTGAAAAATGGAGCTGGGTAGTATTCTTGATGTTCTTGACAAGAAAACCATTTTGGTCACAGGTGCTACTGGTTTTCTGGCAAAAAGTAAAGTCTCTGGTTGTCTCTTTAACATTGATTTATATGTAATACACAAGGTCAAAAAATAACTTCATGCCTATGTTCATAACATTTCATATCAATTATTGCATTTCTAACTTGTAAGAGTTGTTGTCTACATCAAGAAACACCTGTTCTATTTAATCGATTCATGAAGTACACTTCTATACTTCTTATTAGTAAATATCTATTCTATATGTATATTCAATATGGATATGTTATAATTATATGTATCATTATAGTTTTTGTGGAGAAGATACTTAGAGTTCAACCAAATGTGAAGAAGCTATATCTTCTTGTCAGAGCAACTGATATCAAGTCTGCCTTACGACGCTTCCAAACCGAGGTATTGTTCATCTCGTTACACACTTAATCTATAAGTTAAAATTATCTTCCTTCGTAATTCTTGTCAAGAGCCAATAAGACACTTATGCATCATAGGCAGTAGAAAAGGATTTGTTTAAAGTCTTGAAAGAGAAGTACCATACAAACCTGCAAAACTTTCTCTCTGAAAAGGTAATTCTAGTTCCGGGAGACATAACATGTGAGAACTTAGGAGTAAAAGAATCATTCCTGAAAGAGGACATGTGGAGAGATGTTGAAGTTATTGTTAATACAGCTGCATCCACTAACTTTCGTGAAAGGTATAAAATTTTATATATTTGACTTCATCTACCTCTGTTTCACTTCAACTAATTATGCTGATTTGGATTGTTGTAGATATGATGTTGCCCTAGATCTTAACACATTTGGCGCTAAATCCGTTTTGGACTTCGCTAAGAAATGTATCAACATCAAGTTGATGCTTCATGTGTCCACAGGTTGACGTCATACATAACTTCCTAATTATTGTTAACAACGATTAAGTTGGTTATATATTTTCAAACCACATTATATTTGGTTTTAATTTCAATTTGATTTTCATTGAATGAGTAAACATAACAAATTTTTTATGTTAGTCTATCTTAAAAAATATTTTCTACGAAGCAAAATTACACATATAATGTGTTTAATTTTGTGTCTTGGATAATTTTTCATTTTAATTTAATTATAAAACATATTGCAACCTATTAATAAGCAGATTTAGTTGTTAAGCATTTATTTATATAAACCCGTTTAATTTAAGTTATATTTTATTTTATAACCAATTAAATGCGTCAAATATTTCTAAAGTCTAACAAATAAATATTAAAAACTTAAAGTATGTTTAATTTTCTAATAAAAGTTAATTGCTTCTTTGAAATATATAGTTTTTATTTTTATTTTTTATTGTTGTTTAATTAATATATTATATTCTTATTAAATTAAAGAGAAATGACACATACTATGAGGTTTCTAAGGTTTACCTTTTTAGTTCCTAAACTATTTTGATGACTTCACGAGGGAACCAAGTCCTTTTTGTCAGGTTGATTAAATCATTTTGGCCAAAGTGAATGGGTCACCCGGTTACCTCTTTGCCACATTGGCATTTGTTGACCAATTCCCCTAAACTGACTTTGAATTTTTCCAATTTGTTGACCAAACTTGCCACATCACCAACTCTGCTCTATTTGAGTTCTTTAATTTGGAGAGTTCAAGGAGGCTTCTTTGATGACGGTGCTTTTGACTAGCCCTCACTCCATCAAACCCTATTCATTGCAAAATCAAATCTCAAGGAAATTAGACCATGTTCTCGTTTGTCTCATGTGTCTAGCAGAAAATGTGAAAGGAAAAGGGCCAAGGCGGATCAACGACTTAAGAGGGGGTGTTTGTCTTTGAAGTTGACCGGTAAGGTGGAGGGTTGGATAAAAATCAATTTTCGGAGATCAAGCTTTTAAATCAACGTTGTAGAGACTGAAAATGGTAGCAATAGCCGTAGGGCAATCCCAAGTGGGAGTAGTAACTTAGAGCCTGCAACTCCAACAAAATCAACAGAAAAGATGGAAATAGAGTCTAAAAAGTCAAACCAAAAATCGTTGGTGATAAAATAGACATTGAAGATACATTCGATCCCCAAAAGAGTTTATCGGGTCAAGGAACTTCAAAAAACAACTCGGTATCTGGTAAATTAAGTGACGGAGTTAGCAGCATTACAATAACAAATGGAGTAGTAAAATGAATGAAATAATGGATCTTGTTGAGAGTGGTAAGATCAATATGTGTAGAGGAAGCACAAGCACCAATGTAAGTGATGAAAGCAGCTGTAGCGGTTTAAGCATCAATATGAGCAAACCTCATAAATCAAGCGATTCAAGATGGGAAGCCATCCATACCGTTAGATCAAAAGACGGGGTTTCTGGTGACCTCTAGATTGTTGCCTTTCAGTCCGACCAGCAAGAATACGAAGGGGAAAGAGGCAGATCGGTGATGGGAAGGCTGCAAAGATCGACAGAAGGAGGTGGCGAGCTCGATTTCCGGTGGCCTTCAACTTCGATTAGGCCATCATCATGGCCGATATGGTGTTTGAGGGTAGAAGCAGCTCACACATGGGTGTTTGTGGTGTGTTGCTCGGCAGGAGGAAGAAGGGAAGGGCCCAAGTTTTGGGTACGTGGCACTCAAACTGGTTATAGCAAGTCAAGAGGACTAAAAAGACAGGTAGACCACAAGTTTGTTCCCTCATAAAGTCACTTAAAAAGTTAAGTGACTAAAAAAGTTAACCCTAAAAAGTCTATAGGGCGTATATGTCATTTTCCCTAAATTTAAAGAGGGATAAGCAAAATACTAAGTATGTTTACGAGTTTCTTTTTTTTAGCTTTATATGTTTAAGAGTAAATTCTGTGTACGGTCCCTATGGTTTGAACTAATCTGTGTACTTTGTTTTTAATATTTTTTAATCCAAACCATCCTTAAGATGTAATTTTGTTGCACATTTAGTCATGTCCGATCTACAAAAATACTATTTTACCATTATTTGATTTTTTATATTTTAAATCAATATAAATAATTATTTTTATTATGATAAAGCCCCACTATAACTTTTTTTATCACCTCAAGTCAAATATATATAACCTAACCTCTTTATTCATTTACCGAAACCCTCTCCCACCTTCTTCCTTTCTCTCTGTTGATGGAGCTCCTGTTGGAGCCGAGGATGCCACCAACATGTGCCATTCCATCTATTTTCATCGGGTTAAAACCACCGTTGTACTCAACTTTCTTCTCTCTCACCATTCATGCCTCCCTGAACCACGTCAATATATCGATGCGTTATTAGGTGAAAAGTTTTGGCCACTGTTGCCATCTCAGACAAAAAGTTTTGACCACTGATCTGGTTTCTTTGGTAAAGCTGAAGTAGAATGTCACCCAGTTATACTCTTTAGTTTCTCCGATGATTTTCCTCAGGTTTGGTTTCTAGTTTATTTTTTATTAAAATTCGGTAGGGTTTGATTTTTCGATGTTACGTTGTTTAGATTTGCTTTTCTTATTATCGAATTTGATTTCCTTCAAATTTACTTTAGACATGATAGTGATTTTCTTCATATATGGTTCCTGATACATTTTCCTATGATTTACTTTTAATTTGCTTTGTATAAAGGGTATGGTGGTTTTCCGGTAGTCTTGTTAGAGAAGGTAAAGGGAGTGATTGTTCATCGGACGTTGATATCACATCCGTAGATTTGGGCTAGTCAATTAAGATATAATAGGTGTTAAAAATGATTTTTTATAGAAGATTATCTAGGATAAACAATCTTAACCAAAGTAGGAGTTAGTGTCAACAATTAGAACCTATTTGACGTAATAAAGAAAAATTATATGAATATTATGTGTTTCATGAATATTTTAACACAATAAATTAGAAAAAAACCATTTGAATCATCCGTAAATCGTAAAAAAAGTATATATATATATATATATATATATATATATATATATATATATATATATATATATAGAAAGTTACGTTGTCCCGATTCTAAAAATATAAATTTCGTCGAAATCCGAATACGTATGAATTAGATATGATTTTTATAAGATATAAAAATCAACTGCACATAAAGAATGTGTCACGTAAAAAGTTACGAAGAGAATAGTTGACTTTTAGCTAATGTCACCAAAAAGAAAATTGTAGTACTCCTTAAAATATGAATTTTGAGAAAAAGAAAGTAAAAAACGAAGTTTGTACTAGAGAATTATGGTTTTAGTAAAATCATTTAATTTTATAAAAATATAGACGAAAAATAAAGTCTAAATTAGCCGACGAAGTTTAAACGAAATTATAATAGCATATTTACGTATTAAAATAAAGTATAAATCATATACACGTATACATATATATACATATGTATATATCACTAGAAATGTATCGACGATGCGGTCGTTATAAGACTAGTGTTGAGTACTTTCGATATTAGTTTAGTACAAGTATCGTTAAATATATTTAAAATAATATTATAAAGTGGTGTTTAGTCGTTGAAATAACTATAAGGTCATTAAGTAACTATGGGGGTTAGTTTTTGTGTTAATTCCATTACTATAAATAAGAGCCTCTAGGGTCTCATATTTCTTGCATCATTCTCTTGATTCAAGAGTCTTTCTCTTCTTATCCCATCCGAGCATTTCGGTCCCTCGTGATTCGAATTCCCTTTCTTTAGTTTTAGTGTAGTAAGGTGAGGGCTGAAGCACTACAAGAATCTTTTTAGAAAGATTCAACGACGAAGTTCCACCCGCGCAAAGTCTGGTTTCTCGCTAAACCACCTGTAAGTAGAGTTATGCATATCGTGCATTAAGTACAACTTATTTTTAAGTTTATTATCGTTATTATGGGTCTATAAACAATATATACGCTAAGTATTATAAAATATAAAGTGTTATTATAACTACTCGCGGTACGGGAAATCTGGTTTGAAGAGCCGCATAGGGTTGTTGGATTTCAGAACAGCTTTTATGCCAAAATGGTCCTGCTCTCTGGTGTTTCATGCCTAGCCCCTGTCTATACATAGTAGTTGAAAAGTATTGTTTAATATTTATAAAACAATATCGCTTGTGTAACATCCTAAGAATCTAGGGTAAAATTTTCATTTTTAATATAACTAAAACACTATTATAACTTTGTTTACACATTGAATTTTTTTTAAATAAAACATTTATCAGATTTCATTCCCAAAAATCACATATTGCGAAAAACATAGGTGCATATGTTGTGATCGTCTCGAGCTCTTTTTCTGAAAACTAGAGGTACCTGAAACCAAAACTGAAAACTGTAAGCACGAAGCTTAGTGAGTTTCCCAAATACCACATACCATACATATCAACTGATCCATACATGCCATACATAACCGTGAGCGATACATACCATTCATATATCATAATCAATAAGGTGCTATGTGTCGCACATAATCTTGTCATTATACCACATGCCGTCTCGTGGTCTTTCTTGCCAAGCCGGGGGCCACCCCTTTGGTCTTACAGACAAGTGGTAAGATCCACCTCCTGGTCTTCCATGCAAGCATCACAAAGACAACTAGTATACATAGTACTCTACTTAGCTAATTAGCATATAGTGTGCCAGGAGCCACCTCCTGGTCTTTCATACATAATGTCTAGGGCTAATCCCCGGGTCTTCGTACAATACATAAACCAAATGGGCCAACATTAGAGCCTTCGACTGATACAAACAGTGAGGAGACTCACCTTGAATGCTATAACTTGTTGCCCAAAATCCTTAACTGTTGCCCTGACAATTCCTCGAGCTATCGATACTAAAATATCACCCAATTAGCAATTGGGTCCCGAACTATGATCCATAATCTATTCTTGGGGTGAAATGACCATTTCACCCTTAACCTATCAAGGCCCAAATTGTAAATCCATAAAAGCCCATTAATGGCCCAATTTTCCAAAATGGGTCCAAACCCTTACATGGAACTACCCTTTAGAACCCATTCTGTACTTTATAACCCTCTAGGGGTCAACCTTGGTCAAGTCAAGTCAAGGTCAAAGTCAACATCCAATTCGAGGTTAAGTCAACGCTTCGGGTTGACTAAACTCATCGAGTTGTCCTTTAACTCGATGGGTTCCCATAAACCATAGAATCGTGATACTATGAATCAACTTGTTGAGTTCTTTCCTTTTCAACAGAATCAGGACATACGTACATCAACTCGCTGATTTCCTTTGTGAACTCGTCGAGTTCTTCAGTCTATTAACCATTCTTAATGCATTAAGCCATTATTCTTTAGTTCTGAACCCTATACTCTAGATCTCAATTGGAAATGTCTCTAGAAGGGTAAAGTTTCCAACTTTACATGTTAATATGTTTCCTAAAGAGAGTAAGCCCAAACCCTAACTCCAAAAGGATTAAATCCAAATCCAAAAATCCTCAAAACTTCAAGATAGGGCATAAGAACACAGTTCTGGACCTTAGGTACTAGAAGGACACCTAAAGTCTTAAAGTTTATCCACATGCATGACCATTTGGAGTTTGAAAGGTCAAAAAAAGAGCTTAGAGGTGGCATGGGGCTCCTAGGGCTACAAAGTTGGCACCTTTATGCCATGAGAGCCCCTCAAGACCCTAGATCTAAAGTGTTTTCCATAAGGGACGTCCAACCCATCAACCACCATCTCCTTTGGACAAAACAAGCCAAAGAACCCTATACTGGAGATCTAGATGAGTATAAGACAAGGTCTAAGATTTATACTAGAAAAGTGTCATGGATTCTAGGTCTATATGCTCATTCTTGTGTCTCCAAGTTCTTCCTTCTTCCAATAGCTTCAACACTCACCAAAAACAATCAAAATGACTCAAAAACTCTCAAAATAGCTTTAAGGTTTCTAGATTTAGGGTTAGGGACTTGGAGGCTGGAAATGAGGCTAAACCCTAAGGTTTAAGTTATTTAAATAGGGTGCAAACTCCTGATTTTAGGGTTTCCCAAACCCCATCCAACTCGTCAAGTTGATCCTCCCCAACTCGCCGAGTTGGTCTTCTAAAAACACGCTGCCCAACTGTCCAACACATCGAGTTTCTTGCCCAAACTCGACGAGTTGACCTTTAGAAATCGGGGTTTTGCTTCCGAAATTGACCTTCTAGATTTCGGATATTACAACTCTTGCCTACTTAAACTAGAATTCATCCTTCAATTTTTCTACAATCACCTACCCCGACTATAGCTCCCACGCCATTCCCGGGGCCGTCACTATCTGCCATGAAACAACTGATGTTTCCTACGTGTACTGACACCCACCATCCTAGGGGTACAACCATCCCTACATTGTCAATGGCATTCCCAAGGCAACCAAACCCAAATCAAAACCTTTTCCCAAAGATACAATCAACCTTCAACCCTTGCAAACCACCTCTACCTCCTGATACTGTAAATTTACAATGATCTAACTCCCTGACAGACCGCCCATGCTGAAATAACCCATGCCATCTCTCAACGAATAACTAACCAATCATAACCCTTCCGACTCTAATCATACAATGACACATCCCAATCTACTAAAACCATCCTCAAAGTACTTCTTCAAGCGTGGTGAAGAACGAGTCCTCATTTTCTAAAATAAAACCAATCCTACTTAACCTGAAGTTCGAAGCCTAAATCTCAGTGGCATGACCCCCTGACAAATCTATCACCAAACCAGCCTAATAGAGTTTCACATCAAACAATTTGCTTCCAACCCCTGATCACATTGCTATTTCGGATGGAGAAAATTCCCTGCCCATATACCACTACAACACACTTATACTCAACAGGAGGCTCAGATAATCCTTCGAGTAAATGATTTATCCCTACAACGGTTAGAACCAGACGAGACCTACACAACAGGGTCAAATCAATTACTCTAAGATTATTTAATCCAACTGCAAGTGACTTATCACCTTCCTTTCTGTAAGATCCGCTACACCAAATCCCAAACCACTGCCGCTATCCGGAATACCGAATTCCTACCCGGTTGCTGAGCCAAGAGCAACCTCACAGTCGCTCCATGCGACTTCCGAAGAGAAGTTTGGCTATCGAAATCTGCTCTAATCATATTTCCACTCATGGATCCATTATTACTTCTGATTCTCCTAATCATAACAGTCCGACTACCCGTCGCCACCAAATCTACTATGAAAAGTGAATGCTACCAGAACCTCTGTAGTCTTACATCTCGTCTGGTCTCCAATGACCTACCGTTCTTGAATCCGATCATACTGTGGCCTAATCACATTCGTGAGGGATGAGCCACCGTGGTTTAAACCATTTGAAGGAATCCGTGAGTGAGATACAAATCTAACACATTCTCACAGTCGAATAGGGATCAATGAATGCTACAGGTCGTAGTCTTACAACACTCCCATACTAACTGACCACTAGTGAATGCTACGGGCCACCACACATACTTACTATACAACTATACTAATGGCTAACTAACGAATGCTACGGGCAACCCCGCAGTCTTACAATGTTTCTACTTTATCAGCCAACTAGTGAATGCTATGGGTCACCCTGCAGTCTTACAACACTTCTACTTTACCTACTAACTAGTAAATGCTACTGGCACCCCATAGTCTTACAACACTTCTACACAAACTGCTAAATAGAAAATTCTACAGGCCACCCCCACAGTCTTACAACACTTCTACACTATCTGCTGACTAATGTTATGGGCTACTCCGCAGTCTTACCATATTTCCTATGCTATCTGCCCGCTGGTGAATGTTACGGCTATCCTGCAGTCTTAAAACACTTTCCATGTTGTATGGCCACTAGTGAATGCTACGGCTATCCCGTAGTCTTACAACACTTTCCATGCTGTATGGCTGCTGGTGAATGTTACAACTATCCATCAGTCTTACAACACATTCCATGCTGACCATGCGCTTACCTTTGATTACCAATCCAAACACACCTAGAGTCGAGCACACATATTGTCTAACATCCCAAACTGAACTTATATCTGGAATCCTTGAACTGATTCCTTAAAGCCTGCTATCAAACATTCTGAGAACCCGATCTCATTATTGGCAAGTTTTCCAAACTACCAACATACACTATCCTCAATCCATACAACCGCTTGGGCCATCTTTCTTTCTGAAAAGGATGCGAAACTTATCCCAGTTTCAAAACCACTTCTGCTTCTGAATCCACTGGACGATTCTCCCCCACTTTGATTCGACTAAATCATCAAACACATGAGAACTTGAGGATCCCCATTATTTCTTGCCTTATAGCGATTGACTTGATGACTACCCACGCTTAACCATTCCAGTGATCCATCTCTAGTCAAACTTAAAAGACCATACAACCGCTAAAGACTAGATTAATAGTTTTTGCATCTTAGCCACTCTAATAACCCCAACCACTTTGAAATGATACTACCCTAAAATCTTGCAGTCCTAATGACAGATGCTCAAATCAAAACTTCTGCGATAGACCACTTCCCTTGGCGTTCCCAACAAATTAACCTGACCACAATGGCTGAAGCCACTGAATCCTAACGATGTTGAATAATCATCCTGTGGACCCTTGACCAGAAACCTTCACATAATGTCCTTGAACCGACCTCGATTATGAGCCGAGATAATGCTGAACACCCCGAATCAACAAAAGGGAAACGACCTTACACTAACCAATAATAATTCATGGTATGCAATTGACATATGACAATATTTGAAAATATAACTCATATATGAGCAAGGAAATGAATCGGATATATGGTTTACCCAAATTGATGGAAAATTCCAACAACCATATTCATAGATATAAATAACTCGAAAAAAGGAAAAATATACATATCTGCAGAACTCTCTGTTGGGGCTCCTACCCTACCTTCTTGGCCATCGGTAATCCTCAATGTAGCCAGAGCAGGAGCGCTCACTACTCCTCCCCTCAACGTCGGACAGTCGGCCTTCTTATGGCCCACTCGATCGTAGTGAAAGCATAAAAGGTTTCCCCCTAAGGACAATCACTGCTGACATGACCAACCCTGCCACTCTTGTAGCAGCCCAAACCCTCGGATCGACAAACTACATCGTGTAGTTTCCCGCACATGGTACACTGACTTCGGTCCTACTAGCCTCTCGAATGTTGGTCACAAGTCTTGGGTCTCTTTCTGGGACCCTCAAAATATACACCTGCTCCGACCTCCTCTTCTCAATGTGCTGCAAATCAATCTCCCGCTCTCGAGATCTAGAGATCATATCATTTAGGGTCTCGCACCTTGAAATACTCATGAACTTCCTGATGTCATCCCACAACATATTGTGATACCTCACTTTCTTCATCTCCTCGTCTTCTACAAATTGCGGTACCAATAAAGCACTCTCTCGGAACATGGCAGTGATCTCTGCTACACTCTCAGTAGTCTGTCGGAGATCCAGAAACTCTCACGCCAAATACTGCACCTCAATTGCCGGTGCAAACTCAGCTCGGAATCTGGTCGAGAAGTCATCCCATGACATATCATCGACTGCATCATCACCCAACTCATTACTTATCTCCTCGCACTAATCACGCGCCCAATCCTTCAACAGGAAGGAAGCAAATCTGACCTTCGCCTCCTCGGGGCAGAAAATCATCTTGAACGCGTTAGTCATATCTACTAACCACCTCCTACTGACAATGGGTTCCCTCTCCGCATGAAATGCAGGAGCTCCACAAGCACAAAACTCTTGGAAAGTCAGTGTGTGAGGTCCAATGATAACCATAATCTTTGTACAGAACATGCCCAAGCGCTCATCCACTATCTCCGAAACACAACGAGAGATCTATGATGAAATGAACTCCTGCAACTGCTCTCTAATCGGCTCTGCACCTGCACCTGATCCATAATTTAAACCTGAACCACCTCCCTGAAAGCTCATCTCCAAAATGAAATATAATCAAGCCAACAGTCAGAACCTGCCCAAGAATCCACCTCTCATAAGTTTCTTAGATTCTACAAGACTCTCACCAATTCGAGTATTGATCCTGTGCTTTCAGTAGTACGGTCCTAATACTAACTTCCAATCCTATCCATACTTTGCTTAGCAGTCCTCTTGAATCCTCTAAGTCACTTCTTCAAACTGTTATGCCAGTACTCACTAAAACCATACTACTAACCCACTGCAGCATATCCTAGGCTTTCATAGGTTCCCAAACCGACCCGGTCCTCAGCTGTTGAAGGATTCTGATTAATGTCAACTAGCTACCTCATGAATATAGCGACATACAACAGAGATCAGATAATCCTTCGAGTAAAAGACTCAAACCTAGAACGGTTGGACTCAGACAAGAGTTGCACAATAGGGTCAAATCCACTACTCTGAGATTATCCAGGCTATGCCTTATGTGACTTAGCATATTCACTTAGTAGCTAACTCACATTGCTAAGAGTCCCATAAAGCACAAAGAAAGTAGCATTTGGACAATGGAAAACTAACCAACATACTCCAATCAAACCATTATATCCTCTAATCAGGAATCTATACTAGCATGGAATTTAAAGGCTCATACAATCATGCATAACCTAAACAGGCTGTCCTACTACTAGCTGATCAGTTCTAGCATGCAAATCTACAAGCTCATATAAGTATACAAAGGCATCTCTCCTAGATCCTTAGTTCTAATCTAGCATGCGAATAACATAATCATATCATATCACATAACAAACATGTATTGGTATTTTGGGAACAACTTACTTGAGCTCGATCGATTAAATGCACCACACCTTTTTCTCTTTTGAAAACCCATTTTTATGAAACTGAATTTTCTTTTGAAAATTATCATACCAAGTCATCAGTTTGAGTTCAGGCACACCCGAGAGTATGCCCGAATCCCTCAACCCAAGGCTATGATACCAACTTGTAACATCCCAAAATCCAGGGTAAAATTTTCATTTTTAATATAACTAAAACACTATTATAACTTTGTTCACACATTAAAAATCATTTTAAATAAAACATTTATTAGAGTTCATTCCCAGAAATCACATATTGCAGAAAACGTAGGTGCATGCGTTGCGATCTTCCTGAGCTCCTTTTTTGAAAACTGGAGGTACTTGAAACCAAAACTGAAAACCGTAATCACGAAGCTTAGTGAGTTCCCCAAATACTACATAGCATATATATATATATATATATATATATATATATATATATATAAAGTGATCCATACATTCCATACATAATCGTGAGCTATACATACCATTCATATATCATAATAATTAAAGGTGCTATGTGTCGTACATAGTCTTGCCATTATGCCACGTGCCACCTCGTGGTCCTTCTTGCCAAGTTGGAAGCCACCCCCTGGGTCTTACAGATAAGTGCTAAGAGCCACCTCTTAGTCTTCCATGCAAGCATCACAAAGAAAACTAGCATACGGACTATTTACTTAGCTAATTAGCATACATTGTGCTAGGAGCCACCTCCTAGTCTTTCATACATAATGCCTAGGGCTAACCCTCGGGTCTTCCTACAATACATAAACCAAATAGGCCAGCATAAGTGCCTTCGACCCATACAAACAATGAGGAGACTCACCTCGAATGTTGAAACTCACTTCCCGAAATCCTTAGCTGCTACCCTGAAAATTCCTCAAGCTATCCATACCAAAATATCACCCAATTAGCAATTGGGTCCCAAATTATGATCCATAATCCATACTTGGGGTGAAATGTGACATCCCCAAATTCACAGTCAATTTAAAATTTTTATTTATGGTTATTTGAACATAAGAGTATTCATTTTAAAGAATAATATTACAAAATTTGTTTCCAGAAAAACATAATAAATACATTATCAAAGCATTCCCAAAGAAATGTATTTTATTCATGTTAAAACACTGGGATGTAATCGTCAATACACAAATATAAGCATAAACAGACGTTACATTCTTTTACACTAGTGATTTACATCTCCTTTAATCTCTTAGTGTAATGCATCTTCACATCGATACCTATGATTCAAATGAACTGAGTGGGTCAGTTTGGGAAACCTGGTGACTACATAGGGTTTTTAATCCATAATAATAAAGTTATTAGGTTTCATCAGCAAACAATTAACCAAATTACTCATCCCCATTATCTTCTTTATTTCTTAAGGATCTACCCTAAGAATCATCTATCATTCACTCATCCATTCCTAAGGATTATCCTAAGGAATAGGCATGAAGTTCCATCGCTGCTAATGGCATAGCTGCCATTGTTATCTATTAGGTACAACTGTCAATATTATCATTTAGGCGCAACTGCTAGGATTATGACATTCCCTATTAGGTGCAGCTACCGATATTATCCTTTAGGAGCAGCTGTCAGGATTATGATATTCGTTATTAGGTGCAGCTTTCGGTATTATCCTTTAACCGCAACTGCTAGGATGTTTATAGTACATTGTAGTTCAAAAACATCTACAGGTTGATGCACAACTTCCAATGTTCATTTATATCATCTTTCATTTCTCATCATTCATCTACCCATCTTTACTCAATATCTTATAGGCATAAAATACATATACAGTTTAAATCAAATAAAACATGTATAGATCGTTCATCTAACATAGATATCAGGAACATAGATAATGAACATATATAGCATTTATTGTTATTAAATACTTCATATCTATGTGTAAGATGAAAGTAGCTATGCACTCAGCTGATATTCCAAGTCTAAATCTCAAATTGTAATTAATTCTGACAATAACTCCTCAAGAACTTATTATGTAAAATTCCCCCTTCCAAAATATTTTATAAATTTAATAAAATAGTTTGATTTAAAAACTCAAAATTTCTCTCTATTTATACTACTACCGAAGTTAGGATAAGATCAAAACAAAACTACTACGCGTCACTTAAATATTTCTTCCAATATGTTTCCTCCACCATTTGTCTCCACGTATGCCTTTTATTTAAATGAAATTTTACGATCACATATTTGAGCAATGCGTGTTATTTTTACTTAATAAAATACGTATGATCTTTAATAAAATATGTACGACCTTTCTTATATTTCTTCCACGTATGTTGGCTTGCAATTTACAAACTATAGTTATATTAATGATCCCTCGATTATTCTTGTATTAACACAATATATCCTTCAAGTTACACTATAGTCCGTTAACTATTTATTAATAAACTCATTATACCCTTTTAAATAAAATTTCATTCAAACTTATACTTAATAACAAACATCGTAAAATGTACCCGGTCAATTATTATTGAAAAACGGGTGTAACAGGAAAATTATTGTTTCACTACTTGGATTCACCCTTAAATGTATTTAGACCAAATACATCTTATATAGTTTGAGATTGTTACAATTTTCGTTAAGATTATTTATCCTAAATAATCATTTTACTTTTAACGTTTGTTTTAGCCATATTTATAAAGTTTTATTTTAAATAAATTTTTACACAAATATTATATTCACATAATATTTTTCAAATGTCCACGCATATAACATATAATCGAATAATTATTTTTCACTTATTCTTGAAAGGTTACAATTTTCAACTGACGTAAATACATATTTTATAGGATATGCCTAGCAAGAAATATGGGTGTTACAGTTATCTCCCCCTTAGGATGATTCCGTCCCGGAATCATTAACAAAATAGGGCTTGTATAATGACTTTGTACATTTCCTTTCTATCCTAGGTGGTAATTGTAACTCTTATGTCATTTTAAATGAGTATCTAACTCTAGGACTCCTTCACTGCTGGCGGTGCAAAATCTTGCACCCGCTCTTTATCGGATGTTGGACTTTCAATCGTAGACTTCAAGTTACAAAGTCGGTCCTCATTGGAGACTCATGCTTCTTCTTAAACATACTTAACTTAAGATAAAGTATTTACTTTGATTACCGTAACGGACCGTTGGGCCATGTTCTAATGACCTCTCATCGTATGATTCAACGCTTAGACTCAGGCCTTTTTAAGTCATATTCCAGAATGGATGATACCTTCCTTCATGTTCTAATGTGATATAACCACATTCTAGCATGTAGCACTTCTAGCTACAAGCTTCTTATACTAACGACGATCGCGATACTTTTATTGATCGCTTCGATTATCTTTTACTTCAATCTTTTGGGTGATATTTTGGTATGGATAGCTTGAGGAATTTTCAGGGTAGCAGCTAAGGATTTCGGGAAGTGAGTTTCAACATTCGAGGTGAGTCTCCTCATCATGCTTTTTTTCACAGCTTCCGGTTGTTTATTGTAGGTTTCTTTAAACACTTCAAATTTACCATCACCACATATATCCTCATTTTCCATAGGAATTGACGGTGAAATTTTAAGTTTTCTCCAGAATACATCTATTGATTCCAATGGAATACACTCACCTGCAATGAAATATCATTAATATATAAACAATCAATATATAACTTAAATTAAAAAAATAATTGACAAATGCACCCACCGGAGTTCAAGTATGTTGATAGCATGCAAGCACATGGTAAGCCACAACTATTTTGTAGTTTACAACCACAATTTGAAGAGTCAACTTGATGTACCCGTTGAAGTTCCTCTACAAGCATATCCAGAGCTTTAAGTGAAACATTACCCCGCAACAAATCGAAACACGAAAATTTGTGTTCGTGTTTGGAGACGATCATGCTCTTTTCAAAACTCTCATTTATCGCTGTAAGTTGAGACTTCACAAACCGATCAATAGCACCAACAAACTTGGCTAAAGAATAATTTTTTTCTTGTAAGTACTTCTTTAACGCTGAATGTTGGCCCTCAACTCTGCTGCTGGTTCGTTGTCCAAAGTTCAAATGTTTATCAATCCAAACAGAGACAAACATTTCCTTATACTTGTTTAACCAAACATCATCCAAATACTGTAAAACATCTGGAATCAAATAAATGTTATTTATGTATAAAAAACCTTCTAAATTTATAAACAAGTAGTTAAAAAATAAGTAGCATTGTACCTTGATGTTCTCTTAACATTGACTGCAGTTTTCTGTAGTTTTCAGTGTATGATGTCCATGTTGGAGACTCAACAAGTATACTCCACATAGCACGAAAGGATTTCCACTCAGCTTTCAATGGGATTAGCGCCTTACAATGCTTTCTAATATTTTCGGTAATGTGTCATCGACAAAGTAAGCGAGTTGCATAAGGGAAACTTGTTGGCATGCATTCACCAATGCCAATTCTCTGTCCGTCACTATAACGCGTGGTTGCATGCACTTTTCTAGTGTCAACCTTAGACACGTTAACACCCACTTATAGCTTTCCTCCTTTTCGTTAATGATAAAGGCAAAAGCAATGCTAAATGTCTTGTTGGTTGAAGTTACTCCAACAATCTCAACAAAAGGCATAGCATATTTGTTTGTTTTGTATGTTGCATCAATAATCAAAACGTGTGGAAATGCTTGCCATATATCTAACGACAGAGGATGAATGAAAAACAGGTTTTCCAATTCATTTGAAATATTATTTACGGAAAACTCGATAACAAATTTTTTATCATTCAAAATTCCCATAAGAACCTACATTGAAATATCGTTAATTAATAAAAATTCAATATATAAATTATATGTAAAATATACTTGTTGAAATATTATACCCGCATCGGAGTTTTTTCATCGTTCTGGGATGAGCGAAGCTTGTATTGTGCATTGTATATGGTTTTGAGTATAGAAACATTATTCTCATCATGCTCTTTTAGTATCGAGAGTATGTTGCGTGGTTCAACATTCTGACTTGTCAAGTCGGCCACCAACTTTTTTTCGTTTTCTTTCAACCGTCTAGTATAAGCATGTCCTTCCATATGTTGTGCAGGTGGATGGTTATGCTGATCACATTTCACTCTCAACGTCCAACCATCAAATTATTTTATATACGAACCTACCAATTTAAATGGACAATTGATTTTTTTTGTGACATAAGACACCACACCGTTTTCATTTGTCTTTGATCTTCTTCTCACGATGACATAACCAAGCGAAAATGCTTTGTTTTGGACCCATCCCATCAACTCATTTAGAGAATAGAACACCTAAAATTCAAATAATCTCTATTAATAACTAGTGAACATTACAATGATTAAAAAAATCAATATCATAATAAGTATCATACCCGTTTGGTGAAAAACGGTGATATCCCCATAAAGAATTCATTGCCTTCATTTAAGTTTTCCTCGTAAAAATTCGCCATCTTTTTCGTAAAACTATGAACATAACAAAAAAATTGTTAAAAAAATAAAATAATATAAAATAACTGATTATATATATATATATATATATATATATATATATATATATATATATATATATATAAAGCAACCAAAAGGCAATAATTAAACATAAATATGTATTTGAGTTTTTCCAACAGCAACCGACGCATAACTTGAAATATCCACTTACAAAACTAATTTATTTTAAAAGGTTAGCCCATCAGTTATTGTACAGCCCATTTACCCAATTAAAACCCTAAAAACGTTAGAACATTTTCACTTTCATTTGCAGTTTGCTGTGAAAGAGCAACAACATCGCCCCCATCTGAAAGAGCAACAACGTCGCCTCATCTGCCGGAGCATAGCAACCGCCGAAGATCGATGTCACCGGAGCACACCAGAGCGTCGCCAACACAAAATACACCATCCATCGATTCATCTCATTAAATGGTTTCTCTTTTCCGGCAGCGAAGATCTAGGCGATGCTCACCTCGGCGATGATTACTCTCTCTCTCTCTCTCTCTCTACGTTTTATACTTTTCCGGCGGCAGTGCCACTAACCGTCGGCGATGATGACGGTGGTTGGACTGAAATAACCAAAATTATATTTTAAATCTTGAAATAATATGCAAAGTTAGAAATCTTACCTAAACTGTATTAGATGGTTAGATTAATGTTGATCTATCTTTTTATAATAAAATATAAGTTGTTATTAGCTATATCTGATATTAATGTGGTTTTATTATATATACAATTTACAAGATGTCAAACACAGGTTACTAAGTTTGAGACACAATTTACTAAGTTTGAATTTTTTGAGGTCTTCAATATACCTAGTAAATAGGGTGTTTTTTTTAGAAAAAATAGTTTGACTTTTAAAATGAGGTGTATATGGGTTGTTTATTTAGCAGCTACCTAAAAAGATTTGTCCATCAGTTCTTCTCGATCGCATTTACTTTATTCTTACACCATATCAGTTAATCTCTAAATCTTGATCTGCAAATTTATTGGAAGCAAATAGTTTTAAAAATAAAAAAGCTTGTAATTATCATAATCCGTAAAAAATAATTAAATTAAATTGCCCAAAATGGACAACTTAATTAGGCCTATTTCAGACAGTTTAATGTGTTTTTATTCAGTTAGCACATTTATCTGTTGAAAATAAATTTAACAATTCTATGTTCTAACTATGTTAATGATGCATATTCAGCCTATGTTTCTGGTAAGAAGTCAGGGATAATACTTGAAACTCCATGCTACTTGGGAGAGATTCTTGACATCAAACACGAGAAAAGGATCATCGATGATAGACTAAAAGAGCTTGAATATCACAATGCTAACGAAGAAGCAGTTAAAATGGCCATGAAAGATTTGGGTACGCAAAGGTAATCAACTACTTTTGCTTTTACGTTCAACTGTTTTGCTTAGAAAATTAAAAAGGTTTGTCCTATTATTATTGTAACATAAATTCATTCATCCACTGCAAAAAGCTGATTTGACTTTTATACCTCTCATATATATAGTAAATTACACGAATGGTCCCTATGGTTTAGGGTAATTTACGTGTTTGGTTCTTAACTTATTTTTTTAACTCAGAAGGTCCCTACCGTTTGTTTTTGTTACGCGCTTGGTCCCTATCTGACCTAAAAAGACTATTATGCTTTTGATTTTTTTAATTTATTTAAATGAACACTCCCCTAATCTCATCCCCTCACCTTACCTCACCTACCCCATTATTTTTTTTCTCTTTAAATAATAGTCTTTTTAGATAAGATAGGGACCAACCGTGTAACAAAAATAAACAGTAGGGATCAAACGCGTAACAAAAACAAACCATAGGGACCTTCCGAGTTAAAAAAATAAGTTAGGAACCAAACACGCAAATTACCCCAAACCATAGGGACCATTCGTGTAATTTACTCATATATATATATATATATATATATATATATATATATATATATATATATATATATATATATATATATATATATATATATATATATATATATATACTTTTTTGTATTTTTAACTTTTGCAACTTCTTTTCTAAATTTTAAGATTTTTGCCACATCTTTTTTATATTTTAGTGTTTAAACTTCTCATCTTCATAGTTTGACCATTTTATTTTACTTCTTTATAATTTTACCACTAAAGTTTTAACAAACTTTTCATTTTTATAATTTTTTGCCACTTTATTTTTATGTTTTTATATTTTTGCAACTGAACTTTTACTTTTTCTTATTTACAACTATTTTTCTTTATTTTTTATCATTTTCGTCTACAATATTCTTTTATTATTTTTTTCATTCTTAGGAATTTCCATCAAACATATTCTTCTACCCTTCATTTTTTCTAAAAAGCATAACCCGTGCAAAGCACGAGCCTTTTCCTAGTTTGAATTAAATAGAGAATACATGTATAAAAGTCAAACCAGATCAAAGATATAAGTGGGAATATTACTTTGCTATTGTATACATATTAATTTTAAATCTAGGGTGAGTCATTGTGGATGGCCAAATACATATGTTTTTACCAAGGCATTAGGGGAAATGGTTCTTCAACAATTTAAAGGAGACATTCCGTTGGTTATTTTCCGTCCAACAATCATCAGTAGTACCTACAAAGAGCCCTTCCCGGGTGGGTCGAAGGTATTAGGTAACTGATTCTTTGTTTTTGTCTAACAAGCAGATGGTTTATGATATGAAGATTGAACCCAGAAAAACATAATTTCTATTTATAAAAATCACAGGACCATCGATAGCTTTATTGTTGGCTATGGAAAAGGCAGGTTAAGGTGTTTCCCTGCGGATCTTGAATGCGTGTTTGATGTGGTGAGATTTCCGGAGCATTTTATTCCAATTTAATGTTCATTTGGAAACCATTTTGTTTGAATGATAATAACTTAGAGTAAACATTGGTAGGTACCGGATGACATGGTGGTGAATGCTATGATCGCTGCAATCATGGCTAATGCAGATCAAACTTCTTCTATAACAATTTATCATATTGGATCCTCGGTGTCAAATCCTTTGAAGTACACCATGATACAAAAATGTGCTTACATGTATTTTACTCAACATCCATGGACTAACAACGATGGGAAAGCAGTTATAGTTGGCGAGTGTAGAGTGTTGAAATCAATGGCTAGCTTCCATAGATATATCACTCTACGTTACTTGCTTCCCCTGCAAGTTTATCTTATTTAACTATTCTTTCTCTAACTTTTTGTCACTTCAATTCTACTTTTGTTATTTTTGTATGTTAAGAAATTAATCTCACTCCCTAGGTACTAAAGTTGTGAATGTAATACTCTGCCAAGCGTTTGCGGGTACATGCAAGAATATTGAACGAAAGATCAACTTGGTACTACGGCTAGTGAAGCTTTACCAACCATATTTGTTCTCGACAAGTTTGTAAGCATTATATATATATTAGTTCCCATCTTAATGAGAATTGGTTAATCTTTTCACATGTTTAGGTTTACGAACTCATTAAATTTGTGATAGGTACGATGATATAAATACTGAAAAGTTGCGTAACATGGTGAGGGAGAGTAAACATGATGATGTTGCCTTCTACTTCGACCCAAAGATAATTGATTGGGAAGACTACTTCCTGCATACACACATTCCTGGAGTGGTAAGATATGAATTCAAATGATCAAGAGCTCACATAGACGGGTATAGATCATGCATGTTCCTATCTTTTCAATTACATTAATAAGTAATAACTATTGTTTGTATGAATAATCATTGTATCAATTCTATCAAGTTGAAAAACATTATTAAGTCACTTGGTTGATGCATAAAACTGTTGTTGCATTCTATAATTCATGTTTGATATTAAATTTATTAGCTATTCTCCTAAATTTTTTTTCTTTCTACTCATCCTCATATCATGCTTATAACATTTAATAAAATTAATAATATCCCGATTCTAATAAATGAATAAGTTTATTCTTATATTGACAAATGTCATTATATTATAACTCATCATTAATATTATATGTCCCATATAATGCTACTTGTCAAGATATTAATTATCTATTTCAAATTTTAAATTTCTCACCTTAATTACATTAGAATTTAATTCAACATTTAAAAATTTTCACTTTAATTGTATTAAATTAATAACATTAGATTAACAAATAAAATAAAATTGATCCAAATTATAAAATGGTATAACTTCACGTATTTATTTAAATCAACGATTATAATTTGATATAACTAAAAAATATCTTTTAAATACAATTTTTTTTAAAGTAATTGATTAATAAATTTGATTTTTTAATATGAAAATTTAATTAATTTTATAACAGCGGTTCTTACGGATTAAAAACTAGTTTTTTAATATGAGTATAAGGATAGGTAGGCATCACTAAATATATATCTTTTATGACACATATGATATTAAAAGATTGTCTTGAAAATGTCTTCTTAAATCTTCAACTAATAATATCTTGGCCGCAATGTTTGAGAAGTAATTAATAAGCTGTTGCACAATTTTAATTTAAGCATCCGTGCGAGTGTTTTTTTTTGACCGGTGGATCATCGGCCAGAAGCATTTAAGATTCAAGCCTAAAGCAACTTCAATTTAAGGTGCTTAAATTCTAAATCATCACCAATAGGCCATGTTGGTTGTACATGAAGGCTATGTATTATTTGGAAAGAATAAATGATTTCCACGCTAGATAATAGCATAATAATATACATGCAACAACATAAAACAAATAAATAGTCATCTATTTAGTGGGAAGAAATTGAGAAATATACTAGATGGGTAATTTTTTCTGTCAAATCAGAAAGATTGAAATCGTGAAACTAAAGGATAGATATAACTTTGAAACTGAAGTGTAGATTGTTATAACATAAACAAACATTGACTAAAGTTAAACCAAGAATACATCTTAATAATATATTAAAATTAAAGTTTAAGATATAAACCAAAACAATTTTAAACATATACTGTGTTTTATGATTTCAAGTTCTTAAAATGTAAAGGTACTTTTATACTTACAACATTATATCATATAAGGATACAAACCTCGAAAGAAAACAACATTAAAAATTATTCAAACAAATCGTCAAATAAAAATAATATTAAATTACAAAATTGAATTAACCATAAAGTGTTATTTTTAAAACTTAGGATAATGTAGTTCAAAATGGTTGTTTATTTTAGAGCAAGTTTGTTATATTTAATTGGTTTTAACTTTATAAAAAATGTTGGTTATACTTGGAACTAGAAAAATATCATGATGTTATATTAAGTAAATTACATTTTTATTCTACGTGATTTTATCATCTTGGTTCAACTTTTGAAAAACTGACGGGGACCCATCTCCGCAGTTTGGAGAAATTACACTTGTAGTCCTTGATCCAACTAAAAAAATAATTTTATCTATTTCAATTATATATATATATATATATATATATATATATATATATATATATATATATATATATATATATATATATATATATATATATATATATATATATATATATATATATATAGGGTTAGGTTCATGTGAGACGGCCTAATTTTGTGAGACCGTGAGACGCATTTTTTTATTTTTTTAATTTTTAAAAATTTTTTTTTAGTTAATTCAAGTTCCGAAAATAATACTTAAAAAAAGAATTTTTTGATTTTTCCATTTATTTTGCATTTTAAAATTATTTTTAGAATATGTACAGTGTAATATTCTATTTAAAATATTTCACTTATTTAAAAAAAAATAGGATTTTTTTTTAGTTAATTCAAGTTCCGAAAATAATATTTAAAAAAAGAATTTTTAGATTTTTCTATTTATTTTGCATTTTAAAATTATTTTTTAGAATATGTCAGTATAATATTCTATTTAGAATATTTCACGTATTTTTCAAAAAAAAAAACGGGATTTTTTATTTTTATTTTTATTTTTTTAGTTAATTCAAATTCCGAAAATAATATTTAAAAAAATAAATTTTTGGATTTTTCCATTTATTTTGCATTTTAAAATTCTTTTTAGATTTGGTCTTACGGTCTCACAAAATTAGAATGGTCTCAAATGAACCTAAAACTATATATATATATATATATATATATATATATATATATATATATATATATATATATATATATATATATATATATATATATATATATATATATATATATAACTCCAACGGACCTCTAAAATATCTTTTTAAAAATCATTTTACTTCGATTAACTTTCAAAAATCACACCATTTTTGTAATGGTTCTTTTTTAAAATCAAATATAGAGGCCAAATATGAAACGCTCTAAAAATCATCATTTCAAAGATCGGATGGAATGTAATCACTAAAATAGTATTAATTAATCATAATTTTGATGTTTATGGACTATGGTTGGAGTAGCAGTAATCTCTCTATTCTAATAAAAAAAATAGGTTTATTCTTTTTTTTTTTTATCATGTTTTATCTTGTTAGGTCTCTTAATTTATTTCATGCTTGTTATCAATTTATTGATATTAAATTTCAAATTTCACACTCTAATTACATTAAATTAATAACATTAAAAATGAAATTAATACAAATTATAAGGTCACATATTTATTGTATCTATTTAAATTAATGATAATAACTTTATATAACTAAAAAATATGTTTTAATTAATAATTTATTTAAAATAACTGATTCACAATTTTAAGCTTTTACTGTGAAAGTTTAATTAATTTAATAATCGTGATTGTCACTGATTATAAACTAATTAATATATATAATACAAAATAAATAGGGTGTATTTTTAACACACACCACCCCTAGAGCCGATCCACATCGTCTTCTTAGGTTTTGGAGAGTGGTTGTGAGTGAGTTATGATTGAAGAAGAGGTTATGTCACTATTTAACCATTCCACAACTAATCCATTAGGTTGTGGAAATGATATTCACTAGTGGTTAGGTTGTGAAGAGGCAAAAAGAAAGAAAGAGAAAAAAAGAAAATATGCGGGAAAGAAAACTAAACCAATAATATCAAGCATCTTTATCCGTCTTCACAACTACTCCAAACCAAGCCACCGACCATTATGGTGGTATTCACGCGTCCCTCGGTCAGATGCATCAGCTTCACGCATCTTCTTCTATGTCCACTACGAACAACCTTATCATACCTCTGTTTCATCACCGCCCCCTCCCCTTTATCTACGAGCATCAAATCAAAATCTTCATCTAAAACGACTAGAAGCGGTTAATACATATGTAACATCCATAAATTTTACGCTAAATCTAAACTTTTTCAATCATAAATAAAATCAAACAACGTTTGTTTACAAAAATATTTTCAAATCAATATCCATCAGAGTGTCCCAAAATCATAACATAAGGATGAGGAGCGGTACGGTCACACCTTCGCCTTGCCATGATCTCCTGAAGTACTTGAAACAATAAACTGAAAACTATAAGCCTGAGGGCTTAGTGAGCTACCCCCAAAATACCAATATCATACTGACAATACCATATCAGTAATAATCAATCAATCAACATGTATACTGGGCCATCAGCCTTACTGGACCGCCCTACCGGGCCTATAGTCTGTCTGGATCTATCTCGAGCCTTCAGCTTGACTGGTCCACCATGTGGTCCTACAGTCTCCCCGGACCGCTCATAGGGTATGTTGGCCTTCAGCATAAAGCATGACCGCCTCAACCCAACCAACAAGCAAATAACCTTGTGTGTATAACTATCATATACAAACATCAAACAAATCTATCTCACTGATCACCAATCATAGAATTCTCCTGTAACTAGAGTACCAACCTAGCAGGTCACTAATATACCAATCCCTACGGATCATAAGAGAATAACATACTATTTACCCTGATTCCGATCTAACAGATCATAACCATATGTAGCATACCATATCAATAATAACTAAAGGGCCAACCTTGGTGCTGTAGACCGTATCGATATAGTGAGGATAAGTCACCTCGCAGATGTCGACTCGGAAGGTAAACTCCAACTCTCGGATCACTTGACACAGGCTTCACCACATATCATAGTACAATATACTCATAAGTCCTTAACCTTATAAGGTACTCCATAACCCACTAGTCAACCCCTGATCAAAGTCAAAGTCCTCAGTCAGGGTCAACAATCCATGTTGACCTCGACTCGCCGAGTACCCTCGGCTACTCACCGAGTTCCTTGAAGCACATTCCAACTCGACGAGTCATCGAGGTGACTCATCGAGTTCCTTCGATTCTCGATTAAACTTTAAGCCCACTCGTCGAGTTTCCTCCTTGCAACTCGACGGATACACATGCATACGTATCCTGGAGAAAACTCATCTGACTCGCTGAGTTGTCTTCAACTTGTCGAGTCTATGACAATCATCATCGGACTCGCCGAGTTGTTCCTCCAACTCGTCGAGTTCACAGGCATCTTCATGTGACTCGCCCAGTCAACCTTGCGACTCGCTGAGTCCATTCAGTCCTTTTTCCATACAGACCTATTTTGAGCCACGCGGCGGCTCCAAATCACAGATCCAAGCTTCTAGGGCATGCTGTTCACGTAAAGTTGCAAACTTTATGTGAATACATTGTAACATCCCAAAATTCAAGCCCGAATATTTCTTTTTTGAATTAATAACTGTGACATCCCCAAAATCACGGCCAGAAAATACCGATTTTGTTTATGCTTTATAAAAATCAGAGTACTTCATTTTATAAAAAGGTTGCGGAATTTGTTCCCAGAAAAACACGATAAATACGTTATTAAAACATTTTCGAAGAAACGCATTTTTATTCATCTTAAAACATTTGGGATGTCATCGTTAATACAGAAACATAAGCATAAACAGAACTTACATTTATTTACACTAGTGATCTACATCTCTTTAAATCTCTCAGTGTAAAGTGACTTCATATCAACACCTGTGATATACATAAACTGAGTGGGTCAGGTTGGGAAACCTGGTGAGTACATAGGGTTTTCAACCCACAATAATATAATTGTTATGTTTAATCATCAAACAATTAACCCTATTACCCATCCCCGTTATCTTCTTTACTCTTAAATATTTAACCTAAGAGTCATCTATCATGCATTTGTTTATTCCGAAGTCCCTTACTTTCAGGGTTATAGGACTTGCACTAAATCCATAGCTGCCGATGTTAGTTCGTAAAGCACTAATTCCATAGCTGCTATATCCTACTCATCGGGTACTAAATCCATAGCTACCAGCGTTCAACAGGTACTAAGTCCATAGCTACCAATTCCTACAGGTACTAAATCCATAGCTACCAGCGTCTAACTAATAGGTACTAAGTCCATAGCTACCAATTTCTAACAGGTACTAAATCCATAGCTACCAACGTCTGACATGTACTAAGTCCATAGCTACCGGTGTTTGTCCCATAGGCACTAAGTCTATAGCTGCCAATGTATACTCACGTCATCTTCTATCTCTCATCATCTATCTACCCATCATCATACCCCACATATTCGTATATATAAAATACGTATACAGTTTAAATACTTTAAAACATGTATAAAACGTTCATCCAACATAGACAACAAGTATTCAGATAATATGCACACATAGCACGTAGCCACGTAGTTTATATTAAATACTTCATATCTATGTGTAAGATGAAAAGGAATATGCACTCACCTGATTAGGTGGTAATTCCGAACTCAGACAGCACTTCGTTATCTCAAAACAATTTTCCTCGACAAAACCTAGTATCAATACCACTAGGTTTAGTTTTTAACGTTAACCACGACTAATTAATAGTTTAGCTATTATTACTATTATATAAGCGTTAAATAACACTCAATATAACTCATAATAATAGCCCAAATAATTATTCTAAGGTCCTAATAATGTTACTATAATTAAATAAAATCTATATTAAATATGGTATAGGCGTAGCTCACTTACAACGAGTTTTTATTAAAAACCGGGCTTCGCTGGAGCAGCGTTTCCAAGCCGGAAGCTTTTCTTCTCGGAGCCGTCGGGCGCTCCGGGGCTTTCTTCTCGTGCTAGGGAGGTTCCGTAGACTTGGGAGGGGTTTAGGGAGGCTAAAGAGAAGTTAGAGAGAGAGAAAGAGAGGCTTATGGTGTGAAGAAAATATGAGGAGTTCACCCTTGTATTTATAGGAGTTTTATAGTAAAGTAGTCTCTAAGCTTCGTCCGTAACTTTTGCATACGAGCTCCGTTTTTGTCTGTCTTTTTACCGTTGAGTTCCTATTAATGAGATCTTCAACTTTCATTTAGACCTCGTTGGCTAATTCTCATTCTATCTCGGATTTACAAAACTGTATCGAATTCGTCGCGCTCGAAAAGTAGGGACTAAGCTTCGTCCATAACTTTCGCATACGAGCTCCATTTTTGTCTGTCTTTTTACCGTTCAGTTCCTATTAATGAGATCTTCAACTCTCATTTAGACCTCGTTGGCTAATTCTCATTCTATCTCGGATTTACAAAACTGTATCGAATTCGCCGCGCTCGAAAAGTAGCGACTAAGCTTCGTCTATATCTATCTCATACTATCTCCGTTTTCGACATTCTTTATATCCATGCGTAGGTAAAAATAATATCTACAACTTTCATTTTGGCTCCGTTGGCTAATTCTCGACCGATCATAAATTTAACAGTAGGAGGCGTTTAGACTGTTAAATGACCGCGAAGAATTCGTAACTCTTTCATAGGAACTCTGTTTTTGTCCATCTTTTTACTGTTGAGTTCCTATTAATGAGATCTTTAACTCTCATTTAGGTCGCGTAAGCCAAAAACCGCTCGAACTAAAATTTGAGTTTCGGGCTGTACACTACTAAGTTGAAACTTTGAAAAATCATAACTTCCTCATACGAAGTCAGATTTGGGCGTTCTTTTTACGAATTTTCTCATTTTAACATACTCTACGACTTTGGTTTAGATAACTAAGGCTAAAAAGTCTTCTATCATAAATTCACTTTTTACGCTTCCCGGTGCCGTGCCGGTTTTGCCGTAAAACTTCGACGGGCCATAACTTCTTCGTTATAACTCAGATTTCGGCGTTCTTTATATGTACGGAAACATTGTGACATATACTATAACTTGGTTAAAATTATTTATTCTAAATAATCTTTTGCCGAAAATTAGTTTTCGACCCATATTGCCTTTAAATTGACTTGCCCGGATCTACGGGCGTTACAATAACTTAGTAAACATTTTACCAAAATATGGTCAAACAACAACACGTTTCAAAATCATAATGTTGTGTCCCAAACTATGACATCAAAAGTAAGGAAAATCATAGTACAATCCCAGAAACTCAATGCGGAAACCATGTGTGTGTGTGATGCGCTGCTACACCGCCGACTCTTTCCCCTTCGATGAAGAGGTACCTGGAACCAAAATCAAAACTGTAAGCACAAAGATTAGTGAGTTCCCCCATAATACCACATACCATACAAAATCATCGGTATCTTTCAACCGGTAACCTTTATCGGTATCTTTCAACCGGTAACTGTAATCGGTATCTTTCAACCGGTAACCGTCATCGGTATCTTTCAACCGGTAACTAGGGACTATTTCACCCCCTACTACTAGCATACAACAATAGATATAAGCATACAGTCAGGCATATCCGGGTACTAACTTACCCTTTTGTCCTAAGGACGCTGTTAGGGAAACTAATCCCTACTATACATATAGCATATCATACATATAAATCTCATGACCAAAGCACATAACCAGACCAAGATAATTATCACAAAGACAATCATCTTCTAAATACTCCTCTTTGGTGGGTCGGCATTGTGGACTTAGACCCACCCTACTGGAAGGTAACTCAACTCAATATCGTGCAATATTTGAATTATCCTTAGCGCACAAGTTAACTCCCTTCAGCTCCTCGATCCCTACACGCCAACCTTCAAGTCAACACACAACATGTGCAAACCTAAACAGGGTTAGTCCAAGTCCAGTCAAAGTCAACTTCAAGTTGACCCGACTCGCCGAGTTGGGCCATCAACTCGTCGAGTCCCTAATCCATTTACTCGTCCTTATCCATGACTCGACTCATCGAGTTTGGCATCGACTCGATGAGTCCCTCTCTCATATGAACATCTTATGAACCTCATGCGACTCGCCGAGTTGTATGAACACTCGTCAAGTCCACCTTCATCTGATGAACAAGTCCTATCCTAGACGCACCGAGTTGTATGAACAACTCGTTGAGTTCATCTCCTATCTTAAGTAGATTGCCTTGGACTCGCTGAGTCTGTTCTAGCACTCGCCGAGTACCATGAAATCCAGGTCTAAAATTACGTCCAATGCGTTGGTTCACTCTTTCTGTCCGACTACAACCCTTCTAACACTCAACTGAGTTCTTTGGTCACGTCCACAGTCTAAATCCTCGATTTCTGATGTACAACCTTTTATCAAAAGATAGATCCAAGCTTCTACAATCAATCTAGCACGTAAAGTTACAAACTTTATGTGCTTGCATGGGACTTTGAGCTCAAAAAGACATAAAACAAGCTCTTAAGATGTGTGGGACGCTTCATGGGTGCAAAAGCAACCCCCAACTGTCTTGTGACTCCCTTAATGACTTGATTTAGAGGCCCTAACCCCCAACCATGTTTGAAATCATGGTTGGTCATAAAAAATGGCTTATAAAAGCCCTAAATCTCCCAAAAGAGAGATCTAACAAATGAAAGAGCAATGTTACAACTTTTTACCTTCAATGAACTATAGAAGGTGCACAAACTCGAGTTCCCTTGGTCTCTACTTGCTTCCTCAAGATTCTCTCCTTCCTTCTTAATACCACAAGCACCAAAATCCACCAACAAGGCTTAGATTTCTTCAATAACGACTAGGGTTTCAATGAGAGGTGTTCTGGGAGCATAAGGGACGTTGTGGTCGACATAACATTGTTTAAATAGGGTGAAAACCCTCGGATTAGGGTTTTTGTCCAGACAGGATCTACTCGTCGAGTCCGGGACCCAACTTGTCGAGTTCACTGCTTAAACCCCGTGTCCCATCCCACTTCTACTCGGTGAGTTGGTCCTTCAACTCGCTGAGTCCAAGGCCAAAAATGAAAAATACTTAGATAAAAATAAAAAGAAATACGTACCAAGAACCAGGTGCTACAAATCTCCCCCACTTATTTTAGACTTCATCCTCGAAGTCTGCTGCTCGTTCCTGAAACAACTCTGGGTAGTGCTCCATCATCTCGTCCACCGGCTCCCAAGTCCATTCTGAGCGCTTCCGATGCTGCCATTGCACCTTCACGAGTTACACTCTCTTGTTCCTCAGATCCTTCGACTTCCAGTCGAGGATCGCCACAGGTCGCTCAATGTAGTTCAGGCTGCCTTCAACCTGAATGTCCTCTAAGGGCACCACTGCCGATTCGTCCACCAGGCACTTTCGCAGATGGGAAACGTGGAAAGTGTTGTGGATCTGATTGAGTTCGGCTGGCAGATCCAAACTATATGGCACCTTGCCCACCTGGGTTATAACCTTAAACGGTCCAATGTACCCGGGTCCCAACTTGACCCGTTTCTTGAATCCGATAATGCCCTTCCATGGCGACACCTACAGGAGAACCATATCCCCGACCTGGAATTCTAGGTCTGATCAGCGCGTATCGGCATAACTTTTCTGCCGACTCTGAGCAGTCTGAAGCCTGCTCCGGACCTGCTGAATCCTCTCTGTCGCCTTGAGCACTACTTTGGTGCTCCCCATTACCCTCTGGCCAACCTCGCCCCAACATATCGGGGTCCTGCACTTCCTTCCGTACAAAATCTCGAAGGGAGGACGATCGATACTCGCGTGATAACTATTGTTATAGGAGAACTCTGCCAAAGGGAGGTAGGTATCCCAACTACCTCCAAAGTCTAACACACATGCTCGCAGTGTATCCTCCAGAGTCTGGATGGTCCGCTCGCTTTGACCATCCGTATGAGGGTGAAAGGCGGTGTTAAAATGTAGACGAGTACCCAACTCATCGTGAAACTTCTTCCAAAACCTGGAAGTGAACCGCACATCTCGATCTAAAATCACCGACACTGGCACCCAGTGCCGTGCCACCACTTCCTTGATATAGATGTCGGCCAGCTTCTCGGCCGGGATGCTCTCCTGAATCGGAATAAAATGAGCGCCCTTGGTCAATTCATCGACGATGACCAAAATCGAATCCACCCCTCGCGCGGTCCTGGGTAGCTTTGTGATAAAATCCATCGTAATGTCCTTCCATTTCCACAGCGGAATGTCTAACGACTGCATCTTTCCGTGTGGCCTCTGGTGCTCGGACTTAACCTTCCTGCAGGTCAAGCACTGCTCCACGTACCATGCTACATCCCGTTTCATGCAGGGCCACCAATAGTCCATGAGAAGATCCCTATACATCTTCGTCGCCCTGGGATGAATGGAGAATCGAGATTTGTGCGCCTCCTCCATCAGAACCTGGCGCACACCCCCGTGGTACGACACCTACACCCTACGGTGTAGTATCAATAACCCTCGGCTGTCATAGTCGAAGGAGGAAACCTGCCCCACAATCTGCTCACTCTTCCGATGTTCCTCCTTCATGGCCTCCTGCTAGGCCTCCCGAATCCGCTCCAAAAGTGGAGTCACCACAGTTATCCTCAGACAAATATCTCTGATCGGCACTGCCTTGCGGCTAAGCGCGTTGGCCATCACATTGGCCTTTCCCAGGTGGTAGAGGATCTCACAATCATAATCCTTTACCACATCAAGCCACTGACGCTGCCTCATATTCAGATTCGGCTGGTCCATGAGCTACCTCAGGCTTTTGTGGTCCGTGTAAATCGTACAACGAACCCCATAGAGGTAATGACACCAAATCTTGAGGGCGAACACAATAGCCCCCAACTCAAAATCATGCGTCGGGTAGTTCGCCTCGTGGGGCTTCAGCTGCCTCGAAGCGTAAGCAATGACATGACCTCTCTGCATCAATACTGCGCCCAAACCCGAGATTGACACATCACAGTACATGACAAAATCCTCCATTCCCTCTGGCAGGGCTAAGATTGGCGCCTCGCACAATCTATGCCTTCATGTCTCGAATGCAGCCTGCTGCTTAGGCCCCCAACAAAAGACCACAACCTTCCTTGTTAACATGGTCAGGGGTACGACTATCTTCGAGAAATCCTGGATGAATCTCCGATGGTAGCCAGCTAATCCTAGGAAACTACGAATCTTAGATGGAGACCTCGGAACCTCCCATCTCATCACGTCCTCCACTTTGGCTGGATCTACCGAAATCCCGTTTTGGTTGACAAGATGCCCAAGAAACTACACCTTGGGCAACCAGAACTCACACTTGGAGAACTTAGCATACAAGTTCTCCCTTCTCAAAGTCTCCATAACCTCTTTCAGATGCTCCTCATGCTCCTCCTGCGTCTTGGAATAACCCAAGATGTCATCGATGAAAACTATCACGGATCGATCCAACATCGGTTTTGCACATGCGGTTCATGAGATCCATGAACGTGGCGGGAGCATCGGTGAGCCCGGAAGGCATCACCATGAACTCATAGTGGCCATAGTGCATCCGGAACGCCGTCTTCTCTACATCCTCCTCTCTGACCCTCATCCGATGATATCCTGAGCACAGATCAATCTTGGAGAACCAAGATGCTCCCTGTAGCTGGTCAAAGAGGTTGTCAATCCTCGGGAGCGGGTATCGGTCCTTCACCGTTACCTTATTCAGCTCCCGATAATCTGTACACATCCGATGTGACCCGTCCTTCTTCTTCACAAACAAAATCGGGGCTCCCCAGGTTGAACTGCTCGGTCTAATGAAGCCCTTGTCTAACAGCTCCTGCAGGTGTGTAGACAACTCCTACATCTTAAGAGGAGCCAACTGATACGGTGCCTTGGCTATCGGAGCTGCACTAGGGACCAGGTCGATTGAGAATTCCACCTGCCTCTCTAGAGGTACCCCGGGCAACTCCTTGGGGAATACATCCTCAAACTCCCATACTACGGGTACATCGCCCACTGTCGCCCTACTCCCCCCCCCAGTATCCATAACATAGGCGATATAACCTGCACAACCCCGCTGAAGGTAGCGCCTAACCCTCGCTGCTAAACAAAAATTTGGTCCTTATTGTGGCCTTTCACCCTGAACCACCAACTCTCCCCCACTAGGGGTCCTAATCCGCACTGACTGTTGGGCGCAGTCAATCACTGCCCCATTGGGGCTCAGCCAGTCCATACCAATAATGACCTTGTTCCCCGCAAAGGTATGGGAACCAAGTCCACCAGGTAACGTTCCTCGAACAACCTCAAAACACAATCCCGATAGACCTCTAACGCTCGTACCGACCGGTCATCCACAATCTCGAACTCTAGAGGGCAATCCAACATGCCTGAAGACTCCGGAAACTTCTTTCTAAGCGCAAGAGAGAAAAATGATCGAGTGGCACCCGAATCAAACAACACCTAAACCGGGATATCGTTCACATTGAACGATCCTAAGCAAGGCACATAATATATCAAAATCACAGCGACATAACATACAAGCATAAAATAAGAAATCATACCCGTCACCACATCGGGTGCAGCGTGTGCCTCCTCGACTATCAACTGAAATGCTTGGCTCCGAACCACTAGAGCCTCCAACTTGGCCTTCCGTCCATCCACAACCTGTGCTGTCGCTAGAGT
Organism: Lactuca saligna; assembly: GCF_052625555.1. Classification (NCBI taxonomy): domain Eukaryota; kingdom Viridiplantae; phylum Streptophyta; class Magnoliopsida; order Asterales; family Asteraceae; genus Lactuca; species Lactuca saligna. The sequence continues at coordinate 29,990,699 of NC_136422.1, forward strand.
CGGCGCCACCGTCGGCTCCGCAGCTGCTGCTGGCAATCTTGGTCAATGGGCCTTTTTATGGCCCTTTTGATTGCAATGAAAGCAAATTAGTTCAAATATCTGAATCGTAGGATTAGGGGCAATACAATCTCTGCCAAAATGTCCAACCTTGCCACATTTATAGTAGCCTGAACCCGACCCAGTGCGACAAGCTCCCTCGTGTGACCGACCACATTTCCCACAGCGGTCCCGCCCTGACTGGCCTTTCGGCCTACCATCGGATCTCTTAGGCTTCTTCCCCGAAGCCCCCATTGTCAGCCCCTCCGCTGCCTTCCTCTTCCGGATGTACTCCAGATCAATCTCCCTCTCCCTAGCCCTGGTAATAATGGAATCCAGGGTAGGGCATGCCAAGAAACTGACATGCTCCCGGATGTCAGCTCGTAGCATGTCATGGTAGCGGCCCCCCTTCATGTCTTCATCACCCGCATACTGGGGCACCAACAATGCTCTCTGTCAGAACTTGGCAGTGATCTTCGCTACAGTCTCCGTAGTCCATCTCATATCCAAAAACTCCATGGCCAGCTGCTGAAGCTCCACAGCTGGCCCAAACTCAGCCCTGAATCTGGTTACAAAGTCTGACTAGGTTATAGCCTCAACAACCGGGGCTCCCAGAGAGTCACCAACCGACTCACACCAATCTCTAGCCCTGTCTCTCAAACACCCTGCAGCAAAACAGACCTGCAACCCTTCCGGGCAGAAGCTCGTCAGTTGCGCAGACTCGATGTCTGCGATCCATCTCCTAGCAGCAATGGGGTCCTTCACCCCATGGAAATCTAGCGCACCACTCCCTCTGAAGTCCTTAAAGGATAGTGTGCGTGGCCCTGACTGGCTGGTCGCCATGTCACTCCTGAATGCCCTGAGGCGATCCTCCATTAACTCAATGATCCCTTCCTTGATCGACCTGAAGATAACCGTCATCGCATCAAAGATACCCCTCGTGATCTGGGACGCGATGAACTCGTGTAACCTATCATCCAGATGCTCGGATCCTGCGCCTGAGCCCGATCCTGACCTAGATCCTGAAACTCCTGCTCCATGTCGCGTGACCACCATTCTGAAAATAAACATACGATTGTCAGGGTCACATACACCTTTTAGAGGTCTTACACACTTTCCAAGTTTCCAGGTTCCATCTAGGCCCTCCTTGATTCGAGTACGAGTCCTCTGCTTTCAGTAGTACGGGCCCATACTACCTTCCACATCTACTTGTACTTTCCTCAAGGATTGCTTCGACTTCGCCAAGTCCCTTTTACCGATATCCTTTCCACTGACCTCATCCTAGGCTTCCCTAGGGCACTCTCCGACCTACCCTCCGCCATCAGCTGCACTAGGAGTCCCCACCATCTCCCACTAAATAGCTTGCGGATACTATTGCATATCCGTTCCTTAGCTAGTTGAAGATGGCCAGAACCCCCATAGCACAAAGCAAGTAGCATTCGTGCATTGGGTAACCAAAATCAGGCATAACCTATACATGCCATCCTACTGCTGACTAAACAGTCCTAGCATACAGCTTATACAACAGTCATATAAGGTATCCTCCCTAGACCCTTAGCCCTAAGTAGCATGCAATTCGCAGAATCATATATCAGGCACACAAGCCATCCTCCTAGATCCTTAATCCTATTCTAGCATGCAGTTTTCTGAATCAAAACCGTATAACATAACATAGCAAGTATGGGTATCTTGGGGAAAACTTACTTGAGCCCGGCTGGTCGCATGCATCACACACTTCGTCTTTCTTAAAATCCTTCCATTTAGATTTTAGAAAACCATTTTCCTTGTAAAAATCTTTTAGTCCCTCAGTTTGAGTCCAGACACCTCTGAGGGTGTGTTCGAATCCCTCAAACCAGGGCTCTGATACCAACTTGTAACATCCCAAAATTCAATCCCAGAAATTTCATTTTTGAATTAATAACTTAGTAAACATTTTACCAAAATATGGTCAAATAACAACTCATTTAAAAATCATAATGTTGTGTCCCAAACTATGACATCAAAAGTAATGAAAATTAGAGTACAATCCCATAAACTCAATGCGGAAACCATGTGTGTGTGTGTGATGTGCTGCTACACCGCCGACTCTTTCTCCTTCGACGAAGAGGTACCTGAAACGAAAACCAAAAATGTAAGAACAAAGCTTAGTGAGTTCCCCCATCACACCACACACCATACAAAATCATCGGTATCTTTCAACCGGTAACCTTCATCGGTATCTTTCAACCGGTATCCTTCATCGGTATCTTTCAACCGGTAACTGTAATCGGTATCTTCCAACCGGTAACCATCATCGGTATCTTTTAACCGGTAACTAGGGACTATTTCACCCCCTACTACTAGCATACAACAATAGATATAAGCATACAGTTAGGCATATCCGGGTACTAACTTACCCTTTTGTCCTAAGGAACGCTGTCAGGGAAACTAATCCCTACTATACATATAACATATCATATAGATAAATCTCATGACCAAAGCACATAACCAGACCAAGATAATTACCACAAAGACAATCATCTTCTAAATACTCCTCTTTGGTGGGTCGGAATTGTGGCCTTAGACCCACCCCTACTGGAAGGTAACTCAACTCAATGTCGTGCAATATTTGAATTATCCTCGGCACACAAGTCGACCCCCTTTGGCTCCTCGATCCCTACACGACAACCTTCAAGTCAACACACAACACGTGCAACCCTAAATAGGGTTAGTCCAAGTCCAGTCAAATTCAACTTCAAGTTGACTCGACTCGCCGAGTTGGGCCATCAACTCATCGAGTCCCTAATCCCTTTACTCGTCCTTATCCATGACTCGACTCGTCGAGTTTGGCATCGAATCGACGAGTCCCTCTCTCATATGAACATTGTATGAACCTCATCCGACTCACCGAGTTGTATGAACACTCATCGAGTCCACCTTCATCTGATGAACAAGTCCCATCCTAGACTCGCCGAGTTGTATGAACAACTCGTCGAGTTCATCTCCTATCTTAAGGAGATTGCCTTGGACTCGCCAAGTCTGTTCTAGCACTTGCCGAGTGCCATGATCTCCAGGTCTAAAATTACGTCCAATGTGTTGGGTCACTCTTTCTGTCTGACTACAACCCTTCTAACACTCAACTGAGTTCTTTGAACCCCAACAGATTTGAGACTCAAAGCCTTGGACTCGTCGAGTCTCAGGAACGGACTCGCCAATTCAGTCACTTCCACACTCTAAATCCTCGATTTCTGATGTACAACCTTTGATCAAAAGATAGATCCAAGCTTCTACAATCAATCTAGCACGTAAAGTTACAAAATTTACGTGCTTGCATGGGACTTTGAACTCAAAAATAAATAAAACAAACTCTTAAGATACATGGGACCCTTCATGGGTGCAAAAGCAACCCCCAACTGCCTTGTGACTCCTTTAGTGACTTGATTTAGAAGGCCCAACCCCCAACCATGTTTGCAATCATGGTTGGTCATCAAAAATGGCTTATAAAATCCGTAAATCTCCTAAAAGAGGGATCTAACAAATGAAAGAGCAAGGTTACAACTTTTTACCTTCAATGAGCTGTAGAAGGTGTACAAAATCGGGTTCCCTTGGTCTCTACTTGCTTCCTCAAGCTTTTCTCCTTCCTTCTTAAGACCACAAGCACCAAAATCCACCAACAAGGCTTAGATTGCTTCAATAACGGTTAGGGTTTCAATGAGAGGTGTTCTGGGAGCATAAGGGACGTTGTGGTTGACATAACATTGTTTAAATAGGGTGCAAAACCTCGGATTAGGGTTTTTGTCCAGATGGGATCTACTCGTCGAGTCCGGGACCCGACTCATCGAGTCCACTGCTTAAACCCCATGTCCCATCCTACTTCTACTTGGCAACTTGGTCCTTCAACTCCCCGTATCCAAGGCCAAAAATACAAAATACTTAGATAAAAATAAAAAGAAATACGTACCAAGAACCAGGTGCTACATGCATAGCTACAAAGGTTCTAAATGCCAAATCTAAGCTCTTAATGGGGTCTCATGCCCAAGGAGGGCCTCATTCACGACCAATACATCAACTTTATGATTCTAAAACTTAAGGAGGATCCAGATCTGAAGTTATAACTTCAAATCTAGCCCATAGCCCACCTTATCAACCTTAAAATCCATAAAAAAACCCCAAAAAACTCAACGAAAGGAAAAAGGGAAGTAAGGATGGTAACTTGTACCTCCAAGGGATGCTGTCTGAGGTAAATTGTGCTTCCCACACCTTCCTTGCTTCAATTCCTTTGCACTTCTAGCTTTTCTCTTCTAGCCAACCTTCTTTCCAAGCTTAAGACACACCAAAATGGAATGCCACACGAATTAGGGTTTTAAGGAGCTCTCAAAGATTGCAAAGAGGCCAAAGGAGGCTGAGGCTCCTTTAAATAGGGGTGAAAACCCCAGGATTTAGGGTTTCATCTGCCAGCTTCTACTCGCCGAGTCCCAATATGGACTCGTTGAGTAGGTCACTTAACACACGATCCCACCCTGCTGCTACTCGACGAGTAGAGCAACCAACTCGTCGAGTAGAGCTTAACCCAATAAATCTTATTTAAATAATACCTGAGAATTGGGGCGTTACAACATAACAAATCACTATATGTGGGGTCCATTGATCTCCATAACTTGGCTTAATCCCCATCGTCAATAAATTCTTTTTTGTGCTAGCTAGGCATACACCGGCTACATTAAGCCATTATTATTTAACAACATTGTCACACTTTCCCATAATCTTATCACATGTCAATAATGACAAGACCACTGTTTCTTCCCATTTCTCTTTTTTCCATTAACACCCAAATTTCCCTAGCAAATCTACACTATATAGATTCAAAATGACTGAGAAAATTTCCAAATCGGTAAATCTCAAATGAGATTTCTAGATTATGCAACAATTCAATGGATGCAATTTTAATTTTTATTTATCCCAAAAAATGGTTTTCGATCAATTATCCTAAAATTAAATGATAGCTCCAGCAAAGTACATCTTTCACCTTGGTTTTTCTATTTTTCTATGTATGAAGCTCCTATTGAGGTTATTAAAAGTCTTGAAAAGATAAGGATGAGGTTCTTTTGTGGTGGTTGCATGGAATCAAGAAAAATGGCATGGATTGCTTCAGAAAGGCTCTTACAGCTAAAGATAGAGGCGTACTTGGAATTGACAGTTTAAAGGCGCAAAACTTAACCCTAATGGGGAAATAGTGGTGGAGAATTAAGAATTTTCCAGATAGTATATGGGCTGGGGTGATTAAATCTATATACGGATCTATGGTGGTTTTTCCAGACCATCGACATCAAAAGTCGGAGTGGATGTTGGGGGCACCATTGTTAATATTCCAATAACGTTAACGAAAAGAAAATGTGACTTTTTGAACCACTTCCAACAGATAACAAACGCAAATGGAACATCAAAATGGGCTTGGTCACTTGATTCATCTAGGGTTTATATTCTCATCGTTGAGAATTCATATTGACAGTCTGATCCTTCATCATAGTGATGGTATCTGGACTTGGAACCCATTAGTACCTGGGAAAATAAATGTTCTAGCTTGGCAAATCTGTCATGGTAAACTGCCATCCATGGATAATCTTTTCAAACTTGGCATCAGTTCATCTAACATATACAAGATGTGTAATGGTGTCCCAGAAACTGAAGACCACATATTTGTGGGATGCCCAGTATCAAGAGAAGTTTGGCTACAAGTGTGCAAATGGTGGAGATTATTGGATTTCCCCCTCAACTCTTCTTGGGATCTGCTAGAATGTAAGACAAGGCTTGGTGGTCATCAAATGTTACTAATGACCCATGAAGCCATAATGTTGGTCTTTATATGGGTGATTTGGAGATATATAAACAATAAGGCCCATTCTCTAAGTTCCAAATCACATTCGGTGTTGGCATATGAGGTATACACCCTTTCACATTTATGGATCAATGATCGAAAATGGAAAGGATAATATCTGAGATGGTGTGAATGGAGTTATGATTTAATTTTAGAATGTTATAGCAGGCTTTAATTTTCTTAATTTCTTTTGTATTTTTTTCGTCTTTTGTACTTCTATATTTTGTACCTCCTAGCCCCTAACTAGTTTTCTGTTTAATCTTATGCCTTCCGTTCAAAAAAAAAATGGCTCGTATCACAAACATCACATTAACCAATGGGGTATCTTGGACCCTAAGAGCCTCCGCCACTGAAGGCACCGATAATTGTTTGTCAAGAACCATTCATCTAAGTGGCGACAATAATAATGATTACATTGAGATCCTCAATCCTTTTCATTACTACTGTTAGGCACTGTATGCAAACTCTTGTGTTCGAACATTACCACTCCCAATAATAATCCATCTCTAAATCAAGCCAACGAGATGGTTGTAGTTTTAGTGTCTGTCATGGTGGAGCAAATTAAAGTTTAGTTGTCATAGCATGGGCGGCTCCTTCTGATGGCGTCGGAGAAAAAAGAAACAGACGAATGGATGAGTTGGGATAGGGGATTTGGTGGGGCCAATATTATTAAGGAAGAAGTTATTTTTATCCACATAATTAAATGAAGGTAAAACAAATTGTATAAGGGTAAGATAGCTTTTTTTTATATGTTAGAGAGATAGACATTGTAATTTTTTTAGAACCAAAGGGATGCGATGCATTAGTTTTGAAACGGTTCAACCAAAATTGCAATTTGCTCAAACCATACGGAACAAAAATGTATTTTACTATAATATATTGAAAAGTCTTTATATTTTAACCTCATTAACGATTTAATTCTTATTTATTTTATTTTTTTGTCAATTAAGTCATAAAACCAACAATTGTTTTTTATTTTGATCATTTTAACCCGTAAATCCGTCACTAACAGAATATGAAGACTTTTTCACATACATGAACAAAATATAAGGATTTTTTTAAAATTAATATTATTTTATTATCTTTGTAAAATTTTAATGTAGTAGTTTCTATGTGACAAAAGTATTATCTTACTATTATCTTATCGTATTTCTATGATATTATCGTACAGTATTATCTTGAAAATATATATAAGAATCTAAAAGTTACAAATAGTTAGCTTTAGAAAAAAAAAAACCTTTGTTAAACATATGATATCAAGGTTGTTAAAATTAGGGTTATTGTTTGATCGGTTTATTCGGTTTTTTTAACATTTTTAAATTAACCATAACACAAGACTAATGTTTGAATACTTGACTTTTTTCTAATTTTTTTTTTGTAAATAGCAACAATGTTTTAAAAATTGGTTTTCTGGTTGACCCGATATGACGATAGGTTTGCGGTTTAACCGGTTTGACCGCCACGTAAAGCGGTTTCTTTAATTTTCTTCTTTTTTCTCTATTTTCCTACATACACGTACATAAATCAATAATTTGACATCCACAAGTTTAAACATTAAAAATACATATAAACTAGTATTTGAGTCTGCACTCTGCCGCGAGTTTTTACGTGTTTAAAATAAGAATTGATTAAACCGGTGTAACATATCACATATAAGATGTAAAAACTATTAAAAAATTAAGTTAAAATTTTTTTTTTATTAAATCTTGGAATAAAACAATAAAAAAATTAAAATTAGGGAAGAAAAGGTGAATGTATGAAAAAAAACGAAGAAAAAAAACACATTGTTGAAAATTGTAAAAAAACCAAAATATTTGGTCGGATTTTGAGATGTGGCATAATGGTTCCGTAAAACAACAAGTAATATTTTTTTTCTCGAAAAATCCAAGTTTTAAAATTTATTTGTTGTATGATGATGGGCTACAAAACAACAAAAATTTATAAGAAATAAGTGTAGGTGATTTTACCAAAAAAATGAGTCAAGAGAATATTTTTATAAAAGAAAAAAAATGAATGGTCCATTTCTGTAAATTTGTATTCACTCTTAAACAAATTCAATATAATTGGATGGTTTATGAATAGAGAGTAAAATTGTAAGGGTTATTTATGTAAGTTAAACCTAAAATCAATTGAAAGATGTCACACCAAACCAGTTTAACAATTTGTACAAGGGATAATGACTTGAAAAGGTAACGAACTTTCGACTTTTGTCACATTTAGTCACTAAACTTTTTTTCGTTATCTATTTGCCATTGAACTATTGAAACTGTTCACATTTTACCCTTACGACCGGCTGTTACCGGTCATAAGGGTAAAATGTGAACAGTTTCAATAGTTTAGTGGCAAATAGATAACGAAAAAAAGTTTAGTGACTAAATGTGAACAAAATCGAAATTTCTTTTCCTTCTAAAAAGTTCAATGACTAAATGTGAACAAACTTCCTATTCCTATTGTAGCAACATTTGTTGATGAAGAAATCTATGAAATAAAAAAACAAAATGTAACATCCGGATTTCCATGTATCATAATTTAAGTATTTTTCTTTTGAGTTAAGAAGAGAGACTCGACGAGTTGACGCCTCAACTCGTCGAGTAAGGTCGCGACTGATGAGTTAGATTAATGAATGGACTCGATGAGTCTGTGAGGCGACTCGACGAGTCCACGCTGTTGGGAGAAACCCTAAATCTTTAGGCCCGAGCCATATTTAAAGGCACTTATGGCCTTCAATTGCGACTACCTTTCCCATAAGTGAGAACCCTAGCGAGCTTGAGTGTGTAGAGTGAGAGGAAGAGCTATCTTGAGCTTTTTGGTGTGATAGATCTGGACCCTTCTAGGTCTAGAGAGCCGAGAATATGAAGCTTTAGTAGAGTAAACCTTGGGGTTCGAAGTTAGGAAGAATAACCTTAACCAACAATGTGATGAAATAAAATGATGAGAGATAGGTGATGATAATTAGGTAAATAAATGATGATGAATATGTGATGTAGGATGAAAGGAAATACCATAACCTTAACCAGCAATGTGGCGATGTAGTAATCTACCAGAGTATAGATGGCGACCATGGACTATTCTAGACAACTTAGTGGAAACACCACCAGGCCCATAACCTGTAGGTGATGAATTACGATTTCAGGCAATGTTGTAACTACGTATTCATGCGATGATACTGTAACCCATTACTATGAATTACGAGTTCGTACGATGTTGTAACTACATATTCATGGGATGTCACAAATTTCACATGTCAAACCAATGATCATAATTCACATCAGTGAGAATGGTTCATTTTTTTTGTAAATCCAAAATCAGATTGGAAATTTTGATTTTTTATTTTGGAAAATGTCAAACCATTGGTTTTTTATTTCGGTTTTGGTTTTTTGTTTTTTTTAAAATATTTTCAGGGTTTTTTTTTGTTTTTTTATTTAATAGATTTCTTCATCGACAAATGTTGCTACAATTTAACAAAAATAAATAATTTGGTAAAACATAATACAAGAGGAAGTTTGTTCACATTTAGTCATTGAACTTTTTAAAGGGAAACGAACTTTCGATTTTGTTCATATTTAGTCACTAAACTTTTTTTCGTTATCTATTTGCCATTGAACTATTGAAACTGTTCACATTCTACCCCTATGACCGGCAACAACCGGTCATAAGGGTAAAATGTGAATAGTTTCAATAGTTCAATGACAAATAGATAACGAAAAAAAATTTAGTGACTAAATGTGACAAAAATCAAAAGTTCGTTACCCTTTCAAGTGATTATCCCTTTGTACAATGTGCATCATAAGTTATACTATTAGCTAGAGATCTTACACCTAAAAGAAAAGTTAGATTTTGTATATATTTATAATATAAATTGTAGATCAATCCAAATATGTTTCAAAAAAACACACAATCATAAGTTTTACATATATTCACATACAAAAAAAAAAAAAGAATATAATCGAAAATAAATATAGTTTTAAATGAATACAAACGCATCTAAAAATTTCATAACATTTACTATGTTTTTCTATTCAAAGAAATCTAAATAAATGTGAAAAAGACCACAAATTTTGTTATAAAAAGTTATTCATTTTCATGTGATTTTATTCGATTAAACCAATTCAACATGTTTAATTTGATTGATTCAACTAAGTTTTTTTTTTTTTTTTTTTTTTTTTTTTTTTTTTTTTTTTTGTAAAAACAACCGGTTCATTCCTGTTCAGAAATAGACAAAAAAACTGATGCTAATTAAACCGATTCCTTCACCCGTTCAATCGGTTTGATTGCTCAGTTCTAATCGGTTTTCAAAACATTGGATAGTGTTGTTACGTGGTTTCTCGGATAAGCCGCTAGCTAGCCCTTGGAGGCCTCTCCTAATGAACACTCAAGAAGTCACGCTGCACAAGGTAGACAAAATCTAGGTTAGAAAGTCATACCGAGGGCAGGACCCCATGTTTTCTCTCCAATGCCTAAGTTAGATGTCGATTGAGGTTGAAAGAAAGATTGCTTGAGGTTCTTGACAAAGAAAGAATGATGCTACCTGTTCGATGAATGTTTGGTGCTTTTTATAGATAGGAGTCAGTCTGGTTTATTGCTCTCATGTCTAGGCATTGCTTTTGCCCAAAGATCGCAAGGGTAGAACCCTTTAATAAAATAATGTTGCATTTTCCATTTTCCCAGGGATATTACCATATAGAAGATTCCCTCTAAATTTTATTGTTGTACAACATAATTTAAATTAGGTTAAGTTAGGCGCGGGCATATTTATGTATTTGGGCTTTGTTGGGGCTTTCTAGGTTGTTTCTTGTCTTGTCGACATGCTTTTATGTATGGACTAATACCCTTCACCACTAAGCCCCCAACCCTATTTGTTAAAAGCGGTAGCTAAACCGGTTTTAATGATTGGGCGTAATTGTGCATTAAATTGTATGGGCAACGAGGCGCGTCTAATCGTGTGTGGCACGCGCGTTGGTGCTCATGTGGACATTTTATTTCTTGACCTGGAAATGGTTGCTTTTCCTGCTTTTTGTCCCAAGTAAAAGTCTGTCACATTGGATGAGTTTTTCCCCTTATTCTTTCAGTTATCCGTTGTGTTTTCTTTCATCTGTTTTTTTTTGAAACTGGTGGTAACAATGTCTTGCTTTGTGATGTCTATTCTCATTTCCATTGTTTCGCTTGAGCGCTTAGGCCATGTTTCTTCAAAGTATCACCTTATTCATGATGATGGTGTTTCCATTCTTGGTGCTACGACAATCATTAATCACCCCTGGTTAGATCAACATTTATCTCCATTATTTTGAAGCGGGGTTACGAGTTCTTCCTTCCCCCTTCTTTGGTTAGATTGTCGAAGCCAACAAGATTCATACTATCTAGTTAAAGTCTAACTTTGTTTCCAATTTTTTTCTTTGAGTTCTTATGTCATGTTTCCTTTGTCATTCTTATTGTTGTTTTGTTTCAATACTTCTTCTGGATATGTAGTAGTGCTGCCTGGTTCTATTTTCGCTCTACGGTGCCAAATTTTATTAAGTTCTTCTGGAGTCGATAAAGAAGTGGCAAAATGAATTTATTTGGTTGAATTCATCTCATTTCTCTTTTCACAACACATTTCAACTTCTCGACACTATTATTGATCAAAAATCAAATACGATTCATGATCTGGCGCATGATATGATTAAGATCTCTCATTTAAATGTTTTGATGAAGAAATTCCCGAAATGTTAGGGTGCAAAGTCATGCTTGGATGTGGCTTACCCTGTTGTATGTTTAAATGGGTTGAGTATTTCCTATAAATAGGAAGTGAGTGACTCCCATTATGTAAGAACTTGTAATAATCATTTTGGAGTGTTAGTTTTAGAGAGAGAGAGAGAGAGAGAGAGAGAGAGAGAGAGAAATAGCAAACCCATTTATACTCTTTCTAGACAAACAAATGAGAGCTTAAACCACATTTATTTACTCCATGTGTTCATGATTTGTATGATGATTTACTAGATCTTTCATATTCCGCATTTTTCATCATAATCAACACCACTACAATAGGTATCAAAGCGGGTGTTCTGATTTGATCAAGAATTGATCCATGATGACTTCATGATTTGAGTGAATTTTCATTGTGATGGGTTCTTCATTTTTTGAGAAAATTTGTATTCTAGAATACTTGTTTGTACCACATTCTCTTTCTAGAATTCGGTTCATATTCACTTTCTCTCTTTAGAAATTTGTAAGTTCTTGTGATCATGGTGTATTTGGATTATGATTGTTGGGTTGTGATCATTAAAGATGTGAAATACAAACTCAACAATAATCAATTCTATGGATCATTGTTGAAGGTGGCTTGATTTCATGGAGTACTATGGTCTCTTATGGAGGTTTGAAGGATGATAACGGAAGATTGATATTCCAACCACTTTTGAAGATTGAATGCTTGCTTCAAATTTCCATGCTCAAGTTATCTCCTAGTGAAAATCGAAAGGAAGGAGAATAAAGGGATTTGCTTAATAAGAGATACATTTCTCTTATTGATGACCCAGGTGATCTTCATGCTCTTAAGTTTGTTGAAGTTCATGATAAGAAGATTCAAGTTGATTCTCACGAAGAGGAATTTTTTTTGCTCGATTAGAGTTCAAACTGATGATATTTTGTGTTCTTGTGATTCGTTTGAAGGAATGATTCTTTATCGAAAACCGTTAATCCTATAAATTCACAAGTGTTTAAACTCCAAAAGATTGATTCAAACTTGCAAAGTTGAAGTTGTCAAGAATGAAGGTGTTCTTGAAATCAAATCTTCAAGATGCAAAAAGATGAGAAAGAAAAAGAGGAAGAAGATCAAACAGAAGAGCATGCGGGTTTACTCACAAAAACCGTCAAATGTTGTTGTGAATCCGACATCCGTGAAGAAAAATTAGGGTTCCAAAGCAACAATCTCCAAATGTTGCATTGAATCTAAAGTCAAAACCCAAAAATATTGATGGTTCTTATGAAGATGTTTTTAGATCGTTGAAGAACACGAAAAACGAGTTGTATAACACACATTATGGGTGGTACAATGTTCAAATTGGATATTTTCTCATTCCAACAAAAGAACCACGATCTTCAAAATTTGATTCCTTCCTTGCAAATGGAACTCGGATCATCAAAAAGGTATCACAAATTCTCAAATAAATTCCAAAATGTCCATAAATTCAATTCATCTTTTGCGTTTTTCATATTTGATCACTTTGTCTCATTGGATAAACTCCTTTTCAAACCCCATAGATTGATCTAATTATTTTTGTTTGGATATCCTATCAAATAAAAATTTGTTTACTATTCATCCAACCATCAATCAATTACTGATCATGGAGCCCATATCTATTGTCCAATACTATTTATCCAGTTTGAGTCCAAAATATTAAATTGATAATGCTCATAAAGCCTGTTCGATACATCGTCTTCGTTTGTTCTTCATTCTCGTTTCATTGTTCTTTGATACGAAAATTACAAAAGTCAAAATTGAAATCAAATGTAATTTTGAGTTGGATTTTCGGAAATAATTTTGACTTTCATGTTCATATTGTATGAATTGGCCCATAATCAACACAATCATCTGCTTATCTTTTTGTTTCCTATTCGATATTGATCTCATTTTTTTCCCGGAGATTGATTGTTTGACCGTACTTAAACCTATAGGGATTAGTACTTAAATCATGGATAACGATAGTTGAATTTTGATTTCTTGGAGTTATCGAGTTCGATTTTGTGCGATTTTGATAGCTAACAGTTAAATTACGAGGTCGAACAAGTTGATTGACTATCGAAATCAGAAATGAAATCAAGATCGATTGCAGAATCTGAAAATGATTTCAATTTTGTTATACTTGGTTTGAGTCGATTGAAAACTGAATGGTATTGACTTGGAATCAATGTTGGATTGAAGAAAGTTAAAGGACAAAGTCAAAATCAAATTTTTGTTTGTCTATTTAGTGAATTTCGACTCTAATTTTGTTCATGTTGATAACGAATGTCTCGATATCGAGATTGAGAAGGTATTAGCAATCAAGACTAGGAAGATTGAAGAATCGAAATGGGTTCATCAGTGGTTTGATGATCGACGGTTTGGGGATGAACAAGAATCGACTTAGGAAATTGATTTGGGCCGAAATCACTTTCCCATCTATGAATGATTTCGTTTCGTTTTGGATGATTTCGCATATGTGGTTTGATGATTTCGACGATGCTTGATTTAACGCAAATGGTTGATGTTGAGTTTGTTGACGGCGTCTCTGTGATGGATATAAGCTTGATAATGGAGGCTGTGATTTGGTAATAGGAGTATTTGAGATAAAATGGAAAATAGACTGTATTTGTGAATCAAAGGTTGATTTTGGTGTGTTTGTTTGAATGAAAAATAAGGTGCTGTTTGTTTTTCTGAAGCCAAAATATCTGCAGTCTGCGGACCACATCTGCAAGCCTCTGCAGCAGAAGAGGTGGACCAAACGTCTGCAGTCTGCAATAAGAAGACTGTTTGTTTTTTAACGTCTGCAGGCTGCTGAAATAAACTGAATTTTAAATAAAATTATTTTACAAACTTAAAATGATTTTTCAACACCAAAATTTTAATAATAATAGTCTTATAATATTGAAAATAAAATTCATGCAACTAAATTAGTCATACAATAAAAAAAAATGTTTTACAATTACAATTTCATTTAAAACAATTCAATCTATATTGTGCATCAACTGATCAGCAATTTCATCACGTAACTGAGTCATATATTCACGGTCTGCTGCAGTACCATGTGTTGGAATCCTGTCTTCATCATCATCAATGGCCACATTGTTATTTCGAAACGGGACATTGGGTTCATCGTATCGTGCGAAATACTCATCACTCAATCCTTCTTTCCTTATATAATTATGAAGCGCGAAGCATGCCATGACAATGTTTCTTTGTGTCACAAACGGGAATGGTGCCATCCTCTTCAATATAGGGAAGCGTGCTTTCAAAACACCAAAAGCACGCTCAATGACATTTCGAAGTTTTGCATGTCCATGGTTAAATTTTTCTTTATTGGTCAATGCATGTCTTTGACGAAAATCTCCAAGCCAATACCTCACATTACGATAATGGGCCATAAATCCTCGAGTGTGTGCATACGCGGCATCACAAAGATAATATTTGTCTGAAAAAAATGCAAAACACTAATCAATTTTCAAATTAAAATGAAAATATTAAAAAAAACAAAAAATTACCTGGTGGTGGAAATGGGAATGATGCTTGTGGATCGGCTACTGCTTCTGATAATATTCTAGAGTCATGCGCTACCCCTTCCCACCCGGTCACAACAAATGTAAAAATCATATTGAAGTCACATATTGCCAATACGTTTTGGTAGCAATCTCCCTTTCCCCTACTTCTATATAAGTCTTGTTTCTTAGCAGGGACAACAACATGTATCAAAGTGCCATCAAGTGCACCAACTGCTCCTTTGAAAACCCTTCGTAGCCTCCTATTATGTCCTGGAATGTTTGGATTCGGATTAAAAGATGTTGGTACTATAACATCTTGTGCGAAAAGCATCATTTTTTCCAACACTTCATAAAAAAATTTATGAATTGTTTGCTTCGAGTGTTGAAATCTCCGCTTGATAATCACGTAACGTTGATTATGTCCGATCATCATAAAAAACATAGCCATCTTTTCCTCAACTGATACATGTTTGCTGTCCTTTAATGAGTAATTTGCTCTAAAATGAGCACATAGTCGTACAAAAGATTCATGGGACATGCGTAATACTTCAACACATTGTAAACGATTACGGTGTAATAACTCCAATGTGTATTCGTGTCCCGTCATTTCCGAATCATTATCCCGCAATTGTTTCACACCCCTCTTCCAAAAATAACGGATGTATAGGTACATTAGAATTACGAGAAGTAACTTTTGATCGTGATCCATATGAACCTAAAATCAACAAAATAGAACTTTAAAAAACATTACATAAACCATATTTCAAGTATCAAATAAACATTCCATTTATCATATTTCAAGCCAAAATAACATTACATAAACCATATTTCAAGTATCAAATAAACATTCCATTAATCATATTTCAAGTACCAACAAGGGCAAAAAGACCTAACAAAATAGTTCCAACAAAGGCAAAAACATTTAACAAAGTAGTTACAACAAGGGCAAAAAGTCCTAACAAAATAGTTCCAACAAAGGCAAAAACATTTAACAAAGTAGTTCCAACAAGGGAAAAAAGACATAACAAATACTTTCAACACTAGAAAATCATCGAACAATCTTCCCATCCTTCAAAACTCCTAAACTGGTACCCGTCATCTCAAGCCACCCTCGCAATATCTCGGGAACATCGGGCAAATGCATCCACATCTCTCTCATGTTCATGGTTCCTCCAAAAATATGATATGCGACAAAGCGTAAAGGATCTGTAGGGCCTAACTGAAGGACCTCTAACTTCTCTAAACACTGAGGAATTGTATACCCTTTAGTCAAACTTTGTAGAGCTTTCTTCATTTCAAATGCTAAATCGTCAGCAGTAACAGAAGTTCCATCAGGTGAAGAAGCAGATGGTGAGGCACTAGGAGCTACAGGAGTTGAGGGTTTAGCCCTTTTGTTGGGGTTACCGGATGGTGTAGCAGTATATGGTGAAGCAGCAGAAGGTGAAGCAGCAGAAGGTGGTGGCTCATGATGAGAAGTGTCAACACCATCATCATCCATTGCATCAAAAGGGGTGGCGGTGATCTGAAGTGGTGGAACACGACAGGAGGATGCGCCAGCTACTGATGATGATTGGGTTGAGTAACTCCTAAAATTACCAGTAGCACTATTTCCATCAAAAAGACGTGCACAAAGATCTGGAAAAGGCAGTGGAATTGTTCTCAAAGAAGCAGCTTTCGGATGCCCCTAAACCCAAATGTAACAAGAAATAGTATAAGAATATTTGGCAACTTCAAACGTAAATGTTATATATATATATATATATATATATATATATATATATATATATATATATATATATATATATATTATTGTATATTAATGTATATATACCTTCTTAAAATCATCCCACTCCTCGGCTGTTAAATTAAAAGTGTTTGTTTGAGAATTGTATATATTACCAGTTTTGTTTTTTAAATATACCCATCCAGTGTATTTGGCTTTCAGATTGTCATATGCGTTTTTCATTTGTTTTTGAGTCAACTCAACCCCAAATTTCTCCTTAAGAACTCTTCCAAGCCTTATCCATGAATCTTTCTGCAAACTCAATCCTTTTCTACCAACACTCTCTACTTCTTCAATACAAGTATCAAATAAGCATTTTAAGTGCTCATTGGTCCATTGTTGTTTTTCTCCCATCTCTAATAACCAAATAACAATAAACAGTGAACAAGTAACATCATTATTTCAAGAAAAAGTTTTTATTTTCACGACAAATTTGTAATTTTGTTTTATTTTCAATCACAATAATGTGAAACTTTTTATTCAATTATAAATAACCTCAATTAGAGTGTTTTAATTCAAAGTTTTCTAAAAAACTTTATAAATCAAATAAACTTCACTTTAACGATAAAAACTTTACTTCTATAAAATAAACAAAACTTATGTCTCTTTTTGATGCTTTCTATCATATACATACAAAATCAACAATCATATACATATACACTATCATATAAATATACACAATCAATAATCATATATATATATATATATATATATATATATATATATATATATATATATATATATATATATATACAACTTTGAATTACTGCATATTTAAGTAATACAATCAATTCTAATTATAAGCATTGTTGATAATATGCGTGAGTGGAAATTTAACATTGTTGGTGTACATAACCTAAATTACATTCAAGGTATCATAAAAGCATCATAAGAACATCATTCAAAACAACAGGAGGCATGCCCAGGCTTGACAATGACATAATTAAACAGAAAATTTGGGTGCTACTGTTACAGGTTTAACATCTAGGTTCAATTGCTAATTGAAGCACAAACACATACACAATTGGACTTTTTCAATCAAACAGACCAAGCTGGAGATGTTACAGGTTTAACATCTCGGTATTTCATTCAAAATCAAATCCAATTTCACATTCAAAGATAAATTACTTTCATTACAAATGTTTTTATTTTACAGCTCTTTTATGAGTTATGCATCAATTAACATAAATTCTGAACTATAGCTTCAATGCAACGGATAAGAAGGGAATAACAGAAAGTCGGGAGAAGAAGGAAGACTGACAGCAGGAAAAAAAAACGAACCTGTAGCTGTGAGGTCGAAGTCTCCGGTGTAGCTGTGGGGGCGACGGTCTCCGGCCGGTGGCTTCACAGGGGAGGCGCTGGTTAACTGCGGCGAGCAGGGGAGGAGTCGTCGCTTGGTCGCTAGTTGAAGTTGTCGCTGTGACCTTGTTGTTCGCCGGCTGCTGCAATCGACTGTGATGGTCGGAAAATCGGAGGATGCCGGATCGGAGAGGAAGGCGGCGATCGATGGTTTTGATCAGAGAGGAGGGTTGCGACGGTGGTGGTCGCTGCAAGGTGGAGTACGATCGATCGATCGAGGGTTTTTTCTGGGAGGGTTGGACGAGGACTGGAGGCGGAAGCAAAAAAAAAAGACGCATTTTTTTTAGGTTAAAGGGCTTGCAGACTTTAGAAGATGCTATCCCATATCTGTGTGGTGAAGACCTCGCGCAGGCGTTTTTATGTTTGCGCACTTCAGAAAAACAAACAGACTGCAAACCATTATGTCTGCGCGTGGTCTGCGCCTCGCAGACAGAAGAGGTCACGCAGACCTGCAGAGAAAAAACAAACACCCTCTAAAGCATGAATGGTTTTACAGTCGAGGGTTGAATTGTCGATTGGTTGATGGTCTTTGCTTGAAAACGAATTGGGAATACACTCGTTTGGAGTCGTTGATGTCGATGACTAATTGTTGAGAATGAAGACCTGTAATGAAAGCGAAGCAATAGATTGATAGGATATTTTGGGTCTCATTGTGTTGATGTCGACTGCAATTTGTTAACGTTTCGACATAGGTGAAACAAATGGGTGATAGTCTACGTTTTGGAGTCATGAATCGAACAACATGTAAAACAAAGGACTGTAATGAAAAGCGAAGAACAAAGCTGAATGATCCAACACTATTCAGCGTTTGAATGACTTCATTTTCGAATTTTCTCTAACTGATTAATTGATTAAGAAGATATGGTCTTCGTTGGCGAAGCATGTACATGAAAAGTGAATTCGTTGTTTGTGTAACGAATTGGGAAGAAGAAAACAAATGTTTCCATTTGGGTCCCTACACTTTTGATGAAGTGGTAGAAATGGTCCAACTTCGACTTTAGAGTAAAACTTGTGACAAAGGATGAAGTTTCTCATTTAGTCCCTCTAATTTCGACATTTTGGTAGAAAATATCCCACTTCGAAATTGGACTAACAATTGTAGCATCCTAAAATTTAGAGTCAAAAATTTCATTTTTAAATAAATAATTATAAAAAGACTAATAATCTAAAAACATTGATAGTGTCATCCCATATCATAATCAAACTAGTGTGTCAATTGTCAAAGCATGCTATAAAAAGATAATATCAGAGTAGAACTCCCAAAGATCTCGTCATGCGGAAAATCATAGTGTGATGCGATGTGATCATGTAAACTCCTTTCATTTTTAAGAAGAAGTACCTAAAACCAAAACTGAAAACCGTAAGCACAGAGCTTAGTGGGTTCCCCCATCATACCACATAACCAGATACTGTCAGGCATATCTGGGTGCCCGACGTACCCCTTCGGTCTAATCCAACCGGATAATGTCGAGCATATCTGGGTGCTCGACCTACCTTGTTAGGCATATCTGAGTGCCTGACGTACCCTGCCAGGCTTATCTGGGTTCCTAACCTACCCTGCTAGGCATATCTGGGTGCCCAACCTACCCTCTGGTTTATTTCAACCGATTATAGGGTCTATTTCATCCCCTACCACTACCACACAATAACATAATGTAATCATATTATCAGACATATCTGGGTGCCTGACCTACCTTATCAAGCATATCTTGGTGCCCGACCTACCCTCCGGTTAATTCTAACCGGCTACGGGGTCTTTCACCCCTACCACTACCACATAATATCATAGCATACTAGCACATAATCATAATAGATAGTGGCATACTAGACAGTTATCAGAAAGACAATCATCAAACTATAAACAACTACTAGTGAGCTAGCCTTGGTTCCTTAGACCCACTGCTACTGGGAAGGTAACTCACCATGCATTGCTAAATTCCCGCAAATAAAACTCTAGCTGCTGGATGACAGATTCCCGAACTATCAACATCAAAACAAGACCCGATTAATAATTGGGTTCCAATACATAACCATAAGTCCCTGTTTGGGGTAAAAAGACTACTTTACCCCCAACCTAGCTTGATTCAAGACCAAGGCCCAAACACACACTCTGAAGGCTCAAAGGCTAAACAATGATCTAAAGCCCAATATATGGCCCGAATTTCCAAATTGGGCCCAAACCCCTCACATGGGCCTTACCCTAAAGCCCATTTAAATACCCTAGTCCATATTCTTGTTTTAGATGGCCCATCATGAATTCAAACATATAAGCCCAACTGAAAAGCCCAACTCATAACCTAACACAATTAGGGTTTTCACATAAAATGACAATTAGGGTTAATTGAAAACACTTAACCCATTAAGGACTTAATCCATTAAGTCCATCATTCTACTAGGTCAATCATACGGTATGGAGGGCGTTATTCATAATTCAATTCCAATGTCCAAAAATACGGCTCCTGATAATTCAAAACTAGTATATCCAAAATTAGGGTTTTCTAAACCCCAATTAGAGTTTCCTACCCAATCGCATGCTAATTAGTAAAATATTTAGGTTTTTAAGTCAATTAGGCTTTCATTAGGCCGGATACCACCCACTGCCACCTCGGGAGGTGGTGGTCGACGGTGGCTCACGGTGGCATCCACCAGCTCGTAGTGGTGGTGGTTATGATTCTAGCCTAAAGCAAATCAAAAGCATCCCAAATAATAGTCCAATCACACATACAAGTGAACACATCCGCCTAAGGTGGCAACAGAATGGCGGCATGAGGTGGCAATCACCACCTCATGGTGGTGGTGACGGATTTCCTTGATTATTCTAGCCAAAAATACGATTATATAACATAATATCCAAAAGAAACACACACCCAATATAACACACACATATACATGCTCAATCACTGTCACACCCCAAACCGAAATGGCAGAAACGTACGGGGGCGGAGGACGTCATGTTTCGTATCACAAAAAATGTAGAATAGTAAAACAAGTAACAAAATCCATTACATTAATATTATAGTTTTTACATTGTATTCAAATCACATATAATTGACTCCAAAAGTAAATAACAAAACAAAGAATTGAAGCTACTATGCTCCGTCTTCCAGAACCCTGTGCGTATACATATCTACTAGTTTCCTGAGAATATAAGTGATTTAAAAAGTGTATCAACATTTAAGTTGGTGAGTTCATAAGCGTTTGTATTTAGAAAGTGTGTTCATTGTTCCTTGAAAACCTTAGTTTGTTCCTCCAGAAAATCCTATGTATATTCCGATGTAAGAAATGTAAGTTATGTGCCTGATATAAGTTCCTTCTATAAGTACTTAGTGGATACCATTCATATACAATCCATATCGAATAGACAATCGACAGTGTGGTTCTACCCTAAGCCCACAACCAACCAAGGAACAGTAAATGAGGCGGAATCTACACATTCCATTGTCTGTCGGATCTCTTTGTATATAATCCTAATGTGTTCACCAGGTACTTAAGGAGTTAGATGTAATGATTCCTTCCAGCAAATCCTATATTTTATGATGTAATGAAATGTAAGTTCTGTAGTCTTATACTTGGAAAAGTAATGTATTCTAGTTGTGTTTGTATGAAATCCTTTTTTGTAATG
Source organism: Lactuca saligna (assembly GCF_052625555.1). Taxonomy (NCBI): domain Eukaryota; kingdom Viridiplantae; phylum Streptophyta; class Magnoliopsida; order Asterales; family Asteraceae; genus Lactuca; species Lactuca saligna. Next base: position 30,012,566 of record NC_136422.1, read on the forward strand.
CCCGTGTTTCGAGGCTAAGCATTAGTAGATGATATAATAGTCTAGGTCAACCATTGTATCATATTTTGAAGTAATAAAGATGAAATGTTTGCGTATTATGTGATTTATACTTAATTATAAAGATATAATTAATAAAGAATAAAAATTTGTCAAAATTAAAGTGTGAGGTAAACCCGATATCTTTAGATAAAGTTGTAGTGGTCGAAACAAGGATTCTGGATATATAAAGAACGCCAAAATACGGGTTATAACGAAGAAGTTATGGTCGGTCGGAGTTTCGCGACAGAACTGACATGACGCTAAATGACGTAAATAGTGAATTTATGATAGAAGACTTTTTAGCCTCAGCAATCAAAACAAAAGGTGTAGTATACGTTAAACCGAAAGCGTGCATAAAAAGAACGCCCAAATCTGGCTTCGTATGAGGAAGTTATGATTTTTCTAAAATTTGGCTTAGCAGTGCACAACCTGAAACTCGAATTTTAGATCGAGTGGTTTTTGGCCAACGCGACCTAAATTAGAGCTGAAGATCTCATTAATAGGACTCAACGATAAAAAGACAGACGAAAACGGAGTCCAAATGAAGAAGATATGAATTTTACACGGTCATTTAACAATATTATCTCCTCTTACTGTTAAATTTAAGATTGGTCGAGAATTAGCCTATGGAGTCATAATGAAAGTTGTAGATTTTATTTTTACCTACGCGTGAATATAAAGAGTGTCGAAAACGAAGCTCGTATGTGAATGTTATGAATTTTTGAAAATCGCCTTATTTAAACCCTATGTTCGGCGCCTCGTGTCAGCACCAGGCGAAGCCTTGGAGCCTACTCAACACCATGATGTGGAGAGAGGTGCCATGACGTGGTGACGCTCCAGGCAGCCTATAAATAGAGGTGTCGGGGCTACCTCATTCCTCACACCTTCCATCCCTTCTTTCTCTCTACTTTCTCTCTCTAGCCTCCCTTAAGCCCCCTAAAGTCTAGGTAAACCCCATAGCAGCCGAAGGAAGCCCCGAGGCTCCTAGAATCCCGAGAAAAGAGCCTTTCGGCTTGGGAACGCTGCTCTAGCAAAGCCCGATTATCGAGAAAACCCACTGTAAGTGAGCTACGCCTTCCATATCTTTAGTATATCTTATGTTTCAATATAGTAATGTTATTAGGACCTTATAATAAGTATTTGCAATATTATTATGAGTTATATAAGTGTCGTTATAATATCTTTTTAACCACTCGCGGTACGGGGAATCTGGTTTAAAGGGTCGTATAGGGTTGTTGCATTTCAGAAGTGCTATACCCCAAAATGGTCTTGCCCTCCGGTGTTTTATGTCTGGCCCCTGTCTGTTTATAGTGGTTGAGAAATATTGTTTTGTGCTTATATAATAGTAATAGCAAGACTATGAATTAGTCTCGGTGAATATTAGACTAAACTCTAGTGGTAATGATACTAGGTTTTGTCAAAGGAAAATTGTGTTAAGAGTAACGAAGTGTTGTCCGAGTGCCAAGTCACCACCTTATCAGGTGAGTGCATAGTTACTTTCATTTTACTCATAGATATGAAGTATTTTATATAAATTACATGCTATGTGTGCATATTATTTGTATACTTGCTATATATGATGGATGAATGATTTTTATACATGTTTTAAATGACTTAATTTGTATATGTATTTTATATCTACAAAATGTGTTGGGTAAAACATGGGTAGATGTAATAGACGATGTGTTCTAGACAGTCTAGTGGAACGCTGACAGGCTCGAAACTTGTAGGTGTTTATTTGAATTTAGTGTTCACCAGCAATACTCCATCCCCCACATGGTTGCCTTATTTGACATAAAAAACTGAGGAACCCCCGAAGCAGTGTTGTCACCCCTATGAAAGTCCTTAGACTAGGTCCCTTGTGTTAGATGTTTTAGGAACGTAAAGTGAGGATAACGGGAACGGGTAATCGGGTTTGTTTGGTTGATTAAAGTTAATAAACTTATCTATTGTGGGTTGAAAACCCTATGTGATCACCAGGCTCTCAAGCCTGACCCACTCAGTTTCTTGTATTACAGGTAGTGGCACACGAGCATGGATATGATGTTGGGATGAGGGATTACGGATTATAGGACTGTAAATATGAAATAATGTAGTAAGGCTTGTATTGTACTATTTATGCTTTTGATCTGTATCAAACATGACATCCAGAGGTTTATAATGAAATATAGTTTTTTGGAAATGCTTTGATAAATCATTATCATATGTTTATTTTGGGAACAAATTCCGCAACACTTTTATTTAAAATGTTACTCTGATTTTCAAACAAAGCATAAACAAAATCGGTCTTTTCTGGTTGTGAAAATGGGGATGTCACAGTTGGTATCAGAGCATTAGTTTAAGCGAACTAGGATTTTTAGGATTTTAGAATTAAACTTAGAAGGCTAAGCGATGATTGTGAGATGAGTGTCTACTATATTTTAGACATAAGCACTAGTTTATTTAAGAAAAGATGCCAAAAAATGATTTTATGTGCTAAATGTTTTATGTTATAGCAGTAAGAATGCCTTATATGCTATAATTTGTTCGGATCTATGGTCTGTTGCTGACCGAATCTGGAAACCTTATGTGTTCAGGATTCTAAACGTAAGACTAAGATATTAGAACTAGCATGTAAACATTTTGGAGAGATAAGGATGATTTAAACATCTATTCTAAATATAGATATATATTCACCCTATTCGGTGTATAGATCAAAATGTCAAGAACCCGTAGTGGAGCCGGGGATGCAAATGGGAACAGGAATCAACCACCAATTATTGAACAAATACCTGTTTTAGCAGCCGCACTTGAGCCAATTTCGATGGCCGGAGTGCAGGTGATGATCCAGATGATGTTGTATCGTCAAACGGAAGAGACGAGGCGATTACTGCTACAGGATAAGGATGAACCTACGATTCCAGTTGAGTATCCCAAGTTGAACGATGGGAAATTAGAAGGAGGGAATTATAGTGGGACCGTTAGACAAGCCAACCCACCAATAGTTCGACAAAACAACCAGGATGATAGAGTCGAGAGGAATGTATGCAACTACAAGGATTTTCTAACTTTCAAGCCATCGACTTTCACTGGGAAGGAGGATCCAATCGGACCTATGTATTGGATCTCGGGGATGGAGCTGGTCTTCATAACGTGTGGATACAGAGGCAAGTTACAGACCACATTTGCAGTGCGCCAGTTCAAAGGAGGCGCGGTTCGTTGGTGGAACACTCTGGGGAAGACTGTTAGCCATAATGAGCCCCTGCAACTGACGTGGGTAGAGTTTTTGGTATAGTTCAAACACAAGTACTACTCAACCAAAAACCTGCTCGAGCTAGAGAACCAATTCCTGACCTTGAAGAAAGGAAGCATGTTGATTGATGAATACACCAACAAAGGTACTTCCATGGGAGTACGCGATGCCAGTGCGTCCGACACCTACTCTGGAGGCAGTTATCTAGGCTGCTAAGTCTGTGGAGGAGATGATCAAGGGAAGAGCCGCCAGCAAGGTTGAGGTGGGTGAGAAGAGGAAGTTCGAGGGTGTGTAAGGCCCAACAATAAGAAAATCAAGTCTGGTTCAAGAAAATTCGGAGGATGAAATGAAGCGAAGTGGTGCGAGAAGTGCAAGAAGAAGCACTCTGGGAAATGTAGTGAGGAGGTGACCTACTACAAGTGTGGGAAGACCGGGCATTACGCCAATGAGTGCACCACCAACAAAAGGGTGTGCTATGGATGCAATCTGGAAGGGCACATTACAAAGGATTGCCCAAAGAAGAACGAGGCGATAAGGCCTAATAACCCACCGAAGACGGATGTGAGAGACTTCCAAATGACGCTAGAGATTACAAAGGAGGCAACCGATGTCGCTTCAGGTACCTTTCTTGTAAATGGTTTTCCTACTAGTATATTGTTTGTTTTCAGAGCAAATTACTCATATGTATCACACAAATTTGGTGGGAAACTAGCATTGCCTGTAGAAAAACTTGATAATGCCTTAGTTGTGGAAGTTGTCAGTGGCAAATTCATACTTGTTAGTGATCGTATTAAGAACATCTACATCAACTTAAACGGAAACAAATTCCGTATAGAACTGTTACCCATATAATTGAACAGTTTTGACATTGTTCTAGGAATGGATTACTTAGCGCTAACGTGCTGAGATACTTTGCAAGAAGAAGATAGTGAGGGTAAACCCACCCGGAAAAGAGTCATTTATGGTGTACGGGGACAAACGCAGAATAAACTCTGGAATCATCTCCTTGATGAAATCCAGAAAATATTTGTCCAAGGGATATGCATCATATTTGGCATTTGTGATCGATAAAAGGAAGGAAAAGAAGGAGGTGCAGAATATACCAGCAGTGTGTGACTATTCGGAAGTCTTTCCTGAAGATCTTCCTGGATTACCGCCTGATAGACAAGTGGAGTTTCGGATAGACTTGTTACCACGAACAACACCGATAACAAAAGCACCATATTGATTAGCACTGGCGGAGATGAAGGAGCTTATGACACAACTTTAAGAGTTGTTGGACAATGGTTTTATCAGACCTAGTTCATTACCTTGAGGAGCCCTGGTGTTATTCGTGAAGAAGAAACATGGAAGCATGAGAATGTGCATAGACTACCGAGATCTGAACAAGGCAACGGTGAAGAACAAGTATCCATTGCCAATGATTGATGACCTATTTGATCAACTGCATGGTTCGAGCTATTTCTCAAAGATAGATCTTAGATCAGGATATCATCAACTGAAGGTAAGAGAGAAGGATATTGAGAAAACTGCGTTCAGAACGAGATATGGACACTACGAGTTCTTGCTTATGTTGTTTGGACTAACCAATGCTCCACTAGCGTTCATGGATTTGATGAATATGGTTTGTAAACCATTCCTCGATAAATCTGTGATAGTGTTCATAGATGACATTCTAATTTACTAGAAGAGCCAGGAGGAGCATGGCAAACATCTATGAGAAGTGTTAGAAGTCTTGAAGAAGGAGAAGATGTATGCAAAGTTCTCCAAATGTGATTTTTGGATCCGAGAAGTCCAATTCTTGGGTCATGTGGTTAACCAAGAAGGGATTATGGTTGACCCAACAAAGATTGAAGTTATGATGAAGTGGAAACGACCAAAAAGTCCCACGGAGATTCGAAGCTTTCTAGGATTAGCCGGATAATACCGAAGGTTTATCCAAGGATTTTCTTCGATAGAGTCTACACTGAAAGCTTTAACCCACAAAGGATCTAATTATACATGGAGTGAGAAGCACGAAGAAGTATTCGAGAAGCTAAAGAAGAAGTTATATGAAGCACCGAGTCTGTCTCTACCCAATGGAGTTGAAGATTTTGCCGTATATAGCGATGTGTCGGGAGTCGGGTTGGGTTGTGTTCTAACTCAAAGAGAAAAGGTGATAGCATACACATCTCGAAAATTGAAAGAGCACAAAAAGAACTACCCAACTCATGATTTGGAGTTGGCAGCGGTAGTATTTGACCTAAAGATATGGAGACATTATCTCTATAGCACGATGTGCAAACCTTTCAATGATCATAAGAGTCTCCAGTATCTCTTTAATAAAAAGTAATTGAACATGAAGCAACGAAGTTGGCTAGAGTTACTCAAGGACTACGATTGTGAGATAGTTTACCACCCTGGTAAAGCAAATTTTGTAGCTGATGCTCTATGTCGAAAACTAAATCTTGAAAGAAAAAGGCCAAGAGCCTTAAGAAAAGAAGTTTTCTCAACGATTATGGAAAGTATAATGAAAGCTCAGGAAGAAGCTTGAGAGAAGAATAACTTAAAGGAAGAACATTTGGGCAAAACGTTGAATTTTGATACAAACAGTCAAGGGTTGAACGTATTCTGAGATCGGATTTGGGTACCTAAGACATGAGGAGTAAGAGATCTTCTTATGGAAGAAGCTCACAAGACCATGTACTCGATTCATCCCGGCAGCACAAAAATGTATAGGGACCTAAAACCCTACTACTGGTGGCCGACGATGAAGCTCGATGTTGCAAAATATGTGGCCGAGTGTGTAACTTGTGCAAGGGTTAAGGCACAACATCAGAAACCGTATGGGAGTTTAGAACCTTTACATGTACCCATGGGTAAATGGGAAGACATCACCATGATTTTGTGACTAAACTACCCAGGACGAAGAACGGTCATGAAATGATTTGGGTAGTCGTGGATCAGTTCACCAAGAGTGCACACTTCATAGCAGCCAACGAGAGGTGGTCTATGGATAAGCTTGCAAATGCTTACATGAAGGAAGTAGTAAGACTTCACGGTATTCCATTAACGATTGTATCAGATCGTGATAGTCATTTCACGTCGAGGTTTTGGAGAAGTATACAAAAGGAATTGGGTACGAAGTTGTGTTTAAGTATAGCTTACCATACGCAGACTAATGGTCAGAGCGAAAGAATGATTCAAACACTGGAAGATATGCTGAGAGCATGTACCCTAGAGTTCCAAGGTAACTGGGATGAGCACTTACATCTGGTAGAGTATTCCTACAATAACAGTTTCCACTCGAGCATCAAGATGGCACCCTATCAAGCTTTGTATGGGAAACAGTGCCGTACGCCGTCTTGTTGGCTTGAGGCTGGGTAAAAGTAGTTTATGGGCCCCGAGATAGTCCATGACACTGTTGAGAAGTTAAAGGTGATCAGGGAAAAGATGTTAGCAACTCAAGATCGTCAGAAGAGCTATGCGGATAAAAAAAGACGATCGATGACATTCGAAGTTGGAGATTCCGTTTTGCTTAAAGTCTCACCGTGGAAGGGACTTATAAGATTCAGAAAACGAGGAAAGTTGAGTCCAAGGTTTATTGGACCATTCAAAGTTCTTCAGAAGATTAGGAACCAAGCTTACAAGCTCGAAATACCTGAAGAACTAGATGGTATTCATAACACCTTCCATGTGTGTTATTTGAGGAAGTTCATGGGAGAAGTTCCCGACATAATTCCAATCTTAGAATTAAGAATGGATGAGAATAAGAGGCTAATCGAAGAGCCTAAGGCAATCATAAACCGTAAGACTAAGAAGTTACTATGCAAGATGGTCGATTTAGTGCTTGTCCGTTGGAAACATTCGAATGGGCCGAATCTCACCTAGGAAACAGAGAGTGACATGATGAGTCGCTATCCACATCTGTCTGCTGATGCATGATTTTGGGACAAAATCATCCTAAGGGGGAGAGAATTGTATCGCCCGTATTTCAGGGCTAAGCATTAGTAGATGATGTAATAGTCTAGGTCAACCATTATAACCTATTTTGAAGTAATAAAGAAGAAATATTTGCGTATTATGTGATTTATGTGCTTTATACTTAATTATAAAAAATATAATTAATAAAGAATAAAAATAAGTGTCAAAATTAAAGTGTGAGGTAAACCTGATATCTTTGCTTAAAGTTGTAGTGGTCGAAACAAGGATTCCAGATATATAAAGAACGCCGAAATCCGAGTTATAACGAAGAAGTTATGGCATGTCGAAGTTTAGCGATAGAATCGGCACGACGCTGGATGACGTAAATAGTGAATTTATGATAGAGCACTTTTTAGCCTTATCAATTTAAACAAAAGTTGTAGTATACGTTAAACCGAGAGCGTGCATAAAAAGAACGCCAAAATATGACTTTCTATGAGGAAGTTATGATTTTTCAAAGATTTGGTTTAGTAGCGCACAGCCTGAAACTCGAATTTTAGATCGAGCGGTTTTTGGCCAACGCGACCTAATTGAGTGTTGAAGATCTCATTAATAGGAACTTAATGATAAAAAGACAGACGAAAACGGAGTCTGTATGAAGAAGTTAAGAATTTTACACGGTCTTGTAACAGTATTATCTCATACTGTTAAATTTAAGATTGGTCGAGAATTAGCCAATGGAGTCATAATGAAAGTTGTAGATTTTATTTTTACCTACGCGTGGATGTAAAAAGCGTTGAAAATGAAGCTCGTATGTGAAAGTTATGAATTTTTGAAAATCGGCTGATTTACACCGTGTGTTCGGCGCCGCGTGTCAGCATTAGGCGAAGCCTTGAAGCCTACACTACACCACAACGTGGAGAGAGGCACCACGACGTGGTGACGTTCCAGGCAGCCAATAAATAGAGGTGTCGGGGCTTCCTCATTCATCACACCTTCAATCCCTTCTTTCTTTCTACTTTCTCTCTCTAGCCTCCCTTATGCCCCCTAAAGTCTAGGTAAACCCCCTAGCACCCGAAGGAAGCCCCGAGGCTCCCGGAGTCCCGAGAAAAGAGCCTTTCGGCTCAGGAGTGCTGCTCTAGTGAAGCCTGGTTATCGAGAAAACCCGTTGTAAGTGAGCTACGTCTACCCTATCTTAATTATATCTTATGTTTCAATATAGTAGTGTTATTAGGACCTTATAATAAGTATTTGGGCTATTATTATGAGTTATATAAGTGTTGTTATAATATCTTTTTAACCACTCGTGGTACGGGGAATCTGGTTTAAAGGGCCGCATAGGGTTGTTGGATTTCAGAAGTGCTATACGCCAAAATGGTCCTGCCCTCCGGTATTTTATGTTTGGCCCCTGTCTGTATTTAGTGGTTGAGAAATATTGTTTTGTGCTTATATAATAGTAATAATAGCAAAACTATTAATTAGTCTCGGTGAATATTAGACTAAACTATAGTGGTAATGATACTAGGTTTTGTCAAAGAAAATTTATGTTAAGAGTAACGAAGTGTTGTCCAAGTGCCAAGTCACCACCTTATCAGGTGAGTGCATAGTTACTTTGATCTTATGCATAGATATGAAGTATTTTATATAAATTACATGTTATGTGTGCATATTATCTGTATACTTTCTATATATGCTGGATGAACGATTTTTATACATGTTTTAAATGATTTAAACTGTATATGTATTTTATATCTACAAAATGTGTTGGGTAAAACATGGGTAGATGTAATAGACGATGTGTAATAAAATGATGAGAGGCATCGATGTTTTAAGATGATCCAGTCATCTAGCGGAGTATAGATGAGAACCACAGACTGTTCTAGACACTCTAGTGGAACGCTAACAGACTCGCAACCTGTAGGTGTTTATTTGAGCTTAGTGTTCACTAGCAGTACTCCATCCCCCACATGGTTGCCTTATTTGACATAAATTGCTGAGGAACCCCCGAAGCAGTGTTGTCACCCCGGTGAAAGTCCTTAGACTAGGTCCCTTGTGTTAGATGTTTTAGGAACGTAAAGTGACGATAACGAGAACGGGTAATCGGGTTTTTTTGGTTTATTAAAGTTAATAAACTTATTTATTGTGGGTTGAAAACCCTATGTGCTCACCAGGCTCTCAAGCCTGGACCACTCAGTTTCTTGTATTACAGGTAGTGGCACACGAGCATGGATATGATGTTGGGATGATGGATTACGGATTATAGGCCTGTAAAATAATGTAATAAGGCTTGTATTGTGCAGTTAGGTGAATATTCATGCTTAAACCCTTAATATTTTGATTTATAATACATTATACTAACCTTATTTAACTTAGGTTTTAGTCCATGCTTAGTTATTAGCTTATAAACAAGCCCTAAAGGCTATAGCGGACACAAGGCCATGAGGAGTGCAATGTAGATTCACTTGTTCTAGGTTAGGGTTTAAGCTTTGCTAGGATTAAAATTTCGAGTTGTGACAGCCACCCTTGTAGTGACAAGCGGTGGTCGGAGGTGATAGCCACCACCTCACAGTAGTGTTGATGGCTTTTCTTGTGATGTTCGACCAAGCAAAAGATACACACGACGTGCACACTAGCAACAAAAGCGCATACACACACACACGTCTTTGCCCGATAATATGAACATAACCACCCACCTGGTGGCATTCGGCGATGGCAATGGCCTGAACGACGACAACATCAACGCTAGCGGTGGTGGACGATGCAACAGTGGAAGAAAGGTGGCGGAGAGTTGAACCGGAATAGCAGTGATGACAATAGCGACGTTTGACGGCGGCTTCGTCTTCAACGGTTGCAGCGCAGCGGCGACAACAACCCCATCGTTCATGTCCCATGCACTAACACTCCTTGTTTCGCCTTCGGTCTTCAGTGGATCACCCGGGCTTGTCGCGACGTTCCCGACAGTAGGATGGTCACGGTAGTTGGCTTTTGTGGTTGATGATGGATATTCTGGTGTTCTTTGGCGGCGACAAGGGGTGGCGGCTGGAGGAAATTGAAGTAGGGTTAGGGTTTCCTTGAGATGAAACCTTAAAACAGGTAGGGAGGATATCGGGTTTAATACTGTTTCCAACACTGAAACTTCATACGAAAATTGACACAACTACTCCCTCCCACTCATAATATTTTCAAAACAAGCCCATAAGTTACCATTCAGCCCTCAGGATTCCAAAATCCTTTCAATTTAAGTCCAATAATTACTAAACACCCCTGCCTTCAGAAATCTTTACAAAATCACTCCTAAAATTACATTTAACCCCCAATATTCCAAAAAATATGACATTAAACTCACAAAACCAATGCCTTGCTGAATTATTACGAATTTAGGGCTATAATAAAATAACATAAGAAAATGATATGATAACATCTTGGGGTCTAGGGCTACTTATTTATTTACTTACTTAATTTAATTTAAATAGAATGTTACAACAATGCTGAGAAATTGAAGAATTTACAAGTTCAACCCTTACAGGTAATGCAAATTTACACTTTATGCCTAGTTTCGCAAATGGGGTAGATATTTGCTTCTTAAGTTATTTTTGGCGCAACTGGCCCTGCAGAATTCTATTATTGGTAGTTTTTTTCCGGTTTTTCGAAATTCTTACAATTCTCACCCAAAAGTCGAAAATTTTCACAAAAATTGGAAAATTTTCAAGACTTTTTCGTGATTGTTTTTCCATGCAAGTTTTTCGAGGTTTCATTTTTAGCATACATCAAGGGGGAGTTATATGAAGATTATTCATCGGGCGCTTCTCACCCTTAATGGGTTTTATAATATTTTTTTGATTATAAAAAGGGGGAGAATGAAGAGTGGGTATTTGAAGCTTCAGGTATTCCTTTGCGGATTTGAAGACTGGTATCATTTTCAGGGGGAGTTTGGTCTTGATCGCGCGAGCTCGTTGGATATTGAAGCCAGGACATCCAATCCTAACTTTGGGGGGGGGGGGGGGGATTGTTAGTGTGCAAAGTCATGCTTGGATGTAGCTTACCCTCTTTTATGTGTAAATTGGTGTAAGAAATTGTAATGATCATTTTGGAGTGTTACTTCTAGAGAGAGAAATAACAAACCCATTTGTACTCGTTCTAACAAAAATAATGAGAGCTTAAATCAGATTTATTTACTCCATGTGTTCATGATTTGTATGATGATTCACTAGATCTTTCGTATTCCGCATTTGTCATCATAATCAACACCACTACACGGAAGCTATACTAGCATAAGTTGGTATGAGCCTTCATTGGTTGTGTATGGGTGTAGTGTCGCCGCTATTCGTTTTGGGACTAGATGTTCTCCTTCACCCTTTGATGTTGTTGTTGTTGTTCTTCTCTTATATGTGTACACACACACACACACATATATATATATATATACACACACACACACACACACACACACATATATATATATATATATATATATATATATATGGGTCTTCATTACCTCTCTTATTCTTGTGTTAGATGAAGATCGGCTTCCATTTATATTTGCTGATTTCGTTGAAGGTAATGTTTATGCCCTGGATTTGGGGTCCGATGATTTTGAGTTGCCCTTGTATGATGATAAATTCAATGATGATGATGATGAGGGTAGTAATTTGGGGAATGAGGATGATGGAAGGGAATTAGAATATTCCCTTAGGGCTCATAGTTCCTATGATGATGATGATGATGATGTAAGTAGGGTTCTAAATGGCGTGAGACATGGTGTGGTGGCAAGGCAAAACCTCAAGCTTAACAAGTCATGGCGAGCCATGGTGTTTTTCAAGGTGTGATGTAAGCCGGCCATTTTGTAGTATTTTATAATTATATTACCACATAAATATAAATTTATATTATATATTACTACATTTTAGAAGTGTTATATCAAAAACTAATAACAAAAGGTTAATAAAAAACTCAATACTTGTATCTCAAATTAGAAAAAACATAATAAAGAGAAAAGAAAACATGTCTCAAACAAAAAAACGCGTGCCATAACACGCCATAACGCGCCATGGCACGCCATATCATGCCTTGCCACACGCCACGCGTAACATCAAGCGTTATGAGGCTTTTCGTAATGGCGAAGCCCCGCCTCATGCCATGGCATGCCTTTTAGAACACTGGATGTAAGTGAACAAACCTACAATGTTAATATTATGCTGATTTTGGTGAATGATGACAATGATGATGACGAAGATGTTGATGAGAATTTGATTCTTCGAAAAAAGGATAGGGTTTTGGTAGCTTCGGTCGTCTTTGTTGCAGCATCCGGTGGGGAATGTAGCAGCAAGAGTAGGGTCATGAAAAGATCATGTTCTCTAGATCTAGGTGTGTTTTGGTCTTTCCATGATAGTTTGGGTGTTACTCTTCCCATTTCCTATATGGATCAACTGAACTTGGCTAGCCCTTATCGTGAGGTAGGTGATCCAAATCCTTTTAGAGCCTTTTACGCTTCTAAATGGGAGTATATGTGGGACCAACCTCTGCAGGATCCTAAATAGGAGTATATCTGGGACATGTTTAAGATGAAATTCTAGGTCAAGAAATGTTTTCGTGGTATGAAGAAAATTAGGAGCTGAATAGAGAAAATCATGATTTACGTAGCAAGTTCAAGAAGCTATCAGACGATGTTAAACCCTTTTTCACTATATCAGGAGGGTTGTCGTGTAACGTCCAAGTATTTTGTGATCAGTATGTAAAACTTTTCCGGAAAGGTGGCTGAGCTGGAGAAGGTTACATCAGGTGTTGGGATGGTTCTTGACGTGAAATTAAATCAAATGAAGGCGGAGTTGGTATCTTTATAAAGGGAAAAAACTATTTTGGAGAGCAAGTTAGCAGATCAACCGTTCATGGAAGAGGAGATCACATTGTTACAAGGAAAGGTTGCTTCACTTGAATTGGAGAAGACATGCCATTTTGATAAAATTGCCATATTGGAGCATGGTGTCCAAAAGTTGAGGAGTGACCTCAGCCTCATCATTGACGAACACATATTTGAAGGCTAGTGTGAATGATCTGAACGATCAGGTGTGTAAATTAGAGGAAGACATTAAATTTGTGCAATCTAAAGGGGTGGCAAAGGTAGTTGATAAGTTGTTTTCTCAGTCATCTTTCTATGATACTAACTAGGATCTACAAGCTAGTTGTATCAAATTTGGGATAAGGAAAGGATGCGAGATGATGAACACTGAACACTCTCTGGGTTTAGTAGCGGAAGACATGCCTTTTATGACCCAACACGACTATAACGAATAGAGGAAGCATTTTTTGTGCTATTATGTAGTGATTATTGTGTCAAATTTGGTTTTCCGTTGAGCTCTATGGACCAACTATGGGATCTTGTGTCTAGTCGTGGTGGTGGTGATGGGGCTTGTATTAGTGGAGGATGTAATGAAAATGCCTTATTAGTATAATTGATTGGTTTGGTCTTGGTAATACTTGTACCTGTTTCAAAACATGCCTTATCTTCTTTGCTTACTCACTTGTTTGAATATTGTGTGGATTATGCCTTGGACTTGTGATCTTTTGGGCCATTCTTCCATATTCCCTTCATGTATGAACTTTGCTATTTTGCTTTTGGTTCTTCTTATATTTCCCTTTTTTCTTTTTTCTATCTTACTTTTTCCTTTCCGCTTTAATATTTTCTAGCCTTGTATTGATCATGATCTGTGTTTTATCTTTCTAGATAGTTCGAACAAAATTTTCTATTCCGGGTAGCTTTGTAGCCACGACTATGGTTCATAAACTATCTTTGGTTAAAGTTTTGCAATCCAACTTTGGATGTAGTGGTTTAAGTAACACAATAATCCTATCATTTGGCTAGACTTATACTTAGAACATTATTATATATTTGGATCGGTTAAATAGCCTTGCTTGGGATTTAAAAAACCAATCGACCTATTGTTGTGATAAGTAAGCCTAGCTATTATTTAAAGAATCATTATATTCTTTAATCTAGCAGATATACTAGGTCAAGGTGTTGCGTTTGACTAACATATCTGCAAATTCGGCTGACCAAACTACACTTGTAGAGTAATTATATTCTTTTAGTTAAACAGATAGCCTTGTTCTAGGTGTTGCATTTCATCGAAATGTTTGTATAGTTGGTTGGCCGAGCTACACTTATAGAATAATTGTATTCTTTGGCTACATGGATAGCCTTGGTCAAGATGTTGTGTTTGACCAAAATGTATGTGTAGCCGGTTGGCCGAGCTACACTTATAGAATAATTGTATTCTTCGGCTAAATAGATAGCCTTGGTCAAGGTGTTGCACTTAACCAAAAAGTGTGTGTAGTCGGTTGACCGAGCTACACTTAGAATATTTGTATTCTTTGGTTAAACGGGTAACATTTGTCAAGGGGTTGCAGTTGATCGAAATGTCCATGTAGCCAGCTAGCCAAGCTACACTTATAGAATAATTGTATTCTTTGGCTAAATAGGAAGCCTTGGTTAAGGTGTTTCGTTTTACTAAAATGTCCGTGTAGTAGATAGACCAGATACACTTATAGAATAGTTATATAGTTTAGCTAAACGGGTAGCCTTGGTTAAGGTGTTGTGTTTGACCAAAAGATCCGTCTAATTGCTTCACCGAGCTATATATATATATATATATATATATATATATATATATATATATATATATATATATATATATATATATCAAATAATTGTATTCTTTTGCTAAACGGGTAGCCTTGGTCAAGGTGTTGCATTTGACCGAAATTTTCATGTAGTCGGTTGATCAATCTACACTTATAGAATAATTGTTTTCTTTAGCTAAATCGGTAGCCTTGGTCCAGGTGTTGCACATGCCCGAAATGTTTATGTAGCCGGGTGACTGAGCTACATTCTATAATGTATTATTTGGCTAAACAATCAACCAACCATTGTTTCATTAACTTGGAATGAAATGGTTATTGCTCTTCCACTTTCTACAGTGATGCATTATGTAGAATGCCACTCCTGCATTACCATAATATCTGACCAAGCCGTTGTTAGCTGACCCGTCTTTTACAACTGTATGCATTTTTCTTGCTTCGTTTCTTTTTCAAAGATTGCTTTTAGACTCCTAGTTGCGAATTTCCTTTTCTATCGACCCTTCACTTTTGCTGCATTTTTGTTACTTCCCTTGTTCGATCCTCTTTTGCCTTTACTCTCATCTACTTGGACTCTCTGATCATTATCTATGTCGAATGGTTAGTGTCCTTCTCTAACCCGTATTCATGCCACCTCGATTTTATTTTCTTTTATAGTTTTACTATGCCTTTTTATCATTGCTTCACGTTATCCGTATCATCCACGTGAATTGTTTTACAATCACTGGAGCGTTCTGCTCCCGGACTTGCCATGTTTCCGCTTTGGCCAATGCCTTGATCTCCTTTCCAGGCTGTTGTTTTCTTCAAGGCTTAAAGTGTTGTGCTCTCTACTTCTGCTGCCCTCTTCTCAGCGCTCGTTGCTTTTTATTTTGACAATGGGTATCTTGTTTTCTTTCTGAAGGGTTGAATTATCATGTTCACTATTCGTGTTGCTCTGGTTTTGATATCGCTCTACCTGACCCATTCTTTTCTTGATCGCTACGACATTGTGTGGAATTTTACCACACTATGGATGGTTGATGCTATAGCCCTGAGTTTGTGTATTGTCATTCTTTCAAAAATCACATCGTATGGTGATGACGCATCGATAATGACAAAACATATTGGTTTAGTGTCATTTCTGCCGTTGTTATAGTCTACTAAGGTAAGTCGTAGCGTGATTCTCCCTTCCAGCCAAAAATTGTGCTCGATGAAGCTGATTAAGTGAGTTTCAGGTTTCTCTATCTTCTTCTGAACATGACTCAGAAGTTGTTTATAAAAGTGCTTATACATTACATTCTTTGAGCTACCTCTATCTATATAAATGTCATTTATGTAATTTTTCGCTATGAAGCCTCCATTGACTATATGTTCGTCTCCTTTGTGGCTGATGCTGTTGTACTCTCATTAATCAAAAGTGAGCATGTAGTCATTCCATTCATGATCAACTTTAGATAGTTGAGAGTATTTGAACATGAAAATTTCATGTTTTTCTAGGTTCTTTGTTTTTGGCTCAACCAGTGTTGTAAAACTCGCCGAGTTGGCCGATTACTCCTCCGAGTACTCATTACTCGGCCCCTTACCGAGGCGAGTTACAAAATACCGAGTACTCCCCAATCGGTCTATTTACTAAACTGAGTAGTGTTGTAAAACATGGTCAACTCGGTGATTAATATGTATAATATACTTAATGATTTATTATTTAACACATACATGTGATTATTACTACATATATATCTTAAATTTTCAGTAATTATTTACGAAGTAAGACCATTATGTGCTTTTTCAGCTTTTGTGTATTCACATGTATCTAATTTTGTTATATATTTCAATCAACTTATGATTTTAACTTATGATTTTGACATATATAATTTCCCTAAAAATATTTCTACATGAATTACCAAATCCGAGTACTCCCCGAGTACTCCCGGGTACTCGCTACTCGGTAGTCGGCCGAACAGGTACCGAGTAACGAGTTCTGCAACCTTGGGCCAACAGGTGCAATAGTTCCCAAATTCTTGGATCGTAGTCCATTTATGAGGTCGGTGAGCTAACTCGACTGCATCTTCTTCTCCAATTCTCGGCATAACATGGTGCATTCGATTTTTGCTAGTTTTTCTCCAATTCTCGGCATAACAGGTGCAAGAGTTCCCAAATGCTTGGATCGTAGTCCATTTTTGGGCAGTCCATTGAACCTGCGGCATTGCTTGATCTTCGACGATGGTTTGTGTGGTGTAAGCTTGTTGGCTCTGTGGGGGCCAATATTCTTGATAATGTGTATATAGGGATGGTGGTGGCAATAAAATGTATGGTGTTGCATGTTGTTATGCCAACGCCGTGGTAGTTATTAAATGTTGTTGCAATTACGGGGGTAGGACTTGTACTGTCAACTCGTTGTTCCTCGGGGTATTCTTATGTTGTCCCACTAGTGAGGTTGGTCTGCCCTTGCTGGAACTATTATCTAATGCAATCATCACCGAGCCCACTTGTCTTGTATTCTTTCACTTTAGTGATGATTGGCATTGTGGTTCACTGATATGTGTATGTTGACTTAGAAGACCAATTCATGTGTTCCTTTTGTCCATGATGCATGCAATTAGGTAGTAAAATCCCACGTTCATTAGTTTCCTATCAAAATTAGTTGCCCATGATTTCCATCTTCCCGCTACTCCTTAGTTTATGCTCAAGTTACGTATTTATGTTCCTGTAATTGCATTTTGTGAGTTTTATGAATGAAGTAAGAAAATGGTTTCAATTGTGTTTCTCTAATATCTCTCCTATCTATATTTCTAAAGGGGATTAGCCATCCATAATTGGCTTCTATCATTCACCTTCTTGGATGTGTTCTCGGATTGGTGTTTGTTCCGTTTGCCGGGATGAAACAATCGTTAGTGGTACTATGCTTGGTGTCATCGTGGTACGCGGGTGAATGCTCAGATTAAGTTAATAGGATAGAAGCTTGAGTATGCCATGACACATGTGGCTTGTGCTTTATCTTGCATTGTTTTTATAGATTGATGGCGTCAATGTTGGTACATGGTTTCCCAGATACGTTGCTAGCTGGCCCTTAGAGGCCACTGTCAATGAGCACTCAGGAAGTTATGTTGCACAAGGTAGACAAAATCTAGGTTAGAAAGTCATACTGAGGGTTGGACCCCGATAATGCTCTCTGATACCTAAGTTAGATGTCGATTTAGGTTACAAGAAATATTGCTTCAGGTTCTCGAGAAAGAAAGGATGATGCTACATGTTCCATGAATGATTGGTGATGTTTATAGATAAGAGTCGGTCCAATTTATTACTCTTATGTTGTGGTATTGATTTTGTCCAATGGTATTTTCCATGTTCCCTAGGATATTGCCATACAGAAAATGTATATAAGGTATCATCGGTTAAATTGGGCGCCGGCCTCTTTATGTATTTGGGTTTGCTTGTGTTTTCTAGGTTGTTTCTTGTCTTGCCGGCCTTTTTTTTAGAGTAATTTGAGATATGACCAAAAAAAAGGGTTGTTTGAAGAAAATATTCAAGAAAAAACACATTTCAGAAAATGACCAAAGGATCCGCAGAGCACTCTCTGCGGATCTATTAACTCTTTGGGGCGGATTTGCTACACCTCTGCGGAATTGAGTTTTTTTTTTTTTTTTTTTTTTTTTTTTTTTTTTTTTTTAATTTTTTTTGCGTTAATTTTAGTTTATTAATATTAATTTTTCTTAAATATATTAACACGTTATGTGATTATTATATAAAAAAACTGAGAAAAAAAAGTATTTTTATTTATTTTTGCGTTAATTTTAGTTTATTAATATAAATTTTTTAAAGTAAACTAATGTAATTTTTTTTAATGAGTTCTAACTCGGGGGATCCATTAAAGGTTAAAAAATAATGAACTTATGTTTAATCCGCAGAGCACCCTCTACGGATCCTCTACAGCTCTGCGGAATCTTTGTTTTCTGATTTGTTTAATTCTTTTGTCATTTTTTCGTTTTCTTTGCATTCATTTTCATTTATTAATATTAATTTTTTTAAATACACTAATACCTTATGTGATTATGTAAGAAATTTGACAAATAAAAGTTAAAAATAATGAACTTATGTTTAATATCAGTCCATAGAACTATTTGAGAATCCACGAAACTATTATCAACGGATCAGTGTACATACATATTCTCTTCTTGGAATCACCTCTGCGGATTAGTGTACACCTTTGCATAAGGGAATATGCAGAACTATTAGAGAATAAAAAAATGACTGGCAAACAGCTCTGCAGATTACCAAACAATTTTACGGAATAAGTAATATAAAATCACTTTCCCATGCGTATCCTTTCATCGATTTTGTACCATTTCTTCTTCATTTCATTTTATTTTTTTAAAATTAACCCTCATATTTTTCGTTATAATGGTTTCCATACCATGGAGCGCTGAGTATAACCTCCGTCTAACTCGTGCATATATTAATATCCACGAGACCACCAGGGTGAATGATCCAAGTTATTGGATCCGTTTAACTTATGCCTTCAACGCTGATTCTCAAAAAATATGGAATATTTGTATAATTTTAACTATGTTATTTATATGTACCGATTTGTATTACATTATGTATTTGGTTTGTATTAGGTTATTTACGAAATAGTTGAGTTAACTTCTACTTTATTTCATAAAACATAAAATACAAAACAGTACAAATATATTGAAAACATACATCATTAGCATACGTACTACATAAAACAATTCATTATTTTTAACATTTTTAGTCAAATTTTTTACATAATAATTACATAACGTATTAGTATTTTAAAAAATATATATTTTTAACCTTTTTTTGTCAAATTTTTTCCATAATAATCACATAACGTATTATTGTATTTAAAAAAAATTATATTAATAAACTAAAATTAACGCAAAAGAAAAAACGAATTTTTTTTTTCTAAATTTTTTTACATAATAATCACATAACGTATTAATTATTTAAAAAAAAATTAATATTAATAAACTAAAATTAACGTAAAAAATTAAAAAAAAATAAGAATAAAATTAAAAAAACTCAATTCCGCAGAGGTGTAACAAATTCGTAAAGGACTTAGTAGCCTCTGCGGATCCTTTGTTTATTTTCTGAAATCTATTTTTCTTTGGTATTTTCTTCAAACCATCCGTATTTTTGGTTATTTCTCAAATTTTCTCTTTTTTTAAGGTATGAACCGGTATCCATGGATCATGAGATATCATAAACCCTTCAACCCTATAGGCTTTAATTAGTCACACTTTTATCCATATTTTATAAATTTGATAAAAAAAACATTTTTATAATTTGGCTTATAATTTCACTTTTTTTTTAACAAATTTGATACGTACTTTTTTTAAAATCTTTCACCAATTTTTTTCTTACAACCTTATTATTTTTTTAATATCTACGAAAATTAGTTTTTTAAATTCATGTAAACAAGGTTTATAATTTATTTCCAACTTTTTTATAATTTTGTTTTCATTTTTTAAAAATTAGTTTTTCTTTTTAAAACCTTTTTTACATTTTTTTATTCAAAACTTTTTCCAAATTTACATCATTGTTTTCGTATGATTCTTCTAACATTTTTTTTTAAGTTTTTTTATTTTACAAATTGACACAACACATCTTCTCAAAAAATTTCCATGAAAATATTTCCACAGTAACTCGCAAAAAGAATCAACCGGCTAGTTATAAACATAAATAGAAAAAATAAATAAATAAATAAAATAACAAAATAGTAGTATATATTTTAAATAGTTGAATTAAATATAACTTTTCTAAGTAGTTAGATCGTTAAAGAGTTGGATTGTTAAAATATGTAATTGATGTGAGTAAAATGATATGATAGTTTTGAAGATCCATTTTATTTAAATAACTCAAAATAAATGCACCAATAGCTTTAATAAACAAACACATATATATTGACTTTTTTTTTCTTACAAACACTCATAGACTAATGATAAACACATACATATTGACTTTTTTCTAATAATTGTAAAAACAAGTAATAACTTCCAAAAATAGGGGACCAGGCCCCCAAGACATGCTCTTTGACTTTCATACACTTTATTTCTTATTTACTTTCATTTTAAGTTATGTATTAAATAATATACTTAAAAAAAGAGTTTACATGTATTTTCAAATTTTATTGTATATTACTCAAGGTTATAAATAATGCATCATGGCGGCGACAAGACGTGGTGTAGACGTTTCGAAAATAACCTGGACGATTGTGTAAAGTTTGGCATTCAAATAACATGGTAAGGCGCGGAAATACGCACATTTTTGTTTAACGCATTTTTTTGGTATCCTATGGAGTCGAGGTTCCGACATGCTTTGCAAGTAGCTTGAACTCATTGTAGGGTGAACCTTTGTGACCACAAAGGGAGTTTTTTTCCTCATTGTATTTGATCTAAGCATATAACATGTTTTTGTAATATTCACTGACTTTTTAAAGGATGACATTTTTGTAAACATTTGGTATGATTGTAAATCGGTGGCTATATATTAGATTATATATGTATTGACATGTGAAAACATTAGTTTTGTTAGTATATGGCTTGTTTATATAATTGGATGATATATATATATATATATATATATATATATATATATATATATATATATATATATATATATATATATATATATATATATATATATATATAGGTTTAGGTTCATTTGAGACCATTCTAATTTTGTGAGACAGTGATACCAAATCTCAAAATAATTTTAAAATGCAAAATAAATAGAAAAATCCAAAAATTCTTTTTTAAATATTATTTTCGGAACTTGAATTAACTAAAAAAAATTTAAAAAAAATAAAAAATAAATAAAAAAAATCCCGTTTTTTTTTTTTTGAAAAATACGTGAAATATTCTAAATAGAATATTACACTGACATATTCTAAAAAATAATTTTAAAATACAAAATAAATGGAAAAATCTAAAAATTCTTTTTTTAAATATTATTTTCGGAACCTGAATTAACTAAAAAAAAAAAATCTTTTTTTTTTTTTTGAAAAATACGTGAAATATTCTAAATAGAATATTACACTGTAAATATTCTAAAAATAATTTTAAAATGAAAAATAAATGGAAAAATCAAAAAATTCTTTTTTTAAATATGATTTTCGGAACTTGAATTAACTAAAACAAATTAAAAAAAAATAAAAAAATGCGTCTCACGGTCTCACAAAATTAGACCGTCTCACATGAACCTAACCATATATATATATATATATATATATATATATATATTAAAATTTTACTGTCTTGAAAAGCGCCAAAGCATCGCCATCTCTCACAAGGGTTGAGGTTTGGTTATATCGTTAAGTCACACCTTACTTTATTTACGACCATAATGTTACTTTTCTGTTAGTTCCAGGATCCGACTTTAAATAATATATTAAGGAGTAAATTACACGAATGGTCCCTATGGTTTGAGGTAATTTGCGTGTTTGGTCCCTAACTTATTTTTTTAACTCGGAAGGTCCCTATGGTTTGTTTTTGTTACGCGTTTGATCCCTACTGTTTATTTTTGTTACGCGGTTGGTCTCTATCTTATTTAAAAAGACTATTATTTAAAGAGAAAAAAATAATGGGGTATGTGAGGTAAGGTGAGGGGATGAGATTAGGGGAGTGTTCATTTAAATAAATTAAAAAAATCAAGAGCATAATAGTCTTTTTAGGTCAGATAGGGACCAAGCGCGTAACAAAAACAAACAGTAGGGACCTTCTGAGTTAAAAAAATAAGTTAGGGACCAAACACGTAAATTACCCTAAACCATAGGGACCATTCGTGTAATTTACTCTATATTAAGTGGTAGATATCAATATTAATACTTTTAATAAGATGAATATAGTTGTGTCACGATAAAACAGAATTATACGTTTAGAATTTTAATAAAATATATTGCAAATAATAATGTAATTGACAATAAGTATGAAATAACTCTAACACCTTATTTTTATTATATTCGTAGATTGTAATATTAAACCATTATTATAAAATACAAAGTAAAAACTTATTACTTTTGAGTCGAAGTAATCACCATAAACATGTAGAAAATGGCTGTACGATTCCCGTAGATATAAATAACGTTTGAATCTTGAATCTGATTTTATAAGAAATTATAATTTTTCAAAGTTTTGCGTTCAACCCAATACGGCATCAAACGTCGCAAAATACGAATCGAAAATAGATCGGTTATTGGGCTAAGTAACTTAAATGAAAGTCATAGTAATCGTAAAAGCGAAAGTGTACATAAAGAGAATGTCCAAATCTTAATTCATATGAGGAATATGTGATTTTTCAAAGTTTCGATATAGCAGTGCACGACACAAAAACCGAAATTAAGATCTGTCGATTGTTATAAAAAACAATCTAAACAAAAGTTGAGGATCTTGTAGATACAATTATGTCAATATAAAGATAACCGAGAACAGATGTCGTATAAAAGAGATATGAATTGTAAACGGAGTTTTGCGGTCTTAGCCTTCTAAAAATAATAAATTAAAAACTAATGAGAATTAGCCGAGAGAGTCTAAACGAAAGTTGTACTCGTCGATACCTACGCGAGGATATAAAGATTGTTGAAAACGGAGCTCGTATGAAATTTACAAAATCTGCGTGTTGCTCGGCGCGCGAAGCACTTTTCTAGAAGGCTATCATGGACCATAGGGATTTTGATACGTGGCGAGCAACGTATGGAGAGTCGAAACCCTAGAGTGTGGCACACCTCATAGAAGGTGTGGCGCGCATCCCTTGAGTTTTTTTTCCTATAAATACCAATCTTAACAAATAGACTCATTTGGGTCAACAGGTGGAATGATTTCAGAATGAGCCTTTCTCTTTACCATATGTGACAACCCGATATTTCAACGCTATGTAACGACCTAAAAAGTCAAGTACTGTAACCGGAATGACCTAAATGAGAGTCGAAGGTCTCGACAATGGTTTTTCAACGGTAAAAAGTCTGGCAAAAATAGACGTCAGATAATGAAGTTATGAATTTCTAACGAAATTTTCTTACCGCGACCTTTTAAAAATAAATAATAAAAATAACTTCAAGATTTGCCGACGGAATCTAAACGAAAGTTGTAGAGCGTAGTCTCACCTACGTGTGGATATAAAGAATGTCGAAAACGGAGTTCGTATGAAGAAGATATAAATTTTTGAAGTTTATTGAATAATAAAAATATAAATTTTATATTTAATTTCGGTATTATCCAGGCCGATCCGAGTTACGCCCAGTGTACATTTGTACACCCAACGTACTCGAGGCCTAGGCCTCGAATCTTCCACGTCGCCCCTATACGAGGCTATCCCCCGTCCCATCCGAAGCTCCGAGGCAGTCGAGGAAGCGGTTACGCATGACGCACGCGTACGCCCAGCGTACCCGTGCACGCCAAGCGTACCGAGGCAGTTCCCACCCCCTATAAAAGGGATGCGAGGGTTCCGAAGAAATGGCTCATTTTCTCTCAACTTTCTTGTGATTTTGCCTTGTTTTCCATGTACGTACTATCCCGAAGCCCCGGTTTCCTTGCTCAAGTCCCGAAGGTCGTTTGTGCTCCCGAGAATCCCGAGAAAATCCGCTTTCTCGAGTCGAAATTCTTCTTGGTTTTCATCTCGCCTTCTTCGATCTTTCAAGTGAGTTCATACCCCTATAATCCACACTTTTAAATGTTTTATAAATGCTTTTATATGCTTTCAAGGGGGAGGAATACAAGTAAAACACACGATTATTAACGTGTGTTATATAAAGTTTCATTATACACTTTTTATCAATAGAATCATATGTGATTTATAACTATTATAGGGAAACTTTCGTATGCTAAATATACCACAATAACATCTTATCTTTTGAAATGAGAAATGATTTATGTGTGTGTGTGTATATATATATATATATATATATATATATATATATATATATATATATATATATATATATATATATATATATATATATATATATATATATATATATAACGCTATGTTTATACTGTATGTATATGTGTCCATCTTGGGCACTACAAAAATTATACTTTTCATCACAAGTGAGCATTTCACTAGGGATTACTGTACAAACGAGACATACTTTTAGAAAACTATAATAGGTATAGTTTTACGAGAGCATTACGAACTTTTACATACTAGAAATACTATTTCAAGAAGTTACTTTCATATACAAGAACAAATGAACATTTTCACACGTAAATTTGTTTTATACTAAGTTGTGTGAGACATTAAACTTCACGTACGCTCGAGTACACATTTCAAGTCCTGTATTAGATACCAGAATCCCTTGGAGGGGGAGCATGGTGTTTGTGTATAAATCTATACGGGATTGACAACCCCGCGTCCTGACTGTTAGCTACAAAACACCATTTGTGGTGACAAACATCAGAACATTCCAACTCCTGAAGAACGTTGTATATAGGCATTTCTAGTCAAATAACATGGTTATAAAACTCACATGGAGTATCAAAAACACATTGATTTACGGGGTTTTTCAGATGTACTGGCAATTTTATACGTACATTAATTAACTACTTAAGGCATGAAAAACCTTATCGTGATATAATTTTGAAACTTCTAAACCACTACCCACATACGGAAAAACATAAATTTTCTAGAAACAAACATTGGTCTTGATTGAAGGCAACATTTATACTAGTAGAGGATATGAGATTTTCTAGGAACCAAGAAACAAAAACAAGCCATTTCGTTTAGTTCATGCAAATATTGTCATTTAATACTTATGAAACTCACCAGCTTATATGCTGATCTACTCTTTCAAAACTACTTGTATGTCCTAGGAGTTCCGTAATTGCAGGTAACAAACAGCTTTTGAAGAAGGGATTCTGCAACGCTAGTTTAAATTCATATTTTGACATCATATTGTAATTGGTTTTGAACGTGTACCATTTAAACAATAAAACTTTCAATTATATATATATGATGGTTATATTGCTTTCTTTACTATGTATTCAATTGTTACATTACCACATGAAGTCATCCGCCCCTGAACGTTTCCGTTGTTCCTGTTTGGGGGTGTGATAGATTTGTATCAGAGCATTGTTTATAGTGAACTAAATATATCGAACCACATACGATATACAAACTATAAATGCTTAGGTACTCAAAGTCTCTGACAAAACGTTCTTTTTAAACCTAAAACCTTGTTTCATTTAAATAGATTATTTTGGGTCAAAAAAAATACAAAATACATGCATACAACGATATATTTTCATAGTTAGAACTATACAAAAAGTATTAAGATGAGTTGGACAGTACAATTAGTTCTCGATTTATGTAATCGAATTTTGGGACGAATATAGCTTGATCAACTATATTTATCCGAGATTGGACTAACGTATGTCGAGGAATGATCGTAGTGAGCAACAAGTCAAAACTTACTAAAATAGACACTAGTATCAAACATATAAATTTAAATACTATATGAGTATTTTGTGCATACAATAGTTTAATCGACATGTTAATTGTTACATGTTTTCAAATTTTGTTCAAATCTTATAACCCTATTCTCGTGTAGTCAAATGGTTGGATTCCACTCACCAGGGGACCCCTACTACCCGAACCAGGGCAATGGAGGATGGGTAGAGGAGGATCCTGAAGAGGATGAAGAACCTATCGAGTTGGAAGAAGGGGATGACTCTGGTACGGACTCAGAACCAGAAATAGTCGACCCTCCAGCCATTAGGACGAACTTCTAGGGACTGACTCCCATTTGGGGAAGTCACCTCCACCATTGGAGCCAACAACAAGGGATACGCTCTCCCTACTGTGTGTGTCGGAACTTCTACAACATCAAGGACGGAGGTTCAGCCTACCGAGCACTCCCAATCATGGTAGGCAAACTGGCCAACCAGTCCTATCAATCGGGGGTCCAAGAAAATCGACTTCACGAAGTCAACATGGAAGTATAAGTTCACACTTCTGACATCCGTCGACTGAATATGTTGCAGGATGACACCCATCTCCGCGCCGATGCATTCCAAACACAAATTATTGCAGCCCTCGCAGAGTTGAGGGAACAGCAAGCCGCCTTCGATAGGCGTCTTATGGAATCAAAGCAATCGGATGCGGAGTCAAGCTCCAAGCGCAACACACGTCGCAAGTAGTGCTTGCCAAAATCTCAAATTTTGTTATAAGTTAGGACCTCGGCTAAAAGTTTTATTTTCTTAAACCTTGTAACCGGAGACCCTTTTAGGGGTCAAATTTTCGTGATCGTTGTATCATCTATTATATTAATATAATTGGCACACTATTATTACTACGTTGAGTATTTCGTTCAATATTTAAAATATTATGGAAAAACCATACGCTTGTTTCATATATTCAGATTTACGAATAACTTTCATTATCTATCTTTGAGACTCATACTATCATCTGTTGTTGAACTATAGCGATGTAGTTCATGAGACACATTCATTTTCTATACTATGGAATTCTTACCTTTGTCTTTTCAATCTATAGTTGAAGGATGCCTCCGCGTGGAAATCCGAGATGAAACAACGGTGGGGAAGCACCGATACCACCACTACCTCCACCTCCTCAATTTGATGTTGTCATGTTCCAAGCAGCAGTCACCGCAGTTGTGGCGGCTTCCATGTCACAGATCAATACCCCTGTTACCACTGGTTCAGGAATTGGCACACATCCTTCCAACCATGGCGAGTGTCATGGGCAACCCCGATAGTGCACCTATAAAGACTTTACGAATTCCAAACCACGGATGTTTAATGGAACTGGTGGTGTGATGATTTTGAGGCAGCGGATTGTAAAGGACAGCATCAGTCTTTGAAATCTGCTCCTGTCTCGAGCACAACAAAGTCAAGTTTGCAACTTACACACTTACCGATAGCGCTTTAACTTGGTGGAATGGCCACGTTAAGGTACTTACTCTGATAGTGGCGAATTCAATAAGCTGGGAGAGCTTAAAAATCATGCTGATGAGAGAGTACTGTCCACAAGGAGAGATTTAAAAACTCGAGCACAAACTCTGGACTCTTGGAATGATTGGTACCAACATAGCAACTTATACCAACAAATTCTGCGATCTGGCAATCCTTTGCCCAAATATGATTGCTCCTGAGAGCAAGAAAATAGAGAGATACATTTGGGGACTGCTGCCCCAAATTCAGTCAAGCGTGTTAGCTTTAAAACCTGACACTTTTAAAAGTGCCAAAGAGCTGGCACAATCTCTTATTCATCACGGAAGTCATCAGAACTCAACAATTTCTGCACCAGAACTACAAAAGGGAAACAACAACAATAATAACAAGAAGAGAGGATGGAATAAGGGGAAGGGTGGGTCTTCCCAAGAATCCTCGAAGAAACAACAACTAGTTACAGTGAATGCTGCTACTGTACCTACTACCGTTCCTAAAAATCTCTACCCAACAAAGCCTTATGTGGGCAACCTTCCAAAGTGCACCAAATGCAATTACCACCACAATGAACCTTGTCGGGAAATGCAGTGCTCCAACTGCAACAGAAAGGTACATACTGTCCGTTTCTGCAAAGCCCCCATAAAGCCTATCACTCAAGTTCCCAATGCTGGTGTAGGCCAAACTTGCTATGGTTGTGGCGAGGTGGGTCACTACAAAAGAAACTGCCCGAAGGCAGCGAATGCCGGCGGAGTGGGACGAGTTTTGGCTATAGGTCACGAAGAAGCCGTAGCTGATCCTACAGTAGTTGCTGGTACGTTTCTTCTCGATAATTCATATGCATGCATACTATTCGATAGTAACAAATTCTGCGATCTGGCAATCCTTTGCCCAAATATGATTGCTCCTGAGAGCAAGAAAATAGAGAGATACATTTGGGGACTGCTGCCCCAAATTCAGTCAAGCGTGTTAGCTTTAAAACCTGACACTTTTAAAAGTGCCAAAGAGCTGGCACAATCTCTTATTCATCACGGAAGTCATCAGAACTCAACAATTTCTGCACCAGAACTACAAAAGGGAAACAACAACAATAATAACAAGAAGAGAGGATGGAATAAGGGGAAGGGTGGGTCTTCCCAAGAATCCTCGAAGAAACAACAACTAGTTACAGTGAATGCTGCTACTGTACCTACTACCGTTCCTAAAAATCTCTACCCAACAAAGCCTTATGTGGGCAACCTTCCAAAGTGCACCAAATGCAATTACCACCACAATGAACCTTGTCGGGAAATGCAGTGCTCCAACTGCAACAGAAAGGTACATACTATCCGTTTCTGCAAAGCCCCCATAAAGCCTATCACTCAAGTTCCCAATGCTGGTGTAGGCCAAACTTGCTATGGTTGTGGCGAGGTGGGTCACTACAAAAGAAACTTCCCGAAGGCAGCGAATGCCGGCGGAGTGGGACGAGTTTTGGCTATAGGTCACGAAGAAGCCGTAGCTGATCCTACAGTAGTTGCTGGTACGTTTCTTCTCGATAATTCATATGCATGCATACTATTCGATAGTGGAGCAGAGAGAAGCTTCGTGAGCCAAAACTTTATTCACTTACTTAAACATAAACCTAGCATGTTAGAAAAATCATTCACTGTATAAATGGCAAATGGAAAAAAGGGAAACACTAATGGCATATACATGAGTTATACATTAAATTTAGATGGTCATTCTTTCCCAATCAACCTCATGCCAGTCCAAATTAAAAGTTTCGACATCATAGTTGGCGTGGATTGGTTAAGTCTTCTTCGTGCATACATCATGTGCTTTGAAAAAGCAGTTCGTCTTAATCTCCCTAACGATGAAACATTAGTGATTTACGGCAACAAATCAAGTACAAACCTTCACATCATTTCGTGCATCCAGGCTCGAAAGTGTTTGCGGAAGGATTATCATGCATTTCTTGCACACATCATCGATACGAGTCGGGAAGTAAAGGATATTAAGAGCATTCCAGAAGTACGCGACTTCCCCCGATATCTTTCCAGAAGAACTACCGGGATTACCACCACAACGCCAAGTCGAGTTCGGAATCGACTTAGTTCCAGGGGCTACCCCAGTAGCAAAATCGCCTTATCGTCTGGCACCAGTAGAGATGCAAGAACTTTCCAGTCAGCTTAACGAACTCCACCAAAAAGGATTCATTAGACCACGCTTCTCACCTTGGGGAGCACCGATCTTGTTTGTAAAGAAGAAAGACGGATCGTTCCATTTGTGCATCGACTACAGAGAGTTGAACAAACTTACTGTCAAAAATCGTTACCCTCTGCCCTGCATTGACGACTTATTTGATCAACTTCAAGGAGCAAACTACTTCTCGAAGATAGATCTACGATCCGGATGTCACCAATTACAAGTGCTAGAGGAAGATATTCCCAAGACAGCCTTCCGAACCCGTTATGGACACTACAAATTTGTAGTAATGCCGTTCGGATTAACCAATGCACCAGCGGTATTCATGGACCTAATGAATAGAGTCTGCCATCCTTACTTGGATCAGTTCCTCATCGTCTTAATCGATGATATACTTATATACTCCCGAAGTAAGGAAGAACATAGTCAGCACCTACGAAGAGTCTTAGAAACACTACGATCGGAGAAGCTCTATGCGAAGTTCACTAAATGTGAATTTTGGATTCGAAGAGTTGAATTTTTGGGCCACGTTGTTAGCGAAAAGGGGATACATGTGGACCCCTCCAAAATTAAGGCCATTGAGAACTGGTCGGCATCGAAGACACCTACAAAGATTTGTCAATTTCTAGGTCTAGCTGGCTAATATCGCAGATTCATAAAGAACTTATCTAGCATTGCGAAACGTCTTACTACATTAACCCATAAAGGCGTGGCCTTTGACTGGGAAGCAAAACAAGAGAAGGCGTTCCAAACACTAAAACAGGCCTTGTGCACTGCACCGATACTATCCCTCCCTGAAGGGATAGAAGATTTCGTAGTGTATTGCGATGCATCAAATCAAGGACTTGGTTGTGTTCTTATGCAAAGAGGGAAGGTTATTGCCTATGCCTCCCGTCATCTTAAGATACACGAAGTAAACTATACTACACACGATATTAAGTTAGGAGTAGTGGTATTTGCTCCGAAGATCTGGAGACACTACCTGTACGGAACGAAGAGTACTATTTACACCGACCACAAGAGCCTTCAACACATTTTCGATCAAAAGGAGCTCAACATGCGACAAGGACGATGGGTCGAGTTACTCAATGACTACAAATGCAAAATTCATTATCATCCTGGCAAGGCCAATGTAGTAGCCGATGCCCTCAATCGAAAAGAATACACTGGTCGGAGAGTCAAATCTCTGAATATGACTATCCATTCCCACTTATCCACACAAATTAAGGAGGCTCAACTGGAAGCTTTGCAACCTGAACATGTGACGGATGAATCCCTGAGAGGAATGGAAAATAATCTAGAAATAAAGGGTGGTGGAGCCTATTATCTCATGGACCGTATTTGGACACCGAGACATGGTGGATTCAGAGACGTGGTCATGACCGAAGCACAGAACACGAGGTATTCCGTTCACCCAGGTTCAGATAAAATGTATCTGGATCTTAAGAAACTGTACTGGTGGCCTAACATGAAAGCAGAAATTGCTACCTTCGTAGGTAAATGTCTTACTTGCGTTAAGGTTAAGGTCGAGTATCAGAAACCTTCAGGATTACTACAACAACCGAAGATACCAGAATGGAAATGGGAACGGATTACTATGGACTTCATAACCAAGTTGCCTAAGACAACGGGTGGACTTAATACCATATAGGTCATCGTCGATAGATTGACCAAATCTGCGCATTTTCTACCAATCAAGGAGACTGACATGATGGAAAGGCTTACAAGAACTTACTTAAGGGAAATAGTGCGAATGCATGGTGTTCCGATGTCCATTATCTCCGATAAAGATAGTAGATTTACTTCAAGGTTCTGGAAGTCACTACAAAGTTCCCTGGGGACTAGGCTAGACATGAGTACATCCTACCATCCACAAACAGACGGATAAAGTGAGAGAACGATACAAACTTTGGAAGATACGTTGAGAGCCTGTGTGA
The DNA here is from genome assembly GCF_052625555.1 of Lactuca saligna. Taxonomy (NCBI): domain Eukaryota; kingdom Viridiplantae; phylum Streptophyta; class Magnoliopsida; order Asterales; family Asteraceae; genus Lactuca; species Lactuca saligna. The sequence goes on from NC_136422.1 coordinate 30,044,392, forward strand.
TTGACTTTGGAAAGGCATGGGATATCCATTTACCCCTTGTTGAATTTTAATACAACAATAGTTATCATACGAGCATAAAGGATGCTCCATTTGAAGCCCTCTATGGCCATAAGTGCAGGTCCCCTCTGTGCTGGACTGAAGTTGGCGACACACAGTTAGCTAAAGGACAAGATCCTGAAAGCACTCTCACCGGTCCAGAAATCATACGAGAAACGACAGAGAAGATTGTTCAGATTCGTGAACGGGTGAAAGCCTCTAGAGACTGGCAAAAAAGCTACGCTGACCAAAGGAAGAAACCTTTGGAATTCCAAGTAGGAGATCGTGTTCTATTGAAGGTTGATATGGGCATATTTAGTTATAAAATTCATGCATGATCTTAATACTTTATTTTGATTTTGTATCATTTAATGAACAAAAGGTGCTTAATTAGATTAAATATTTCATTTTCAGCAACAAAGATATGCTCGAAAGGAAAATGAAGCGGAACTAGCTATTGGAAGCTTGGATCTTGGATTTTGAAGAAAGAAGGATGTTGCTGGACAGCTTGACCCCTCGTCAGTGTTTTGGCCATATCTCATGAACCGCAACTCCGATTGACAAGATTCAAAATGTTTTGAAAATTACACACAATTTTGGACGACTTTCATGTTTTGAGAATATGCTGATTCCAAATGGACTCGACGAGTAGTCCATCAACTCTCCGAGTTGGTCAGAAGTTTCGCGATTCTTGACTTTGCCTTGCCGTACACGGGATTTTAAGTGATGGACTCACCGAGTAGCCCCTGTTTTGTGAAAATCTATATAAAGGGACTTTCAGATCGATACCCTAGCATATAGATGAACCCTTGGAGGCCAATTATCGACTAAAGGTGCTGCTGGAGCGTGGGAAGCAAGGGAATCAACCCTACATTCAATTTTAAGGAGAATCAAGTCAAAATCAAGTTTACTCTTACCTAATCTCTTGTTTGAACTATGTTTTTACCAATTGATTTCGTTTTTGTGCTTGTTTCTACTGTAATCATGAGCTAAAAACTCATAACTTCTGTTTAGGTAGATGAATTTGTGAACATGGATTGATTATTTGATTAGGATTAATTTTAATCGGTGATTATGTTTTATTAAGCTTATTAAAGAACCTTATGTGTTAACAATAACTATTCTTTTGTTAATAAATCAGTAATTAAGTTGTATGAACATCTCTTAGTTGCTAATTTCATATGATTTACGTGACCACATAGTTGTATGTCTAGGAATAATGAATGTGAAACTAGAATTAACTTGAAGATAGGTAAGTTAATGTGTGAGCTTGTGTGATACACCATCAACAAGAGGTTAATTGAATCGCCAATTTGATTAGCTAATTACAAGTCTTTCTAAATCCGAATCAACAAACTAGGAAATTCATTAATTTAGACAACTGGCCATTGCTTGAATCAATATGTTTTCTAAGGATTAGTTATAGCGAATGTGAATCTAATCACTTTAGTCGGTAACCAATGAAGAATTAATCCGATATATTTACCATAAAATCATCCATGGGAACAAATGATTCGAACCTAAACAAAAGGCCTTTTTAATCATTGAATTTAGTTGATCTTTGTTTTCTTAGCTATTAGTTGCTTAGTTTGCGTGTTACTAAAGTATTTAAGTTTCTAGTCTTCCAAAACTAAAGAAAACTCTTTTTTTTACTTGTTTTATTTAGATAATATTAGCATTTATTTTAATTGTTTACCGTTCCCTGTGTTCGATACCCTCCTTGCTTGAACTATATTACTAATCGATAGGTACACTGCCTTTCGTGTGTTTATTTTGTGTCTAAGTTAGTAGGATTAAAACTAGTTCATTTCACACACATCAAACGTCTCACCATGGAAAGGCTTAATACGCTTTGGAAAGCGTGGAAAGCTAAATCCAAAATACGTAGGGCCATTCGAGATTCTCGCTAGAATCGGCCCTGTAGCTTATAAACTTAATCTACCACGTGAACTTAGTAACATACATCCAACCTTCCATGTCTCGAACTTGAAAAAGTGTCTGTCCGATGAGACTCTTGTTATCCCACTCGACGAGATCGAGATCAACGAGAGCCTCAACTTCGTGGAAGAACCGGTAGAAATCATGGACCGGGAGGTTAAACAAACGAAACAAAGTCGCATACCCATCGTGAAAGTTCGCTGGAACACCAAGCGAGGACCTGAATTCACATGGGAACGCAAAGATTAGATGAAACAAAAGTACACACATATTTTCTTTGATTCACAAGTATCTTTCTTACTTTAAATTTCGAGACGAAATTCCCTCTAACGGGGGGATGATGTGATAACCCGATATTTCAACTCTATTTAAAGACCTAAAAAGTCAAGTATTGTAACCGGAATGACCTAAATGAGAATCGAAGGTCTCGATAATGGTTTTTCAACGGTAAAAAGTCTGGAAAAAACAGAAGTCAGATAATGAAGTTATGAATTTCTAACGAAATTTTTTTACTGCGACCTTTTAAAAATAAATAATAAAAATAATTTCAAATTTTGCCGACGGAATCTAAACAAAAGTTGTAGAGCGTAGTCTCACCTACGCGTGGATATAAAGAACGTCGAAAACGGAGTTCGTATGAAGAAGATATGAATTTTTGAAGTTTATTAACTAATAAAAATATAAATTTTATATTTAATTTCGGTATTATCCGAAGGATGTGTCACCAGGCTGATCCGAGTTACACCCAGCATACACTCGTACGCCCAACGTACTCGAGGCCTAGGCCTTGGATTGTCTATGTCGCCCCTATGCGAGGCTATGCCCCATCCCATCCGAAGCTCCAAGGCAGTCGAGGAAGCGGTCACGCATGACGCACGCGTACGCCCAGCGTACTGAGGCAATTCCCACCCCTTATGAAAGGGATGCGAGGGTTCCGAATAAATAGCTCAATTTCTCTCAACTTTCTTGCATTTTTGCCACGTTTTCCGTGCACGTGCTATCCCGAAGCCCTAGTTTTCTTGCTCAAGTCCCGAAGGTCGTTTGTGCTCCCGAGATTCCCGACAAAATCCGCTTTCTCGAGTCGAAATTCTGCTCGGTTTTCATCTCGCCTTCTTCGATCTTTCAAGTGAGTCATACCCCTATAATCCACACTTTTAAATGTTTTATAAATGCTTTTATATGCTGTCAAGGGGGGGGGGGGGAGGGAATACAAGTTAAACACACGATTATTACATTGTGTTATATAAAGTTTCATTATACACTTGTTATCAATAGAATCATATGTGATTTATAACTATTATAGGGAAACTTTCGTATGCAAAATATACCACGATAACATCTTATCTTTTGAAATGAGAAATGATTTATGTAGATATATAAATAAAACGCTCTGTTTATACTGTATGTATATGTGTCCATCTTGGGCACTACAACAATTATACTTTTCATCACAAGTGAGCATTTCACTAGGAATTACTATGCAAACGAGACTCACTTTTAGAAAACTATAATAGGTATAGTTTTACGAGAACATTACGAACTTTTACATACTAGAAATACTATTTCAAGAAGTTACTTTCATATACAAGAACAAACGAACATTTTCACACGTAAATTTGTTTTATACTAAGTTGTGTGAGACTTTAAACTTCACGTACGCACGAGTACACATTTCAAGTCCTGTATTAGATACCAGAATCCCTTGGAGGGGGAGCATGGTGTTTGTGTATAGATCTATACGGGATTGACAACCCCGCGTCCTGACTGTTAGCTACAAAACACCATTTCAGGTGACAAACGTCAGAACATTCCAACGCCTGAAGAACGTTGTATATAGGCATTTCTAGTCAAAAAGCATGGTTATAAAACTCACATGGAGTATCAAAAACACATTGATTTACGGGGTTTTTCAGACATACTGGCAATTTTATACGTACATTAATTAACTACTTAAGGCATGAAAAACCTTATCGTGATATAATTTTGAAACTTCTAAACCACTACCCACATACGGAAAAACATAAATTTTCTAGAAACAAACATTGGTCTTGATAGAAGGCTACATTTATACTAGTAGAGGATATGGGATTTTCTAGGAACCAAGAAACAAAAACAATCCATTTCGTTTTAGTTCATGCAAATATTGTCATTTAATACTTATGAAACTCTCCAACTTATATGCTGATCTACTCTTTCAAAACTACTTGTATGTCCTAGGAATTCCGTAATTGCAGGTAACAAACAACTTTTGAATAAGGGATGCTGTAGCGCTAGTTTAAATTCATATTTTTGCATCATATTGTAATTGGTTTTGAACGTGTACTATTTAAACAATGTAAAATTTCAATTATATAGATGATGGTTATTTTGCTTTCTTTACTATGTATTCAATTGTTACGTTACCATATGAAGTCATCCGCTCCGGAACGTTTCCATCGTCCCGGTTTGGGGGCGTGACACCATATGATCAAAAGGTTTGACCTTGGCCAATCCCTTTCGATTGGCAAGAGAAATATTTTCTACATCATCAATGTTACCATTGTCAATATTCGTGGAATTATTGGAAATAGATCCTATGAGCATTTCCGCATTAATTGTGTTGTTAAGCATTTCTGCTTGGGCAACTATCAGCTTTTGGGCCAGATCAATAAGGGTCACATTGAGATTCCTCATATGAAAGTTATTAACGAACTGACCATGTGAATTAAAAAGCGAAAGAAGAACAAAATCAATGGCTTGCTCCTTTTGGAATTCGTCACCCATCCTTTCTAACTTGTCGATGTATGAATTCATTTTCATGACATGCACAATGTCACACCCCCCACCTGGCCTTTAGTGGAAACACCGAGCAGTGTTACGGTATAAAGAGCGCTAATCCTATTATCCTTAGAATACATGCATTTTGAAAGTCAACATAATGTTGGTGAGTGCACGAGTTTTTATTTTTGAATTCTTTTAAGAATAATTTTCTTTTGTGAAAACATTTCTTATTTATTTACCTAGCCTTCTATCATTTAGGGTATCTTTTATTAATCTTAAATGACAATCTTTTCAGGAAATCTAACGATCCTAACGTATTTTAATTAGGATTATCTTTTGTTAACCCTAATTTACTATGTTTTATGGATTTCTAACGATCCTAACGTATTTTAATTAAGATTATCTTTCCTTAACCCTAATTTACTATCTTTTAACGATTTATAACGATCCTAACGTATTTTAATTACCATACCAGGCATCCCTAATGGTAATCTAAGCTCAAATGCAGTTTTTAATGTATTAGAATGAGCCCATATAATCGACGCTATGACCGTAAATGTACCCCTAATCACGATGCTTCATTGGACATAGAATAGTAACTTATATAGAAGGTATCATGCCAGAACTGTAGCTAGCAATCGGACTTGGGGTTGTTATGGCCCCGTATAGATCTATACATAACTTAGTAGCTCTCGTAAGATTAACGATTATAGGTACTGGAGATATACTGAATTTAATCAAGGCTTTTGGATGAATAACCAAATCACTAACACATTAACCCTATGCTTTTAAATTTTATCTTTTAATCTTTTATCTTTATCATAGTTACCCCTACACACACACACACATATATATATATATACACACACACACACACACACACACACACACACACACACACATCACATTAGCTTTGTATATATCTCTTCCGGGTATATATCATTAAATGATTTTTGGATATATATATATATATATATATATATATATATATATATATATATATATATATATATATAACACCTAATTATGGTTATTTTAATAAGATATTTGGGCAGCGTAACAACTAAGTACACTGCATATCCTAAATATTGTCTAGCATAATTCCTAGGTACTATGGTTTACTAGGGATTTGGCCATTATAACATCTAGCTAATACATACTCCTAGATTATCTGGCATCATATCCTTTAGATACAGACCGTAGCTTAAATCTAGGCATAGTATCTACAACTATAGTATCTTAAAGCATCTAACTTATTATAAAATGACTTAGTATTTATAAAATAGATATTTTTATAAAATCATTTGTTAAGCATGCATTTCCCCTGAAAAAATTTAAAAACAGTAAAATAGGGGTCATGAACTCACTTAAATAGTGTATCGAGAAGTGCCTGAATCGTTGCAACCGGAGTTTCTTGCCATCAAGAGGGTATTGAAGTATAGAGATAGAGTTTGGAGATTGGTTTGAGATAAAAAAAAACAGGAAGCAAGCACCTCTATTTATAGTGATGGTGCGTGTCGTGCACTCTCTTGCGCGGCGTGCACTTGCTTCGTGGTCCATATAAATCTTGCCACTTGTCACCCTTCTAGTGGTCCATGTTTCCAAACCTCTGACGATTTGGGGGTCAGATGTGCGTGACGGGCATGGCGTGCACCCTTAAATCCTTTTTAAAATTTTATATTTTCTTCACATGAACTTTTTTTCTTACCATCTTTATATATTTGTGTAGCTCTTTCCTAAAATTACAACTTTCCTTTAGGTTGCATCTTCTAATTTTAGCGTTCAATTTTAACCCACATTTTTATATTTTATAAAGTCGTATCTCCTTCGTACGACTTCCATTTTTTTTTTTCCGTTCTTCCTTCCCTAGTTATTATCTCATTCTTCCCTACAAATTTCCTTTTTGTAGTGTTGGCCGAAACTCAACCGTTCTCTTTTTGCTATTTTTGACGTCAACAACATTATTAACATGGTTGGTTTCTATTCGTCATACAATCATAACTCTTCCAATCAGAGTTAGATTTTCTCGACGATTATATTTTTGACATCATTAGATCGCGTATTTTCCAAATAAACTAACCATTTTAACTTTTTGATTAGTATATTTTCAAATCAACTTTCCATATTATCCTTCAATATGGGAAGTTTTTGTGATTGTGTGTCAATCCTAACTCCTAGTAACGGAAAATTTTCAATTGTTACATTCTCCCCCTGTTTTAGGAATTTCTTCCTTGAAATTCAAGTCTTATCTAAACTTTAAACAGGGAGACCAATTTCTTATAAAGGAAGTCGTTTCCTTTTCTTTTTTCTACTTCTTGAGTTAACTAAATTTCTTTTTTAGTTTTGTACTTTTAATTCTTTAATTTCATCCTTAGTAATCTAATCCTACGTAATCCTATTTTGCACCTATAGGAAACCTAAAATTTCTATCAAACTTTAATTAAGGATTTTGGGAGGGATTTCCATGCTTTAATTAATCATTTCGAATCTACTATTAAAATGAACTCTTTATTAAAACATTTAAACTTCGAGGATTCCTGTTATCCTCAGAAAAATCTTACAATTATTTTTGTGGGGTTTCCTTTCCCCTCACATTCCTATTCCTATTATTTCTAGTATTCCTTTACTGGATTTGTTGAATCTTTCAGACATCTGCAATATGTCCAGCTTTTCTGCACTCCTTGCACTTGAAATCTTCACAACTACCAAGATGGTGCAGTCCACACATACTACACAAGGGAAATCTTCCCAAGTATCCCTTTTGGGGAACAACCGTTGGAGGCTTCCTTCCTCCTTTATCTTAGACATGGGTCGACTTGGTCCTTCCTTGTTGATTTTAACCCATTTTCTTCCAAATTACCTGTCCTTAATCATGCTATCTAGGACTTTAGTTTCCCTAAAATGGAATGCTAGATGCTTAGTTTCCTCAAATGTGTGGGGCTTGTATGCTTGTATCTGCTTCTTGACATGAGGTGCTAGTCCTTAGAGATATGCACTGACTTTCTTGCTCTCCAAGCCAATCAGTTCTAAACATACCGTGGCTAGGTCCTCAAAATGTATAGTGTAGAAGGTTAGACTGGACTTCCTAGTGCTTAACTGACTGAATTCATGTTCTAGTTGGGCAACATCTCCTGTAGAATAGAATTCTCTTATCATTTTCCTTTTCAACTCTTCCCAAGAGATTGCATAGTCTGCATCTACTCCTAAGACCTTTACTTAGATACTCCACCAAATGAGGGCCTTCCCCATGAGAGTGCAAGTTGGAAATTTTACCCTAACCTCCTTATTACACCTAATCTCTATTCCTTTAATCCAACATATTAGGCTATTTACTCCTTCATCACCATAAATGGATCCTATCTTACTACAAAGAAAATCCTGGTAGGCTTGACTGCTTTCCTTGCTGCTTTCTTCTCTATGGTCAACTCCGATTCCCTAATGCATTAGAGACTTGATACCGAATCATGTTTTGGATGGCAGTTGGGTTAAGTAGGGTTACAATAGAAAGGTTGTTTTCCTGAAACAACAGATGAGAGGATTACTAGGTTTTACCTAAAGGCTCAATCCTATTTCCTATTTATAGGGTACTTATAGTTGCTCTCTTAGCAACCTGTCTTCTTATCACTTTTATTATTATTTTCTAATTAGGATTTTTGGATTTATATTGTTGATATCACATCTTTTGGTTACCTTCCTTGTAACTTACTATTGCTTCCCTAGTAACTTACTGTTGCTTTCCTAGAAAATTACTAATTATAGCATGTTGTTGTTGCTTCCCTAACAACTTACTGATCATAATATGCTGTCGTTTCTTTCCTAGCAACTTACTGTTATTTCCATAACAACTTACTGGTCATAGCATGTTTCAGTTGCTTTCCTAGCAGCTTATTGTTGTTTCCCTAACAACTTATTGATAATAACATGCTTTCGTTGCTTTCATAGCAACTTAATTATCATCCCAAGGAAGTTCCTTCTTCCTTGTCATAAATTTTGACTCCGAAAGGCCTTGGTTATTTTAGAGTATTAGTAAGGCCTTGGTTATTTTAGAGTATTAGCAAGGTCAAAATTTTGACTCCTAAATTCACTTTTTGGCTTCATTCAAACATTCCTTATTTCTTTATTTGCTTTGTCGCTATCGGGACCTACATACGCGCCGAACAATTGGCACGCCTACTGCTTTTCGTCAATTTCTTCACTCTACTACTAACTAATCTCTATGCTAAATCCTAACCTAAATTATGGGCTAAATTTTGAATTTTTAGGGTTTTTAGAGGATTATATTTTTTGACGAAATTTTGTTGTATTTTGTGGAGTAATATAGTGCCCTATATTACCAATTCTACTTCCTATATACTCAATTTTGGGTTTAATTCATCTATTGATTCTCATATAGTTTTTTTGAAATTTTAAATATTTTGAACTAAAAATCGGAATTTGGTGTTGTTTTGGATGAAATGTGAAGCCTATACGTGTTCTAGAGGACTAACAGAACATCTATAAATGATTTTTTGATTGAAATTTGGATGAAACAATAAGTTGCCATGCCTGTTGTTCTTCGTGTTCTTAGGGCATGCCACGTAGATACGTGTGCGCCACGTGCACTCACATACGGTGCGCAATTGGCGTGTCTTCCCTACTTAAATCCCCTCTTAAGTTATCCTAACTTAACTCTAATTTTTTCCTTGCCTTATTTTTCTATAGATATGTCGAATCAGGGTCATCGGGCTGTAAGTCAGTTACCTCCTAACTGGCCAACACATCCTTTCTTACAGTTCACCGTCGAACTTCCTAATTGGAGTACATTCATTTCTCATCCCATTTCCCTTCTGTCCAAGAAGTTCAGCATTCCTCATGCTCTTTCTAGGAATGTGGCGGATAACACTGGCTTGTCTGCTCTGCTAACACATTCCTCACCCGATCACTTCGGGAAGATAGCGATCTCAAGCTTTTTGTCTGCCACAGGTGGTGGTAGGTTATCAGGATTCGGGAGGTGACCTACCAGGAGCTCTGCTAGGAGTTCTATTCGACAGTTAGCTTCGACGAGGAGTTGAGGCTCTGGGCTGATCATTCAGTGTTTTCTTTTCTCTTAGGAGGCATATCCCACTCCTACAGCCTCATCGAGCTCGGGAGGTGTCTAGGGATTTACACTGCTAAGGAGACTCTGAGTCCTTGTTTTTATGCATTTTTGGACAGCTGTATCACTACTCCTCCGTAGGAGTATGACTTTATATAGGTTTTGGCCCACGCTCAAAGGGCCTATTTATCCCGGTCGGCTAAGGATAGCACCTTCCGTTCTTCTATCTATCTGTTCCTTCACCGACTAGTCGCATCCACCATTTTTCATAGACATGAGTGTGACAAGATTCCTTCTAGCGACCTTTTCTATATGTGATGCCTCATTTAGACGGAGGTTCGTCTTCACCTTCCTTTCTCCCTTGCTCTTTACCTGTCTAGTATGCCTCTAGGTACCACATCCATGAGCAACATTTGCGTGGGTTCAATGGGTTTCTAGGTTATACCTTTCCTATAGGGTTGATACTATTGGGATGGTCCGCATATCTATCCAGGAGTTACGTACTACAACTCTCAGGAATATGGTAGTACTAACTAGGGAGGCGGGTTAGCCATGGTGGGTACCGGGTCATGACATCGTGAAGCCAATTCGGTAGGTGGAGCCAAAGCTCATTCTTGAGCTTACCTTTATGAGGGGTTAAGGACCTAGGCATGTAGATCCTGATCATCGGGAGCCTACTCTTGTATATGTGATGCAGGGTCTTATCACTGCATAGGAGGAGCGCCGTTGGATGATCGCTTCGCTTGTTGCGGTGATGCGGCATCTGGGGATGGACCATCCACCCTTTTCTAGCACGGATCCCATTGTACCACACCCCCTTCTCAGCCAGACAACACTGGTTATGATGGTGCTGTTCCTTCTGGAATGCATCATGGAGACACTAATGACGATGGAGATGAAGAGGAGACCGAGACGGAGTCGGAGGGTAATGAAGAGTATATTTGTGGATTTTTATTTTGTATTTTGATACTTTACGATGTATCTGTCATATTTTATTTGGTTTGGGATTGTATTTATATATTTATTGTTTTTATGTTTCATTTGTCTAACCCAATTCAGATGTTGTATTGGTTCAATCGAGACTAAACATAGTTGATCAGGCTATGCTTAGGAGTGACTCAACTTTTACACACTGAATTTCCTATATATTTGTCTTTATGTGTTGGATTTCTGTATATGTTTATTTGTGATTGCCAGTTTATTATTTGCTCAATAATTCTAGACTACGTATGGATCGGCCTGGTAGGAAAAGTCGATGGTTAGGACCAATTTGGCATATAGCTGTTTTGAAATCTAGCAACCCAATGTGACAGTTCCAGTCTAGTCACCTTTCCAATACATAATCTATGAGTAAGAAATTTTATTGTATTAAATTTTTAGTTATAGGTTTGAGACAAGCCCAATCAGACCTATACTATAGTCGTAATTCCTAACGAAATACTAAGTCACTATTCCTAAGAAAATACTAATTTGCCATAGCTAAACCTATGCTTTGATACCATCTCTATCACACCCCTAACCCACCCTTTGGCGGAAACACCGAGCAGTGTGATGGTATAAAGAGCGCTAATCCCATGATCCTGAGAATACATGCATTTTAAAAGTCAACATAATGTTGGTGAGTGTAGGATTTTCTATATTTGAATTTTTTTAAGAATACTTTTCTTTTATGAAAACATTTCTTATTTATTTACCTAGCCTTTTATCTTTTAGGGTATCTTTTATTATTCTTAAATTACTATCCTTTCAGAATATCTAATGATCCTAACATATTTTAATTAGAATATCTTTCGTTAACCATAATTTAGTATATTTTAAGGATTTCTAACGATCCTAATGTATTTTAATTATGATTATCTTTTGTTAACCCTAATTTACTATCTTTTAAGGATTTCTGATGATCCTAATGTAATTTAATTACCATACCAGGCCTCCCTAGTGGTAATCTAAGCTCTAAGGAAAATTTTAATGTATTAACATGAGCCCCTATAATCGACGCTATGACCGTAAATGTACCCCTAATCACGATGCTTCATCGGACGTCGAATAGTAACTTATATGAAAGGTATCCTACCGGGATTATAGCTAGCAATCATAGGTGGGGTTATCATTTCCCCATATAGAACTATACATAACTTCCTAGCTCTCATAAGATTAACGATTATAGGTATTGGAGATATGTAGAATTTAATCAAGGTTTTTGGATGAATAGCCAACTCACTAACGCATTAACCTTAGGCTTTTATCTTTTATCTTTTATCTTTATCATATTTACCCCCCCCACCACACACACACATCACACACACACACACACACACACACATATATATATATATATATATATATATATATATGTATATATATATATATATATATATATGTATATATATGTATCCGTGTGTGTGTGGGGGGGGGGGGGGGGTAATTATGATAAAGATAAAAGATAAAAGATAAAAGCCTAAGGTTAATGCATTAGTGAGTTGGTTATTCATCCAAAAGCCTTGATTAAATTCTCTCTCTCTCTCTCTATATATATATATATACATATATATATATATATATATATATATATATATATATATATGCACACAAACACCTCAAACTATCTTTGTATATACCTGTCCCGAGGTATATATCATCAAATGATATATACATACATATATATATATACATATATATATATATATATATATATATATATATATATATACACATCCTAATTATGGTTATTTTAACAGAATATTTGGACATTGTAACAACTAAATACGGTGCTTATCCTAAATCTTGTCTAACATAACTCCTAGATACTATGGTTTCCTAGGGATTTGGTCATTATAACATATAGGTAATACCTAATCCTAGATTATCGGGCATCATATCCTTTAGACACAAATCATAACTTAAATCTAGGAATTATATCTACATTTATATTGTCCTAAGGTATCTAGCTTATTATAAAATGACTTAAGACTTATAAAATAGATATATTTATAAAATCATTTGTTAAGCATGTATTCCCCTAAAATCATTTTAAAATAGTAAAATATTAAATAAGGGTTTTGAACTCACTCAAATAGCGTATCGAGAAGTGCCCGAATCATTGCAACCGGAGTTTCTTGCCATCGAGAGGGTATTGAAGTGTAGAGAGAGAGTTTGGAGATTGGTTTGAGATAAAAAACCAGGAAGCAAGAACCCGTACATATAGTGATGGTGCATGTCGGACACTCTCCTGCGTGACGTGCACTTATTTCGTGGCCCATCCAACTCTTGCCATATGCTAGCCTTATGGTGGTGCACGTTTCCAAATCTCCAACAAATTTGGGTCAGATGTGCGCAACGGTCATGGCACGGATATTGATGAGCACCCTTAAATCCTTTTTAAAAATTCATATGAACTTCATATGAAATTCGTTTCTTACCCTCTTTATATATATTTGTGTAGCTCTTTCCTAGAATTATAACTTTCCTTTAGGTTGCATCCTTTAATTTTCACTTTCATTTTTAAACCACATTTTTATATTTTATAAAATCATATCTCCTTCATATGAATCCCATTTTTTCCTTTCTTCCTTCCCATGTTCTCAATCATATCTCCTTCATACGAGTTTCATTTTTTCCCTTCTTCCTTCCTAAGTTGTTATGTCATTCTTTACTACAAATTTCTTTTTTGTAGTGTTAGTCGAAACTCAACCATTCTTTTTTTTCTATTTTTGACATCAATAGCATTATTAACGTGGTTGGTTTCTATTCGTCATAACATCATAACTCTTCCAATCAAGTTATATTTTCTCGACGTTCATATTTTTGGGATCATTAGGTCGCGTATTTTCCAAATACACTAACCATTTTAACTTTTTGATTCGTTTATTTTCGACTCAACTTTCCATATTATCCTTCAATATGGGGAGTTTTTGTCATTATGAGTCGATCTTAACTCTTAGTGACGTAAAATTCTCAATTGTTACACACGCACATAAATTTTCCATATTCATGATTACATGCCAATATGGATTGAGTAGTTTCATATCTTTCAACTCGAGCAAAATGTGATGCTGGGAGAGTCAAATGAGGAGGAGGTGGAAGAGTTGAAGAAAGATAACATCCAGTTCTAACATTTCCTAAGGAAAGGAAAACAGTTTCATTATGCTTGAATGTGGAAGACCATCTCTAGAAGATTAAGGGAGACATTTCCAAAAGAACGAGGAAGACCATTTCAATCTTCAAAAGACATCTAAAAATAGGAGAAGAGAGAATTCACGTTAGTTGATTTTAATCCTTATTTATTAACCCAATTTTTAAATTAAATCTAGGATCCATATTTTCATTTCGTATTATAATGAGGGGTGTCATAGTCATATCACTAAACTATTTTAGGTAGGTAAAATCATTTCACTAATTTCAATCACCTGAAACTCCTAGATCCTTTGAGATTCATTGAATCTTATCAATGTCATCTTTAATCTCGATTATGCTCCTACTAATTGTGACTAGAATGACGAGGATCACAATTAAGATATGAATAACAATGCAAACCCACTCAAACACCCCTAATCAATTTATAATCTCCCATTGATGTGCCGGTTAACCGCATACACTCCATTAACTATTCTAAACACGAGTTATTTCATCGTTTCATCTTTATAGTCCCAAATTAGTGTGTCGGTTAACCACACACGCTCCACCAACGGCTCATAAAGAAATGATGTGCATTTTCATGGATAAACATATACTTCACATTTTTCCTAAAGTAACTAGAGTTGGGATTTATATAAAAAGTTCAAGTACTTTATAGCATCATACTTTTAATGAGGTTATGTACTATCAAATTCGTTTGGCTAACGACCCTCCACCATACAAGGGAGCAGTGGGTGAGACTAGAAAGCCATTAAAGGGTCATTTTATATGTCATTTCCTTATACCCCCTAGTTATATTATGGTTTTGTGAATGAGGCGTCCTAGCGATTTGACTAACTATTCTTATATGTATAATATATTAAAATTTTAATCATAAAGAGTACAAGGTGTATTTTTAAACTTTTTAAAATAAAAGGTTTATATATTAATTATCGAAATTAATCATATAATTATTTAACCAATTTAAAACCATCATGGATTTATAATTCTCTTTTAATTAGTCTTATAATTAAATTTATTATTAAATCCATAAGGATAATTCAATTTTATTAACCTTATAATTAAATATCATCTTTCCAAGATTATCTCATAATATTTAGAGATTTTATTTTAATCATATAAGGTATCAAAAATCGGATTTTGACATATTTAAAAACAAATTATTACCTTAACCACAAAAATGAGATTAGGCAACAAAATCCTGAAATTCAGATTTATACTGAAGTCACGACGTGACAGAGCGTGTGTGTCACGATGTGAGGATAGTTCTTTCGAAAAATTTCAGATTTGGTCAATTCATCTCATGTACAATCAATGTTAGACACGCCTAGGCTCTGATATCACTGATGAGTTTTGTAGGTTACAAAACTAATGTGCTTGCGGAATTTCACTTACTTCTTAAGGGAACATGCAACCTAAAGGATCTATGTCATACACTTTGAATGCAACATACTATGAAGAACAAAATTAGATTAAGCCTAATATAATTAAGATAAAATACAAGAATTAAGGTTATATACCTTTGATTTGTTGTAGTAAAGAAATCACTTCAATCCTTCCTTTGAAGAGCTTGGAAAGCTAGCACCAAAAGGATGATGTCTCTAATTAATCACACCCAAACTCTAGAACTAGAAGACAATTGAGGAACGAGGAGGAGAAGGAAATTTTGCTCATATGCTTTATGGGAAGTGCATGAACGAATTCATGTGCCCAAGGGGTCCTATTTATAGTTTAGGTAACTTAGGGGGAAAAGAAGATTTGTATGGATTTTAATACCAAACAAAATCCTTTCCTTATATGCGTCCAAGAGGCTTTTGGAAACCCAAAGAAATCTCCCAATATTATCCTTCCTTTAATGGTTCTAGAATTACATCTTTTGTTCAACTATTGAACGATTACAATTCATCCCTTGCACCTTTAGTTAATCCAATTAGTCATGAATTAATTCCAGATTAATTCTGATTAATAATTAATCAATTCTAATTGATTTTCTATTAATATATTAAACATATAAATTTACAAATCAGTTATTTAAAAATTGATCTCGTATTAATTTATTAATAACATAATAAATTAACAAATCAACTTTCTATTTCCAATTAATTATTAATCATATAATATAGTAACAAATCATTTCCTCATAATTTAGAATTAGTTTGTCAATCATATAATAATCTAATAAGTTATCCTCTTTTTATAAAAATCATTCTAACCAGGTTTTATTTATGAGGGTAACCCAAAAAGGACTTTGCTTCTAATTACAAGAATATACCAATGTAGTTACTAGCTTAGACACCTTAATCCAACACCACATCCCTACTCTGCTCTAGCTACTGCACCCTATCAGTCAATATTCTCAGATCCCTCCTTCATGATATCAGATCCATCTTAGTGTGATGTATACTATTATCATATTGGGCTAACCATGGTACCAACATTGAAATGTCCCTATCAGTCGGATAATCTGGAATGTGGTCTCTTAGTGGAGTCTGTAAGGACTCTCCAACCTTGTAATACCTAATGTTCTCTTCCCTAATCAATTCATCCACTTGAGGG
Source organism: Lactuca saligna (assembly GCF_052625555.1). NCBI lineage: Eukaryota > Viridiplantae > Streptophyta > Magnoliopsida > Asterales > Asteraceae > Lactuca > Lactuca saligna. The sequence continues at coordinate 30,060,890 of NC_136422.1, forward strand.
GTCCATTTAAGGGTAGCGTACGACTTCTTTGATGCCCTAGGCTATAATAGTAGTGATGTTGATCTTTACCAAGATGGAATGGGGGAAAATTACCATGGAGAGCATATCAACCAAGGCTCTGAAGCATGAATACCAAGGATCAGCTAGGAGATGGGAGTATTGGAGTTGTAATCTTTAGGAATGGACCTGACTCAGTAGTGTCCTCCTCTTGAGTCTCAGATGCTCAACATGGTCATCATGCCATGATGAATCTAGGTAAGGTGAGCAATCAGCTGGTTCCCCACCAAACTACTCATCATATTGCTCATCCTTCGCAATGAACTCCTCCATGTCCTCGAATGGCTCGTCATCCTCATTGACTGATACTAGGGTAGGGGTAAAGGCTTTGTAGGATCATAGTTACTTTCTGTATATGTTGTGTGTGGTACAACCTGGTCATCTTCTGGTAAAGGGTATGACACCCAAGCCCATATGTCCTCTATATCACTCTGATACCCTCCACAAGACATCAAACAGGAAAGATATTTATGTGAGGTAATATAGGAATCATAAAATACATATAATTTCCTATTATAAGTATGTAGTATATAGTACCGTATCTCTTGTGATTCTCTATATGGGGGGGGGGGGGGGTATGTCGGATACGTGACTCTAATCTATCAATTTGGATATCCTCAAGGTGTATCATTCCAAATTAAGTGTAATCATATCGTAATAGGTCTCGATCTAACCTTCAATCCTCAATAATTTTATCTAAGCCACGGATCCAAGAGTCCTTAAGTTGTAGGTCTTGACCTAATCCTTAAATAAACTAATCGATTCGTTGTAGGTCTTGTTATGGTATGACCGTTGTACTATACTAACCCTAGGATTCATTTTTGACATAAAATCTTAAGTTGTGATTTAAATGGATGATCTTTATGACATTTGGGTATATTTATACGAGTTATATAACTATACATCTAATTATATTTTATTAATTGTATTTTATTTATTCTATGTTTTATACTTCAAGACTATTAGATAAGGATCGACCAGTTGATAAGTGTCGTAGGGCATGACCATTTTAGCATATAATCATTCTGAAATCCAGCAACCCAAGCGATAGTTCGAACTAGTCACCTCTACTACAAATATTCTATCTGTATGGTAATTAATAATAATAATAATAATAATAATAACAATAATAATAATAATAATAATAATAATAATAATAATAATAATACATTATAATGAACTAATTTAGAGTGCATGCCCTAGGTTATAGTTGTAGTTCCTAAGGAAATACTAGTTCACTATAACATGTAACTCTGATACACACCCCAACCGGCGGCGGAAACGTTAAGCTGTGTGATGTAGGGACATTGGATCATGGTGACATGTATATTGAACAATGCACAAAAGTATAACACTAAGCATAAAACAAATAAAAATGACATCCAACAATCTTCCTTGACGACCTCCTTCCTTCCACATCTCCTCTCGACACGTGTCATCCTAAGAATACATGTATTTTGAAAACATCAACATATGTTGGTGAGTTCATAGGTTTTTATAATTTTCTGCTTTATCCTTTTTTTATTTATTTTGGATTCCCTTTTCTTTTAAAAAACTTTATTTATAGGATATATTACCTATCCTAAACTTTTATAATTTTAATGAATCCTTTTAAATCGAATCATACTACTACTTGAAGGCGTCCCTCTAGGCAGTTTAAATTAAGATTTTCCAAAAAAACATTACCATGAGCCCCTATAATCGATGTTGTGGACCAATTAATACCCTGCACGACGCTCCATTAGATGTTGAATCATATTAATTTTATATTTACGAAATATAACCTGCAGGGATTGTAGATAGAAATCAGAGGTGGGGGTGTCAGCCCCGTATAGATTTATACATATCTTTCTTCCTCTCGTATGATTAATGATTACAGGTTCGGGTTTTAGCCGAATTTAATCATGCCATAGGATGAATAATAACAGCTCACTAACGCATTTTTATTTGATCTTAAGTATGATTACCGTTTTATCTTTTCCTTATTTAATCTTTCTTTGATATAATAATTATTCTTATATATACTTAACCCTATATATAATAATTATATTTTTATATATTTTCTTTGATAGGTTATGGTACGATTAAGTAGATAGCCTATCCTTACATTTTCTTCCATAATTTTCAATATATATATATATATATATATATATATATATATATATATATATATATATATATATATATATATATATATATATATATATGTTCTCTAATCATATATCTATAGTAATTTGATAACAGGATATTAAGGCGTAGTAACAACTAAGTACAATGCCGATCCTAAAACTTGGTCAATATTACTTCTAAGTACTAAGTTATCCTAGGAAATTGGCCAACATAACATCTAGGTATAATCTTTTCCTATTTTATCGGGTAGCATAAAGATTAGGCATAATACCATTGCTTAAGACTATGAAGAGTTTCTGCTAGAATATATGTAACATAGGGTCCAGGTATGAATCAAATTTCATGTATTTACTTCAAATGGGGTAGCCACGACGTGGTGGAGCTTCACCACGAAGTGGCAGAACATTTTGGATTGCCGGATTTAAATGATCCGCCACGACGTGGCAAGTGTTTTAGTGAAAAACCTAATTTCGGGATTTGTACCCTATATAAGGAACATTAAGGCTAGGGTTTCACCCTACATCTTCCTCCCAACGTCATAAACCATAACCCTAGCATCCATTGATGTTGTGAGCTCATTCTTGGTGCTTTGGTGATTTTAGAAGGAGAAGGAAGCTCTTGGTGAAGTGGTTACTTGGAAAGCATCATTTCTTCACCTAGCATATCTCCTAGACCTTGGTAAGTGTCCATGACTCAACCTTTTCTAGCCATGTTGCAAGATCTTATTTTCTCCCCTTTCATGTTTTGATGGATTTAAGTAATGAGATATCATAACATTTGCAACTTTATTAATCTCCAGGTCAAATAAAGCATTTAGTGTCTTGGATCTGGGTTTTAATCAAGTTTTGATGTCATGTATGGGGTTTTGGTCACTAAACCCTGACCAAAAATGGAAAAGGCATGTATTCGGCATGCAAGTCCATAAAGCCAGGATTTTTAAGATCTCTCAGGAGTATGAAATATTTCTGGGAACTTTGGAGGTGAAACTATGAGGATTTGGTGCTTAGTGAGAATCTTGATGTATTAAGATACCATTAGTGGTTAGGGTTGGGAGTTTGTCTTATGGACGGTTTTGAGAGATAAAGTTTGAAACTTTACCCATCAAGACCATGGGAAGGAAAAGATCTAAGTTTTGGAGCTCTTGTAGTTGAAGGAAATGACTTAATGGTTTAAATTGTCTAGACTAATGACCACAACATGGTTGAGGTTGCCACGACGTGGTGACTTGGCCATGACCCACCTGTTTTGTCGGTTTGTGGCCACGACATGGCCAAGGAGGTCACGATGTGGCGACTAACTGGGTTGACTTTTGACTTTGATCAATTTGACTAAATTTGACCTAGGGGTACTTTTGGTATTTTGACTTGTAGTAATAGTTTTGGTCACTGTTATGTATAAAGGTGACCGGTAGAGTTGGTATTCGGAGCAACGTGTTGTTACAACTATTTCGTCTGTATGTGAGGTAAGTCTCCTTAGTGTATCCATGGGTCAAAGGCACCAATGTCCGCCAATTTTATGTTATGTAGAACACTAGCTGTTATATGACTGTTACATATATGTTTGTATGATCAGGTTGAATTAAACCATGGCGCGGGGATCATTACTGCATGATCAGGTTAAAATAAACCCCAAGGTAGGGCCGATTACAGTATGATTAGTTTGAAATAAACCCAAGGTTAGGGCCCATTATCGTATGATCGGGTTGAAATAAACCCTAAGGTGGGGGACCTAGGGTTAGGCCATAACTGTTTACAGGGTTGGAATATACCCTAAGGCTAGGATGAATTTATATCTTTTGTATGTGGTATTTTAGGGAAACTCACTAAGCTTTGGGCTTACAATTTATGTTTATGATTTTAGGTACTTCCTGTACAAAAGGGAAGAGCCTGGTGTGATGGCCCAACATCCTCCCTTCATGATTACCGCACTTTTTGGATACTATTACTCTAATGTTTTGGATATTGTACATTGTTATTAACTTGGATATAGTTGATGATTGAAACTATTGATTTTTAAATGAAAATTTTTATCATGGTTTTTGGATTGTTACAATGTTACCCTATCATTTCATATATAAACTACTAATGTATTTACAAATTATATTTTGATAACAGCAGTTTGATAAGCATGTATTCTTCTTAGTAAAATATCTTAAAAATCATAAAAGTGGGGACATGAACTCAACCTTGACTCGTGATACTGCTGGTGTAGGGTTGATTAGGTCTCGGGACTCGAGGGCACCTCAGGACTGCAACAACTCCAGAGAGAGAGAGAGAGGGAGAGGGAGGGAGAGAGAGAGAGATAAAGAGAGAAAGGGAGAGAGAGAGAGAGAGAGAAAGAAAGAAAGAAAGATTTGAATTTGAGGGATGCTAAATGAGGCTGCACACCCTGTTATTTATAGTTAGGGTTTTAATGTGAAAACGACATAAGTATTTGTGCGCATCACCCATGATCATTGTGACTCCATCATGGAGCGACCACGTATCACTCTCTCCCTGGGTCACGTCACTTGCAATCTGATCGAATATGGTGTCAGGTGCACGCTACGCAATGGTGTGCACCTCACACACACAAAATAGATTTAGATAAGTCCATATTTTATGCATACGAGCGCCAATCTTTACCCTCTTTATATCTATGTGATGATCTCAACTAGTACTACAACTTTCCTTTAGGTTGTTTTGGCTAGTTTTAACTTTCATCCTTTTGCCTAATGGGGTAAAAATAAATGATTTTACAAAATCATATCTCTCTCATAGGGATCCTATTTGCGATGATCTTTTTCCTAAAGATCTTATCTTGAGGAGTACTATGATTCTCCTTTTTAAAACTTTAGTCAAAACTTAACCAATCTCTACGTATTGTTTCTACATCGTAATAATTATTTATACGGTTTATTTTACTTTTTACAAAAATCATAACTTTGCCAATCAAAGTCGGATCTTTGCCAACTTTATATCATTTTCTAAGTTTATAATAGTAGCATGGCAATTCATACACAAGCTAGACTAATTTGGATCAATCAACTTATTTCCAAGATTTTTAAGTTCCAGACCATGTACTAGAGTTGTAAAAAGATTGACTTGCCTCTAATCGAAGTGTAATAGATAATGAACAAAGGATAAATCAACACCCCAACAACTATATAAAACACTCTAAACAGAATATAACAACTCAAATTAGATGTGACACCAAAACAACCAAATGAACAATTTTGTTCCTTATGTACTTCGTGCTTCAACTGGAGCGCATCGACCTGAGTCATCGTCACATTTTTTGTCAACAAACAAAAACCCATAAGTGTGTAACATATATAAAGGACAAGGACATTTTCCTCACTGGTAAATTCATCTTCCATTCATTTAAGTCACAATTATCAACAACTACATTTTCCCTGGACTTTCTTTCTTTCGCAACTAGAGCTAAAGGACCTGCATCTACACTTGGTTTTTCATTTTCCACGACCTCATCTTCATTACATCTTAAAATACCAAAAAATTATGCTAATGAGTAAGTCTTGAATTGTTCATGTGCTTTCACAGTCAATGCAATCATCTTCCATTCTGAACGTAAAATGTTCATGTAAGGCACCTTTTCATCAACCGTTTTTCTCTTCAATTTGCACTTCAAAATTCTGCTAAGTAATTGATTAAACATACTCGCAACTTGATAAATTGTCTCCCCAAACTTCTTTCGAAAAGATCTAAACTCTGAAAGTAATGCTGTTTGCACAAAATGATTTTGATTGACATCACCAAAGTAATGTTCTTTCATCCTCTCCAAAATTTCATGATTTGTATCAAAAGAGCTTACTAGTTTAAATGTACCTAGTAGAAGTGAAAATCATAAATATCTTTTAGCGCTTAAATCACTTTCAATCTTTTCCTTTTCTTCAATTGTCAAATTCTTAAACCTTTCACAAATTTCAACATAATCCACAAGTGTCTTAACAATTTCCTTCATCATAGTAGCTTTATGAGAACCTTTAGTGATTGATCTCTAAATGTATGATCCATGTTTTTGAAATCCTGAGATAGAATCTTCAAAGTATGACACCCAAACTTCATAATCTTCGGGAAACATAATTGAAATACGAGTAAATGATATGATAGTACTCGTAAATTGAAAGTAATTGTTGGGTTTTGAGCACTATGACACTTCCTAAGTGCACAAGAAACCCTAAATGCATTGGATCTGTGTTTTCTGTAATTATAAAAGCATTATCATTTTTCCAAAGCATTATCCCAACTAGCATACAAATTGTCAAATGAACAATAGAACTACTTAGATAACTTACCTTTAAGAAGTACTTGTAGTTGTTGACCTTTGAAAGCTTAAGCACCTCAAGTGTGATGCCTTTAATGGTTCACAAACACCATATGCAAGAGGATGGATTAAGAGAATAATCTATTTATCTCAAAGAGAAGATGCAACCAATTTTCATCTATGGAGGGTTCTATTTATAGTGTTGGACATGTTACGCTTACACTTGGTAAACCCTAATAACCCATGACTTTCCACATTCTCATACTCCATGGGTTAAGCCTCCATAGACTACCCATGGATTAGTTTAGCCCATAATCATGGATCATTAGCCCACACTACAAGAATAATTGATTTACATAATCAATCCCCATATATTTAATTGGTCTCTTTTGATCACAAAATTAATAAATTAATTCTTGCTCAATACTAATTAAATAAATCCATATTAATATATTATACTTGTAATATATTAATAAACCATAAATAACCTTATTCTCAATAATCCATCCTATCAAGTTGCACTGGTGAAGGCAACCCAAAAGGACCATGCTACAATCGGGTCAAGTACATACCAGTTATAGTTATGAGCTTGGACACCAAATCATCCACTCTCACACTTGGATAAGTCAAATAACTATTACTGCTAATGTACTTCAGGATTCGACTTCACAATCATAAGCTTTCAAAAGCCTTTGTCGAACTCTGACCTAGTCAGTGACGTGTCCTTCAGATAAGTGATCATATAATCCTCTATTCTCAAGATATTAGCTGGAAAAATACATGGAACAATGTCATACTTATTGTTCAGCAGTTTGTTTCCCGATTTTTGATTCGTCTGAAAAAGAACATAACTGAACACATCAATTTAGTTCTGATCGGACCCGGAACATAAGTCAAAACAGAATCATTGAGGGGCCCAAGATATCGCTTTTAATCCTCTTAGGATAAAAGGGAACATATAAACTTTGATTCATATGCTTGTACTAACTATTCATCGAATTATACACAACAACACGTTTTATAACATCGAGTTACCGATGCATTTTCGTACTATCAATTTACAACCAACTTATATATCTAGGTTTGAATATTTATATGATATTATCGTCTCACTATCACTCATGATAAATTCCATTAAGTGATTCAAGTGAGCGTGGGTTGAATTCAATACTCAAATCTTATTTCAGAAGTACTCATGAATGGTGTAGCAAACATGTTGCTATGCCTAACTCCTTAGACAATCATACAAGCCAACTCATGACAGTCTTCTTTCATACCTACTTCCAAAGTATGATCGACTGTGAATAGTTTAAAAAATCTTATTATTCGAGAATTCAAAACATGAAAAGTGAAACAAAAGAATAATACTAATCCTATATGGCCCCAAAACTTGTGAGCGTAAATAAAACACCTTTTATTTAGTCACCATATTGATTACTCATTATTCATTGTATAATGTTTCAAAAAATCAACTTAATACTTGAATTAAAATAATAGTTATCCCATGCTCCAATCATGTACACTATGTTTACCTATGGTCCTCAATTTGTGAAATAAATCAATTTTGATAACATTTCCAATTAAAGTCATTTCACAATTCAAAATCTTTAAGTGTAAGAATGCCAAATTCTTGACACTATTAGAATGTGTTAGTTCTAAACTATCATGCAAAGATTTCTTTTGTAACGTCTAGGTACAAAAAGTCACAGAGGCTTGACCAATGAGATTACAAAATTTTCTACTGGAAATTGTTACAAGACAATTCCATGGAAGTGAAGTATCAAATTCAAAGTACATTCCTTTGAACATCCATCCTACATAAAAGTTTCTAACTTTCTAAATATCCAACTCCCATTATGGAGACTTTTGCATAACTGCCATATGAATATCTATTCTTAACAGAATCCTATCTATTTAGAATTATAAATATGGTCCATTCATTACTATACTTCCAACTATCCACAAGCAACCAATCCTTAGCGAACATTAGATTGTCCTTAACAGGTGTTTAACGACTTTAGTCGTATCTGGTTCTAGTCACTTTTCCCTCTTAATGCCCTAGGCATTTGGAAAATTAGAAAGTGTGAATAATATAGCATATGCAATCAATCCTATATCCAAAGTATATGGGACACAATTCATAATGTCCTACATAAAGACGTCATACCTGACCAGTATTTTGCTATAATATTTCTATTTTCCATATTCTCACAATTCGAACAATGAAGAGGGATGTCGTAATCATAATTGAATTTTGAGAACGCAATTAACATTTCCATATATAGAATTTCCTTATGTCAAGTCTTTTCAACATAACATTCATATATGTCTTTGACTAAATTTGATTAAAAATTGATTAAAATCTCACAATCTAAGTTTTTAGATTTTGAAATGAAGCATAAGTTGCTCTCCATTAATTATAGCAAAACAACCTTTCAAACCCTGCAACTTTGCTAATTGAAACTTTTTTTTCTATAATTAACATTGCCAACTTGCAACACTTACCATAATTAATTATGCTCCCACTAGCATAACAATTATTTTGCTACTAGCATAACACTTATTCTCCCACTAGCTTTGACATGTATCCAAAGTTAGTTGGACTTCTAGAAATCAATACTTATTGACTTTCATACCAAAGTTTAGATTTCTGACACGAGATGCTTCGATAAGCCTTTATCTAAGCTCATATACCTTTTATTAGAAAGCTCATATGTGTGTCTAAACTATTTCAGAACTTATAACAATAAGTTATGAATGTTCGGACCACTTTCCATTTCTCATAATTCGAACTATGAAGAGGGATACCGTAATCATAATCGAATTTGAGAATGCAAATATCACGACTGCTATCTCCTTAAAATCTACTTAGTGAAAGCGTTTCCTCACAATCATTTTCATGAGTTGGAGAGAAACCTTATGACACTTAGATTTTACGGTGTATGTGTTCCTATCCATGTGAATTTTTCATAACCATAATCACAAGACAAGGTTACTGACACACCCAAACTCATACAGACTAAACTAATTCAATCTTAATTTCTTGCCACTTGGTAGCACAAGGGCCTACCATGTCTTCCAAGTTGTTGAGCAGATCACCCTTACTGTTCAATGAGCTTTCACTGATCAATGTGCTTTGCCTTATGCAAACAATTGAGAACTCATAGAAGTCACATGCATAGTCAACTTTTAACTGAAATGGGCACATAAACAAGAATATGTCAACATGATATATTACAAGCCTCAATTCATGTGCTAGTGATAAACGATAGATTTGTTCTTGATTAGTTCTTGAGACTTATCAAGATCTTTAAGACTCCGACTGACCTCTTGACGTATAATATTCTCTTATCAAGATACATTCTTGACAAAACAAATATTCAAGAGTCAGTGTGGATTAATATAAAGAATAACACTTCACTCAATTGGTCTTAGTTGATCTTTGTCCTTACTAAGACATCACAACTTACCAATTTCAAATGTACAAAAGTAAGAAACATTTTACTCTTCATTTGATGAGTGTTATAAACCTTTTTAAGATATGTCACTCAGGTTAGAATCTTGGAGTATGACTCTAAGACTTGATTTTGGAATGAAGTATGATTCACCTTAAATGATTTGGCCATTTCATCAATTTCCCGATTCCTCTTCTTAGTCATATGAGTGCACTAAGATGTCCTTAGAGGATCAACTGTGATATGGTTTTCATAATCATTAAGATGATCATAAAACATGATACTCAAGTACTCCTCCATCCTTTCAGATTGGAGAAATGTTTATCTTTCTATCTGATTTGATTCTTCTTATTCGTCCTGTTGTACATTGAAACTTGTACAATGATTTAGAATTATACTTAAACTTGTAAGCATAACACCATATTTACTAAAATTTAGTAAATCAAGACGAATAGCCTTATCGTTATTTATGGTGCACTTGGACCAGTGCACAACCAAGTATACCTGATCTCCTAGTCCTTCACTTGAGTCACATATACATGTGAACAAGGAATTTGTCTTGATTTCCAAAAGATGAAATTTCTCATTCATCATACAATACAAGTTGTACAATTTCAAGTTTCTGTCCAATTGAAACTTTGGTGATGAGAATCTTTCCTTATTTGGTAAATTTTGACACTACCACATACAAAAGAATCAAATCCATTTCCAACATTGCTAGAATATACATAAACATCATTTTTCACAAATACCATTTCAAGGAGATATAAAAAAAAGATAAAAACAAAATTTTATTTATTTATAAAATATGGAAAAACTTTTTCCTTACAATGCAATCACAAATGAAAACTATGCTATTACAAATTTCTAAGCAATCTATCATAACTCCTAAGCAACAGCTCAAAAATCTTATCATCGAACCATGCGATTGTGATCCATCCTCGCGATCAGATTCACCATACTCTTCTTTCAAGCTTCCTTTCTTTTCTTCGATTCTACAAAACATTAAAATATAATCTTATTACATTGTGTATTAAGAATCTACAAATAAGAACTTAATAGAGTTAGATAGTGGACTTTACCTAAAGCATAGTGGAACTTTTTGACTTTACCATCCTTATGGTCCTTCAAGTAGATACGACAGCTTTGCAACCAATGCCCCTTCTCTTGGTAATAAAAGAAAACAAATTCTTTTGGAATGGTACACAAAACAATCTCAGACTTAGCCTTTCTCTTTACCATTTGGTCAACTGGGTTGACAATGGCCGATCCCTTTCCATTAGGAAGAGAAGACTGTTCTGGACTTTCAGTGTTTCCATTGTCAGTGCCCATGGAGGCTTGGGGAGTAGATCTTCCAATCAATTTTGATGTTCCATTGCGCCAAATCATTGATGATTCAGCCATAATTAGCAAATATATAAGATCCATAAGGGTCATGTCGCGATCTATCATGTAGTACTCTTTAATGAACTCACTATATGACTCAGGAAGTGACTGAAGAACCCAATCAACAGCCAACTTCCTCAAGACAACGACACCCAATACTCTCAGCCTATCAATATGTGACTTCATCTCCAAGACATGTGTACACACAAACCTTCCATCTAGATGTTTCATTGTAAGTAGGGCTTGAGTAACCTTGAACTTTTCAAGTCTTTGAACTTGTGGGTTAGGGAGAATAATTGGAGGAGGTAGAGGAAGTGAAGTATGATATTGTGGAATATCATCTTCATGTGGAAAGTTTATTCCAACAGATTCGGGAAGACCATAGTTGTCTGAACTAGACATCTACAAGGGAGAAATTCAAGTTAGTTGATTGAAGTCTTTAATATAACACCCAAACCGAAATATTAAGCCTAGGACCCAACATAATATTTTACAATTTCGAAGAGGAATGCCGTAATCAAAATTGTAAAATATTTGAAGGTAGGTAAATGATGATTTACCAATTTCCACCATGAAAAAACGAAATAGATTATTAAGTTTTAATTGGTTTGAAATTCCTAGATCTTTGAGATTCACTGAACTTTTCAATGTCAAGTTTAAATCTCGGTGTGCCCTTCAAGTTTGTGACTGGGATGCCGAGGATCACAAACAAGGTGTGAATAACCATACACATTAGCTTGATACACCTAATGTTACAGATCACCTAATCAATGTGCCGGTTAACCATACACGCTTCATTGGTCTGTGATTAACATCAAGTTACCCTTTGCCACACATTGTCAGTCCCAGATTAGTGTGTCGATTAACCACACATACTCCACTAATGACTTAGCAAGGTGCAAAGTGCAATTTCATGGATTAGAACCATTTTCACATTTTTCCTAAAGTAACTAAGATTGGGAACTTAATAAAAGTTTAGTTACTTTATATTTTTATCATTATACTTTTAATGAGGGATAATTAGTGTTCTATCATATCCGTTCGACTAACGACCATCTACCAGTCAAGGAAGAGTAAGGTTTTATTTGGAATTAAAGTATTCAAAGGTGAGACTTTACAAATTCCAAAACTTGAAGGAAAATTTTGAACTATTCAAAAAACTTTTGGAATCCATAACATATGAGTTTAATATAGGCTTTAATGAAAAAACTCCTGAAAATCCATAACTTGAGGACGAGTTATGGAGTTTATAAAACTATTTATGAGAAAAAGACTCTTCAAATAAATAACCTATGACTTTAATGATCTTTTTAAAAGAAAAACTTTTCATTTTCCATAACTTGAGTACAAGTTATGGAGTACATTAAAGGCCATAAAGATCATCAAATAAACTAACAAGCATGTGAAATAATGTCCATGATCTAGATTAAACTCATATGAACAAGATAATTCATATCAAACAAATTTCATGTTATTAGCATACTCATATAAACTAATACAAAACATGAAACTTCCACAATTATCTTCTAAATTGGATAAGCATGATGATTACCACATCAAAAACAGGTTTATAAGTCCAAAAACAGTTTAGGGTAATGATCCTAGTCCTATTCCAACCTTAAAAGTTGAAAACAACACTCTGGGGTACTAACTCGTCAAGTGTAAGAACAAACTCAACGAGTTGGTCAAAATTGTGCTTGGACTCGGCGAGTCCCCCAGTGGACTCGGCGAGTCCACTATCCAGTATAGCAGAAAATTGATTTTTTAAGCTTAAACAACAAGTAGCATCAAGTATAATTGAAAACAACCCTAGGCTTTGATACGCCTGTTGGGTTTTGAGCACTATGACACTTCCTAAGTCCACATGCAACCCTAAATTCTTTTGATCTGTGTTTTCTCTAATTATACATGCATTATCATTTTTTCAAAGCGTAGTCCTAACTAGCATACAACTTGTCAAATGAAAAATACAACTAGTTAGATAACTTACCTCTTAGAAGGACTTGTAGTTCTTGACCTTTGAAAGCTTGAGCACCTCAAGTGTGATGCCTCTAATGGTTCACAAACACCATATGCAAGATGATGGATTAAGAGAATAATCTATTTATCTCAAAGAGAAGAGGCAACCGATTTTGGTCTATGAAGGGTTCTATTTATAGTGTTGGACATGCTAGGGTTACATTTGGTAAACCCTAATAACACATGACTTTCCACATTCTCATACTCCATGGCTTTAAGCTCCATGGACTATCCATGGATTAGTTTAGCCCATAATCATGGATCATTAGCCCACACTACAAGAATGATTGACTTACGTAATCAATCCCCATATACTTAGTTAGTCTCTTTTGATCACAAAATTAATAAATTAAATCTAGATCAATACCAATTAAATAACTCCATATTAATATATTATACTTGTAATATATTAATAAACCATAAATAACCTTATTCTTGATAATTCATCTTATCAAGTTGCACTGGTGAAGGCAACCCAAAGGGACCATGCTACAATCGGGTCAAGTACATACTAGTTATAGTAATGGGCTTAGACACCAAATCCAATAGTAACATCACTAGAATCTTCTTTTGACATGACTTCGAATAAAAAAATTGAGTAAGAATCAAATCAATGAGCAAATTCAAAATTCAAATCAAAAGGAGTAATAGGACAATGAATTCTAGATTAAATTGCAATAAGATTGTAAAATGCAGAATAGGTATAGAAAAACAACGTAACAAATGAAGAACTCAAAAAAAATGAATGGTTTTTGAGGATTTGAAAACAACTAAGAGAACCCTTGATTTGATACTAATTATATGATCGGTCAAATTCTAGAAGACAAAAATCATGTTTGAATATGAAAAAATGAATGAACACAAACAAGTAAATATGATCTAATTTTCAATTAAATAGTAAGAGGCTCAATCACAAAATGATGTAAGAACCTCTCAAAAGATACTCTATATATCTAATTAACATCCCTTATATATATGGCATAACAAGGGAGTTGGTAAGGAAATGACCTATGAGGTCATGACACCTTTGCTAAGTCAGAGTATCAATATAACTATGCAAACAATACTGCGAAGCCAAGTAACAAATTATGAAACAAAAACTTTGTAACGACGTGAATTTTCAAAACAAAATTTTCATTTCTTAAAACATGTTTTCATCCAAATCAAGCCATAAAAATCCAATGTATCATATCATAATACAAAACATATCAAATCCCAAGATCATAAAATAAATCTTCCATCAGTGTGTACAGATCACGCCGGCGTCTTCCCACGGTCCTCGCTAGTACCTGAAACACATAACACAACAAATGTAAGCATAAACTCTTAGTGAGTTCCCTAAAATACTACTTACGCACATACGCCTTTCCAGGCCATGACCTTCCAGTCCATGTGTCTCAGGGGACTTCCGTCCCAACCCGGTAAACCTTCCGGTCCTACCGGCGTCGACCTTCCGATCCACATCACAATGCCTTCCGGTCCATAACATAATGCCTTCCGGACCATATCAAGCATAGCATACATAGCACATACAAACAATTAACTTAATCACATACAATGCATACTTCTTATTGATGGGTTTTATGCATAAGAACAATCCTATGTGCTCATACAAACCCTAATGCTTGGATCTAGGTTTCTCTATTGTACATGCTTTGAATCCAAGACTAATAAACTTAGATCTAACATATTATAAACTGAATTAGGGTTTATATAATTACCTTTGATTGTTATATAGCAATAACAATCAATTCCTTGCTTGGATTGGCTTCAAAAGCTTAGTGCCTCAAGTGTTGCACCTCTAATGGAGTCACAAACACCATATACAACTTGGATGAAAAGGAGAAGAAAGGAGGCTGCCCAAAAACGACTAGAAACCCTAGAGAATTAGTTGTGCACGTTTTTGGGGCCTAAGGGGTCCTTTATATACTTGTGTGGGCTGCTAGGGTTTCAGTCAAAACCCTAATGGACAGCTTAAACTCTAAGCAACCCATGGAACCTTCTGGACAAGGCTATGGACGAAAATATGATGGGCTTCCATCATAATTTCGTTCACCCCTTGATCCTTTAGCATTCCTAAGCCTAATAACTCAATTATCCAATAATTGCAGTCTAGTCCCCTAAGTTTAATTAATCTCTTTTAGCCACAAAATTAATTCTTAATTAATTCTTGACTAATATTAATTAACCAATATGATTTCTCCTTTAATATATTATTCTCATAATATATTAATAAATCATATTTAAACCTTTCTCTCCTTAAATCATCCTACATATTGCTATGGTGAAGGCAACCTAAAAGGACCATGCTCATAATCGGGTCAAGTACATATCAAAATAGTTATGGACTTAGACACTAATCCAACAGTCTCCCACTTGGATAAGTCTAATAACTATTTTCCGTATGACTTCAGAACCTGATCAGCAATCGTAGCTTTCAAAAGCCGATGTCAACTCTGATCTTATCAGATAGTGTGTCCTCTAGATAAGGGATTATATATTCCTCCATTCTCAAGATATCGTATAGACAAAAGACATGAATTTCAATCATTCTCTCTATACTGTTTCCCGACTTCCGCTTCATGACGACTGATAACAGACTACAATTGAACACATCAACTTAGTCCCGGCTTGGCCAAGCGCTTAGGTGTCATCACTAAATCATCGAGAGGCCAACAGGTATCGCTTTTATCCCACTTTGGGTAAAAGGAATGGATAAACTTCGACTCAAATGCTCGCTTGCATTTACTGATCGAATCACACACAACAATAAGTTTTATAACACCAAGTTACTGGTGCGTTTACTTATTATCAATGTGTAACTGACCAACAAATAACAACTCACACGTCTCGGCTTCAAGAATATACAATATTATCGTCTCACTAATCACTCGTGATAAAACCATGAAGTGATCCAAGTGAGCGTGGGTTTAATCCAATACTCTAATCTTATCAAAGCATTCATGAATTTTGCAGCAAACTTGTGCCATGTCTAAACACTTCAGACAATCTACAGACAGATTCATGACAGTCTTTATTCATACCTACTCTCAACGTATGACCGACTGTGGATGTTTGAATAACCTAGTTATTCGGGAAGTCAAAACATGCAAACTGAAACACAACAACAATACTTAATCCTATATGGCCCCAAACTTGTGAGAGTAAATAAAACCCTTCTATTTATCCACCATATTGATTACTCATTATTTATCATTTAATGTTTCGGATAATCAGCTCATTACTTGAATTACAACAACAATTGCCCCATGCTCTAAGCATGCACACCTTGTTTCCTATGGTCCATGCTTTGTGAAATAGATCAATTGAAAAACTTTTTCAATGATGCTCATTTCACAATTCCTTAATCCCCTTTGTTAGTGTAAGAACACAAGGTTCTTGCCACTACTAGAATATGCTAGATTCTAACATTTTATGCAACGATCCCTTTGCAAAATCATAGCACAAAAGTCACCAAGACTTAGCTAATGAAATTACAAAGTACTTTCTTAGAAATTGTTACAAGACAATTCCATAGACGTGAAGTCTCATATTCAAAGTACATTCCTTTGAACATCCTTCTTGCATAAAGTTTCTAATCTAGACATAGATTCCCAATATCTAACTCCCAATATGGAAACATTTCCACATTTGCCACATGACAACTCATTCTTAATAGAATCTTATCTCTTCATAATAATGTCGATATGGTCTATCTAATACCATACTCCCAACTACTCACAAGCAACCAATCCTTAGGGAACTTTGGATCGTCCTTTGATAGTTGTTTAATTATTTTATTCAAAACCAATTCTAGTCTTTTTTCCCTCTTAATGCGATAGACATTTGGAAAATTTTTAGAACGGTAAAATACCATAGCATTTACAATCGATCCTATACCCGAAGCGTATGGGACACGATGCATAATGTCTTACATAAAGATATGATACTTTACCAATCTTTTGCCATAATATTTTATGTGTCATGTTCTCACAATTCGAACTATGAAGAGGGATGCCGTAATCATAATCGAATTTTAAGAACACACAATGTATCCTTTGACTGAAAATATTAAAATTTCTTAATCTAAGCTTTAGATTTTGAAACGGAGTATAATATTCTCTCCCTTAATTATAGCAAAACAACTTTTCAACCCATGCAACTTTGCAAATGGAATCTTTGTTTTTCTATAATTAATATTGCTAACTTGCAATACTGGCCATAATAATCATATAAGCATAACGCTTATGCTCCCACTATCATGATGATTATCATATAGGCATAACATTTATGCTCCCACTAGCTTTGACATGTATTCAAAAAACAAATGAACTTCCAGAAAACAATGCCTATTGAATTTCTGAAATTCATATTTCTAATACCAGATGCTTCGATAAGCCTTTATCTAAGCTTCTTAACCTTATACACCTTTGCCTTAGATAGCTTATATGTGTGTTTAAACAATTCATAGCTTATGTTACTAAGTTCCAAATGTTGAAACTAATTGCCAAATCTCACAATTCGAACTATGGAAAGGGATGTCGTAACCATAATCGAATTTGAGAATACAATTTTCACAATCGCTATCTTCTTAAAATCTCTCTTGGTGAAAGCATTTCCTCACAGTCATTTTCATGAAGGAGAGAATCTTATGACACTTAGATTTTATGGTGTATGAGTTCCTATCCATGTGAATTTGCCAAAACCAAGGTTTGCGACAAATCCAAACTCATATGGATTGAACTTTCTTAATCTTGATTTCTTTCCTTATGGTAACACGAGTGCCCACCATGTCTTCCAAGTAGTTTAGTAACTTGTCCCTACATATCAATGTACTTTCCATCGACTAAGGCTTTAGTATGTATTCAAATGAGAACTCATAGAACTCACATACATAATTAATTCAATTGGAATGGCACAGAAACAAAATAATGTCAGCACGATAGGTTGTCAACCTCAAGTCGCGTGCTAGTGATGATCGATAAGGTTTATTCTTGATTTGTTCTTGAAACCTTTCAAGACCATTTAGACTCCCACTGACTCCTTGACATATAAGATTCTCTTGTCAAGAAACATTTCTTGATAAAGCAAATACTCAAGAGTTAGTGTAGTTCTTATCAAGACAAAACACTTCACATAATTGGTCCTAGTTGGTCTTTGTCTTACCCAAGACAGCACAACTTACCAATTTCAAATGTGTAAGAATAAGAAAACTTTTCCAAGTTCCACATTTGATTAGTGTTATAAACCTACTTAAAACTTTTCACTCAATGTCACAATCTTGACTCTAAGACTTGATATTGGAACGAAGTATGACTGACTTATTGATTTAACCATTTCTACAATACTTGATACCTCTTCTTAGACATGCAATTGCACTAAGACTCACTTAGAGGATCTATTGAGACACGGTTCTTAATCTTTAAGAATTATCATAAAACACAATAAAAGGTACTCTCCCTTCTTCTTAGAATAGAGAAACTTTTATCTTTCTGCCTACTTGATTCTTCTTTATTCGTTCTACTATTCATTGAAACTTTTTCAATCAACTCAGAATTATACTTAATCTTATAAGTATAATCATATTTACTAAGCTTTAGTAAATCATGACGAATATCTTTGTCACTCTTATGGTGAACTTGATCAACACACAACCTTGTGTACTTGATCTCCTTATCCTTCAATTGACACTCTGCCAAAGAATTAGTCTAAGTTTCCCAAATGTGAAGGTTTTTCATTCATCATACAATACACATTGCATGACTCCAAGTTTCTGTCCAATTGAAACTTGGGCAATGAGAAACTCTCCTTACTTGGTAAACTCTTGACACTTCCACAAATAATACAATTAAGAATCAAATCCATTATTGCTAATAATAGAAACATTCAAACATCAATTTTTCATGCATGCCATCGCAAGGATAAATAAATAAGATAAAATCAAAATTCATTTTATTGCGGAAAAAAATTTGTCCTTACAATGTAATTCAATTGAAAAACTATGTTGTTACATATTTCATAACAATCTATTCTAAGTCCAAGTGGTAGCTCAAGAATCCATTCTTCAAGTAATGCGATCGAAATCCATTTCTTCATGATTAGATTCAGCTCACTTCTTTTCTCAAGCTTCCTCTCTTTTCTTCGATCCTACAAAACATCAAAATGTAATCTTATCACATCATGTATTAAGAATCTAGAATAGGAACTCAAAAGAGTTAGATAATGGATTTTACCTGAAGTAGAGCCATACGTCTTGACTCTCCCATCTCTTAGATCTCTCAGGTAGTTAGGGCAGCTTCGTCTCCAATGCCCCTTCTCTTGGCAATAAAAGCAAATGGACTCCTTTGGCACAGCACATCGGACAATCACAGACTTAGTTCTTTCTGGACTTCCAATGTTGCCAGTGTCCATTGAAGTTTGGGTGTTTGATTCACTAGACAAATTTGCTTGACCAACACGCCAAACCATTGCTGATTCAGCAGCTATAAGCAAATAGGTGAGATCAATTAGGGTTACGTCGTGGTCCATCATATAGTACTCTCTAACGAACTCACTATATGATTCAGGAAGTGATTGAAGAACCCAGTCAATAGTCAACTCACTTGAAATCTCGACACCCAACATGTTTAACCTATCAATGTGTGACTTCATCTCTACACAGGTTTCCCATCTTCGTGTTTACTTGCCAAAAGGGCTTGAGTGAGCTTGAACTTTTCAAGCCTTTGAACTTGTGGGTCGGGGAGAATAGTTGGAGGAGGTGGAGGAACTGAAGCATGACTCTCATTTCCTTGATCATATCTCGGAACGTCATCTTTATTTGGAAAGCTTGTTCCAAAGGATTTGGGAAGACCATTGTAAGATTCAAACATCTACAAAACGGGAGAAAATTCAAGTTATGTTGATTAGAATTCTTGATGTAACACCCAAATGAAACATCAAGCTAGGATCCAACACAATACTCTACAACCTAGAAGAGGGATGCCGTAATCTAGTTGCAGAATATTTGAAGGTAGGTAAATGACGATTTACCAATTTCCATCATGAAAAACGAAAAAAAAAAGTTTAAGTTTTAAATGAATTGAAACTCCTAGATCTTTTGAGATTCATTGAACCTTTCAATGGCATGTTTAATCTCGATTATGCCCTACTATTTGTGACTGGGATGCCGAGGATCACAAACAAGGTGTGAATAACCATACGAATCACGTGGTGCGCCCAATGCTACTATCACCTAATCAATGTGCCGGTTAGCCACACACACTCCATTGATCTATGATAAGCATCGAGCCACCCTTCGCCACCAATGTCATCCCCAAATTTGTGTGCCGGTTAACCACACACGCTCCACTAACGTTTGATAAGGGTACGAAGTGTAATTCCATGGGTTAGCATACAATTTCACATTTTTCCTAAAGTAACTATGATTTGGGTATTTGTAAAAGCATTTAGTTACTTTGTACTTCATTATACTTATAATGGAAGGTTTCTGTCCTATCCTACCCGTTCGGCTAACGACCCTCCACTAGTCAAGAGTGCGGTGGGTAAGATTGGATACCCATTCAATCGCCATTTTATAGGCAATTTCCTTAAACACCCCTTATAGACCAGCTTCGTGAATGAGGCCTACTAACGGTAAGATTGACTGTTTACTCATACATATATATAATATTAGACTTTTAATGTTATATATAGTATAGGGTGTATTTTACACTTTTAAAATACTAGGTGGTTTAACTTAGTAAATTATACTTTTAATTTAATTAAATGTAAACCAAAAACTTTATGGGTTTATTAAATCACTTTTAATTATACTCTTTAATTAATTAACAAAACCATAAGGGTATGATTTGAATTTTTCAAATTACTAGGGTTTTAGAATTTAACATTTCAAAATTAAACTTTTAATCAACTTTTAGATTCCAAAACTTGAGGGCAAGTTTTGAAACATTTCAAAACGTTAGGGATCAAACAACAAATAATTCAAATTAAACAATTAATTTCATAATTATCTATATTTGACCTAATCTTATTTTAGTCACTAGATAATTACCAAATAACTTTAAATAATCCATATTTATCACATAAACAACCAATATTTAAAAGATTGGAAATTATCTATTGTTTTGGCAAGGATAATCACTAATTTAAGATAAAAATTGGATTTTAACTTCAAAAAACGAATTAGATATCAAATCCAAGTCAAAACAGCAGCAAAAAACCTGGAATTCCCTCTGTCTGACCCCTGGACTCGCCGAGTCAGGTCGGGCAGAGGCTAAAAATCGATTTTTCAGCAAATAAAGTAGTTAAGCATCACATACAATTGAAACCAATCAAGGCTCTGATACCACTGGTGGGTTTTATGCATAAGAACAATTCTATGTGCTCATACAAACCCTAATGCTTGGATCTAGGTTTCTCTATTGTACATGCTTTGAATCCAAGACTAATAAACTTAGATCTAACATATTATAAACTGAATTAGGGTTTATATAATTACCTTTGATTGTTATATAGCAATAACAATCAATTCCTTGCTTGGATTGGCTTCAAAAGCTTAGTGCCTCAAGTGATGCACCTCTAATGGAGTCACAAACACCATATACAACTTGGATGAAGAGGAGAAGAAAGGAGGCTGCCCAAAAACGACTAGAAACCCTAGAGAATTAGTTGTGCACGTTTTTGGGGCCTAAGGGGTCCTTTATATACTTGTGTGGGCTGCTAGGGTTTCAGTCAAAACCCTAATGGACAGCTTAAACTCTAAGCAGCCCATGGAACCTTTTGGACAAGGCTATGGATGAAAATATGATGGGCTTCCATCATAATTTCGTTCACCCCTTGATCCTTTAGCATTCCTAAGCCCAATAACTCAATTATCCAATAATTGCAGTCTAGTCTCCTAAGTTTAATTAATCTCTTTTAGCCACAAAATTAATTCTTAATTAATTCTTGACTAATATTAATTAACCAATATGATTTCTCCTTTAATATATTATTCTCATAATATATTAATAAATCATATTTAAACCTTTCTCTCCTTAAATCATCCTACATATTGCCATGGTGAAGGCAACCCAAAAGGACCATGCTCATAATCGGGTCAAGTATTTACCAAAATAGTTATGGACTTAGACACTAATCCAACACTTATAACATATCCGACCTTCCAGTCACCCATAGACACCCTTCCGGGTACAGTATGGTGAGAAGATTCACCTCTGATATCTTGGTAAATCACTGACTCGGTAGGAATGCAATCTAGCCTCCGCCTAAACACATAATGCAAATAATCCCATAAATATAAATGTAATCTAACCTTTCTTAACATCTTCAGAAGGGTAAAATACCATTTTACCCCTCTTCTGACTCAAAGGCCTCGCTGCTGAGCAAACCCTAAAAGTTAACCAAAGTCAACGGTCAACTTTGACCCGACTCGGCGAGTGAACTTGGGCAACTCGGCGAGTCCACCTGTCCCCGCTTAACTCCTTAGTCCCATTTAACACGTTGAGTCCCTCCTTTTACTCGACAAGTCCCCAGGCATGAATCACGGGGCTACCTTGACTCAACTCGCCGAGTCCCAAGAACAACTCGGTGAGTACATGCCATGCACAAATTCTTTTGACCTCCTGAGGTCAGATCTGTCCCTCAAATCCATAGATCTGACCTTTCCAATCAATATAATCACGTAAAGCTTGAAACTTGATGCTTATATACATTTATAATGGCATCAAATGGTGATTTAGTCCCAAAAATGGCAACCTAAGTCCAATCACCCCTCAAGGACCCATAAAGCATACTGGATTAAAGTCTCTGAACCTCTTTGAGTCTAGATCCAAAGCATAGACTCGATAAGGGACCAATTGCTCCACATAAACATCCTCACAAAAAGTTAGAAAACCCTAATCTCTAAGTTCAATACTAAAACTGAAGAAGGTTCGAATGAATACCTCAAGTTAGAATCTCTGGACTCTGAAATCACTTGAATGACACCTCCTTCAGCCTCCTCTTGCTCCTGATCACTTTTGTTTTTGCCAAGCCAAGGATAGAAAGATCAATAAAGGTTTCTCCTTCCTTCCAAATGATATAGATCACTAAGGGTGCTCTCAAAGAACTGGTAGCCGCAATGGGAGGCTAAGAGTACCCTTAAATATGCTTCAACCCCGGAGGATTAGGGTTTCATAAAATTGCGTGGACTCGCCGAGTCCACTCATGGACTCGCCGAGTCCAATGCGAACCCGGATGAACAATCACGACCCTACTCGGCGAGTCTACGCATCAACTCGCCGAGTTCCTTCACATAGTTCAAAAAAATAAATATTAAATAATATACCTGGAATTTCGGATGTTACAATTCTCCCCCACTAAAATCAGACTTCGTCCTTGAAATCTCATTCTACAAACAATTCAGGATGCTGCTCACGCATCTCGCGCTCCGGCTCCCAAGTCAGCTCTCACCCCTTCCTGTGCTCCCACTGCACTTGCACCAAGGGCACTTCCTTGTTCCTCAGAACCTTGACCTTCCGATCCCTAATTGCCACCGGTCTTTCCACATAGTTCATGCCTGCATCCACCTGAATGTCCTCTACTGGTACCACTGCTGACTCGTTGGCTATACACTTCCTCAATTGCGACACATGAAAAGTGTCGTGAATCTGCCCCAACTCCACAGCTAGATCCAAACGGTAGGCTACCCTGCCTACCCTCGCAACTACCTTAAAAGGTCCAATATATCGAGGCCCCAACTTGCCCCTCTTCCTGAATCGGATCACTCCTTTCCAAGGAGAGACCTTTAAGAGTACGAGGTCACCAACTTGAAACTCGAGCTCGGACCGATGCCTGTCCGCGTAACTCTTCTGGCGACTCTGAGCGGTCAACAATCTCTACCTAACCTGCTGTATCTGCTCTGTCGTCTGAAGCACGATCTCCGTACTACCCATTACACGTTGCCCCACTTCTCCCTAGCATATGGGGGTCCGACACCTCCTCCCATACAACAGCTCAAAGGGTGGCATACCAATGCTCGAATGACGGCTGTTGTTGTACGAGAACTCTGCCAAGGGTAAATATGTGTCCCAACTTCCTCCAAAATCCAAAACACACGCTCAGAGCATATCCTCGAGTTTCTGAATCGTCCGCTCACTCTGTGTGTCTGTCTGTGGGTGGTATGCGATACTGAAATGCAGCCTCGTACCCAACTCCTCGTGAAACTTCTTCCAAAATCTAGAAGTAAATAGTACGTCTCGATCGGAAACAATCGACATCGGAACCCCATGCTGCGATACCATCTCCCTCACATATAACTCTGCTAACTTCTCATCAGAAGAGTTCTCACTGATAGCAAGAAAATAAGCGCTCTTCGTCAACCTATCCACGATCACCCAAATTGCATCGACTCCCCTCGCAGTCCTTGGCAATTTGGTGATAAAATCCATGGTAATCAGTTCCCACTTCCCCTCGCTCACGGCATCGGCTACGACATTAGCCTTGCCTGGGTGGTACAGGATCTCACAATGATAATCCTTCACCACATCCAACCATCTCCTTTGGCGCATATTCAGGTTTGGCTGATCCATCAAGTACTTCAGACTCTTGTGTTCCGTGTATATGGTACACTGAACCCCATATACATAGTGCCGCCAGATCTTGAAGGCAAACACCACAGCCCCCAGCTCCAGATCGTGGGTGGGATATCTCGACTCATGAGGATTCAGCTGCCTCGATGCATACGCTATCACGTGTCCCCTTTGCATAAGCACTGCCCCTAACCCAGATACTGATGCATCACAGTATACCACAAAATCCTCCATCCCTTCCGGGAGTGCGAGCACCGGGGCTTCGCACAACTTCTGGCGAAGTATCTCAAATGAGGACTGCTGCTCCGGACCCCATGAAAATGCAACACCCTTCTGGGTCATCTTAGTAAGTGGCATGGAGATCTTGGTGAAATCCTTAATAAACCTCCAATAATAGCCGACCAATCTCAGAAAACTCCTGATCTCAATGGGTGATCTCGGCACCTCCATCTCATCACTGCCTCGATCTTGGCCGGATCGACCAATATCCCTTTCTGGTTAACAAGATGCCCTAGGAACTGGACCTCTTGTAACCAGAAATCACACTTGGAGAATTTGGCATACAGCCTCTCCGATCTCAGAACTCCAAGGATATCCCTCAAATGCTCCAAATGCTGCTCTCTAGACCTCGCATATACCAAAATATCACCAATGAATATGATCACTGACCGATCCAGCATCGGCCTGCACACCCTGTTCATGAGATCCATGAACGCAGCTGGGGCATTGGTGAGCCCAAAAGGCATCACCACAAACTTGTAGTGTCTATAACGAGTTCTGAATGCAGTCTTCTAGATGTCTTCATCCCAAACCCTCATCTGATGATAACCCGACCTCATGTCTATCTTAGAGAACCAGGATGCCCCCTGCAACTGATTGAACAGATCATCGATCCTAGGTAACGGATACCGGTTCTTGACCGTCAACTTGTTCAACTCCCGGTAATCAATACACATCCAGTGTGAACCATCCTTCTTCTTGACAAAAAGAATCGGCGCTCCCCAAGGTGAGCTACTCGGTCGAATGAACCCCCTCCCCAACAGCTCCTGAAGCTGTGAGGATAACTCCTGCATCTCTGGTGGAGTGAGGCGATAAGGCGCCTTGGCGATAGGTGCTGCTCTCGAAACCAAATCGATACGAAACTCCACTTGTCTTTCCGGAGGCATGCCCGGTAGTTCCTCGGGGAAAACATCCGGAAACTTGCACACTATCGGGACCTCGTCGATCGAACTTGGCC
Source organism: Lactuca saligna (assembly GCF_052625555.1). Taxonomy (NCBI): domain Eukaryota; kingdom Viridiplantae; phylum Streptophyta; class Magnoliopsida; order Asterales; family Asteraceae; genus Lactuca; species Lactuca saligna. Next base: position 30,087,010 of record NC_136422.1, read on the forward strand.
TCCCCGCGGCCATTCGTGTGTCCATCACATAAGCTACAAACCCATGACAGTCTTGCTGCAAACTCTGCCTCGTCCTGGCAGCCGAGCAAAATTTTGACCCACACCGGGTCCCCTCGCCATACACAGCAAGAACTCCCCCACTAGGGTCTCGTATGGTCACCAGCTGTCTCTCGCAGTCAAAAACCGCTCCAAAACTTACTCAACCAGTCCATGCCCACGATGACACAGACATCTCACGTCGCGATAGGAACTAGATCAATTGCAAACTAGATGCCAAACATCTCGAGCACACATCCTCGAATCACATCGGTGGCATACACCGCTTTCTCATCAGCTATGGAAACCCTCAGGGGTCGACTCATCACCTCCCGATCAATACTGATGTGCTGACTAAAAGCCAAAGATACAAAAGACCGACTCGCACCCGAGTCAAATAATACCAAGGCAGGTACAGAATTCACAAGAAAAGTACCTACGCATATCATAATATAAGCACTAAATCTCAACATGAAAGTAAATACACGAAATAATACATACCAGCCACGACATCGGGTACCGCACGGACCTCCTCCGCAGTCAACTGAAAAGCTCTCCCACGAGCCTTCGGAGCCTCGACCTTTGCCGGTCGAATCTCAATAACCCTAGCAGCAGGCGCAGATCCCTGTGCTGATCCCTGGTGAAGCTGAGGACACTCGGCCTTCCAATGGCCGGTCTGGTTGGAATGGAAGCAAACCATAAATCCCTTGGGGCAATCCCTGGTGATATGCCCCTCCTTGCCACATTTGTAGCAAGCACCTGATCGACAGGCCCCCTCATGACCCTTTCCGCACTTTCCGCAAGTGCAGCCGTGCTCGCCTCCCATCCTCGAATCGCAGACTTGGTCCGCTTGGCTGCCGGCTGAGACTGAGCTGGCCGCCGATCCATCCTCTGAGACTCGGCCTCCTCCCTGGCCTGAGTCTCCAACTCAATCTCCCTCTTCTGGGCATTTTCCTGGAGCTCAGCAAATTTCTGGTACGTCGAGTTTGATACGAACTCCCAAATGTCCCTCCTTAGAATACCTAAATATCGGCTCATCCGTTCCTGCTCAGTAGACACTTGCTCAGGGCTAACATCGCCCTCTCATGAAACTTCCGGGTAACCACAACAACTGAATCATTACCCTGGTTGAGGGTCAAGCACTCCTGAATCAGCCGTTCCCTCTCCACCGGGGGAACATACTCGTCTCTGAACATGGTGGTGAACCTCTCCCAAGTCACTGCTAAAATCTCTGCAAGAGTGAAGTTCGCTGTCACGAACTTCCACCAATCTTTCGCTCCTAGACGGAGCTGGTTCAAAGCGAACCGTACCCTCAGATGCTCCGGACATGCACACTTATAGAAGCATCCTTCAATGTCAGCAATCCATCTCATCGCAGCGATCGGATCCTGCGTCCCATCAAACTCGGGTGGCTTCGTGTTGCTGAACTCCCGGAACAACAACGAGTCACCTCCCTGAGGCCTGGCAGCAGCCACAGCTGCTGTAGCTGCAGCGGCTGCAGCCTCAGTCACCGAGGCGTACCGCTCATCAAAAGTCTCCAACAGTGTGGTATTGATAGACCCAAACATCTCCGGAATCTCGGCCCTGATTGCCACAGCCACCTCATCGTGGATCATCTAACGAAGCTCCTCGTCACTCACACCGCTCGTCCCATGTCTGTGGCGTGTCCCAACCATGATGCCTCTCTAAAATACAACATAAAATGTCAGAGACTCGATCGAGCATACTCGCACTCGATAACGCAACCCTACTCGGCTTCCGATACCTAAAGGATTCTTACTTGGGTTGCTCACTGATCCGGTGTCTTCAGTAGTACGGGCCCTATACTACTGATTACACCACAAAATCATTCACCCCAAGTCCTCCTCCTTGGATCCCGGAACACGAGTACTCTATTCTCGCTATGCATTGGCTACCTACTTGCTCTCAAGGCATCTCATTGCAGTAGGATTCCCCTAAACTAAGGCATCACAAATCAGGCCACTCTAGTCCTAATATGAATACCTAGTCTACTCTAGCATGCATAACATATCATAGCATATCTCGTAACATATATTGTAAGGGTATTTTGGGGATTTTACCATTCGGGTGCTGGCTGACCGTACACACTGCTCCTTCCTTGGTTATCACAAAACCTTTTTTAAAATTTTATGCTTTTATTATTGGAAATTTTTTCGCAAATCCTCGGTTTGAGTTCAGTTACGCTCCAAGGTGTACCCGAATCCCTCAAACCAAGGCTCTGATACCAACTTGTAACGACGTGAATTTTCAAAAAAAAATTTTCATTTCTTAAAACATGTTTTCATCCAAATCAAGCCATAAAAATCCAATGTATCATATCATAATACAAAACATATCAAATCCCAAGATCATAAAATAAATCTTCCGTCAGTGTGTACAGATCATGCCAGCGCCTTCCCACGGTCCTCGCTAGTACCTGAAACATATAACACAACTACTGTAAGCATAAATGCTTAGTGAGTTCCCCAAAATACTACTTACGCACATACGCCTTTCCAGGCCATGACGTTCCGGTTCATGTGTCTCAGGGTACTTATGTCCCAACCCGGTAAACCTTCCGGTCCTACCAGCGTCGACCTTCCGGTCCACATCACAATGCCTTCCGGCCCATATAAAGCATAGCATACATAGCACATACAAACAGTTAACTTAATCACATACAATGCATACTTCTTATAACATATCCGACCTTCCGGTCACCCAGACTCACCTCTGATATCTTGGTAAATCACTGACTCGGTAGGAATGCGATCTAGCCTCCGCCTAAACACATAATGAAAATAATCTCGTAAATATAACTATAATCTAACCTTTCTTAACATCTTCAGAAGGGTAAAAGACCATTTTACCCCTCTTCTGACTCAAAGGCCTCGCTGCTGACCAAACCCTAAAAGTCAACCAAAGTCAACGGTCAACTTTGACCAGACTCGGCGAGTGTACTTGGGCAACTCGGCGAGTCCACCTGTCCCCACTTAACTCCTTAGTCCCATTTAACACGTTGAGTCCCTCCCTTTACTCGACGAGCCCCCAGGCATGAATCGCGGGGCTACCTTGACTCAACTTGTTGAGTCCCAAGAACAACTCGGCGAGTACATTGCATGCACAAATTCGTTTGACCTCCTGAGGTCAGATTTGTTCCTCAATTCCATAGATCTGACCTTTCCAATCAATATAATCATGTAAAGCTCGAAACTTGATGCTTATATACATTCATAATGGCATCAAATGGTGATTTAGTCCCAAAAATGGCAACCTAAGTCCAATCACCCCTCAAGGACCCATAAAGCATACTGGATTGAAGTCTCTAAACCTCTTTGAGTCCAGATCCAAAGCATAGACTCAATAAGTGACAAATTGCTCCACATAAACATCCTCACAAGAGGTTAGAAAACCCTAATCTCTAAGTTCAATACTAAAATTGAAGAAGGTTCAAATGAATACCTCAAGTTGGAATCTCTGGACTATGAAACCACTTGAATCACACCTCCTTAAGCCTCCTCTTGCTCTTGATCACCTTCTTTTTGCCAAGCCATGGATAGAAAGATCAATAAAGGTTTCTCCTTCCTTCCAAGCGATATAGATCACTAAGGGTGATCTCAAAGGACTGGTAGCCGCAATGGGAGGCTAAGAGTACCCTTAAATAGGCTCCAACCCCGGAGGATTAGTGTTTCATAAAACAACATGGACTCCCCGAGTCCACTCATGGACTCGCCGAGTCTAATGCGAACCCGTATGAACAATCACGACCCTACTCGGCGAGTCTACGCATCAACTCGCCGAGTTCCTTCACATAATTAAAAAAAATAAATATTAAATAATATACCTGGGATTCCAGATGTTACAAACTTGCTTTCATATTTACAAGACTACAAAACACAAAACCATGAAACCTTTCACATACTGACTCAAACACACCACCTATAATTTGAGAGGCCTAATAGTTATGTACTAGAGTTACTTGTTATATTTATATTGGGTAGTGCAGGGGTGCGAAAGATAAAATAATAATGTGAGGCCACGACTAAAATTGTACTATTCTACTACTAGAACTAGTCATCTAGAAAAGTATAAATGGTGACCACTGACTATTATAAACAGTTTTCTAGAGCGCTAGCAGAATCACAATTTTTAGGTGTTAATGAATCATAATTATCCAGATAAAGGGATTGTGTGTTCATTTGAGTACTCTATCCCCTCATGGTTGCCTTTATTAACTTACATTGCTAAGGAATACCCAAAGCAATATAATCTACTTCTTTCTTGCAGTGATCCATCAGTTAAGATCTCAAAGGATCATTGTTATAGGATTAGTGTGTGAGAATTGATGGGTTAGGTAACTAAGGGTAAATGGTATAGTGTCTTAAATATATTTATGTTGTTGGATATAGTGTTTTTTAACAATTGGTTTTGCAGGATTATTATTTATGAGTTATTATCGTAATAATATTTTTTGATTGAAAACCCTATGTGTCTCACCAGGTTCCCAAACCTGACCTAATCAAACTATATACATCACGGGTAAGCTTAAAGCATGCTAGAACTTGATTAGGATGTCGAGTGAATAAGAGACACCCTGAAATAGTATTCAGGACTGATGGGTCTTTACACTTTAACTCATGTTGTGTATTGATTGTGACATCCTCAGGATTTTGTTATTTTGAAACATATGTACTCAAAGTGTTTTAATATACTGGAATATTCCGTAAACAAAGATAACATGGTTTTGAATGCATAACAAAAAGCTCTTTTCAGTTATGGAAATTAGGGGAGGTCACATATTATTGTCGATGTAAATACAAACTTGGCAGCTGAGTCACTATATCTTGATAAATAAGTTAGGTATTCGATCCCCAAACAAAGAAAACAACTACAACATTATTCCCCTTTTATAACCTTCAATTTTCTACATTCAATAGTTACAAATCTCTAGATCATTGATAGCATTTTCATTCGGATCATAAATCTTAAAGAACCAAACATTTGTTGTTTATCAAGGATCATTGTGTCATTGTCTTATCCAAATCCAATCATTGAAAGGTTGTAATGGTCTAAGAACAATCTGTCTTGCATATTTCACAATTATGTGGACTCTATTGTGAGCATCGTCATCTTGAACTGTCAATTTGATAATGTGGAATTTATGGTTTTGAAATAATGTCGATAATGTCGTCCTCTTCACCCAAACGAGTTAAAATCAAGATATATATATATATATATATATATATATATATATATATATATATATGTGTGTGTGTGTGTGTGTGTGTGTGTGTGAAAATGAAGCTATGTACTCTATGTAAGAAAATAATGATGAATGGGATGAAATTAAATGTCCATACTCGATAATCTAAACTCGATCATGACAAATTTGGGGTTTCGAAATAATGTCGATAATGCCATCTTCTTCACCCAAACCAGGTATAATCAAGAATATCACCAATATGAAAATGAATTTATGTACTTTGTGTAACATCATATCTTGTTTGGTATGTTTCTTTGCAGTTTGCAATTGCAAATGACAACTAAAAAGTTTAAATACTTTAGGTGTAACCGATAATGAGTTGTTACCACACTACAAGAATGTATTTAACTCTATTAAATATGATTTGTACTAATAAAAGACAAAAGTTACCCTGGAATACTAGAGAAGAGGATTGTTAAGCTTGAATAGCTAAATGCTAAAACCAATGCTGCTAATGCCAGTGTTGGTATTGAATTAGCCACGACAATTGAAAAAAACACATGTTTGATGGGTGAATTGAAGCATGCGAGGAAGAATTTAAGGATGAATGTTGTTTTGCTACTGCTTGTTGTTGGTGTGTTAACGATACAAAAAGCATAAGTATTAGATAGGGATGGTAGTGGCATGGGGTGGTAATGGGTAGTGTTTGGTAGTGTATGGTACATTTCTTTTGGTACTATCTGGCTGGTTTTAGAGGCTCTCGCATTTTTGTAAATTTGTGTTGTGTACGTGAACTAACATTTTAGATAACACTCAGTATTTATAGGGATGTAAATGCTCATGTATGTTAATGTACTTTTGTATGTTCATGTAGTCTTAGATTTTAATGTAAACAAGCATAGTAGCACCTGGTTCCTGGTATGTATTCTTGATTATTAACTCTCCTTATGTATTGCATTTTAATCTTGGACTCGACGAGTTGAAGGGCTAACTCACCGAGTAGAAGCAGGTCTAGACACGGATCAGTTCTGTCTACTCGGCGAGTAGGCCCGTGGGACTCGGCGAGTAGACCCTGCCTGGACTAAAACCCTAACCCGGGTGTTTGCACCCTATTTAAACGATCTAACCCAACCTCCATGTCCCCTAGCACTCCTATAGGTCTGTAGAATGAAACCCTATCCCTTTGTGTCCTTGTGGGTGATCTTTTTAGCATTGTGAAGCTGGTTTGGAGCTTGGGAGAAGAAGGAGAAGGTTTAGGAGTGCAAGAAGAGAAGAAGATCCAGAATCTACTCTGTGAGGGGCTTCTATTCAGGTAGAAAAGTTCCTACCTTGATCTTTAGTTCATTGAACCCCCTTCTTGTCCCTAAAAAGAGGTTTTAAGCCCTAAGAATCTAAATCTATATGTGTTTATGGTTAATGTTCTGCAAGGACTTCGGATTTGGACCTTTAGGTCATCCTAGTAGCATAAAGTCTCTGTGGTTGAGATGATTGAGGTCCCTATTGAGTGTAGGACCTCTTAAAGAGCTTGGAATTGCATGTTTGAGCTCATTGGGCCGTGCATGCACGTAAAGTTTGCAACTTTACATGGTAAACATGCCCTAGGACCATAGATATGTGGTTTTGAAGCATTGCATGTCTCAGATCTGGCCTACTTGGGAAATGGGTCGAGGAACTCGGCGAGTCCCAAAGTGGAACTCGGCGAGTTCTATGAAGATGGTCTTAGACTCGGTGAGTTGGATGAACAACTCGGTGAGTCCTATGAAGATTTCTTGGAGCTCATTGAGTTGTTCTTCAAACTCGGCGAGTCGGTACTCAAGTCGGCCCCATAGTCCCGAGTGGCGAGTCGAGGGTGACTCAGTGAGTGGGGAGAGGGACTTGGCGAGTAGGACCAGATGAGTAAGGGAAGGACTCGGCGAGTTGTTCACGGACTCGGCAAGTCCAGTCAACTGGAAGTTAACTTTGACTTGGATTTCAACCTGGTCGAGGGTAAAAGGGTCATTTTACCCTAAGAACATCTAGCAGTGTTTGACTGATCGTATTGTGGGAATTATAGCCGGAGGGCGTCCACAGCAGCAGCAATAGACAGTCAGTTTCCGATCAGATCAGTAGCTACTTTGAGGTGAGTTACCTTCCAGTAGCTGTGGGTCTAAGGCCACAATGCCGGCCCACCAGTAGGAGATGTGTGATTAGATGATTGTCTTTGTGATATTCATCTAGGGTTGCTACTACATGTGTTATGTTTATGTGTTAGTGACAGTAGGGGGAGATAGTCCCCCAGAATACCGGTCGATAGGGCCGAAGGGGCGGTCATGCCCAACCATGCTAGATAGACTATGTGAGATATGTGTTATGTGATAGTAGTAGGGGGTGAAATAGTCCCCAGTATCCGGTCGAGAGGACCGAAGGGGATGCCAGCACCCAGATATGCTAGGCAGATCCGATCGAGATGACCGAAGGGGAGGCCAGCACCCATATATGCTAGGCAGTATCCGGTCGAGAGGACCGAAGGGGAGGCCAGCACCCAGATATGCTAGGCAGCATCCGGTCGAGAGGACCGAAGGGGTAGGTTGGGCACCCAGATATGCCTGACAATTTATGTATGTTATGTGATTATATGGTATGTGGTACAGTGGGGGAACTCACTAAGCTTCGTGCTTACGATTTTCAGTTTTGGTTTCAGGCACCTCTTCAACTAAGGGAAAAGAGTCGGCACAGTAGCAGCATATCACACACACTCTTTTTTCCGCAATTATGAGTTTATTCTGGGATTGATACTCTGATATTTTGGTTGTTTACATGTTGTGCATTTTAAATTTGGGTTTTCGATGTGAAATAGTTTAATTAAACAATGTTTTAATTATTAGTGTTTTCTAAGTAAAGTTTTAAGAAAACAAAATTTCTGGACGTGAGAATTGGGTCGTTACAAGCATTTTTCTCTTACTTTGGTCGTGTTCCAATGCATTGATTCCAATTCACTAGAATATATAATTGTATTGAGTTGTGATATTGTTAAGTTCATAGATTCCTTTACATGTTCCAAGTAGATCACATGGGTCATCACATAAATATAAAGGCATTGGTTATTATATTCAAGTGTGGACCACAAAACACAATTGACATAAGGAATCCAACACTATCCGGATTGAAACCAAGTGCAATTGAATTGGAAGACCACTACTAAATAATTAAAAGGGATTAGAGTAATGTAAAGATAAAAACCAAACCATACTACCATTAAAGTTTCTAAGTACAGGAGGACGTATATAGACAAAATATATTTGATGCATCCATGTCTATTTAAAGATTCAAAAGACAACCTATGTTCCCCATATAGCAACAACGTAAACTAGTACTAGTATATAGCATAATACAACTTCCATATGTAGCAACAACATGAGCTACGACACCATTCAATCAACTAATCTAATTCTACTGCATTTGTTAATGAACTACGTTCACCATTTTTTCATACACAGCTTTTGCAAGTTTAGACTTCAAATTTCTCTCAGATGACCATCTTGCTATCACAACACAATTCAAGTCCTGTATATTAACATGTATTATATAAAATTTCCATATTACCCTTCCATTTATATAATAATGAAAAGTAACTAAAACTATTTAATAATGCATGGTTCAAAATATACCCTCTTCTACGTAGGGTTATTCGTAATCCCTTGAGCACCATACAGTCCATGCACTCCATCACCTTCAGCCATTGGAACATCATTACTTGGAACACTAGATTGACCACGATACACTTCACCACCTTCATTTATTGTAACACCAAATTCACCACCATGTACTGTATTACCTTCATTCATAGGAATTTTAGTCTTTGGCTCACTAGATTCACCACCATACACTCCACCACATTCACTCATTATTACACCAGCTTGAGCACCATCTCGTGTTGTTCTATCACCTCTAGACTCCTAGACAAGGGAATTAATTATTAAATGGTGATTAAATTTATCAAATATAAAGTCATTAAATAAACCCGGTTAGCCTTGGTTCTCTTTGTTCTTTTCACTCTGAGTTTACTTGGCATCTCGTTTGTTTTGGTACAAGATACCTTGTTATGGCCAGCATATCACAAGCATACGACAAACATTAAACATAATTGTTTTACCCAACTATGACACTTTATGCTTCCCTAATCTATCTGAGAAATCTCTCTTCATTTTAACTTCAGGTCTTCCAGGCATCTTTTTACGTTTATGAGGTAAAGGTGGGGTGAATGTGGTTTCTTGCTACATGTTACTACCATTTATAGGCAAGATATTATTCATCTATGTTTTATTATAATTTGGCTTATAGAAAATAGGATCCACGTAGGCCTCAACAATCTTATTTAGAAATAGAATTGCAGCAACAAAATGAGCACTTCCACATCCATTCAGTTGCCATAACCTATAGGAACATGTCTATGCAACTAGAAAGATATGGTTGTTTGCATGTCTTCCCTCAACACATAGTGACTCCCCAGTGCACCTTTTTACACCCTTCCAACCAAATTGTCTTCACATGAGCAAAACATACATATTACTTACTGAAGTAATTCAAACCATCTGTCATGCATTATATATTCATTTTAACTGTTAAAACCAGATTGCTTCTTCTTATTTCCTCAGTATAAGACCATAATTTACATAATGCTCAGTATGGTTCCCCTTAATAAGATTCATGAAATGATTCTTTTCCTTTTTGTATTAAATTAAACTTACATGTATTCCAAAATTCGTGATGACCTCCAATATAAATTGTCTCATAGTTAGCTTCTATTTATGTCAAAATTCCTTAATATAATGTTCTCTTATCCATGCATATATTGAAATTGAATGTAGCTTGTATTTTCTAGCACAATTATGGTTACTATTCAATGACTTGATTTGAAATGACACCTTCTCACACATCCATAAAGTCCATAATCTGAATGGGCAAGGTCCTTTGCAATACACAACTTAGATCCTTTTATTGTCATTCTTCTTCAAGAAAAACTAGTGTTCATGTGCCACAACTGTTGGGTTTTAAGCACTATAACACTCCTATGGTGCACATGCAACCCTAGATACTTTGGTTCTATATTTTCTCTAATTATACATGCAATTTTATTTTTCCAAAGCACACATCCTAACTAGCATACAATAGAGGATATACAATATAAAACTCATAGTTAGATGAAAGTCTCTTGATGTAGTTGTAGTTCTTCACCTTTCAAGAGCTTAGAACCTCAAGTGTGATGCCTCAAATGGTTCACAAACACCATGAATAAAGGAGGACTTTGAGAGAGAGATTAGACACACCAAAATCAGTTATGTGAACTCCAATAACACTTGTGTAACCGATTTTAGCTAAGGGCTATCATTTATATAGTATAGGATTCCAAGAGTCATGGGTAAACCCTAATCCATACACTTGGGTTATGATCTATACCTCATGTGGGCTAATTATTCATCGATACTTACATAAAACTTAGCCCAACATGGATCAATAGCCCAAACACTATATATATATATATATATATATATATATATATATATATATATATATATATATATATAATTGATTTACATAATCAGTCCCCGTTAGTTTAATTAGTCTCTTTTGATCATTAAATTAATTCTTGATCAATACTAATTAAATAATATGATTTCTATTTTAATATATTATACTTATAATATATTAATAAATCATAAGTAACATCTTGCTCAAATATCCATCCTATCAGATTGTTCTGGTGAAGGCAACCCAAATGGACAATGCTACTCACGATTCGGGTACATACCAATTATAGTTATGGGCTTAGACACCTAATCCAAAAGTCTCCCACTTGGATAAGTCTAATAACTATTATTCCAAGTACGAATCCAAAATCCCGACTAGCAATCGTAGATCTCAAAAGCCGTTGTTGAACTCTGACATAGTCAATGACGCATCCATTAGATAAGGGATCATGTATTCCTCCATTCTAGATAACATATGAACTGAGACATTGAATATAATCATTCTCTCTATTCTTGTGTTGTTTCTCAATTTCTGATTTATGACGACCGACTAATTGAACAAATAAAATCAGTCCACGCTTGGCCAAGCACTTAGGGTTGTCATCACTAAATCATCGAAGGGCCCACAAATATCACTTTTATCCCTCTTAGGGTAAAAGGAATAGATAAACTTCAACTCAAATGCTTTCTTGTACTTACTCATCAAATCACACACAACAATATGTTTTATAACACCAAGTTACTGGTGTGTTTACATATGTCAATATACAACTGACTTGCAAACTACAACTCACATGTCTCCGTTTCAAGAATATAAGATATTATCGTCTCACAATTACTCGTGATAAAATCCATGAAGTGATTTAGATGAGTGTGGGTTTAATCCAATACTCAAATCATATTACATGAGTACTCATGAATACTACAGCAAACTTGTGCTATGTCTAACACTTAGACAATCTACAGACGGATTCATGACAATTTTGCCTCAATACTAACTTCCAAAATATGATCGACTATGGATTGTTTGAATTATCTTATTATTCGGGAAGTCAAAACATGCAAAGTGAAACACAAGAATAATCGAATCAAATATGGTCTCAAAACTTTTGAATATAAATAAAACACCTTTTATTTAATCACCATATTCATTACACATTATTCATTGTATAATGTTTCGACTAATCAACTTAATACTTGAATTAAAAATATAGTTATCCCATGCTCCAAGCATTCACACTATGTTTACCTATGGTCCTTTCCTTGTGAAATAGTTCAATTGAATACAAGTTCAATGAAACTCATTTCACAATTCCAAATCTTTATCGTAAGTGTAAGAATACCAAGTCCTTACCACTTACTGTAATCTGTTAGATTCTAAGCTTATATGTAGTGATCCTTTTGTAATGACCATGTACATAAGTCACAGAGACTTTGCTAATTACAAAACTTTCCATTGGAGATTGTTACAAGAAAATTCCATAGATACGAAGTCTCATATTCGAAGTACATTCCTTTGAACATCATTCTTGCATAAAAGTTTCGAACTTACTCATAGATTCTTGATATCCAACTCCCATTATGGAAACTTTTCCATAATTGCCATATGACTATCCATTCATAATAGAATCCTATCTATTTGGAATTATATCAATATGGTCTATTCTTTAATATACTTCTAACTATCCATAAGCAACCAATCCTTAGCGAACTTTAGATTACCCTTGATAGTTTGTTTAATCACTTTAGTCATATCCAGTTCTAGTCCTTTTTTCCCTCTTAATGCGCTAGGAATTTGGAAAATTGGAACACATAAATATTATATAATATGCAATTGATCCTATATCCAAAGCATATGGGACATGATTCACAATGTCTTACATAAAGACATGATACTTTACCAGTCTCTTGCTATAACATTTCCATATATAGAATTTCCTTATGTCGAATATTTTCAACGTAACATTCATATATCATACATATCCTTGACTAAATTTGATTAAAATCTCATAATATAAGCTTTTAGATTTGCAACGAAGTATGAATTCCTCTCCTTTAATTATAGCAAAACAACTTTTTCAAACCCAACAACTTTGCGAATTGAAACCTTTGTTTTTTTATAATTAACAATGCTAACTCGCAACACTTACCATAATAATTATGCTCCCACTAGCATTGTAACATCCGAATTCCCAGTTATATTATTTCACTTATTTATATTTGAGGTTTATTGATCTACTCGACGAGTTGGTGCTACAACTTGCCGAGTAGAGGCAGGTGTGGCCACATCGGTTTAATGATATACTCGACGAGTCCGAGAGTCGACTCGTCGAGTAGGTGCTGTGAGTGGAAACCCTATATCCTTGGGTTTAGGGCCTATATAAGGACACTTATATCCTCATTTGCGACTCTCCACTGCTTCCCTTCACTGAGAGAAACCCTAATCGCTCCCTTGAGCTTTTGAAAGAGTATTGAGCCATTATTTGAGAACTTTGGTGCATTTTTGGTACAGAAGAGGAGGATTTCAAGCAAGAATCGTGAAGAGGTTGTTAGATCTGCTACTAAACATCAAGAAGCTTCTGTTTAAGGCATAAAATTTGTTTCATTTCATTAGTATGGGTAGATCTCATGATGTTAGAGTTTTGGGCTTCCTTTTCCATCTTATTTTGGGACCTTGAAGGTTTTGAGCACCTTTTGAGATATGGACATGAGATCTGGACCTTGTGAGGTCCCTTGAGTCAATATTTCCCTACTTTATTCAGCCATATCATCTCCTTAAATGAGAAACTTCTTCTCAAGCATGCTCAATGCATTTCTAGCCCTAAGTTCCATACATGAATGTAAAGATCATGGCTTTACATGATATTAAACCCTTGAGAGCTTAGATATAGAGTGTGGGAGGCTTTTCTGCCTTGAAATCGATTGAATGCAATTTGGGTCTGAATGTACTTGCTGAGTTTATGAGCTGACTCGGCGAGTCGGTTAGGGTGTGTCCCGATGAGCTGGACCGTGTGATAGCTAGCCGATTTAGGGGTTAACTAGACGAGTTGGACTTTCATGAGACTACTAAGGAACACTGGGACTCGACGAGTCACAGGAGTGCACTCGGTAAGTCAAGTCAAATGGGGCTGTTGACTCGAGTATGACTTCTGATTGACCTTAACGCTTGGTCAAAATGAGCAACGGAGATCAGGGAGGGGTAAAATGATCTTTCACCTATTCCTAGGGCTATAGTGAAAGAGGGAACAACTTTTAATGTATTTGAGTTAGAGTAGAGTATTAACTAGAGATAATTATCCTATGTGGTAGGCGGAGGCTAGATCGAGGATTTTGAGTACGATACTTTTACTTGCTAGCTTACCAGGTGAGTCTTCTCACTATACTTTACCTAGAGTGGTATTTATGTGTGACCAAAGGGTCGTATGTGCTTAATTGAGTTATGCATTTGTCTATATGATATATATGATATGTTATGTGTTACCGAGACCGGACCGGAGGGTCCAACGAGCTGTGAGACCGGAGGGTCCTCACTGAGACAGGCCAAGAGGGTCCAACGAGCCATGGGACTGGAGGGTCCCACTGAGACACATAGACTGGAGGGTCTTACAGAGTCGTTATAGCCTCGAGTGTCTAATGTGTTGTGTGTGGTATTTCGGGGAATTCACTAAGCTTCGTGTTTACCGTGTTATGTGTTATGTGTTTTAGGTACTTCCGAGGATCACGGGAAGGCACCGGCTTGATTGTACACACACATATGAGATGGAGTTATATTTATTTTGGATCCTGGATTCGTGATAAAAGATTTTTGAAATGTGTTTTGATATTTGATACTTGAAGTTTTTGGAGAAAATATCACATGTGTTTTATTGTGTTTGCAAAATGAAATTTTTTGTTTAAAAATTTACATCATTACAAGTTGGTATCAGACCATTGGTTTGGGGGAATTCGGATGCACCTTCGGGTATGTCTAGACTCAAACTGAGGATTTGAAAAAACATTTCAAGAGAAATGATTTTTCTAAAACAAGTAAGAGTTTGTAAGAGAAAAACGAGAAAAAGCAGTGTGTACACTCAGCCAGTGCCCACACGGTGAGTTTCCTAAAATACCCTTACATTCTGTGTTATGAGATATTATAAGATATGTTGTGCATGCTAGAGAGTAGGCTAGGTATTTCATAGTTTAGGACTAGAGTGTCCTGATTTGTGATGCCTTAGCCTAGGAGTTACTGCTTCCTGTGATTTGTTTTGAGTATAAGTATGTAGCAGAAATGAGCTTATGATAGTAGTTTCTGTTCGGTGAGATATAGAGTACTTGTGATCTGGGATCCTAGGAGGAGGACTTGGGGTGAATACAGACGCGGTGTGGAAGGTAGTATTGGGCCCGTACTACAGGAAGCACTGGATCAGTGAGTAGTCCAAGTAAGAATCCTTGGGATGCTAAAGAACAAGTAAGGGAGAGTGATCAAGTGTGAGTATACTCGAGTAAGTCTATGATTATTTTGTGTTGTGTTTCAGAGACATCATGGTGGGTACGCGCCACAACCTTGAGAGTAGTGGAGTTATCGATGATGAGATTCGCAGGATGATTCACGAGGAGGTGGCTGTAGCTATCCGAGAGGCCATTCCAGAGATGTTTGGGTCTATTAAGACTACCTTGATTGAGACGTTTGATGAGCGATATGATGTTGTTACCGAGGCGGCTGCTGCTGTAGCCACCGCAGCTGTCGCTGCTGCCAAGCCATAGGAGGTGACTTGTTGTTGTACTGGGAGTTCAGCAACACAAAGCCACCAGAGTTTGATGGGACTCAGGATCCGATTGCCGTGATGAGATGGACCTCTGATATCAAGGGCTGTTTCTACACTTGTTCCAGTCCGGAACATTTAAGGGTATGTTTCGCGCTGAACCAGTTTCTCTTATGGGGCGAAGGACTGGTGGAAGTTTGTGACAGCCAGCTACGCTCCTGTAGAGCTCACTGCACTGACATGGGAGAGGTTTACTGTGATGTTTCGAGATGAGTACGTTCCCCGGTGGAGAGGGAATAGTTGGCATAGGAGTTTTTGTCCTTCAATCAAAGGACAGAGTTAGTGACAGTGATTACAAGGATGTTTCATGAGAGGGCGAAGTTCTACCCTAAGCATGTGTCTACAGAGCAGGCACGTATAAGCCGGTATTTTAGCATTCTGAGGAGGGATATTTGAGAGTTTGTGGAGAAATCGACTTATGGGTCATTTGCTAAGCTTCAAGCAAATGTCCGAAAGAGGGAGATTGAGGTGGACACCCATGCCAGTGAGGAGGCAGAGTCTCAGGGGAGGGATCGGCAACCGGCACAGTCTCAGCTGGCAGCCAAGCGGGCAAAGCCCGCTAATTCGATATTTGGAGGCCATAAGGGCCGCACTTGTGGGAAGTGTGGCAAGAGTCATGAGGGAGTGTGTTGAGTGGGTATTTGCTACAAGTGTGGCAAAGAGGGGCATATCGCAAGGGATTTCCCCAAGGGGTTTCCAGTCTGTTTTCACTGCAACCAGACCGTCCATCAGAAGGTCGAGTGCCCACTGCTGCAACAAGGATCATCACAGGGATCTACCCCTTCTGCTATACGAGCTACAGAGAGCTAGCCAGTGAAGGCTGAGGTACCGAGGGTTCGTGGGAGAGCCTTTCAGCTAACAGCAGAGGAGGTCCATGCAGCACCTGATGTCGTGGCCGGTATGTGTTCTTTTACTTATTCTATTTCGAGTTATATTGTGCTTATATTTTGATATTCTTAGGTGCTTTTCTTGTGAGTTTTATACCTGCTTTGGTGTTATTTGACTCGGGTGCGAGTCAATCCTTTGTATCATTATCCTTTAGTCGTCACATCAGTATCCAATGACGGGTGTTGAGTCGACCTCTAAGAGTTTCCATAGTCGATGAGAATGTGGTGTTTGTGACTGAAGTGATATGGGGATGTGTGCTCGAGATTTTTGGTGTTGAGTTCCCGATAGATCTGATACCAATTGCGATGGGTGATGTATGTGTCATCGTGGGCATGGACTGGTTGAGTCGATTCGAAGTTGTGATCGACTGCAAGCATCAGTTGGTAACCATACGAGACCCTAGTGGGGGAGTGCTTACAGTGTACGGCGAGGGTACCCGATCTGGGTCAGCATTCTGCTCGGCTGCCAGAGTGAGGCAGAGTCTACAGTAGGGTTGCAGGGGTTTTGTAGCATATGTGATGGATACGTGAGTTGTTGTTGAGAGACCGAGTTCTATCGCTAAGGTTCCGATAGCGAGTGAGTTTCCAGATGTTTTTCCCAAAGAGTTACCGAGTGTGCCTCCTGAGAGGCAGGTGGAGTTCCAGATTGATTTGGTTCCGGGAGCAGCGCCTATCACCAAGGCACCTTATCACCTTGCGCCGCCTGAGATGCAGGAGTTATCTTTACAGCTCCAGGAGCTATTGGGGAAGGGCTTTATCCAACCGAGTAGCTTGTCGTGGGGAGCGTCGATCCTTTTTGTCAAGAAAAAGGATGGTTCGCACCGGATGTACATTCATTACCGGGAGTTGAACAAGTCGACGGTCAAGAATCGTTATCTACTTCCAAGGATCGAAGATCTATTTGATCAGTTGTGGGGTGCGTCTTGGTTTTCCAAGATCGATTTGAGGTCTGGATATCATCAAAT
Source organism: Lactuca saligna (assembly GCF_052625555.1). NCBI lineage: Eukaryota > Viridiplantae > Streptophyta > Magnoliopsida > Asterales > Asteraceae > Lactuca > Lactuca saligna. Next base: position 30,104,410 of record NC_136422.1, read on the forward strand.
GATAGTTAGTGAGGAGGATATCAAATATACGACCTTTAGGACTCGTTATGGGCATTATAAGTTCGTGGTGATGCCTTTTGGACTCACCAACGCACCGGCAACGTTCAAGGATCTCACGAAACGGGTGTGTAGGCCTATGTTGGATCGATCAGTTATCGTGTTCTTCGATGATATTTTGGTGTATTCGAGATCCAGAGAGCATCATGAGGAGCATTTGAGAGAGATTCTTGGAGTATTGAGATCAAAGAGGCTTTATTCCAAATTCTCCAAGTGTGATTTCTGGTTATGAGAGGTCCAGTTCCTAGGACACCTCGTTAATTAGAATGGGATTTTGATCAATCTGGCCAACATTGAGACAATTATGAGATGGAAGGTGTCGAGACCCCCCACCGAGATCAGGAGTTTTCTGGGATTGGCTGGCTATTATCGGAGACTTATCAGAGATTTCTCTAAGATTGTTGCCCCCTCACCAGATTGACCTAGAAGGGCATTACTTTTACTTGGGGTCTCAAGCAGCAGACCTCATTTGAGACTCTTCACCAGAGATTGTGCGAATCCCTAGTGTTAGCCCTTCCCGAGGGAGTGGAGGACTTTGTGGTTTTCTACAATGCATCCATATGTGGGTTGGGTGTCGTGCTGATGTAGAGAGGGCATGTGATATCATACGCATCGAGGCTATTGAAGCCTCATGAGATGAGATATCCCACCCATGATCTAGAGTTGGGGGCGGTATAGTTCGCCCTCAAGATCTAGCGCCATTACTTGTATGGGGTTCGGTGTACCATATACACAGACCACAAGAGCGTAAAGTATCTCATGGACCAGCCCAACCTAAATATGCAATAGAGGAGATGGTTAGATATGCTGAAAGACTATGACTGTGAGATCCTGTATAATCCGGGCAAGGCTAATGTGGTATCCAACGCCATGAGCCGCAGAGCAGAGAGTGCCCCGATCTGAGATGTGTGTATGAGGATGATGGTGATGACTCCAATCTTAGATACCATTCGAGAGGCCCAGGCGGAGGTCGTGAGACCGGAGAATGGTAAGAGGGAGCAGGTGATTGAATAGGTGTACGATTTCATGATAGACAGCCGAGGCTCATGACTTTCCAAGGGCGGATTTGGGTGCCCTATCCAGGCGGAGCTCGGCGTATACTGATGGAGGAGGTGCATAGATCGAGATTATCGATCCATCCTGGGGCCACTAAAATATATTTGGACCTGAAGAGAGATTACCGGTAGCCCTATATGAAGAGGGATGTTGCTTGGGTAGTTGAGAGGTGCTTAACCTGTCGTTGGGTCAAGGTAGAGCACCAGCACCCACATGGTCCATTGCAGCCTCTGCAGATTCCCCAATGGAAGTGGGAACAGATCTCGATGAACTTTATCCCCAAGTTACCGAGGACTGCGCGTGGAGTTGACGCAATTTGGGTGATTGTGGATCCGCTAATGAAGAGCGATCACTTCTTTTCTATTAGTGAGAGCTCCTCTACAGTAAGCTTGGCCAAGATCTATGTAAGAGAGATGGTAGCACGGCATGAAGTGATGATCTCGATAGTGTCGGATCGAGACATGCGTTTCACTTCCAGGTTTTGGAAGAAATTTCATGAGGAATTGGGCACGCATTTGCATTTTAGCACTGCCTATCACCCACAGACGGATGAGCAGAGCGAGCGGACAATTCAGATGCTCGAGGACATGTTGCATGCATGTGTCATGGACTTCGGAGGAAGTTGGGACACTTACATACCACTGGTAGAGTTCTCTTACAACAACATCTATCATTTGAGTATTAGTATGCCTCCCTTTGAGCTTCTATAAGGGAGGAGGTGTCGGACTCCCATTTGTTGGGGAGAAGTGGTACATAGAGTGATGGGTGGCATGGAGATAGTGCAGAAAATGAGCGAACAGATTTATCAGGTCAGGCACAGGTTACTAATGGCACAGAGTCGCCAGAACAGCTATGCGGACAGGCGACGATCCGAACTAGAATTTCAGGTCGGAGATTTTGTGCTCTTGAAGGTATCTCCATGGAAAGGGGTGATCCGATTCAGGAAGCGGAGTAAGTTGGGACCCTGATACATCGGTCCTTTCAAAATGACCACCAGAGTGGGTAGAGTAGCATACCAGTTGAAGCTACTTGCGGAGTTGAGTCAAATCCATAACACCTTCCACGTGTCCCAGTTAAGGAAGTGTGTAGCTGATGAGACGGCAGTGGTACCACTAGAGGACATTAAGGTATATGGAGCTTGAATTATAATGAGAGGCTGATCGCAATTTTGGATAGAAAGGTGAAGGTTCTAAGGAAGAAGGAAGTTTCCCTGGTTCAGGTCCAGTAGCAACATCGTAGAGGTTCCGATTTGACTTGGGAGTCGAGTCAGAGATGCGAGAGTAGCAACCAGAATTATTTGCGGAGCATGACTTCGAGGGAGAAATCCGATTCTAGTGGGGGAGAATTGTAACATTCAGATTCCCAGGTATATTATTTCACTTATTTATTTTTGAGGTTTATTGATCTACTCGACGAGTTGGTGCTACAACTCACCGAGTAGAGGCGGGTTTGGCCACGTAGGTTTAATGATCTACTCGAAAAGTCTAAGAGTCGACTCGCCAAGTAGGCGTTGTTAGTGGAAACCCTAAATCCCCGGGTTTGGGGCCTATATAAGGACACTTACAGCCTCATTTGCGGCTCCCCGTCTGCTTCCCTTCACTGAGAGAAACCCTAATCACCCCCCTTAAGCTTTTGACAAAGTATAGAGCCATTATCTGAGAACGTTGGTGCATTTATGGTAGAGAAGAGGAGGATTTCATGCAAGAACCGTGAAGATATTGTTAGATCTGCTGCTAAACATCAAGGAGCTTCTATTTAAGGTATAAAGTTCGTATCTTTTTATTAGTATGGGTAGATCTCATGATGTCACAGTTTAGGGCTTCCTTTTCCATCTTATTTTAGGGCCTTGAAGGTTTTGAGCACCTTTTGAGATATGGACATGAGATCTATACCTTGTGAGGTCACTTGAGTCAAAAGTCCCCTGCTTTATCTAGCTATATTAGCTGCTTAAATGAGAAACTTCTTCTCAAGCATGTTCTTAGCATTTCTAGCCCTAAGTGTCTGCATGAACATAAAGCTCGTAGATTTACATGATATTCAAGTCTTGAAAGCTTAGATCTAGAGTGTGGGAGAGTTTTCTGCCTTGAAATCGTTTGAATGCAATTTGGGTCTGAATGGACTCGCCGAGTTTATGAGCTGACTCAACGAGTCGGTTAGGGTTTGTCCCGATGAGCTGGACCATGCGATAGCTCGGCGAGTTAGGGGTTAGCTCAATGAGCTGGACTTTCATGAGACTACTTGGGACTCAACGAGTTGCACGAGTGCACTGGGTGAGTCAGGTCAAATGGGGTTGTTGACTCGAGTGTGACTTCTGATTGACTTTCAGGCTTCGTCAAAATGAGCAATGGAGATCAGGGATGGGTAAAATGGTCTTTTACCCATTCCTAGGGCTATAGTGAAAGATAGAACAACTTTTAGTGTATTTGAGTTTGAGTAGAGAATTAATTAGAGATAATTATCCTATGTGGTAGGCGGAGGCTAGATCGAGGATTTCGAGTACGATACTTTTACTTGCTAGCTTTCGAGGTGAGTCTTCTCACTATACTTTACCTAGAGTGGTATTTATGTGTGACCAGAAGGTCGTATGTGCTTTCTTGAGTTATGCATTTGTCTGTATGGTATATATGATATTTTTTGTGTTACCGAGACCGGACCGGAGGGTCCAAAGAGCTGTGAGACCAAAGGGTCCTCACTAAGACTGGCCAAGAGGGTCCAACGAGCCATGGTACTGGAGGGTCCCACTGAGACACATAGACCGGAGGGTCTTACAGAGTTATAGCCTCAAGTGTCTAATGTGTTGTGTGTAGTATTTCGGAGAACTCACTAAGCTTCGTGCTTACCGTGTCATGTGTTATGTGTTTTAGGTACTTCCGAGGACCGCGGGAAGGCGCCAACTTGATTGTACACACACATCTGAGCTAGAGTTATATTTATTTTGGATCCTGGATTCGTGATAAAAGATTTTTGAAATGTGTTTTGATATTTGATACTTGAGGTTTTTGGAGGAAATGTGACATGTGTTTTATTGTGATTGAAAAATGAAAATTTTGTTTTAAAAATTTACATCGTTACAAGCATAATAATTATTATCTTACTAGCATAACACTTATGCTCCCACTAGCTTTGACATGTATCCAAAATCAACTGGACTTCTAGAAATCAGTTTTTATTGACTTTCTCAACAAAGTTCAGATTTCTGATACGAGATGCTTCGATAAGCCTTTATCTAAGCTCATACACCTTTTATTAGAAAGCTCATATGTGGGTCTAAACTATTCAGAACTTACAACAATAAGTTCCGAATGTTTAAACTATTTTCCATTTCTCACAATTTGAACTATGAAGAGGGTTGTCGTTGTCATAATCGAATTTGAGAATGCAAATATCACAATTGCTAACTCTTTAAAATCTACTTAGTGAAAGAGTTTCCTCATAATCATTTTCATGAATTGGAGAGAAACCTTATGAAACTTAGATTTTTATGGTGTATGTGTTCCTATCCATGTGAATTTTTCATAACCATAATCACAAGATAAGGTTAGTGACAAATCCAAACTCATATGGACTGAATTTTTTCAACATTGATTTCTTGCCACCTAGCAGCTCAAGGTCCTACCATTGCTTCCAAGTTGTTATGCAAACAATTGAGAACTCATAGAACTCACATGCATAGTCAACTTAACTAAAATGGGCACAGAAACAAGAATATGTCAACATGATATGTTACAAACCTCAATACGTGTTCTAGTGTTAAACAATAAGTTTATTCTTGATTAGTTCATGAAACTTTTCAAGATCTTTAAGACACCCACTGACCTCTTGACATATAATTTTCTATCTGTCAAGAAACATTCCTTGACAAACAAATATCCAAGAGTTAGCGCGGATTCATATCAAGAGTGACACTTCATATAACTGGTCTTAGGTGGTCTTTGTTTTATTCAAAACATCACAACTACCAATTTGAAATGTGCATGAGTAAGAAAACTTTTCTACTCCACATGTCATGATGTGTTATAAACCTACTTAAGATCATGTCACTTAAGGCTCGATCTTGGAGTGTGACTCTAATGCTCGATTTTGGAACGAAGTATGATTCACCTTTTGATTTAACCATTTCAATAATTCTCGATTCCTTTTATTAGCCATACAAATGCAATAAGATGTCCTTAGAGGATAAAATTTTTGATATGGTTTCCATAATCACTAAGATAATCATAAAACATGATACTCAAGTACTCTCCCTTCTTTTCAGATCGAAGAAACTTTTATCTTTCTACCTAATTTGATTCTTCTTATTCATTCTGCTATACATTGAAACTTTTCAATGACTCAAAATTATACTTAATCTTGTAAGCATAACCATATTTACTAAACTTTTAGTAAATCATGACGAATAGTCTTATCATTCTTTGTGGTGGACCTGAACACTGCACAACCAAGTGTACCCGATTCCTTAGTCCTTCACTTGACTCACATATACAAGTGAACAAGGAATCTTAATTTCCCAAAGATGAAAGTTATCATCCGTCATACAATATAGGTTGCATGATTCCAAGTTTCTTTTCAACTGAAACTTGGGTGGTGAGAATCTTTCCTTATTTGGTATATTATGACACTACCACAAACGAAATAATCAAATCCATATTGCCAAAAAGTACAAACATCAATTTTCACATATGTCATTGCTAGGAGATATAAGACAAGATAAAATTCAAATTTTTATTTATTTATAAAAGGTGTGGAAAAAGTTTTCCTTACAATGCAATTACAAATGAAAACTATGTTACTACATATTTCTAGGCAATTTATCATAACTCCTAGCATCAGCTAAAAATCCGATCATCGAACCATGCGATTGAAATCCATCTCTTCGTGGTCAGACTCAGCATGTCATTCCTTTAAGCTTCCTTTGATCCTAAAAAACATCACAATGTAATCTTATCGCATCATGTTTTAAGGATCTTTAAATAGGAACTTAATAGATTTAGATAATGAGCTTACCTAAAGTAGAACCATACAATTTGATTCTGTCATCTCTTAGATCTCACAGGTAGTCTGGGCAGCTTCGCTTCCAATGTCCATTTTCTTGGCAATAGAAACAAACATACTCTTTTGGAATGGTACACGGGACAATCACAGACTTAGCCTTTCCCTTTCCCTTGGAATGAGAAATCTTTTCTAGACTTCTAATGTTTCCATTTTCAATATCCATGGAGGTTTGGGAAGTAGATCTTCCAATCAAATTTGCATTACCAGTGCACCAAATCATTGTCGATTCAGTAACAATTAGCAAATAGGTATGATCGAAAGGGACATATTGCGGTTTGTCATATAGTAATCTTTAATGAACTCACCATTTGACCTAGGAAGTGATTAAAGAACCAAGTCAACAACCAACTTCCTTGACACAACGACTCCTAACATTTTCACCCTGACAATTTGTGACTTCATCTCCAAGACGTGAGTACACACAGACCTTCCATCTTGATGTTTCATTGCAAGTAGGGCTTGAGTGACCTTGAAATTTTCAAGTTCTTGAACTTGTGGGTTAGGGAGAATTATTGGAGGAGGTGGAGGAAGTGAAGTATGATTTCTGGGAACATCATCTTCATGTGGAAAGCTTTTTCCATAAGATTCGGGAAGACCATAGTTGTCAGAAGTCGACTTCTACAATGGGAGAAATTCAAGTTAGTTGATTTAAGTCCTTAATATGACACCCAAATGAAATATTAAGGCCAGGACCCAACAAAATATTTACAATTCAGAAGAGGGATTCCGTAATCCAGTTGTAAAATATTTGAAGGTAGGTAAATGATGATTTACCAATTTCCACCATGAAAAATGAAAAATGAATTTTAGATTTTAAATGAATTGAAATTCCTAGATCTTTTGAGATTCATTTAACTTTTCAATGATATGTTTTAATCTTGATTATGCCCTTCAAGTTTTTTGACTGGGATGCTGAGGATCACAAAAAAAGGTGTGAATAACCATGCAAATTAGTTTGGTACACGTAATGTTACAAATCATCTGATCAATGTGCCTATTAACCACACACACTCCAATGATCTATGATTAACATCGAGCTACCCATTGCCATCCTTCATTAGTCCCAGATTAGTGTGTTGGTTAATCACACACGCTCCACTAACGACTAATAAGGTGCAATGTCCAATTTCTGGGTTAGCATCAAATTCATATTTTTCCTAAGTAACTAAGATTGAGAATCTATAAGTGTTTGGTTACTTGGTATTTTCATTATAATTTTAATGAGAATTATTGTCCTATCCTACCCTTCAGCTAACGACCCTCCACCAGTCAAGGAAGCGGTGGGTGAGAGTGGACACCCATTAAACCACCATTTTATAGGCAGTAACCTTATACCCCCTTTATAGACCGGCTTTGTGAATGAGGCCAACTAACGGTATGACTGAATTTTAACTTATACATATATCATATATTAAACTTCTAATTTTCTATAGTATAAGGGTGTATTTTAAACATTTAAAATACTTGGTGGTTTAAGCTATTAATAAATTAAACTTTTAATTTAATTAATCTTAAACAATATTATTATGGATTTATTAAACTTCTCTTTTAATTAAACACTTTAATTAATTTTATAAAGTCGATAAGGTGTAATTGAACTATTCATCTTGGTTATTAAAATTCAAAATTGAAACTATTTAATTAATTATTTAAGTTATGAACTTAACAGATGCATCTTTTGAAACCTTTCAATTACTTGATGTTTAATATTACATAATTTGAGACTTTTCAAATACCAAAACTTGAGGGCAAATTTTGTAACTCTTGGAAAACCTTTGGGTTAGAAATTTGATGACACATTTTTGTAACTCCTAAAAACGGTTGAGTTCCAAAACTTTGATGGAAAATTTGTAACTCTCCAAGACTCTTGAACTCCATAACTTATGAGTTAATGTAATTTTAATGGATGAGACTTTTCATGTTCCATAACTTGAAGACAAGTTATGGAATTCATTAAAAAAATTTAGATCAATTCCAACAAATAAAATTATCATATAATTCATAATTGATCTAACCTAACTTAAAGCAAGGCAACTCATATCAAATAATACAAATAATATCTTATTATCTTAAAATTTGACAATTGTCCTTTAATTGGATGAGGATCATCATCACTAAATCAGAAAATACATTTTTTATGATTACAAAATAGTTTGTAATATTGATCCTAAACCAATTCTGGCCAAAAACTCGAAATTCTGCAACCGGAAGCATCTACTCAATGAGTGCATGATCATGACTCGTCAAGTTGCCCTTTTACTGAGTGGAATCGGCGAGTCATTTCATGGACTCAGTGAGTTCATCAGTTAGAAAATCGATTTTTTCAACTTTGAAAATTAACAAGCATCAAATATACCAGAAAACAATCCTAGTCTCTGATACCACTGTTGGGTTTTAAGCACTATAACACGCCCCCACCCCCCCCCCCCCACCCCTACAGTGCACATGCAACCCTAGATGCTTTGGATCTGTGGTTTTCCTAATTATACATGCAATTTCATTTTTCCCAAGCACACATCCTAACTAGCATACAATAGAGGATATACAATATAAAACTTATAGTTAGATGAATACCTCTTGATGTAGTTGTAGTCCTTGGCCTTTCAAGAGCTTAGCACCTCAAGTATGATGCCTCAATGGTTCACAAACACCATGAACAAAGGAGGACTTTGAGAGAGAGAGATTAGGCACACCAAAATCAGTTATGTGAACTCCAAAAACACTTATGTAACCGATTTTAGCTAAGGGGTATCATTTATATAGTGTAGGATTCCAAGAGTCATGGGTAAACCCTAATACAGACACTTGGGTTATGATCCATATCTCATGTGGGCTAATTCTTCATGGATACTTACATAAAACTTATCCCAACATGGATTAATAGCCCATATATATATATATATATATATATATATATATATATATATATATATATATATATACATATATATATATATATATATATATATATATATATATATATATCACTGATTTACATAATCAGTCCACATTAATTTAATTAGTCTTTTTTGATCACTAAATTAATTCCAAATTAATTATTGATCATTACTAATTAAATAATATGATTTCTCTTTTAATATATTATATTTATAATATATTAATAAATCATAAATAACCTCTTTCTCAAATATTCATCCTATCAGATTGTTCCGGTGAAGGCAACCCAAATGGACCATGCTACTCTCGGGTACATATCAGTTATAGTTATGGACTTAGACACCAAATCCAAAAACAACATAATTGCATAACATACTTTTTAGCTGCTTTGGACTTTCAAATCTCACCCCAAAAACATGTAGTTGCCTCTCCTAGTGCATGTCCGGATTGAAAATGAAATGGATTTCTATACCTTCATTTTCAACTTCATCACAAGCGCCACTATCTCATCCAGGAGGACATATCTTACTTAAAAAACTCATTACCAATGGTCTTGTTCAAAGCTATTTTGTCATTTTTGATAACTTCGTCTTTAAGATCTTTAGTGGGAGTTTTACTTCCAGTAGTAGGGACGCTTTCATTGGGAGGGCTCCTTTATTTGTAGTTACACCTTCATCTTCAAGGCCACTTTCATCTTCACTAACAACTAGATTCATTTCATCATCACACCATTCCTCCATACCATTCCCAATATGAGCAACATAAACTAAAATTTCCTGATATTCATACTAGGTATCTATAAACTATGCATAGTCCAAATTATCTTCTATGGAATGAATGTCTATAGATAATGGCATATTAGGGATGCATCAATAAAGATTTGGAACCTTTTCATGAACAGTTCTTTCAATAAAAGCAAAACATTCCCTTACATCCATATATGCCTAATCGGTATCAGTAAAGACGATATGATTCCCACCAACATATGCAGATGGGTGTCGCAAAAAATATACCATTGTACTGTAGATTTGTAAGCGATGGGATCCTTAGCAGCTTCTTTCCGAGTTACATTAGCTAAAGTGGATCTACGATCACGGGAACTAATCAATCGGTCTGTTTTGCTTTCTTTGATAGGCCACAAGGTGAATCAGAAAGGAATTCATGGACAAATGTAGCTGTTCGGTGAAGTCTCAGATAAATATCTTCTTGATCTTTCACAATCATGCAAAAGTTCTACAAGAACCATAGAGTAGAATACCTTAGAACGCATGTGGAAGCTCTCAACACTTGCTACGATGGTTAGAAACCCTTGGTCGCCTTCTTTATTGTGACTTGTGACTATACTTACAAGTATAGGAGCAGCCAGGTATGCAAAAGATTTAAACATATTCTTTATCTTTCACAAATGGAATATATGATGTGCACATTTTTTTATTTAGACTTACGGGGGTCAAAATCCACATCATCTATTAAACCAAATCATTTGTTTGAAATGTCAATAATAATGGCAAGGGTAATAAATATTTTTTTGACTTTGGAGTCCATAAAGAGCAAAAAAACATAAATAAAATTTTAAAACCCAACGCTAACGTTGTTAGGTTTCTATGATATTTTCCCAATAATTTTCCAATAAAAGTCAGTTGTTCTTATTCGGTAAGATATAGTGTTGATATTATTACTTAATATATTATATTTTTATTAATTTTAAAAATGTCAATTGATAAATAAAACATATATAAATGTAGTATGTTTATTAGTTTCTTTTGCTTTATAGGTTAAATAGGTTCATAGTTATTAACGAACAAAAAATATTAAATACAGATCAGAGTTCGGTGAACTCTAATCACCATTCCCATTTTACATTTCCTTTCCACGTCTTACTTGACTCTATATATATGTGCGTAATTCTATGCATTTCCATATACAAATAGTGCAAGAAATCTACTTGAATCTATAGTTATAAAATGGAGTTGGATAGTATTCTTGATGTTCTTGACAAGAAAACCATTTTGGTCACAGGTGCTACTGGTTTTCTGGCAAAAAGTAAAGTCTCTGGTTGTCTCTTTAACATTGATTTATATGTAATACACAAGGTCAAAAAATAACTTCATGCCTATGTTCGTAATATTAACATAGTATCCAAAAGCATGCAGTTTCAGTTCCTGTAATTTTTTTTTGCTACTATTTTAGTTGGCAATTTTAGTCCTTGTGATTTTTTTTTCTTTTTTGTCCTATTTTTTGACTTGGCAGCTTTAGTCCCTTCACTTTTAGATAAATTAACAAATATCATTTTGATCTCCTCCACTTTTAACTTTGTAATATGCTATTTTCACCATTCTGTTTTCAAAACGTTCGTGTTTATCCCCAATGTATAGTATATAAAATGTGATTTTCTTAATAACTTTTGTTTGTTAGCTTATAAAAAACTTTTTTACATGCTTATTTTTATGTATGTGTCGATATAAATTTAATGTGTTCAACATTTAGACGTAAATTTAGAAGTTTTGTTACTTCCTTATTTTATATACTTGTCATTATAATTTCAAGTGTGTGCACGTTGTGATTTATTATTATTATTTTATGTTTGTGCTTAGGTCTGCTTTGTCACTTCCTATGTATGATTCGGGTGACATATAATACGTTTTAAATATTTGAATTTCCGTTCGTTTACTTCACAAGAATAATCTCACTTGCTTATTTTTATGTGCGTCTTGGAATAAAATCGAGTTTATTTACGTTTTGACGTAAATTTTATGTACATTTTCGTTTTTATTTTTATATGCATTTGACGGTATAAATTGAAATTAGTTAATGGTACCAACCTTCGGTGGATGTTTACACTGATACTTTACACCATTCAATTTTGTGAAATGGTACTTTCCAGCCTTCTAATTTGTAAAATATCACTTTTAGTCTCTCGACTTAGAACTTTCTAAAATATCAATTCCACCCATCAATTTTCCAAAGTTTCATGTTTAACTTGCGTAGTTTATATGATATGATTTCCTACGGTTATTTCTCCACAAATTTGTCAAATGTCACTTTGATCCCCTTAAATTTGAACTTCATAAAATGTTACTTTCTTCCCTTCGACTTAATAAATTTTTGTGTTTACCCTATCCACCAATAGTTTTCTCTGTTATATCAACATTGTATATTTATCTACCAACAAATGTAAAGATATCTAACTTTTATCAATATAATCATTAAAATTCAATTTATAGAACATATTGGCATCATCGCAAGGTGGTGACAAATACTAGTTTCATATCAATCATTACATTTATAACTTGCAAGAAGTTATTGTCTACGTCATCAAACACCCATTCCATTTAATTGTTTCATGAAGTGCTCTTCTATGCTCTCTATTAGTAACTTGCCATTGTATATGTATATTAAATATGGACATGTTATATGTATCATTGTAGTTTTTGTGGAGAAGATACTTAGAATTCAACCAAACGTGAAGAAGCTATATCTTCTTGTGAGAGCAACAGATAGCATGTCTGCCTTACGACGCTTCCAAACCGAGGTATCGTTCATCTCATTACACATCTATTTATAAGATAACATTTATGTTCCTTTGTAATTCCTATCAAGAGCCAATAAGAAACTTATACATCATAGGCAGTAGAAAAGGATTTGTTTAAAGTCATGAAAGAGAAGTACCATACAAACCTACAAAGCTTTCTCTCTGAAAAGGTAATTCTAGTTCCGGGGGACATAACATGTGAGAACTTAGGAATAAAAGACTCATGCCTGAAAGAGGATATGTGGAGAGATGTTGAAGTTGTTGTTAATACAGCTGCATCCACTAACTTTTTCGAAAGGTACAAACTTTCATATATATATTTGACTACATCTATATTTCACTTTAACTAATTATACTTATTTGGATTGTTGTAGATACGATGTTGCCCTAGCTCTTAACACATTTGGCGCTAAATTTGTTTTGGACTTTGCTAAGAAATGTATCAACATAAAGTTGTTGCTTCATGTGTCCACAGGTTGGCGTCATACATAACTTCCAAATTATTTTTGAAAACGATAAGTTGGTATTGTCCCCATCATTTCCAAAAACATAACTCTTTTGGTATGTATCTTCAAACAACATTATGTTTGGTTTTAATCTCGATTTCCTCTTCATTGAATTAATAAATGTAACAAAATTTATAAGTTTAGTCTATCTCATAAAATATTTTCTATGAAGCAAAATTATGAATGTATGTTTAAATTTTAATTTTGTGTCTAGCATAATTTTTTATTTTAGTTTAATTAGAAAATTAACATATTAAAAACAATAATAAACAGATTTAACGTTAACCATTTATTTATCAAAACTCGTTCAGTTTAACCGGTCAAATTGGTCAAATAATTCAGAAGTCTATCAAATAAATATTAAAAATTAAAGCAATGTTTTATAATTTTCAAATTTAAAGAAATCAGTTTTATATTGGAATCACAAATATATCAAAAATATCCATGCCTTGCAACGAATTAGACGAGGTACACCTTACACGCAAAATTCAAAGTATGTTTATGAGTTTCTTTTCTTTCTTTTTTCCTTTATAAATTTAAAAAGGTTCATAGTTATTAATGAATAAAAAATAGTATATTAAATTATTAATAAGTATTAATACAGAGAAGAAAACAATGAAAACCTTTCGAAATATCAAATCTATACTAATAAAAGAGTAGTTTTTTTGTCATATATAATCATATTAGACCTCTTAATTAATGTGTTGCCACTTATCAATTTATTAGTTCTCAATTTTAAATTTATTAGACATTATCATTAATGTGATGCTATTTGTCAATGTATTTATTCTCTATTTTAAATTTTAAATTTTAAATTTATATTATTGTTTTCATTAATTCACAAATAAAAAACATCTAATATATATTAAAAATTAATTTTATATATTTATTTGAATCAACGATTATAATTTCATATAACTAATAAAATATCTGTTAATTAATAATTTATTTAAAATAATTGATTAATAGTTTTGAATTTTACTATAAAATTTTAATTACTTTTATAACCATAACTCCCACAGGTTATAAACTAATATGTAATCATACGTTTTCCATTTGAAGCAAAAGTGGTAATTAAAGATTTGTCAAATCAGTTTTTCTCATGTTTACTTTATTCTACACCATATCAACTAATCTTTGAATCTTGATTTGCAAATTATACTAGAAGCAAATAGTTTTAATAATACAAAAGTTTTAAAATTTTCATAATCCGTAAAAATAATTAAATTAAAATTTCCATATATTGGAATTGACAACTTAATTAAGTCTCTATTTTACACAATTTAATATATATTTTTTCTTCAGTTAGCACGTTTTGTCTGATGAAAAGAAATCTAACTATTTTATATTCCAAATATCCTAATGATGCATATTCAGCCTATGTCTCTGGTGAGAAGCCAGGGATAATACTTGAAAGTACGTGCTACCTGGGAGAGACGATTGACATCGAACATGAGAAAAGGATCATCGAAGATAGACTAAAAGAGCTTGAATATCACAATGCTAACCAAGAAGTAGTTAAAATGGCCATGAAAGATTTGGGTAGACAAAGGTAATCGATCAACTACTTTTGCTTTGGCCTTCAACTGTTTTGCTTAGACAATGGAAAAGGTTTATCTTATTAAAATTGTAACACAATAATTTAAGTCTAAGTGAAGATAATGATTCATCCACTTGAAAAAAGCTGATTTGAGTTTTATACCTCAAAGAGAAAATCAAGTATAAAATTTAAACCACCTTATTATTAATTAAAAACATAAGTGGAAACATTAATTACTTTGCTATATATAATATACATATTAATTTTCGATCTAGGGCGAATCATTATGGATGGCCAAATACATATGTTTTTACCAAGGCATTAGGGGAAATGGTTCTTCAACAATTTAAACGAGATATTCCGTTGGTTATTTTCCGTCCAACAATCATCAGTAGTACCTACAAAGAGCCCTTCCCCGGGTGGGTCGAAGGCATTAGCTAATTGATTCTTTGTTTTTGTCTAACAAGCAGATGGTTTATGATAGAAAGATTGAACCCAGAAAAACATAATTTCTGTTTATAAAAATCACAGGACCATCGATAGCTTTATTGTTGGCTATGGAAAAGGCAGGTTAAGGTTTGTCGCTTCAGATCCTGAATGCGTGTTTGATGTGGTGAGTTTTCTGGAGAATTTTATCTCAATTTAACTTTCATCTTGAAAACATTTTGCTTAAATTATAATAATAATGTAAACGTTGGTAGTTACCGGCTGACATGGTGGTGAATGCTATGATCGCTGCAATCGTGGCTAATGTAGATCAAACTTTTTCTGTAACAATTTATCATGTTGGATCTTCGGTGTCAAACCCTTTGACAAACACCATGATACAAAAATATATATACATGTATTTTACTCAACATCCATGGACAAACAAGAATGGGAAACCAGTCATAGTTGGCAAGCTTAGAACATTGAAATCAATGGCTAGCTTCCAAAGATATATCACTCTTCGTTTCATGCTTCCCCTACAGGTTTCTCTCAATTAACTTCTCTTTCTCTAACTTTTTTCTCACTTCAAATTTTGTTAGTTTTTGTATGTTAATAAAGTAAATTTCATTCGTAGGTACTTAAAGTTGTGAATGTAATACTTTGCCAAGCGTTTGCTAGTACATGCAACAATATTGAACGAAAGATCAACTTTGTACTTTGGCTAGTGAAGCTTTACCAACCATATTTGTTCTCCAAAAGTTTGTAAGCATTATTAGTTCACTTCTTAATGAAAAATCTATTAATCTTTCCACCTTTTTAGGGGTTACCAATTGAACTCGTTAATTTTGTTATAGGTACACCTTTTTAGGTGTTACGAATTGAACTCATTAATTTTTTATAGGTACGATGATATAAATACCGAAAAGTTGCGTAACATGGTTAGGGAGAGTAAACAAGATGATGTATTCTTCAACTTCGACCCAAAAATAATTGATTGGGAAGACTACTTCTTGCATACACACATTCCTGGAGTGGTAAGATATGAGTTCAAATGATCAAGAGCTCACATAGACGGGTATAGATCATGCATTTCCAATCTTTTCAGTTACACTAATAATTATGGCTTGTATCAATAAACATTGTATCAATTCGATCAAGATGAACAACTTAAATTGAGTTGGTTGATGAATAAAAGTATTCTCGCATTCTATAATTGTTGTTTGATATTAATTTTATCGGTATCACCAAAATATTTAATGACACATGAAATAGAATAAAAATAATAATAACCAGAAGGGTTTTCCGCGCGTTTGAGTTGGTGTGGAAGGTGTTCGTTTTGTGTGTTTGTTCATGTGTTTCATATATTTGTTATTTTTTTTAACCGCAATATATATAGATATAAATTAGAATCCAGTGCATAGCTGGAAGTAGTCCAGAATGAAACAAGAATAAAATAGTTATAAGGTCCAAGATAAATTAAACAAGACAATTGTAAGGCACTTGTCCAAGGCACCAAACCAAATGGGAAACACATCGGATTGAAGGCTGAAGAACCTAAGGACTAATATCTCTTTATTACGATTGTAGCTCCAAATGTTAATATTAACTTTCATATATTGTTGTTATCTGAAGTACATTGCATGAATTGTTATCTAAAGTATATTGGGATTTGTATGGTGTGCACATACATTGTACATTGGAGTTCAAACAGAAATCAATATCATATTATGAACACACTAATATACAACACCAATATATATATATATATATATATATATATATATATATATATATATATATATATATATATATATATATATATATATATATATATATATATATATATATATAGTTAGGCTTAGTTATTTTTAGATGAATGATGATAAATTATTACCTTATCATTACTAACTTTATCAATATTAATAATTTTAAATTTATTTTTTATTAAGATAAAAAAACAACAATAATATTGTTTTTTATAATATAATAATATAAAAAATATTATAAAAAATAAAATTCTAGATAAATTATTTTCATTTTTTATTAAATTAGTACAACATCTTTCTATTTGTTTTCTACAAAAATATTAGTCATAAACGAAATAATAAAATTTATATTTTTTTGTTAGTTATATGCAACTTTAGTTATTAATTATTTTTTCTCGTGTAACATAAACCACAAATAAACTAATTTTAATTTGGATAATTGAATTCTTTAGTTTAAATATACAAAGTTAGCGATTAAATATAGATTTTAAATTTACTTTTATTAAAACATAAATTATTCGAAACTATAATCTTTTCCGTAAAACCTTTTAAGGATATAACATGTCTTTTAAGATTAAATAAATAAATATAATAATTATTATTAATGTTTCTTTTAAATATATTTATAGTTGTAACTAATATTATTATCATTACTATTTTGTTAGTAAAGAAAAAAACGTCTCTTGCTAACAGAAATATAAAAAAAAGAGTTTTTTTTATTCTTTTATTTTTGTATTGCAATAAGAAAACGTATTTTTATATTCTAAAATTAAAAAAAAAAAAAAAAAAAAAGGAGAGAGAAAAACTTAAATTTTTTTGGAAAACAATGTAATCAAAACAATTTATCAATAAAAATAATTAGTTAATAATTATATAGTAGGTTACTGTTTAATAGAATGATTGCAGAAATAGTTCTTGTAGATGTCAAAATTATGTAGTTGTGGTTCAAAACGTTTAGTGGTGTATCATTGGTCCAATTTTGGATATTTTATGTGGTTTTGGTCCATATGGTTGAAATCTTGGTGCAGTTTTGGTCCAGACCTAACCTGAAATGATAGAAATGTCTTTCAATAATTCTTTTTTTTTTTTTTTTAATATTTATACTTATTTTTTTTTCATTTAAAAAAAATCACTCACCCACCTTCCCAACCTCTCTCTCTCTCTCTCACTCACACACTCTCTCTCTCTCTCTCTCTCTCTCTCTCTCATTTCACTTTCTAATTCTCACAAAAAGAGAATCTCATCATCACCACCACCAATCAACCAAGAGGAGCATCGTCAAAACTGTTACATCCTCATCGAAATCGTCATTTTTTAGATATCAACGTCGCCACCACAACCACCTTGAATGCCACCACAGTCCACCACCACCTCCTTCAACAATCCTGATATGTGTTCTAAAGCCACCCATCTGCATATTCTGTCACCTAAAACCACCAGTTGCCCCCTCTACCGTCACCGGTGTTCATCCCCCCTTCTGTCATCTCCTAGTCTTACACTCTCACCCTTCATCCTTCATTCAAAACTCCAACCATCTGTACCTTCGTTGGCATCTATCGTACCTATAGATCGATGGTGTTGGCAAAACGTATATATGGTAGAAGTGGTGGTGGTAGTGGCGAGCTAGATGCAACCTATCAAGCACGTTTTTTCGGTAAAACATCGTAAATCGAAGAGGAAAGGTGCAACTTTTTCTAGATTTTTCTTGAAGAATATGATGTTGAGATGAGGTGGGAGTTTGATGCACCCTAGCCAGAGATGAGGAGTGTGTGGTTAGGGTAGGTGACGATGTCGGTGAAGATGGTTATGGTAGTTAACAACGCCAACGAAGGTGGTTTGTGGTGGTGTCTCATCGTGTGGTACAGTTGATTTTTGGTGAGAAATGAACTCACCCAAAAAATAGTCTTTGGCCATCAAAATCAGAGATAGAAAATCGATGGTGAACTCCGGCGATGGTTCCCATCACTGGTGATGGTGGAGGGTGGAGAGGTGATCAAAGGGGTTTTCTCATCCCATGAAGATGAGAGTGGGTTGGATTATTTATTTATTTGTTTTTTGTTTTAAGTAAAAAAATTAAGTTGGTTTATGTATTTTAGCAATTAAGGAAAATATAAAATACAAATTATAAAGGCATATTTGTCTTTTTAAGTGTAGAGGGACCAAAATCACTAAAAGATCTAAAACTGAACCATTGATATACCACCAAACGTTTTTTTGACCAAAAACACATATTTTTAACAACCACATGGATCATTTTTGTAATTTTATCCATAAATTTTTATATTTTAGGTTTTTAATAAAATATATTAAATTGGTCTTCCTAATCATTATCACCGATTCCGGACACCCATGTATGGTCCCACTATAGCTGCCAAAGAATCGAAATTAACTGACGTGTGAGAATTTGGCCACATTGAACTATTTTATTGAGAGATGTAAAAGTAAAAATGTACTTTGGAAGCACAAAAAAAAAAATCAAAAACAAAAACAAAGTTGTTTCTTTCGTTTTCTTCACAAAGTAAACTTATAAACAAAAATTCCAAATTAGTATCTCAAATCATTAACCAATTGCATAAAATACTAAATTATAAATCATGTATATTGTATAGTGTATACCTTCTTTAAATGTTGATAAGTATAGAAATTTCCACATGGATTATTGGGGTTATTTGATGACAATTTTCACTGATTGCCTATTTTGATCGTATAACATAGAATAAATAAGGTGTGATGCAAAAAAAGAAAAGCTTAAACTTTTATATGTGTGTATGTGGCATTTCTACAAATAGTTTGTATGCGTGACTCAAGCTCTGTGTATATTCTTTATACCAAATAAACCCACAAAAAATTAAGAGAAATGAATTTTTCAAATAGACGATAGTATTATCAAACCTTGAATTGTCTTTCACTTAAAGGATCTTTATAAAATATTGATGTAGATTTGCCAAGCTCATCCTTTTTCTTTGAGACAGACCACTGCTGGTTCGAACACGTTGGAAAACTTGAATACCTATTCTTAAAGAAGAATCATTCGGATTAAGTGACAACCTAAAAGTAGAAGGTCGTCTAAAAGAAAGTTATTGGGCGAACGTCACACCTCAGTTGGAACTAGAGAAGTAAACGTGTTTGTCAAATTGAGACAAAACCTTTGTGAAATGGAAAAAGGAATGCGGAATCGAAGAAGAAGATACTGAAATTTTGGGAAAACCCCTTCATGTATTCCTTTGATCATAATAATTTATGAAATTAGGTCTAAAATGGAGTCTCTAACATTGGTCGCATATACATATGCTCTGTATCTTACTTAGAACACCTCTAAGTTACTAGTTGAGTATGTTATAGTCTCTAACACCTCTAAGTCACTAGGTTGTTATCAGTGTCAGTTTGGAAAAGTGCATCCACATATCCTTTGACACTTAGCTTTTCCTTACCACCATAGACCAAGAACATATCTTTAGTCCTCCTAAAATACTTCAAAATATTCTTGACCGGGATCCAATGACTTTCACCAAGATTGGCTTGATCGCCGATCATCATACTAATTGAGTATGAGACGTATGGCCTTGTACATATCATAGCATACATGATCAATCCTATAGCTGAAACATATGGAACTCGACTCATCATGTCCAGTTCTTCACTAGTACCGGGACATTGGGTTTTACTCAAAACCGTACTACATTACATATGTATAGATCCTTTCTTAGAGTCTTTCTTCTTGAATTTCTCCAAGATTTTATCTAGGTATGTATTTTGGCAAATTCCTATCAGTCGCCTAGATCTATATATCCCTATAGATCTTAATACAAAGTATGTAAGTAGCTTCTCCTAAGTCTATCATAGCGAAACTCTTCCCAAGCCAAGCTTGTACATTGTTCAGTGTCGGGATATCATTTTCTATAAGAAGAATGACGTCGAGATATAAGACAAGAAAGACAACTACTCTCCCACTTGATCTAACATGTATACATTGTTCATCTTCATTTCTTAAGAAGCCAAACACATTGATAACACTATTAACATTATTATTATCGTATATTTATGTGTATTCATAGCACTCTTCTCTCATTTACTATGTAATATTTTATTATCATTATTATTATTATTATTATTATTATTATTATTATTATTATTATTATTATTATTATTGCAAAATTGGGAGTTTTGCATGGTGAAATGATTTACAAAATCTTAAATTGGTGTTTTTAAATATATGAGGGGTTTTTAATTTATATTAAAGCATATGTTTAAGTCAAGGTTGCAGAAAACGTTAGACGTTAGCTAGTCGGTGGACTGGTGTTTAAGGATTAATCAACTAGGCGGGGATTAATCAGGGACCATTAATTATTAAGAAAATTATTCAAAAATTTATAAATCTAACTTTAATCGTAATAATATAAATAAATAAGTTTAAAAATTTAATAATAAGTTTAACAAGCACAATAATTTATCATCCAATTAATAAGAAAAATTATTCAAATTTTAATATATCTTAAGAAAAATAAATTTGGGTATTTGTATATTTGAAAACATAGAAATTTTGAAAATTTTGGAGAAAAACTTTAAATTTTAATTTTTAAATTTTTTTTTATATATTAGTTGAACATTGAAATAATATGAACTTTTGAAATTTTGAAAATTTTGGTTTAATATTTAAAAATTTGAAATTTTGAAATTTTGGCCGATTACGCCACCTAGGACCGATTAGAACCGTCTAGCCCCAACTTTGACCCCCTTTGACTAAAACCGTAATCCTATTCGGTTGAAGACCGCCTAGCAATTAATTCCGGATTAATCGGCCGCCTAGAGCGATTTTTACAACATTGGTTTAAGTGAACTAGGAGTTATTAGTGCTTAGACTTAAACCACAATACTTAAGAGGTGATTTAGTGAGAGTATATATTTATGCCATATGATTCAAGTGGACTACCTACTTTTGAAGTTAGGCTTCATATATAGAAAAATGACACATTTCTCTAATATATATATGAGCTACCCTTTTCGCATATTTGCTACTTTTCACTAATGATATTGTCTTCATGACTTCATCGAACCTATTGCAATCGAACATCAGTAAGGATTCAAGACCGTAAAGCTACTGATGCATTTTTTTCAAGGTAAACATGTATATATGATTATTTGCAAAGCCAATATTTCAAATTGGAATCATATGTATAGCTTAATTGATGTAAACATCAAAGCTCAATGCTAACGATGGTGGATCCCTTCTCGATCGTACACTCTACTATAGCCTTGTAGATGTCCTCTAGTATCATAAGGCTCTAAATGACGTGAGGTGTGGCGTGGAGACAAGGCCAAGCCCCAAGCTTAATCAGCTATGGCGTTTTTCAAGGCGTGATGTAAGGCGGTATTTTTTATTAATTTATAATTATATTTGTAACGCCTGGTTTCTGGTATGTATTAAAAATCATAATTTATTCACTTTTATAGAGGAACTCGACGAGTTGAGAGCCCTAGACTCATTGAGTAGGAATAATTTTGGATGTGGGTTAAGGAACCTACTCGACAAGTTAAGAGGCCTCAACTCGATGAGTAGGTTGGCAGAAATGAAACCCTAATTTTCAGGGTTTTGTACCCTATTTAAAGGCCTTAATGTTTCATTGTGGCCTCCCGCATCGTCCCCTCCATCCAGTAAAACCTTAAATCGTGATTTCTATCATTTTGAGTGTGTGTGAGTGTACATAGTGTTTTCTTTTGTGCTTTCTTGAAGGAGTTTGAAGTTTGGTGTTGCTTAGTTGAAGGGAGAAGCTTTGGATCCAGGAATTTTTCTATTGTGATAGCCATATTAAGGTATAAAGTCGATACCTTGACCATTTATTTGATAAATCTCTTTATTGAGAAGTTTATGGCCTTGAGTAGCTTATTTTGGTGTCATTCTTGGATTGGAGCATGTGATAAAGTTATAACTTTAGATGTATACATTTCATGGCCTTTTGAGACGTAAAGTTGTCAGCTTTATCAAGTCTTGGCCCTCCTCCATGTCCTAGGTCTCTCATAAAGCTTATTTTTTTAGTGTTTTTAGCCTATTAATATCAAGCCTATTAGCAACTTTACGTGGTATCTCAGCCCTAAGGGACCATATCTATGGTTTGGAGGCATTGGACTTGCTTGAAAGTGACTGTATGGGCTAACACTAGGAAAACTAGGCGAGTTGCGTATCCAACTCGACGAGTTTGATTGTGGTCCCCCGACCTTTCTGATTCTGGGTAAACTCGGCGAGTTTTCGAGATGACTCGGTGAGTTGGCTAGGGTTTTCTCGGTTTTCAGAAGACAGAAGTAACTCGATGAGTCCACAAGGGGACTCGACAAGTTGTATTGAAAAGTCCCAATTCTGTTAGCTCGATGAGTTGGATCGCGATGTCACAATTCTGTGATTCATGGGAACGTGGCGAGTTGAGGAGTGAACTTGACGAGTTGAGTCAACTCGGAGCGTTGACTTTGACTTGGAGCAAAGTTGACCCTTAAAGGTTTATGAGTATAAGAGGGCAATTAAAGAAATCTTTTATGTATAAGAGCTTAAGGTGGGTTGATTTTCGGAGCTGAGTATTTTCAGCTACTTTCTGGTATTCAAGGTGAGTTACCTTCCTATATGAGAGGGTCGAAGGCACCAAAGTCGGCCCACTAGTAGTTGTTGTAGTGGAGATGGTTGTCTTTGTGATAATTTTTTGGTATGCCATTATTTGTTATATTTTATGTGCTTATTTGCTATGTTATTATCTGGTAGTGGTAGGGGCGAAATAGGCCCCGTAACCGGTTGGAATACACCGAAGGGTAGGTCGGACACCCATATATGCCTGACATTATGTTTATGCTATGCTATTATGTGATAGTGTTAGGGGTGAAGTAGACCCCGTAACTGGTTGAAATATACCGGGGGGTAGGTCGGGCACCCAAATTTGCATGAAAGGGTAGGTCGAGCACCCAGATATGCTTGAAAGGGTAGGTCGGGCACCCAGATATGCCTGGAAGTATGTGATTATGTGGTATGATGGGGGAACTCACTAAGCTTTGTGCTTACGGTTTTTAGTTTTGGTTTCAAGTACTTCTTCTTTGAAAGGAAAGGATTCGGCATGATTGCAGCGCATCACACCATGATATCCGCACATGGGATCTTTGGGAGTTATACTCTGATGTTGTTTTATTATGACATGTTTTGACTATTGATATATTGGTTTTGATATGGGTTGACACTATGGATGTTTTCAGACAACTGGTTTTATAATTATTAAATTAAAAATGAAATTTTTGGTCTTAAATTTTAGGATGTTACAATATTACCACATAAATATAAATGTATATTAAATATAACTACTTTTCAGAAGTGTTATATCGATAACTAATAATAAAAAGTTAACAAAAAACACAATACTTGTATCCCCGATTAAAAAGAACATAACAAAAAGCAAAGTGTAACACCTATAAAATTTAAACCAATTTTTAACTTTTCAAAACATTTAAAATCCAAGAGTTATTGCAATCTTTGTTTTCAAAATAGTCTTTATCAGTGTTTTCCCAGAAACCTAAACAAAATGTGAGGAGTTGTACGATCACACCTTTGCCTTGCCGCGATCCTCTAATGTACCTGAAACAATAAACTGAAACTGTAAGCCCGAAATCTTAGTGAATTCCCCTAAAATACCCATACTCACACAATACAAATATAACCATAAACAACATACTATAGGTCCAATCAACCATCGGGTTGAAATACCCCAGGCCTTCAACCATTCGGTTGGAATGCCAACATACTATAGGTCCAATCATCCTCGGGATGGAAGACCCCAGGCCCACAACCAACAGGTTGGAATGCCCACATACTATAAGTCCAGTCATCCTCGGGATGGAATACTCCAGGCCCACAACAAACAGGTTGGAATTCCCAGGTCTATTGGCTTTCACACAAAGCAGATAAGCCTCAACCAATAAACAAACATGTGCACATATGTGACAACCGTCAATTTTCGGTCAAGTCAAAGTCAACTAAATTCAACAAGTCAAACCGTTTGACTCAATTTGCCTGTGGGTACTAGAATTTACATTATGAAACTTCTACACAACTCTATATTCTAATGAGAGATCATAAATCAAAAAGTGCGAACATCTAGATCTCCTTAACCTAAAATTATGGTACGTGGCGAGCCAAACCGATAAAACAATGTTGCATACTCATCGGAAGTGTGTAAGATCCTTAAACAAGGCTTAACAGGGTTTACGAACCTTGCATTGCGAAGCCGGGCACTCACAAATGCCACACATGAAACCTCTCTCAATCATTTTCACTCTATCTCTTCTTATCAAGAATCTCTCCCTAATCTCTCTAAGAATGTCAAATCTCTCCCAAATATCTCCAAGTATGTGAAATATCTCCCAAATATCTTTTTGTGTGAGAAATCTCTCCAAGTATGTGAAATCTCTCCCAAATATCTCTTTGTATGAGAAATCTCTCCAAGTATGTGAAATCTCTCCCAAATCTCTCTCAAAAGTTTCCGTAACTTTTTGAAGTCATTTGGGTCATTTCGACCCTTAACCGGGTCAAAAACGGCTTAAAACGGGGTAAAAACGAGTAAAATAGGCTTGAGGACCCGAAACCCTCTTATAAGAGGCGAAACCTCTTAGAACCGAAGGTCCCTATAGGGACCGAACCTGCTAAGAATCGAAACCAAGAGGACCGAATCTAGGAGACCCGAACCCGAAGGTCCTCTCAGGGCCGAACCTCGCCCAGGAAGAACCGAACCCAAAAGGGGCCTTGTAGGCCCGAACCTCGCACATACACCCGAACCCGAAGGCTCCTGGAACCGAACCCGAAGGTACTGTTCATTCGGGCTATTTCGCTTCCTCGCCACCCTTCGCTTCCTCGCCTCCTTTCGCTTCCTCGCCTCCCTTCGTTTCCGGCTCAGCATCAGCAAGGACCGAACCTCGGCCTAGGACCGAGAGGTCTCGCTGGGAATGCTTTTCTTCCCGGTTTTTGCGTAGTTTTGCGTTTAAGGCCCGTTTTTAATTATTTTAACGCGGGATCTTCACCCAAAATCATATTTTAACATAATAAACCCTAAATATTCACAATTTAATCATATTTTCATGAAAATCTTTATTTAAATAATAAAAGCTAGTGGGTAAAGTACAAAGAGGTGGAGTGTTGACTTTGCTTTACCTTATGACACAAGCAACCACTCCCATACCCACTCTATGACCAGCCACACCTCCCCACCTTACCTAGGTCACATCAATGTCCTTTCCACTCAATTATCACTCTTTCCCACGTTTTTGAGAGCTGGACATTCATCCTCTCTCCTCATTTCTCCCATTTTCTATCATTTCACCAAGAAGATCAAACTCTTTCCTCTCTCACTTCCTCTCTCTAGAAATTCGAGATTCAAGGGCTGATCTTGGGTTTTTCCTCCACATTTGGTAAGAATAATTCATTCTCCTTATGAATATCTCACTTATTTCCACTCAAATCATGGATATCTTACACAAACTCCATCATAATTGTGTTAGAGCTTCGAATCTTCAAGTGATTCTTCAAGTGTTCTTGGGTTGAACACTTATCTTCTTCAACACTTATCTACTTAAATCACTCAAGGTGAGTTCATACCCCTACATTTTAGTGTTTTATCAAGTTTTTAGGGGGGAATACAAGTTAAAACACCAAGAACATAACTAAACTTTTCTAACAACCTTAATCAGAAAAGTTCAATTCCATTCACGGACTGTTTTGGACAACTTAAACATTTTAGTTTTTAAAACTGTTTTAGGTGCAAGTAGTTCCACTTCTTAGCTTTAAAATGACTACTTGCACATCTGCACGTGATTTTTCTACAGTTTATGGTGATTTTTACAAAATAGCATGTCTTTTCAAACACAAATCCGGACCAGTCTGTGAATATGAGCATTTTAATACACGTTAAAGGATTCCAAAAATCATGATAAAAATTATGAGTAAACTAGACACATTTTGGAAACTCTCAGAATTTATGGATTCAGTTTTCGACTTCGTATGATTTTTCTATGATTTTTCTATGATTTTTCCAAAACAGTGCAGAAAGGTTAAAGTTAGTTAACAACATATAAATTTCATGACACTTTGTATTATGTTGAGCAAAGTGTATAACAATAAGTTCTAAATATCGAATGTGTTTCCTTGTTAGTTTATCTTCATAAACTGAAACTTAATCACTCATTATAAGATTATTCATTTATTTAGATCACGTATATTAAGCTATAATAAGTATAGTTTATGGATTCATAGCACTATTGCAGTTTCATAAAAGAGTTTTTATACACTACAAACATTTTGGATAAACTATAATAGGTATAGTTTATGATCATTTACATAACACACTCGTACAAAAAGGGTACATTCTTACAAAAAGGTTCTACACTCATGCATACTACACGTAAACTTGTTAACTCAGGATGTGAGACTATCTCTCCCCGTACGTCCGAGTACGGGATCCCTAAAATTCCTGTAAGTTATAACCAAAATCTCTTGTAGGGAGAGCGTGATAATTTTGTATAGATCTATATTGGGGTTGACATCCCACACCTCGCTGCTAGCTACAGCTGGACCGGCAGGTCCACGGGTGACAAGAGTCATAGGATCAGGGCGTCTAAAAGATGTTGTGCAGGTTACCTCTAGTCATAGTATGGTTATAGTGACTCACATAGGGAGCTAACAATAAATAAAGTTTACGGGATTTTTATAAAACAAAAGGGGTTTTATGTCGATTTAAAATCACTTTTATATCAATAAATTCAGATATTACTGTACACTCTCGGTTTAGGTATTTATGACTACGCATCATTTGAAACCACTCTTATATCTTTAAGTACGACAAATACTTGTTCGTTTTCGATCCTGGTATTAGGACCACATCACTTTTATAAGGAAAATATTGGATTTTTCTTGGTAACTTACATCTCTCTACAAAGATCTATTTTCAAACTCTTACTGTCAAAAGCTTATGAACTCACCAACCTTTGTGTTGACACTTTTTCAAAACTACTTGTATTCTCAGGAATTCAGTGAAACAGGAAATCAACAACGTTTTGAGGATGGGACGATAATTCGTCAAACAGTTCATTTTGTATCATAATGTAATTGATTTGAATCATGTAAATATATACTTTGGTGTAAGTTTTCAATTATATTTATGATGGTTGTATTTACTTTGAGCACTATCATACTCGTTGTTGTGATACTCTCCATGAAGTCCTCCACCCCCGGACGTTTCCGCCATCCTTGGTTTGGGGGTGTGACAACATATAACATATATTCACATAACAGTCTATAGACAACAAACTGATCTACCAGATCATACCACATAACATATAATATTATCCTACCCTCTAGGATATCTTACTAACAGGTCATAACATATATCACATATTATCATCCTACCCTCCGATCTAACAGATCATAGAAGCATAACATAACCAATAACAGTTCAAAGGGCCGGCCTTAGTGCCTTAGACCCTTGAGTATAGTGAGGAAAACTCACCTGACTAGTAATGCCAAAATGTTGAACTTATAACCGATGCCTCACTGGAAATCCCGAGCTGACACACATAATAAATACTAGGTTATTACCCGACATCACTCCCTTGACTAAGTGTCCATATAATTCATAAGGTCCATTCATTTTTGTTGGGACAAGGCCCAACATCAAGTCCTTATCTTGAAGGCCCATACTCTAAAGTCCTTTATTGGCCTAGTTTACCAACTTAGGCCCAACCTCCTTATTGGGCCTATCCCCATGATCCACTAACATAACCTGTCCCATAATATCCTATTTGCAGAGTCTAAAAAAGGCCCAAAAAAATTTAGCCCATAAACCCTAAACCCATTTGACAAGAGTCCAATCAGAGAGCATACACGGGGCGTACCTCTCTGGTTACGCAGGGCGTACTGCCGTTCTGCGCTCACTGCCATTGGGATAGCTAACCCTTACGCTGAGCGTACGTGGGGTTTTACCAAAATCCTAATAAGTGCTTAATGGCTTAAGCACTTAAGCCTATATCCCAGATCCATCGACCAAATACGCCTTGGGACCATAAAGTTCAGGAATTTATCACTTTGGACGTCCAGAAAGTCCTTAACTCATGGTTTTAACCCATTAAGACCTTCTTATTTCATGCATTGGGATCTGATTTTTATCACTTAGGACCTCTCCTAAGGTCTGAAAGGACAACTTATTTCGTCTAAGACATCACATGCATCTTCTTGGGACTCTTGCGAAGAGATCCTGGTACTGCTCTCTCATTTTGGACTCTGGCTCCCAAGTCCACTCAGATCCTCTCCGATGCTCCCATTGTACCTTTACCAAAGGTACTTCCTTGCTTCGTAGGATCTTCATCTTCCTCTGAAGAATGGCCACCAGTCTCTCCACTTAATTCAAACGTTCATCGACCTGAATGTCATCCAATGAAACTATCGCATCCTCATCCATGATGCACTTCCGCAATTGTGAGACGTGGAAAGTGTTGTGGATCTAACCCAGCTCCACCGGGAGCTCTAACCTATATGCCACCTTACCAACCCTAGAAATAACCCTGAATGGCCCAATGAAGCGGGGACCCAATTTCCCCCTCTTCCTGAAGCGGATGACACCCTTCCAGGGTGAAACCTTTAGGAGTACCATATCACCAACCTGAAATTCCAACTCAGATCGGCGCTGGTCGGTGTAGCTCTTTTGTCAGCTCTGTGCGGTCTGCAATCGCTGTCTAATCTGTTGAATCCTCTCAGTAGTTTGCAAAACCACTTCGGTTTGGCCCATCACCCTATGACCAACTTCACCCCAACAAACTGGGGTGCGACATCTCCTTCCATATAACAACTCAAAGGTTGGGGCACCTATGTTGGAGTGGAAGTTGTTATTGTAGGAAAACTCTGCAAGCGGTAGGTAGGAGTCCTAGCTCCCGCCGAAGTAAATAACGCAAGACCTTAGCATATCCTCGAGAGTCTGTATATTCCGCTCACTCTGGCCGTCAGTCTGCGGATGATAGGTTGTATTGAAGTGAAGTCGCGTGCCCAGTTCCTCATGGAACTTTTGCCAGAATCGGGAGGTGAATCGAACATCACAATTTGAAACGATAGAAACGGGTACCCCATGGCGAGCAACAATCTCGCGGATATATAACTCGGCCAATTTCTTTGATGACGAACTCTCCCGTATATCTAAAAAGTGGGCACTCTTAGTCAATCGATCCACGATGACCTAGATAGCGTCGAAACCCCTGGCCGTCCTCGGCAACTTGGTGATGAAATCCATCATGATCTGCTCCCATTTCCACATGGGAACCTCCAGATGCTGCAACCTGCCATGCAGCCTCTAATGCTCGGCCTTGACCATCGTGCAGGTTAAGCACCTCTCGACATACAATGCGATGTCTCGCTTCATACATGGCCACCAATAACTCAATCGTAAATCTCAAT
Organism: Lactuca saligna; assembly: GCF_052625555.1. Classification (NCBI taxonomy): domain Eukaryota; kingdom Viridiplantae; phylum Streptophyta; class Magnoliopsida; order Asterales; family Asteraceae; genus Lactuca; species Lactuca saligna. The sequence goes on from NC_136422.1 coordinate 30,134,702, forward strand.
ACATTTTGGTGGCTCCCGGGTGAATGGAAAAACGAGACTTATGAGCCTCCTCCAGAAAAACCTGTCGGACCCCGCCGGACATCGGAACCCAGACCCGCCCGCAATGGGTCAACAACCCACGGCTATCATGCACGAACCGGGTGTTCTCACCCTTAATCCTTTCCAGCTTCCATTTTTCCCGATGCATGCCCTTTGCCTGAGCTTCCCTGATCAAACTCACAAGTGGGGAATCCACTGATATCCTCATACACGCCACCGCAGAAGAAGGTCCCGTTGATTTGCGGCTTAGAGCATTGACAACCACATTCGCTTTACATGGGTGGTAAAGGATCTCACAATCGTAGTCCTTAACTACATCCAACCACCCGTGCTGCCTCATATTCAGGTTGGGCTGATCCATAATGTGTCTCAAACTCTTGTGGTCTGTGTATAAGCTACAGCGAGCCCCATAAAGTTAATGCCTCCAGATCTTGAGAGCGAATACCACTGCTCCCAACTCTAAATCATGAGTAGGGTATCTCGTCTCGTGTGGCTTCAACTGCCGCGAGGCATACGCTTGAACCTATCCCCTCTGCATAAGAATGCCTCTATTTCCGTGATGGATGCATCACAGAAGACCACAAAATTCTCCACTCCCTCCGGGAGGGTCAAGACCGGAGCCTCGCATAATCGATGTCGGAGGGTCTCAAATGCCCTCTGCTGCTCAGGGCCCCACCGGAAATCCACCCCCTTCCTCGTTAGACGAGTGAGGGGTACTGAAATCTTGGAGAAATCTTGAATGAATCTCTAGTAGTACCCTGCTAATCCCAGGAAACTCCTGATATCTTAAGGAGATCTCGGCACCTCCCATTGCATAATTACCTCGATTTTGGTCGGGTCAACCAAAATCCCCTCTTGGTTAACGAGGTGTCCGAGGAACTAGACCTCTCGTAACGAAAACTCACATTTCGAGAAATTGGCATACAACCGTTCTCGTCTCAGAACTCCCAACAATTCCCTGAGGTGCTCCTCGTGCTGCTATCGGGTCTTGGAATATACCAATATATCATCAATAAACACAATGACCAAACGATCTAGCATCGGTCTGCAGACCCGATTCATCAGATCCATAAACACTGCTGGCGTGGTTGTGAGTCCAAATGGCATCACCACGAACTCGTAATGACCATAACGAGTTCGAAATGTGGTCTTCTCCACGTCCTCCTATCTGACCCGTACCTAATGATACCCTGATCTCAAATCAATATTGGAAAACCAAGATGCACCCAGCAACTGATCAAAGAAATCGTCTATCCTCGGGAGTGGATAACGGTTCTTCACCATTAACTTGTTCAACTCCCTATAATCAATGCACATCCGGTGTGTACCATCCTTCTTCCTGACGAAGGGGATCGGTGCTCCCCATGGAGAACTGCTCAGAAGAATGAACCGCGTGCCTAGCAGTTCCTGCAACTGAGACGACAGCTTCTGCATCTCAGGCGGCGCCAAACGGTACGACGCCTTGGCAATAGGCGCCGCACCTGGCACCAGGTCGATCTGGGACTCGACCTGTTGCTCCGGAGGTATCCCTAGCAACTCCTCCGGAAACACATCAGCAAACTCTCGAACTACTGGAACCTCTGATACTAAATTTTGATCCCTGAATCACATATCTATCACGTACGCTAGATAACCCGCACATCCGTGCTGAATATACTGTCGAGCCTTGGCAGCTGAACAAAATCCTGATCCCACTATGGTGCCCTCGCTATAAATTACCAGTTCTCCCCCACTTGGGGTTCGAAACACTGCCCGCTGGCCCTCGCAATCAATCATGGCACCGAACTGGCTGAGCTAGTCCATCCCCATAATCACGCATACATCCATCATGGGAATCACAATCAAATCTATCGGGAAGGATATCCCGAAGATTTCCACCTCACATTCTTGGTAAACTAAAGCAGCAGAAATCATGTGTTTGTTAGCGATAGAGACTCGCAACGGACACTCTAGCTTGCCTATAGGCACTCTGAACTCCCTACTGAATGTCTGAGATATAAAAGACCTACTCGCCCCCGAGTCGAATAAAACCAACGCAGGCAAGGAGTTTACCAAGAACATACCTATTCATAGGTACTATAGGCACTCTGAACTCCCTACTGAATGTCTGAGATTCGAAAGACTGACTCGCCCCCGAGTCGAATAAAACCAACACAGACAAGGAGTTTACCAAGAATGTACCTATCCATAGGTACTACAGATAAGCATAAGACCTATATAATAAATGAGATAAAGGATATAAACATACCAGCAACCACATCCGGTGTTGCCTTGGCTTCCTCAGCCATAAGCTGGAAAGCACGCCCCTGAGCCTTCGGAGGCTCCTCCCTAACTGGCCTCCCATCCGTGATCCTCAAGGTAGCCGATGCTGGAGCCCGTGCCGGCTTGGTAGCGAACAAAGGACACTGGGCCTTAATATGGCCCACCTTCTCATAATGATAACAAAGCCTGACCCTGGAAGTTGGAGTCTGCTGCCTGCAATCCCTGGATAGATGGCCCTGCTTGCCACAACGGTGGCACCCATTCACTGCTCGGCATGTCCCTGAATGATCCTTCCTACACTTCCCACAAGTGTGTCCTGGCTGTCCCCCAATCCTGGTGTCAGTGGTCTTAGGCCGCTTCGGCGCCGATTACGACTGTATTAGGGCCCGTTGCTGCTCCCTCAGCTACAGCTTAATCTCCAACTCACACTGCCTGGAGGCCTCCTGTAGGTCCAAGAGTGTATCACATCTCTGAGTGGCGACAAACTGACGGATGTCAGTCTTGAGCATGCCCAGATAACGCGTCATCTAAGCCTGCTCTGAGGCAAACTTCGGGCAAAACATCACCCTCTCCGTACATATGCGGGTGATCTCCATCACCGACTCAGTACCCCGCTTTAGATCTAAGAATTCATGTGACAACCGCTCGCGCTCGACCCGCAGAATGTAGCGAGCGCGGAACATATCCGAAACTGCTCCCAAGTAACCGCAACTATCTAATCATCCATGTATGACCCAGTCACTAACCTCCACCAATCCTTTGCCCTGGCCCGCAAAAGGTTCAGGGCACACCTGACCTTCTAGTCAGTAGGACACGAGCATGTGAAGAAACATCCCTCCACATCATATAGCCACCTCATAGCTATGATAGGATCCTAAATACCATCAAATGTCGGGGGAGTCGTGTTATCGAAGTCCCGGTACTGGAAGCCTCGACTGGCTCCTCCCCTTCCTGTCACTGTTACAGCCGTGGTAGCTGCAACGGCAGCCGTCTCAGCAAGGGTTGCATATATGTCATCAAAGTACTCCCTCATAGCGGACTTAATAGTCCCAAATAACTCTTGAATCTGACCCCGGACAATCTCGACCACCTCCTTGCGGATGATCTCCCTAACCCGATCCTCCGTCATCACTGGCTCCTCCTGGCCGATAATCTCAGGCGTCGATGGGGCCTCCTAGTCACCCTGTCCTGATCCCAATCCAGATCTAGTCACAAAACGCCTCGTAACCACCATACTGAAATATAAATAGGAAGATATCAGATAATCCGCATAAATACCTGGGAACCAACTCCCTACAAAACCCTAGGGGTTGCGACTTCCTTGTTGTGCATATGGGTCCTGTTCTTTCAGTAGTACGGGCCCAATACTACCTTCCACACCTACCCATATTTGCCTCAAGTATCATCACAACACCCTAACACTATACATACATGTGGTGACCGCTCAACCTCACTCTCAGAGGAAGGATAACTATCTCGCAACTGATTTATCGGCCTCACACAACCCACCCATGAAACTTCCACCAACTCTGCAACACTAGTTTATGCTAGCCATACATAACGCTGGACCCTATAGACTTTCGAATATCCAACCCTACCCTAAGCTCCCAATCAAACAAGAACTAAACATAAGGCCAAATCAAACATTCCCAGCTATAAGATCTTAATTATGTATAACTGTGATGCATACACTAACCAACTATATTAATGATGTCAATCTCATATAAAGGGAACCCTAGGCTAGCAGGTATCATGTAATCAGACAATTCTATCGTGCAATTCCTGGAGATCCCTAGCCTAACACTAGCATGTTGTTCTACCATATTACACAATCAATATATGTATGGCATTTTGGGGTCTACTTACTGTCTCCGGTAGATCATACACTTTGCATCCTCCTTTACTTATTTTTAAAACCATTATAAAAAAATCATTTGAAAATATTTCCTTGATTTGAGACTGGATTCACATGAATGTTCATCCAATACACTCAAACCAAGGATCTGATACCAACTTGTAACACGCATAAAATTAAAACCAATTTTTAACTTTTCAAAACATTTAAAATCCAAGAGGTATTAAGATCTTTGCTTTCAAAATAGTCTTTATCAGAGTTTTCCCAGAGACCTAAACAAAATGTGAGGAGATGTACGATCACGCCTTTGCCTTGTTGTGATCCCCTGATGTACCTGAAACTGTAAGCCTGAAAGCTTAGTGAGTTCCCCCAAAATACCCATACTCACACAATACAAATATAACCACAAACTAAATACTATTGTTGGATAAGGTGTCTAAGTCCATAACTTATTTGGTATATACTTGACCCGACCGGCATGGTCCATTTGGGTTGCATCTCATCCAAACTATTATGGATAATTTTATGAGAGTTATACACATATGTTTATTAATATATTATGGGTTATAATATATTAATATGAAGTTACGTTATTTAATTAGTTTTAGTCTTAAATTAATTATGAATTAATTTAGAGATTAAAAGAAAGACTAATTAGATTATGGGCTATTTGTTTTATATAGTATGGGCTAATACTCATTTGTTAATGGGCTAGACTTATGTGGAAGTCCATGGATGATCCATGGAGCTTTTAACCCATGGATCCTTGGAAAAGGAAAAGACATGGGTTATTAGGGTTTCACCCTAACCATGCATACTATATAAGCATGCTTATGGAGCATGAAATGGAGCCTAAGAGGAAACTAGTGAACTAGTGTGTGTGTGTGGCCGAAAATACAAGAGTGTGTATACTCTGTCAAAGTTTTCCAAGAGTTTGTGGTGTTTGTGATTCCATTTGAGGCATTCACACTATTGGTGCTTGGCCCTCAAACTCCTTAGAACCAAACTCACCAAAAGGTATGTAATCTCTTCTAACTCTTTTATGTTGAAATGTTCCCCATGTCATGTTAGATAGGTTATAAACCTTGGACAATTATTATTTTGCATGTATTTAGACAAACATAGATCCAAGGTTTATTAGGGTTGCATGCACACTTAGGAAGTGTTAGATTGCTCAAAACCCAACAACTATGGGTCCAATCAACCGTCGGGTTGGAATACCCTAGGCCCTCAACCTTTCGGTTGAAATGCCAACATACTATGGGTCTAATTATCCTCGGGATGGAATACCCCAGGCCCACAACCAACAGGTTGGAATGCCCACATACTATGTGAGTCCAGTCATCCTCGGCATGGAATACTCCAGGCCCACAACCAACATGCTGGAATACCCAGGTCTATTGGCTTTCGCATAAAGCGGATAAGCCTCAACCAATAAACAAACATGTGCACATATAACAGATAATCACATAACAGTCTATAGACAACAAAAGTGATCTATCGGATCATACCACATAACATATAATATTATCCTACCCTCTGGGATATCTAACTAACAGGTCATAACACATATCACATATTATCATCCTACCCTCTAGTATACCGATCTAACAGATCATACTAGCATAACATAACCAATAACAGTTCAAAGGGTCGGCCTTGGTGCCTTAGACCCTTAAGTATAGTGAGGAAAACTCACCTGACTAGTAGTGTCGAAATGCTGAACTTCTAACTGATGCCTCACTGGAAATCTCGAGCTGACACACATAATAAATACTAGGTTGTTAACCAACATCACTCCCTTGACTAAGTGTCCATATAATTCATAAGGTCCATTCCTTTTTGTTTGGCCAAGGCCCAACACCAAGCCCTTATCTTGAAGGCCTATACTCTAAAGTCCTTTATTTGCCCAATTTATCAAATTGGGCCCAACCTCCTTTTGGGCCTATCCTCATGATACACTAACATAACGTGGCCCAAAATATCCTATTTTGCAGAGTCCAACAAAGGCCCAAATCTATTTCGCCCCCAAACCCTACGCCCATTTGACAAGAGTCCAATCAGAGAGCGTACACGGGGCGTACCTCTACGGTTACGCTGGGCGTAGTGTCGTTCTACGTTGACCCTGTACGCTGGGCGTACAGAACTTACGCTGAGCGTACATGGGGTTTTACCAAAATCCTAATAAGGGCTTAATGGCTTAAGCACTTAAGCCCATATCCCCGATCCATCGACCAAATACGCCTTGGGACCATAAAGTTTAGGACTTTCTCACTTTCAACGTCCAGAAAGTCCTTAACTCATGGTCTTAACCCATTAAGACCTTCTTAAATAATGCATGGAAGAAGTCTAGCCTTTGGGAACTGATTTTTATCACTTAGTACCTCTTCTAAGGTCTGAAAGGACAGCTTATTTCGTCTAAGACATCACATGTATCTTCTTGGGACTCTTGCGAATATAAGACCCCATAAGGTTAAATGTCTAGATCTATAAACAAGCAAGCACAAAGTTTCAATCTTTTTACCTTCTGGAGCTTTAATGGCACAACACAACTTCAGATCTATAGCCTTGCTCTCCTCTTCTAGCTCCTTGGAGCAATGTCTTCACTTCCAAGGTCCAAAATGCACACTAACTCACACTTCTTCACACACTTTTGGGTTTGGGACGTTTTTTGAGGGATGGAGGCTAAGGATGAGCAAAGGAATGAGTCATAAGGGTGTTTATATAGTCCTCAACACCGGATATTAGGGTTTTCATCAGACATAAGTACGCCCAGCGTACATGAGTGTACGCCCAGCATACTAGGGCGCGCCTAGTACGCTTAGCGTAGCCTTATGTACGCTCAGCGTACTACTTCTAATCCCAAAGTTGCAACTTTAGACCTTATACTTCTCATGACCCAACACCACCAACTCCAAGGACCAATAATGACAACTAATAAAGGAAGAAGGGCTTTCAAGATATACATGCAAGGTTCGGGGTGTTACACAAAGAAAACATGTTTCAAACAAAAAAACAAGTGCCCTAACGTGCCATGGCACACCATATCACGCTTTTCCATGCGCCACACCTAACAGAAACATTATGAGGCTTTTTGTAACGGTGAAACCACGCCTCACGCCTTGGTGCGTGCCATGGCACACCTTTTAGAAGATTGGTCATAACTCTCATTGCCAACCCCATATCATATACATTGTAATAAGTATATTTGGTTATGTATGCCTTTGTGAATCATATTTTAACACCCTGAAGTATAACATCCTAAAAGGGAAATCTATATCAAGGCCTACACCTTTATGCATCACATCATGGGGTTGCCTCGACACACCACTATCCGCTTCCTTATTTCTTTTGTTTACTTGGGAGAAAATTTACTCTCGGGATCGGAAAAACGTTAAGTAACACTCTCCCACTCCACTAATATCTAATATTGAGTTCTTGTAAATGTGTGTTGCCTAAACATGTTGGATACTAATCCTTCCTTTTGGAGCTTGTGTGCCCAGTTCTCAAGGCAACATTAATCTATTGTGAAAATGTTGTTTTCTACTTGCTAGTAATCATGGTTCAACACCAACGAAGCAAACGAATCGACAAAAACATCCACTTGGCACGCATGAAGATTGCAACGATTCATGTCTAGGTTCTTTATATTACCTATGATTAGCAGTATGCAATTTTCTTCACAAATTAACTACCATTACAATTTTCTCTCATTTTCAACATCTAACCTCATGTACATACAATTTTGGGGAGTGATAGCCGATTCGTATGATTGTCCTACTAATTTGGAAATAAATATTGGGATACTATTTTGCATAAAGGTTATATTATTAGGAAATTAAGTAAAGTAACCATAATGTGATGTATAATTAAAGAAAATAACCAAAAAGATTTGGTAGAATAACCACAAGTCCGGAATGGGCATTATGGACCGACAAAAACACTTTTTCTGACAAATAAGTACATTGCGAATTCATATTCTAGATTTTGGACTTCGGAACTAACATTCAGTATAAATTTTGGAGTTGGAAAAAAATGAAAAAAAGTTCAAAATCCGATGAACAATTGCGGAATTTCAAGTAAAACTTTTGTTTCTTACGAAAATATAACAAAATTTTAATTGAGCATAATAGATAAGAACTATATATAATAATAGGGATTAAAATAAGATATTTTATTGAAAAATGATGAGATTAAATTGTTTCTCGACTTTTGCTGCTGGAAATGGACTAGAAACATTACCCTAAATTGTTTTGGTGTTATAAAACTTATTTTAGTTGGTGTAATGGTTGTTCTAATCCATTTACAATAGCATATATCAAAATTTCATGATTTTATGTGTTCATATAATTCTTGAATTTTTGATGATCATGTTCATGTTCTTATGAATTTAGAAAATGATAGGAATTATTTGCTGAATTGTTTAGAATTAATTCTTGATCATTTATGTGTTTTAATGGGATTCATAATTTGTCCTCAAGTTATGGATTACCAAAGGTCACTTTTATTTAACACACACTTAAAACACATAAGTTACATGAAAATGAAGAGTCTTCATTTTTATGAACCTTTAATTCATAAGTTATGAAATGAAGAGTTTTGCAAAGTTACAAAACTTGCCCTCGAGTTTTGGAATTTGTAAAGTTTCACACACTTTAATAAACTTTAATTCCAAACCCTTAGAGTTTTAATAGTTAAAATTCAACTCTTATACTATTTATAACATTAATGGTTAATTATTATATATATGTATAAGAACAAGTCGTTTTACCGTTAGTAGGCCTCATTCACGAAGCCGGTCTATAAGGTGGGTATAAGGTTGTTGCCTATAAAATGGCGACTTAATGGGTGTATACTCTCACCCACCGCTTGCTTGATCGGTGGAGGGTCGTTAGCCGAACGGGTAGAACAATGACTTTAAATCCTCATTAAAAGTATAATGAATATTATAAAATAACTAAACTTTTTTAATTCCCAATCTTAGTTATTTTAGGAAAATGTGAACATGGTGCTAATCCATGGAATTCACACTTTGTACCTTACCAAGTCGTTGGTGGAGCGTGTGTGGTTAACCGGCACACTAACTAGGACTAGTAAGGATCACGAAGGGTGACTTAATGTTTTTCATAGATCAATGGAGCGTGTGTGGTTAACCGGCACATTGATTAGGTGATAATATTAAGAGTACCAAGTGAATTAGCATGGTTATTCACACCTTGTTTTGTGATCCTCGGCATCCCAGTCACAAAACTTGAAGGGCACAATCGAGATTGAAACATGCCATTGAAAAGTTCAATGAAGCTCAAAAGAATCTAGGAATTTCAAATCCAATTAAAACCTAATAAATCATTTCGTTTTCATGGTGGAAATTGGTGAATCGTCATTCACCTACCTTTCAAATATATTATTACTTAGATTACGGCATCCCTCTTCTAAGTGTAATATATTGTGATTGGATCCTAGCCTTAATATTAGATTTGGGTGTCTTATTAAGGATCCTACAAATATCTAATCTAAACTTACTTTCTTCTCTCAGATGTCTTCCAACACTAATGCTTCAGGCTCTAACCCAACTGGTTCTTTCTCTCTCATGAATCTTTGTGGGAGGGTCATCTTTGATGGTTCCAACTTCATGGATTGGATTAGGAACATCAGGATGGTTACTCGTTACGAGGACAAGGAATATGTCCTCGATAAGGAGTTAAAAGAACTTGATGAGTCTACTGGTACTCCTGAGGAGATCGCTGAATTCAGGACTCATGAGAGAGATGCTACTAAGGTAGCATGTATCATGATGGCCACGATGACAGCCGAGCTCCAAAAGTCATATGAAGATTTCTACCCTTTTGAGATGCACCAAGACCTGATGGAAAGGTACCATCAGAGTGCTCGTTAGGAGCGGTATGAAATAATCTCCTCCATAATAACTACCCGCATGAAGGACGGTGAATCCGTCACGGGCCACATGCAAAAGATGCAAAGATATGTGGACCGTTTGCTGAAGCTGAATGTTAACATCCCCGAGGAGTTGGAAATTGACATCATTTTGCACTCCTTGCCTTCTTGTTATGATCATTTTCGAATGACATATCATATGAACAAAGAGGAAGTTACCCTCAGCAAGCTTCAAGGACTCTTGAAGATCGCGGAATCCGGTCTTAAGGGTAAAGCGGTAGTTACCTCTACTACTCCTACTCCAACATCTACCCCTGTTTTAGCTATTGGGCAAGGAAAAAGGAAAAAGAGGAAGCACCCTTAGAAGGGTACCAAGGGAAAGTCTCTTGAAGGATCCTCATCAAAGACCAAGAACGGTTCTGTCACTCCTTCTGCCATTCCCAAGGATGCTGAATGCTTTTATTGCCATGAAAAGGCACACTGGAAGCGAAACTGCCCTAAGTACTTGCAGGATCTAAAGGATGGGAAAGTGAAACCCACCTATGCAGGTATTTACACTATATTGTCTAATTACTCAACATACTCTAACTCTTGGGTGCTTGATACAGGATGTGGTATTCACATATGTTCTGATTTGCAGGGCCTAAGAAGAAGTGAGGATGTGGAGCACGGGAAGATAAACTTAATCATGGGGAATAGGAAGGCTTCACCTGTTTCCAAGATTGGAGTTTATACTTTGTTGCTTAATAATGGGTTAAAATTAGATTTGAATAAATGTGTGTACTCGTCTGAAATGGCGAGGAATATTATTTCTTTTCATTCGTTGTACAAACAAGGTTTTACCTTTTTGTTTGATAATGAATGTGGTGGTATTAATGCTTTCTTTAAAAATGTGTTTTATTTTAAAGCATTACCTTGTGATGGTGTGTATGAAACTGTGTCGATTGTAGACAACTTAGGAAATAATGTGTTGTATATTGATTCTTCTACTAGCCTAGATAAAGCATCATTGTGGCATTGTCGTCTTGGACATGTAAACAAGAAACGCATAGGCCAACTCCAAAAGAGTGGAGTCTTGGAATCATTTGACCTTAAATCGGATGATAATTGTGAATCTTGTCTACTTGGAAAGATGACAAAATCACCCTTCACTAGAACTTGTGAGAGGGGTGAGGTTTGTTGGACCTAATACATACTGATGTATGTGGACCATTCAAAACCGCCACAAGGGATGCTAATCAGTATTATGTGACTTTTATTGATGATTTTAGTAGATATGGGTATGTCTACTCAATCAAACATAAGTCTGAAACCTTTGAAAGGTTTAAGGAATTCAAACAGGAAGTAGAAAATCAATTGGGCAGGAACATTAAGATGCTTCGATCCGATCGAGGTGGTGAGTATCTTAGCACCGAGTTCCTTGACTATCTTAAGGAGTGTGGGATTGTCTCACAATTGACTCCTCCCAGGACACCACAGCTGAATGGTGTGGCTGAGAGGCGTAATCGAACTTTGTTGGACATGGTTCGCTCTATGATGAGTCGAGTTTCGTTACCAATCTCTTTTTGGGGGTATGCCTTAGAGACTGCTGCCCATATCCTTAATCTAGTCCCTACAAAGAAGGTTACCAAAACACCTCATGAGATGTGGACTGGGAAGGTTCCCAATTTGGACCACATCAAAATTTGGGGGTGCGAAGCTTTCGTGAGGCGTGAAACTCATGATAAGCTTGAACCCCGAAGTGAAAGGTGTATTTTCATCGGCTACCCACAGAAATCCTTCGGTTACCTCTTCTACAGACCCAGTGAGAATGTGGTCTTTGTAGCACGAAGAGGGATCTTTCGCGAGAAAGAATTTATAAGCCAAGGAGACAGTGGGAGGCAGATTGATCTTGAAGAAATTCAAGAATCAATTGGTGAAGGAACCTCAGACACTAGCAATCAACCTGAGGAGGAAACTCCTGTTGATCCAGCTGACAAGTCTATACCTCCAAGGCGTTCTACACGGGTTAGGAACACACCTTCGTTTTATTATGGTTTTCATATTACTATGGAAGGTGATACATTCAACAGTGATAGTACATTGGTAAATTTGGATGAACCTAGCAGTGTTAAGGAAGCCGTGGCAGGCCCGGAGTCTGCTAAATGGAAGGAGGCTATGGACAGCGAGATACAGTCCATGTATGACAATCAAGTTTGGAACTTGGTTGACCATGTACCAGGACGTAAAACAGTCGGGTGCAAATGGATCTTCAAGAAGAAGACAGACATGGAAGGAAAAGTGCATACTTATAAGGCTCGACTGGTTGTGAAGGGTTTTACTCAAACTCAAGGTATTGATTATGATGAAACCTTCTCGCCGGTAGCAAAGATTAAGTCTATTAGGATTATGTTAGCCATTGCAGCATTTCATGATTATGAAATATGGAAAATGGATGTCAAAACCGCTTTCCTTAATGGAAAGTTGGCTGAGGATGTGTACATGAATCAGCCAGAGGGTTTTGTCAGTGCAGAGTACCCTAATAGAGTATGCAAGCTTGAGAAATCCATTTATGGATTAAAACAAGCATCTCGTAACTGGAATCTTTGTTTTGATGAGAAGGTAAAAGAGTTTGGCTTCTCGAGAAGCGAAGATGAGTCTTGCGTGTATGTCAGAGCTAGTGGGAGTATAGTTAGCTTCTTGGTACTGTATGTGGATGACATACTACTCATAGGAAATGACATCCCAACCTTGCAGGAGGTTAAGTCCTGGATTGGGAAGTGCTTTGCTATGAAGGACCTAGGGGAGGCTACCTATATCCTAGGGATAAGGATATTGAGAGAAAGGAGTAGAAGACTAATTGGACTTAGTCAGAATACCTACTTGGATAAGGTGCTGAAAAGGTTCAACATGGAGAATTCCAAGAAAGGAGATTTACCGATCCAGAGCAATACCAAACTGAGTAAGACTCAGAGTCCGAGTACAGAGGCAGAGATAGCTGAGATGAGCCAATTACCGTATGCTTCCGCAGTTGGCTCAATCATGTATGCTATGACTTGTACCCGTCCTGATGTGGCATTTGCTTTGAGCATGGTCAGCAGGTTTCAGGGGAACCTTGGCAAGGCTCATTGGACCACGGTAAAGAACATTCTCAAGTACCTGCGGAGGACTAAGGATTGGGTCCTTACCCTTGGTGGTAGTGATGACTTGAGAGTATTAGGGTATAATGATGCTGGTTTTCAGACTGATAGGGATAATTTCCGCTCTCAGTCGGGCTGGATCTTTACCTTAAATGGAGGGGCAATTTCTTGGAAGAGTTCCAAGCAGGAGACGGTGGCTGATTCGACTTGTGAATCAGAGTATATAGCAGCGAGTGAAGCAGCAAAGGAGGCGATATGGCTAAAGAACTTCATCGGAGACCTTGGAGTTGTACCAGCTATTAAGGAACCTATAGAGATTTTCTGTGACAACAATGGTGCGGTTACCTTAGCTAAGGAACCAAGAGATCATGGCAGATCCAGACACATTGACAGAAAATATCACTTCATAAGACACAAGATTGAAGAAGGACTCCTTGTGACAAGGAGGATATCGTCGGATGAGAATCCCGCAGATCCCCTTACGAAGGGAATGACGAGGGTTAAGCATTTTCAGCATGCGAGACGCATCGGGCTGAGGGACGATATTAGTTTTACAGATTAGATAGTTTTCCTGAAACTTGTAAAATGTAATCGACGTTTGATGATGAATAAAATTTGTGATTTATTTATGAGTAAAGTGTTACTATCATTGTCAATTATTTACTATTGTTTCAGTTTTGCATGTTTTGACTTCCAGAATAATTAATTTTTTCAAACCTCCACAATCAATCATACGTCGGAAGTAGGTATGAATCAAGATTGTCATGAATTGGGTTTGTAGATGCCTTAAAGGTGTTTAGACATGGCAATGGTTGCTGCAACATTCATGAGTACTCATAAGTCATGAGTATTGGTATAAACCCACGCTCACTTGTATCACTTCATGGAATTTATCTCGAGTGATCGTGAGACGATAACATCATATAAATCTTTAAACCTAGAGATATGAGTTGTTACCTATGAGTTGGTTATGCATTGATTGCACGTAAACGCATCAGTAACTTGATGTTATAAAACATGCCTTTGTGTACAATTCAATAAGTAGTAGAACAAGCATATCAGTCGAAGTTTATCTGTTCCTTCTAGAAATAGAAGCGATATCTGGGCCCCTCGATGATTTTGTGTTGACCCATGTACCAGGCCTGGTCAGAACTAAACCGATGTGTTCAGTGAAGTTCTTCGTCAAACAAATCAGAAAATCGAGAAACAACTGCTAGACAATAAGCAAGACATAGTTCCATGTGTTTGTCCGGCTGATATCATGAGAACAGAGGATTATGTGATCACTTATCTAAAATGGCGCTTCATAGTTCGACAGAGTCTTCATTGTTCGAGGGAGTTTTCGAGAGCTACGATTGCTGGTTGGTTCCTGAAGTTATAGGCAAATACAGTTATTAGACTTATCCAAGTGGGAGTCTGTTGGATAAGGTGTCTAAGTCCATAACTTATTTGGTATATACTTGACCCGACCGGCATGGTCCATTTGGGTTGCATCTCATCCAAACTATTATGGATAATTTTGTGAGAGTTATACACATATGTTTATTAATATATTATGGGTTATAATATATTAATATGAAGTTACGTTATTTAATTAGTTTTAGTCTTAAATTAATTATGAATTAATTTAGAGATTAAAAGAAAGACTAATTAGATTATGGGCTATTTGTTTTATATAGTATGGGCTAATACTCATTTGTTAATGGGCTAGGCTTATGTGGAAGTCCATGGATGATCCATGGAGCTTTTAACCCATGGATCCTTGGAAAAGGAAAAGACATGGGTTATTAGGGTTTCACCCTAACCATGCATACTATATAAGCATGCTATGGAGCATGAAATGGAGCCTAAGACGAAACTAGTGAACTAGTGTGTGTGTGTGCATGTGTGTGGCCGAAAATACAAGAGTGTGTATACTCTCTCAAAGTTTTCCAAGAGTTTGTGGTGTTTGTGATTCCATTTGAGGCATTCACACTATTGGTGCTTGGCCCTCAAACTCCTTAGAACCAAACTCACCAAAAGGTATGTAATCTCTTCTAACTCTTTTATGTTGAAATGTTCCCCATGTCATGTTAGATAGGTTATAAACCTTGGAAAATTATTATTTTGCATGTATTTAGACAAACATAGATCCAAGGTTTATTAGGGTTGCATGCACACTTAGGAAGTGTTAGATTGCTCAAAACCCAACAACTATGGGTCCAATCAACCGTCGGGTTGGAATACCCTAGGCCCTCAACCTTTTGGTTGAAATGCCAACATACTATGGGTCTAATTATCCTTGGGATGGAATACCCCAGGCCCACAACCAACAGGTTGGAATGCCCACATACTATGTGAGTCCAGTCATCCTCGGCATGGAATACTCCAGCCCACAACCAACATGCTGGAATACCCAGGTCTATTGGCTTTCGCATAAAGCGGATAAGCCTCAACCAATAAACAAACATGTGCACATATAACGGATAATCACATAACAGTCTATAGACAACAAAACTGATCTATCGGATCATACCACATAACATATAATATTATCCTACCCTCTGGGATATCTAACTAACAGGTCATAACACATATCACATATTATCATCCTACCCTCTAGTATACCGATCTAACAGATCATACTAGCATAACATAACCAATAACAGTTCAAAGGGTCGGCCTTGGTGCCTTAGACCCTTAAGTATAGTGAGGAAAACTCACCTGACTAGTAGTGTCGAAATGCTGAACTTCTAACTGCTGCCTCACTGGAAATCTCGAGCTGACACACATAATAAATACTAGGTTGTTAACCAACATCACTCCCTTGACTAAGTGTCCATATAATTCATAAGGTCCATTCCTTTTTGTTGGGCCAAGGCCCAACACCAAGTCCTTATCTTGAAGGCCTATACTCTAAAGTCCTTTATTTGCCCAATTTATCAAATTGGGCCCAACCTCCTTTTGGGCCTATCCTCATGATACACTAACATAACGTGGCCCAAAATATCCTATTTGCAGAGTCCAACAAAGGCCCAAATCTATTTCGCCCCCAAACCCTACGCCCATTTGACAAGAGTCCAATCAGAGAGCGTACACGGGGCGTACCTCTCTGGTTACGCTGGGCGTAGTGTCGTTCTACGTTGACCCCGTACGCTGGGCGTACAGAACTTACGCTGAGCGTACATGGGGTTTTACCAAAATCCTAATAAGTGCTTAATGGATTAAGCACTTAAGCCCATATCCCCGATCCATCGACCAAATACGCCTTGGGACCATAAAGTTTAGGACTTTCTCACTTTGGACGTCCAGAAAGTCCTTAACTCATGGTCTTAACCCATTAAGACCTTCTTACATAATGCATGGGAGAAGTCTAGCCTTTGGGAACTGATTTTTATCACTTAGGACTTCTTCTAAGGTCTGAAAGGACAGCTTATTTCGTCTAAGACATCACATGTATCTTCTTGGGACTCTTGCGAATATAAGACCCCATAAGGTTAAATGTCTAGATCTATAAACAAGCAAGCACAAAGTTTCAATCTTTTTACCTTTTGGAGCTTTAATGGCACAACACAACTTCAGATCTATAGCCTTGCTCTCCTCTTCTAGCTCCTTGGAGCAATGTCTTCGCTTCCAAGGTCCAAAATGCACACTAACTCACACTTCTTCACACACTTTTGGGTTTGGGACGTTTTTTGAGGGATGGAGGCTAAGGATGAGCAAAGGAATGAGTCATAAGGGTGTTTATATAGTCCTCAACACCGGATATTAGGGTTTTCATCGGACATAAGTACGCCTAGCGTACATGAGTGTACGCCCAGCATACTAGGGCGCGCCTAGTACGCTTAGCGTAGCCTTATGTACGCTCAGCGTACTACTTATAATCCCAAAGTTGCAACTTTAGTCCTTATACTTCTCGTGACCCAACACCACCAACTCCAAGGACCAATAATGACAACTAATAAAGGAAGAAGGGCTTTCAAGATATACATGCAAGGTTCAGGGTGTTACACAAAGAAAACATGTTTCAAACAAAAAACAAGTGCCCTAACGTGCCATGGCACACCATATCACGCTTTTCCATGCGCCACACCTAACAGAAACATTATGAGGCTTTTTATAACGGTGAAACCACGCCTCACGCCTTGGTGCGTGCCATGGCACACCTTTTAGAAGACTGGTCATAACTCTCATTGCCAACCCCATATCATATACATTGTAATAAGTATATTTGGTTATGTATGCCTTCGTGAATCATATTTTAACACCCTGAAGTATAACATCCTAAAAGGGAAATCTATATCAAGGGCTACACCTTTATGCATCACATCATGGGGTTGCCTCGACACACCACTATCCGCTTCCTTATTTCTTTTGTTTACTTGGGAGAAAATTTACTCTCGGGATCGGAAAAACGTTAAGTAACACTCTCCCACTCCACTAATATCTAATATTGAGTTCTTGTAAATGTGTGTTGCCTAAACATGTTGGATACTAATCCTTCCTTTTGGAGCTTGTGTGCCCAGTTCTCAAGGCAACATTAATCTATTGTGAAAATGTTGTTTTCTACTTGCTAGTAATCATGGTTCAACACCAACGAAGCAAACGAATCGACAAAAACATCCACTTGGCACGCATGAAGATTGCAACGATTCATGTCTAGGTTCTTTATATTACCTATGATTAGCAGTATGCAATTTTCTTCACAAATTAACTACCATTACAATTTTCTCTCATTTTCAACATCTAACCTCATGTCCATACAATTTTGGGGAGTGATAGCCGATTCGTATGATTGTCCTACTAATTTGGAAATAAATATTGGGATACTATTTTGCATAAAGGTTATATTATTAGGAAATTAAGTAAAGTAACCATAATGTGATGTATAATTAAAGAAAATAACCAAAAACATTTGGTAGAATAACCACAAGTCCGGAATGGGCATTATGGACCGACAAAAACACTTTTTCTGACAAAAACACTTTCTGACAAATAAGTACATTGCGAACTCATATTCTAGATTTTGGACTTCGGAACTAATATTCGGTATAAATTTTGGAGTTGGAAAAAAATGAAAAAAAAGTTCAAAATCCGATGAACAATTGCGGAATTTCAAGTAAAACTTTTGTTTCTTACGAAAATATAACAAAAACTTAATTGAGCATAATAGATAAGAACTATATATAATAATAGGGATTAAAATAAGATATTTTATTGGAAAATGATGAGATTAAATAATTAGAAAATAGAAACTTCAGACAGATTTCTTCGAAAAAAAATTACAAAAAAAAAAAAAAGAACTCTAAAATTTGAAGAACAAGTATGGAATTAGGCATTGAGAAGAAAGTGATCATTTTTCATAAATTGATAAAAGAAATTGTTATTTTCTTTATAAAGCTTATTTATAAGGGTTGGTGTAATGAACTTCCCTATATTATTAGAGTATGGTAGACGTTATGTCACTTTTGTCATAACAAAATTTCATATTACGTAGACGTTACGTTATTTTTTCCACAACTCTTCAGCATTTTGCCATTTATGTGGGGTATAGTTTGCCATGCAACAAGATTTTTTTTCTTCTATTTAAACAAATTAATTTATATAAAAAATAAAATTTTCATTAACCTGAAATGGAAATTACAATAAAACTTATACACCATAAATTAAACATAATATGAAACATGAAACATATAAAAATAAAACCTATATACTTTATATTCTTTTTGCAATCTGCTCTTTTTCCTTTAAAACCAATTCCTGTTCCTCTTCGAGATTCGAGATAATGGGTCACATTTTTCATTAAGAGTTTTATGTCGCAATATATTTTCTTCTCTTTTGCAACACTTAGGTATTGATCCAAAGTAGTTTTTATGTTGTCGGGTTCGCTCGTTATTTGATCTACACCACCCGAACTATGTGCGACCCCGAGATGCACATCCAAAGTATTGTAGTGGTGTCGTTTTTGGAACCTCAATAGGTTTTGATTACTTTTTAAAAGTATTGATATCATCCTAGTTTTTGGACTCCTTCACAATATTCCAAAACTCAATAAATTTGAATTTTGCCCCCTTATCGTGTCGATAAACTTCTAGAACTTTGTTCAATATTGTTGCATCATTCGCACCACTTTGCCGCTTGTGCTTCGTGTTCATAAGTACGATGTTAAACTACACGACAACTATGTCTATGTTCCTCCACTTCGAGTAAATTTGATCTTTTTTTTCGATAATCTCTGCGCATCATTTCAGCGAGAAAACGTCTTGTAATTTTTTCGTAAAAAGTTGGTCCATCTTGTTCATTATCGACTTTTAGGTCTTCCAAAACATCTACCTATGCACAACACCTTCTCTTCCTCCTAGGTCCACGGAAATCTAGGTCTCTTACCTTTTTCCTGGATTCCAATTGATGTCGAACATCATCAGGTTTGCAATCGGTTTCGGCTACAATATGAGGTCATGGTTGGGATTGGAATTGGACTTGGGATTGAGTTTGGAATTGGGGTTGGGATTGAGTTTGGAATTGAGATTAGGATTGGAATTGGGTTTCTAGTGTTCTCAAATGGGTTGAAATCAATTTTGGGATTGGAATTGAGGTTGGGGTTGGTTAGAATATGGATTATAGTAGGAACCATCAAAGAAACTCTATTTTTTAATTGGCCCGCTATAAATTCTGCAAGAATATTAGGGTTTCCATAAGGCTTTTCAATTCGTATGATAGCAATGTTAAGTTTTCTATTTATAGAATGAAATTCTTTTTGTAAATTCATCTGTAATTTTTCGATTCCTCAGGGTCGACTTTCATTTAAGATTTTTGGAAAATGGAAAGTAGGGGTAAAAAATAGGGCGATCCATTCAAGATTTAGAAGAGGGGTGATGGACGGGTTGAAATGATTACAATTTGGGTATTCTTCTTGGAGTTTTAGGGTTCGGAAGAAAGTTGGAGGAAGTCACCTTCACCAAAATAAGAAGAATGTTCGAGTGAAATATGAAGAATATTATAGATTGTGGTGTGATATTAAATTAGATAGATGTTGGTATTTATATTGATTGAAAGAGTAAATATTTTGAATTTTGATTAAAAACAAATATTTTTTTGAACAACAATCTATAATTACAACATGTGAAAGTCCTCCAACCTTTAAACACAACTAACAAAACATTATATTTTCCAAAAGGAAGTGTTTTTTCCTTCAACCGAAAGCCAACTTTTCGTTACACCAAAGCATGAAAAGTTCGACAACATACATTCAAAAAGCTAGGTTCATTTCTATTCCAAATACTTGTACACTATGCAAGAACAGTTGCACCATGCTTAAGGCTTTACATTTCTCACCAACCCATCCGAAAAACTTTCATTCCAATACAAAAACCTTACAAAACAAAGGCATCTGGCATCCCCCTCTTTAAACATCAAATAAGCAAATCTTTATACGCATCCAAACCCTGGCTTTCAGAATACTGCTTCAACTTGAACAACGATCGGCTTTCCAATTGTCGAATCCGTTCCTTTGACACCCCTAAAATGATGCCAATATCCGCTAACGATTTCCTAACTTCACCTCCAATTCCATACCTGAGTCTGATTACTTTCCTTTCCTTTGGATTAAGAACACTTAGAAGATTTGAGATATGGTTTCTCATAACTTGCTTTGATACACTTGTGTCTGGGCTATCGATTGTGGTGTCAGGAGTGATCTCCTGTCATTATAACAACAAACATCATGTATATATAAATAGACATATGGTTTGGTCAAATGAAAGAGGTTTGACTTTTTAGATAAGGACCTCGTATGTAGTGGTGTCGTTTGGATAGATTGGTTTTTGCAATGAGAGAGTTATCTTTTGTACAGAGCGTAATTTTTGGAGCTTTTCAAGAGTCATTCCAGCTTGTTCTGCTATTTGCTTTTGTGATGGATCATGATTGCCTTCACGGATGCATACTCTCTTCGCTTCACTAACCTTGTACAAAAGATTATATACACCTTCCTGTACAAAAAATTAGGTGAGATTAAATAAAAGTATATATTTTATTAGTCTTTTATATTTTGTAAAAAAGATATTTGTAAGTGATGAATAAACTTTTTTGACTAGTTGAAATACATATAGACATTTTGTATGTTACTAACAAAATCAAATATGTTTATATGAAAAAGAGTAGATTACTGAAATCGTCCCTATGGTTTGGTCAAAATTGCATGTTTGGTCCCTAAGTTTTTTTTCCCACTCGGATCGTCCCTGTGGTTTGATTTGTTGTGTTTTTCGTCCCTTACATAAAGTTAGGGACCAAACGTGCAATTTTGACCAAACTATAGGGAAGAAAAACGCAACAAAATCAAACCATAGGGATGATCTAGAGTGCAAAAAAAAAAAGTTAGGGACTAAACATGCAATTTTGACCGAACCATAGGGATGATTTCAGTAATTTACTCTATGAAAAAAGAAAAACTAGTAATATACCTTTATGTTATTACAGTTAGGGTAATCTTAGAAAAAACCTTATATTTTTTGTTTTCTTCCGGAGTAAACCTCAAACTTTATTTTTTTTCCCTAAAAAGACCCTATATGTTTCATTTTTTCCAAAAAAACCCTCAACCCCCTAACTGTTTCCGAAAAAACCTCGGCTTTTTTATTTTTTCCCGAAAAAACCCTCACATTCCATTACCCTGTTCGTTCCATTCCTTTCTGATTCCATTCCATCATAAGCACACTGTCTATGATGAAATGGAATCATAATATAAAAAATAAATAAATAAATAAATAAAAAGTGCATACCGGCAAACGAATGAGCTTAGAATTTTGAAATATTGCTCTTCTTATAGACTGTCTTATCCACCAATAAGCATAAGTAGCAAATCTACAACCAGCTTGTGGCTTAAACTTTTGTACACTTCTCATGAGTCCCATACTCCCCTCCTAAAAAAAAGAAAGTCAACCATGGGTCAACTCCATTAAACCACAAATTACATGAAATATAAAAAGTCCCTTAGATTTTGACCAAGTTTGACCTGAAGTAGGTCTTGAAGGTCGAGTCCACGTCCTCTATACTGCTTTGCTATATAAACAACCATCCTTAAATTTGCACATATTAACTTCTCCCTGCTACTATTCCCAAGATGAAGTTGACTTTTCAACTCATGGGAACTAAGATTAGCAGCTTCAGCCCATTCAACCAATGTTGGTTCACGATTAAACTGATCATGAAACCTACTCCTTGCTTCTTCTAATCTCATTCCAGCCTGAAATTCACAAAGGGTAAAATCGTCATTTTTCATTTTCATCATTCAGAGGTTGACAACTATGTTGATTAAATTAACTAACCTTTATATGCACAATGAGTTGAAGTTCTTCTTTTGAAGTCAAAAGTTCTCTTGTAACAGGACGTGCTAAGAACATTCTAAGAGGATCGTGTAAATTAGAATCTTTATATGATGTTTTCTTCTCAAGCTCTGGTTTTGTTGAGTTTTTAGTCTCACGAATAACAACATTTGACTTTGTCCCCTTTCTTCTTTTTGATTGTCTCTCTTGGTGGCGTGTTGACTTTACAAATTTGACTTTCTTGGTTTGAAGATGTCTGGATCCTAAGCTGAAGAACCACCACACATCAAACTTTGGAAAACGTGTCCACTCAAACATAATAACAACAATATCTAAAATCGTAAGACAAATGGGTAGTAGGAAGAAGTTTGAAAAGGAAAAGAAAACACGGACCTTGAAGTGATGGAGTTATCAAGATCAACATCTAATGATTCACCATCATCAGCTAATGAAGCTGCTTCTTTGGAAGCTGAAAGAGCTTTTTTAGCAAGATCAAGTACTTGTTGCATTTCAATATCCATGAGTTTTTTTGATCCATTTGGAACTGGTTGTGTAGTAGTCAAAGGGGAGAGTGGTTTTTCTCTTGTATGTGAAGATGGTAACCTGTGAAATCCAATTAGGGATACATCATACATCATACATCATACATCATACATCATCAAATATGTTATAATGAATATATTTGATGGTTTTGTTGGTCTTACATATACCATAAACCAGGCCACTGTAGCAATTGGCATTGGAATTCTTTAAGGTATTCATCAGAGCTTGTAGGGTCGACTTCATGTGTTGAAGAATCAGCTCCTATTTGACTGGTTTTTTCGTCTTTTATTGTCTGCAATAATGGTTTGCTTTCACGACGTTGTTCTTGAATTAGGACAGAAGTAGGGAAATGTTGGGCTAAAGTAGTTGCTAGCATAGAAGAATGTGCAGGAGCTGAAGGCTCACAAAACTTTAAAGCTGCAATAGTATTTTTGATAGTATTAGGAAGGGGACCTTCATTTTAGACTCAGAATTCTCAAGATGAGTGTATTTTTTTGTTATTTCTTACTTTCTATAAAAGGTAAGGAAAACACAGCGGGTAACAACTACGAAAATGGTAATCACAACATTTTCCATATTCAAAGAGACAAAACGTCGAACACTTGGTGGACCAACACAAATGTTCGCATCTCCTCATTGTTAACACAACAAAGAATCCAGAGATGAGTATTACCAATTGCTTGTACGCTCAAACATGAAGAATATGTATACAAAAGACGCGCATAGAACAAAAATTACAGTTCAAGAACAGAAAAGGAGGTGATAGTTGGAATTTAGTTATCACCTGAAGGAGGAGGAGGAGATTGCTTGAGCTGGGTTCTTGGGGGCAAAGATAAGGATGATGATGAAAGCATTTTGCTGGCTGCTGCCTCCATTAATCTGCATCAATGTATCTATTGGATTGAAACTTCGGACAGGTGATGGTAATGAAGAAAAACAATCAAACAGAGAATTTTTCCGGGGAAGAGAGTTGGGTTTTCTCTGGCTCTGAGGCCATAAGAGAAGGGGGTTTATCTTTCTGAACGGATAATGGTTTTTCAGTATATATTATCTCACTATTATACCCTTGGTCTTCAAGATTATTGCAAAACTGATCCTCCAAAAAAGTTGAATTACTCGAATGTCATCCAAAAAGGGTTTTTCACCATTTATATTAGAAGAGACAAAAATGATCCAATTGGTCAAGTCAATAGAATTATTAGTGTGTTGGATACTAGATTCTTAAGATATTTGATCAAATAGATCATTAATTGAATAAATTGGACTAAGATTGATATTTACATATTTCTAATTTGTAAACCCGTTTAAATACAGATTTATTTTTATTTTATATATCTTGAAGATACACCAAAGCCCTTCCATCATAAACACCACTCGTACAAATAGAGATCAATTGAAAGTAAAAGTAGAGTTGCATTGCTAAAAAATTAAAGAAAAAAAAAAAGAAAACAATTATATATAAACTTTTATTTTATTTTATGTAGCCTTTAAATTTAAGTGGATCAATCTATGTCCACCTTGTTTATCTATAAGGACGGACGGTATCGTTTGCAGGTTAATCATGACAAGTGGAGATATTGATGGTATTATCGGGATCCTGATTCCAAGTCGAAGATCTCTCTCTCAAGTTGTATTTCATGTTGTAAAACTTATATAATATTGTGTTTTGTATGTTTTTAATTAGTTTTTTTATGTTTTTATTGTTTTCGTTAATTAATTTTATATGATTTCAATTAGTTTGTATTTATTTTAAAATTAAAAATTGAATGGGTTTGGAGGATGGAAAAGGTTTTCATTGTGTTATGCAATTATGGGATGGGAAAGATTGAAAAAGTTTTCAGTGAATATATTCGGAACTATCTCATCCCAAACATTTAGTTCAATAGAACTTCAATCGATAGGAGAAAGCATATACAAGGATGGAAGCATGTAGGGGGGAGAGAGAGAGAGAGAGAGAGAGAGAGAGAGAGAGAGAGAGAGAGAGAGAGAGAGAGAGAGAGAGAGAGAGAGAGAGAGACCCATTGTATATTAAAAAAATTTTCTTTTTTATTTTTTTTTTTAAATAACAAAAACTCATAAATGGTCCCAGTAATAGTGAAATGACGGAAATGCATTCACTTAACGAACAAAATCTAACAGTTCAAATTTTAAAACAATTTTTTTTTCATTTTTAAATTTCTCAAAACATAGTTCATAGAATCAACCCATGCCAAAATGTAATTGTCAAATACAAAATATCATAAAACAAAGTCAAGTATCCCAGAATCCACATAAACCCTACTCATCCAGTTGGTGTGTACAATCATATCGGTGTCTTCCAGCGATCCTGTGATGTATCTTAAACACATTTGATCAACAATGTAAAGATAAAGCTTAGTGAGTTCCCCTAAATACCATATACACAAATAATTAGCCTATCGTTGCTAAACCTTGATAAGGACCCTCTGGTCATATATCTTAGTGAATACCCTCCGGTCTCACGTCTCGGTATGGACCCTCCGGTCATAGCTCAACAGATACACAAAATAATATAATAACATAAGTCACAAAGTCAGAATGCATAATAACACATAAAAAGATAAGACCGTTCGGTCAGTAATACAATTAAGACCCTTCGGTCCATAACATGAATAAGACCTTCTAGTCACACAAGAGTTACCACACAGGTGGGTATAGTGAGAAGACTCACCTGTCGCGTCGCTGGAAAGCAATCAATCTCGCCCCCGAACTGCTAGTCTAGACTCCGCCTAATTATGTCACATTCAAATCTAATTAATAATTAATACTAATAACCTCAAAATGCTAGACCGGGTCTCTCTACAAAATCACAGGAGGGTGAAAAGACCATTTTGCCCTTCCTTGGCCAAAGGTCCACAGATTGACCAAAAGCTCAAAAGTCAACACCTAGAGAGTACGATGGGCGTACAACCAACCATGCATGCACCAGGGGGTCTCAACGCTACGTTACGCATAGCTAGGAGTACACACGATGTACTCCCCAAACTTCCACTCCTCACTTCACTTGGTCTTAATCCGTTAAGACAAATGCTACAACTACATATCTGAGTTGAATAAGGCCCATTACTTCATAAAGTTATGGACTTTAAGCCATATCATGACTGAACAAGTCTCAAACTCACAAACTCTAACCTTCTCAACACAAAAGTCCACATAACTCATGCATGGAGAGGTTTGCATGATCAAGCTCCCATTTTTATGAATATAGACAACCAAATACACTTAAAAGGATAAGAGATATGCTCTAGAGTTCAACAAACTCACAAAGCTCCAAACATGGGACATAAAACCCTAAAAATGGACACAGAACATGAACTAACACAACAATGAGCAAGTTTCGAACTTGATACCTCTGGATGATGCACCAACAAGAATAGAGTTTAGATCCAAGAGCTATAAGCACAAGTTATCCTTCCTTCAAGGCTCCTTTACCAAAAGCTTTACAAGAACACTCAAATGACAATGCCACTATATACATATATATATATATATATATATATATATATATATATATATATATATATATATATATATATATTTGGTGTTGTATGTGACTTCAAAAGATTCAAATTAGTCGTGTAATCACAATGCATATATGTTATATAATTAAAATTATATAACAACACTATATATATATATATATATATATATATATATATATATATATATATATATATATATACATACATATATGTCATGTAATATTGCCAAATACCAATTTATGGTATACTAGTGGTGTACCCGCGCAAACAGGGTGGGACACGAACACTAGAACTAGAGGGGCTGATATCAAATTTTCAAAATGAACCACTTATAGATAGACTTTTTTATTAGAAAAGATAAATAACATTTTAGATATAGATTGATTTTCATAATGATATTCGCTACATAAAAGTTAGCAAATAACTACATTTACATAATAATCCAACATAATGACCGGCAAATATCTACTAAGAAACAACTATATATTCTAACAAATAATAATTTTAACAAAAATACTAATTAATGTAACAAAATAAAATAAAATTTGGTAATTGATAGATACATTTATATTATAAAATTTTAACCATACTAAGGAATATTTTTACTTTGTTTGCTTTGATAATTTACATTTTACTTATCATATACCATTGTAATTACTTATATTATGTTTTACTTATATGAATCTTAGTGATTATTTTAATTCTCTTTCATTTACATTTCACAAGAATAATAAATAATAAGAAGTAAGAAGTAAGAAATAAATTTGTTTATTCAATAAAGTAAAAGTTGGGTTTTCGTAGGTTTTAGACTTATGTCTTTTCATATCTTTTAGATAGATATACACAATCTTTTTTTTTACATGTTGACTAATGTCAATATGACTAATTAAAATTATATAACAACACTATATATATATATATATATATATATATATATATATATATATATATATATATATATATATATATATATATATATATATATATATATCATGTAATATTGCAAAATACCAATTTATGGTATACTAGTGGTGTACCCGCGCAAACAGGGCGGGACACGAACACTAGAACTAGAGGGGCTGATATCAAATTTTCAAAATAAACCACTTATAGATAGACTTTTTTATTAGAAAAGATAAATAACATTTTAGATATAGATTGATTTTCATAATGATATTCGCTACATAAAAGTTAGCAAATAACTACATTTACATAATAATCCAACATAATGACCGGCAAATATCTACTAAGAAACAACTATATATTCTAACAAATAATAATTTTAACAAAAATACTAATTAATGTAACAAAATAAAATAAAATATGGTAATTGATAGATACATTTATATTATAAAATTTTAACCATACTAAGGAATATTTTTACTTTGTTTGCTTTGATAATTTACATTTTACTTATCATATACCATTGTAATTACTTATATTATGTTTTACGTATATGAATCTTAGTGATTATTTTAATTCTCTTTCATTTACATTTCACAAGAATAATAAATAATAAAAAGTAAGAAGTAAGAAATAAATTTGTTTATTCAATAAAGTAAAAGTTGGTTTTTCGTAGGTTTTAGACTTATGTCTTTTCATATCTTTTAGATAGATATACACAATCTTTTTTTTTACATGTTAACTAATGTCAATATGACATGAAGAAATCAAGAAAAAAGATAAAGGGGATACCAAACACACACACCTTATATGTTACTTTGGTGATGGTGAGGAAAAAAGAGTGAAAAGCGGCAGTAGCGAGTATGAAGACAGAGGGAGTATGATGTCACGTGACCGTCAAATAGCAGAGATATCATAACGAAGCGGCGAGTAGTCCGATGACCAACATAGAGAGAGTGTGTATGTGTACCGGAATGGCGAACAAGCCGGCAACAAGTGAGGAGGCTCAAGGCGATGGTGACGTTTTCGAACATATTTTTTTTCTTTTCCCAGAATAAATTCTTGTGATTTATTGATTTCTTAATCGCAAAGCTTATTAGATTATAGATTGGTGGATTTTTATAGAGTTTTAAGAGTATTTTTTTATTGATTTTGTTTCCTAAACAAACAAGGTTAGATTTGATTTTTTGCAAATTTAGTTTGATTGTTTTTATAGTATCATAGTTAATAGTTCGTATACGTAAAACTGTTTAAAACAAAGGGGCCTAATTAGTCCTTTTGGTGATATTTCGTAATTGATATCATATATACCGATATTATGAACGTCAAAACCAGAGGGCCCCTCCTGGCCCCTAAAAGGATCGGCCACTGCACGCAAAGCGGCGGCGCTAAATAGTATTGGGGCGGTAATTATTTCAATTCATTGAATAGTTTCCTTGTGGCAATTTGATCAAACCGTAAAAAGAAGATACAAAATATTGATAATTCTTTCATTTCTACAATTAAACGTTGATAAATAAATTTACGTACTTCCTTATAAATATTAAATCTACAATCATGTATGTTTGTTCTTTTAGATCACCAATAGATAAAAGTCGATGCATAAATATAATGACATGTTCTGTAATACACATCTAATGATTATACACGATACGTAGTGTAACAAATTTAAAATAATGAGTTCTTAATTGTACCTTATTAATCACATATGACTTCTTTGTACACTACGTTTGATGTGTAGATTGCATAATGATCGAACCTTTTTTCTGGCTTTGCTAATACCTTTGTATCAACACATGATATTCCTTTAGATAAGGCCACATAAAGTTAACCATGTGAGAATACCGATTCTGGTAGATAAACTCCCACGTTTGGAATTGTTTGTCCTTGAGATTTAGTGATCGTCATCGAGAAACTAAGGCGAAGTGGAAATTTTTTTCTCTTCAATTTGAATGAGAGCATCTCATCATCAGACAGACATAGAGGAATTCTCATCATCAATGACATTTTGTTGGAAAGCTCTACATATCAATCTGGACCAATTACATAATCCATTTCGACGGATCGATATTTCGTAATAGTATTATTGGGCAACCAATTTTTAACCGAAGATAATGAGGGGGAAGACGACTAACATTCAGTGAGTTCAAGAAATTCATCAGATGTAAGTTATTATTATCGTCTTCCGTTTCATCATAACTGTAGCAAAATTTTTTCTCCCTGAAAACCGCTTGATCATTTGGTCATTTATCTCATCAACACTTTCATTTTTAGTTGTCAATATTACCCTGGAAATGATAAATTATGAATCAGCTTTGTTGAATTGCAAAGAAGGAACGATTGCATCAATAAGAGGATCCACTGAGTTAGCTTTATTAGTGTATTTAATATCCATGTAGGGATGTCAACAGGACCAAACGGGAGCGGAAATAGCTGCCCCCGCTCCCGCCCTCGAAATCAGTTGGTACCCCCGCTCCCGGTCCCGCCCCCGGCTCCCCTATTTACGTAGCCCCCGGTCCCTCCCCCGGTTACCTCCATTGCTCCCGGTCCCGCCCCCGTTCCCTGGTTCCCCGGTTTATAGGCTTAAAATTCGATTTTTTTTTTGCTAAACAACTACTTTGGTTTAGGCTAAAAGACTATTTTTAACAACTTTAAAAGCTTAAAACCTAATCTTTTAGAAACTAAAAAATTAAAAATCCAACATTACAAAATGACAATTCTAACAATCTTATAAATATAAAATATGACAAATCCAATATTACAAATATAAAATATTTACATGTCCAAAATTATATGATCAATTCACTACCTCTTCAATAATCATTAATTGGAAACGGAAAAGTAAAACCTAACCTAAACCTAAAATTAGAAAATCTATTTTGTATATGTATTTTATATTAAATATATATTTTTTACAAAAATGTACAATTGGGGCCCCCGCAGGAGTACGGGACGGAAATACCAACTCTCGACCCCGGTCCCGAAAATAAGCGGGGTTTAATTTTGCCCCCGCTCCCACTCCCACCCCCGATTTTTTTTAAAATTTAGTCCCGTACGGGATCGGGGTCCCACGGGGTTTTTGACATCCCTATATCCATGTCATCAGGTATGCAAATAAAGCTCTCATCCACTGTTTGCTCATTTCCATCACTGACCCGTATAAAAAAATTTGAAAACCATGGGTCAGTTACTACTCTCATGTTGATAGTTAACTGAAGCCTTTAAATCGATGGCCAAAGAGGTGACATTCGTAAGCTAGAGTCTTCAATTTGTGCTCGCGTGCCATGTTTTACAACCGACAACACCCAAAGTCACCTCCCATAATCATTATCTTTCCACCAAACGAGAGTTTCTCACCTGTGATGTCTTGCATTGTTCGATCAA
Source organism: Lactuca saligna (assembly GCF_052625555.1). Classification (NCBI taxonomy): domain Eukaryota; kingdom Viridiplantae; phylum Streptophyta; class Magnoliopsida; order Asterales; family Asteraceae; genus Lactuca; species Lactuca saligna. Next base: position 30,165,498 of record NC_136422.1, read on the forward strand.
CTGCCTCCACTGCTTTCCTCTAAGTTATTGATGCTTCATCCCATATGATTACCTTTGCCTCAAGAAGTAGATGGGTTGTTCTCCCTCCCGACATGTTATTAGCCGCAACACCTGACGTAGTTGTCGCAAGTGCAATGAGACAAGGGGCACAAATATTGGCTAATAAAGCTCTGTACATAAACGTCTTTCCAGTTCCACCAGGACCATCTATGAAGAACATACCCATAATGTTTTCTTCTATGTGCCTTATTATCTCATCATATGCAAATTTACGATTAGGATTGAGAGATTCTTTTGCATGTAAGTCTTTGTTTTCCACAAGTATAGATTATTATTCTTGCACCTCACGACAACCTCTTGCTTGTAAATTAATGTCTTTATTTACATCTTGAAGACCGTAATCACTAAGTTTCTTTCCCAAAAATTGTAGGAAGACTCTAATGTCGATGAGGACCATATTTTGGACTCGTTCAGAACACACATATTGTTTCCTATAATCTTTAGAAAAAGAATCATAGTTATCACACCATAACTTACGTAAATCGCCCGGTTCACAAAAAATCAATATCGTAGCTAATAGCCTTCTAAGGGCATTGGGGAATTGAAATAAGGAAGCCTCTACAAGACATTGGGACAAGTTATCATCAGTCTCTATAAATCCTCTCTCAAGAGCCGTATTTTGAAATGTAGGATGTAATACACCGTTGATTATGTATATATCTTCAAAGAAAGTAGGCCCCGTAATATGACATAAAAGCAGGCGTAGATAGTACCTCTCTTGTAACGCCTGGGTTTTCAGGGCTAAGCATTTTTGTCAATGTAATAGTCTAGGTCAACTATTGTAACTCTTTTTGAAGTAATAAATATGAAATATTTGAGTATTATGTGAATTATGTGTGTTTATGTGTTTATTATTTAATTATAAATGTATAATTAATAAAGAATAAAAATGAGCGTCAAAATTAAAGTGTGAGATAATCCCGATATCTCTACATAAAGTTGTAGAATATGTCTCAAGGTTTCCATGCATATAAAGAATGCCGAAATCCGAGCTATAACGAAGAAGTTATGGCCCGCCGAAGTTTTACGACAAAACCGGCACGATACCGGGAGACGTAAATAGTGAATTTACGATAGAAGACTTTTTAGCCTTAGCAATCTAAACAAAAGTCGTAGAATATGTTAAACTAAGAACATCGATAAAAAGAACGCCCAAATCTGACTTCGTATGAAGAAGTTATGATTTTTCTAAGATTCGGCTTAGCAGTGCACGGCCTGAAACTCGAATTTTAGTTCGAGCGGTTTTTGGCTTACGCAACGTAAATGAGAGTTGAAGATCTCATTAATAGGAAATCAACGGTAAAAAGACAGACAAAAACAGAGTCCGTATGCAGAAGTTATTAATTTTACGCAGACGTTTAACAGTATAATCTCCTTGTACTGTTAAATTTAAGATCGGTCGAGAATTAGCTGACGGTGTCAAAATGAAAGTTGTAGATCTTATTATTACCTACGCGTGGATATAAAGAACGTCAAAAACGGAGGTCGTATGTGAAAGTTACGGATTTTAGAAGTCGGAAGTGTGTTGTGCAAAAATGGGTGATGTGGCACAATCTTGGCCATTGCTTTCTCCCCAAGGCTTGCCACCAGATGGTGACATGTGGCACCAAGTTCAGCCACATTTCACCCTATAAATACCACCTCTCCCACCCTCATTTTCTTCACACCTTTCCCATTCTTTCTTCTCTTTACTCTCTCTCTCTCTCTAGAACCTCTCTCTAGCCCCGAAATCCCCCGAAAAGCCTAGGGAACCTCCCTAGCACGAGGCGGAAGCCCCGGAGTGCTTGAAGGCTCCGAGAAGAATAGCTTTTCGGCTCGGGAACGCTGCTCCAAGCAAAGCCCGGTTTTCTATAAAACCCGCTGTAAGTGAGCTACGCCTACGCTATTTTTAATATAACTTTTATTTAATTATAGTAACGTTATTAGGAACTTATAATAAATACTTGGGCTATTATTATGGGTTATATAAGTATTTTTTTGACGCTTATATAATAATAATAATAGCTAGACTATTAATTAGTCTCGACGAATAATAAACTAAACTCTAGTGGTAATAATACTAGGTTTCGTCGAAGAAAAATTCTTTTTAAGAAGCGAAGCGCTGTCTGAGTTCGGAATCACCACCTTTTCCGGTGAGTGCATAGTTACCTTCAACTTACACATAGATATGAAGTATTTTATATAAATTACGTGCTATGTGTGCATATTATCTGAATACTTGCTATCTATGCTAGATGAACGTTGTTATACATGTTTTCAATGATTTAAACTGTATATGTATTTTATATCTACGAAAATGTTGGGGTAAAACATGGGTAGATGTAATAGGTGATGTGTGATAAAATGATGAGAGGCCTCGATGTTGTTGTTGTTGATCCAGTCATCTAGCGGAGTATAGATGACGACCACAGACTCTTCTAGACAGTCCAGTGGAACACTAGCAGGTTCGCAACCTGTAGGTGTTGTGAACGATGTGTTCACCGGTGTACTCCATCCCCCACATGGTTACCTATTAGGACATTTATTGCTGAGGAATCCCCTTAGCAGTAGTGTCCGTCCCGATGATGATCCTTAGGCTAGGTCCCTTATGATAGGTGTTTAGGGACGTAAAGTGAGGATAACGGGAACGGGTAATCGGGTTATTGTTGATTGATGAAATTAATAAACTTATTGTGGGTTGAAAACCCTATGTGCTCACCAGGCTCCCAAGCCTGACCCACTCAGTTTTATGCATTACAGGTAGTGGCGCATGAGCATAGGTGTGATGTTTTGGACGAGGGATTACGGATATAGGCCTGTAGATATGAAATAATGTAGTAAGGCTTATATTGTACTGTTTATACTTTTGATCTGTACGAACATGACATCCCGAGTCTTTTAATGAAATACATTTCTATGGAAATGCTTTTGATAAATCTTTATCATATTATTGTTTTGGGACAAATTCCGCAACCCTTTTATTAAAAGATAACTCTGATTTTGAAATAAAGTATAAACAAAACCGGTCTTTTCTGGCCGTGATTTTGGGGATGTCACAGTTGGTATCAGAGCATTAGTTTAAGCGAACTAGGAATTTGTAGGATTTCTAGACTTAAACTTAGAATGCTAAGCGATGATTGTGAGGTGTGAGCACTAGCTTATTTTAGGAATTGTGCCTAAAATGCTTTTATGTGCTAAATGCTTTATGCATGATATGCTGTTATTTTGTTCGGATCTATGGTCTGTTGCCGACCGGATCTGGAAACCTTATGTGTTTAGGATTCTAAACGTACGACTACGATATTAGAACTAGCATGTAAACGTTTCGGAGTGATAAGGACGATTTAAAACGTCTCTCCTAAATAAAGATCTAAATCCACCTTATTCGGTATATAGATCAAGATGGTAAGGACCCGTAGCGGAAACGTAAACGCAAATGGGAACGGACACCAACCCCCCGTGATCGAGCAAATACCAGTTGTGGAAGCCGCTGCCGGACCAATAACGATGGCCGGAGTGCAAGCGATGATCCAGGCAATGTTGGATCGTCAAATGGAGGAAACCAGGCGTTTGCTCCAGCAAAATCGAGAGGAAGCGACTATTCAGCTCGAACAGCCCGAGTTGAACGAAGGGCAGACTGAAGAAGGAAACTACAGTGGGACTATTGGTCAAGCCAACCCACCGATAGTTAGGCAAAACCACCAGGATGGAGGAAATGATGGACGTGGATGCAAATACAAGGATTTCATGGCATCCAAGCCACCGAGTCTATTCGGAAGCCCGACGCCGGTGGAAGTCATGAACTGGATCTCTGAGATGGAGACAATGTTTGAGAGTTGCGAGTGTAGCAATAGGCAGAAGACTGCTCTTGCAGTTCCTCTATTGAAATCTGGAGTACTAAGCTGGTGGAAGCTATTAGCTGATTCAATGCCCAAAGGTGAAGCAAGCAAAATGTCGTGGGAGGATTTTCTGGTACAGTTGAAGATGCAATACTGCTCTGAGCAGGATCTTCTGGAGATCAGCAACGAATTCCAGAATCTGAAGAAGGGAAGAATGAGCGTTACTGAATACGCTGCAAGCTTTACTGAGAAAATGAAGCTTGTTCCTCACCTCGTCCCAACTGAACTCTCCAAGGTTAACAAATTTGCCCTCGGATTACCAGCGGACTTCGGTCCAATGGTCAAGCAAACTACCACTCTAAAAGCTGCCATCTGGGCTGCTAAGAATGTGGAGACCCAGATACGAGAAAAGGGTCTGGAGAGAGCGGAAGTAGGAGAGAAACGGAAATTTGACGGATCCTCGAGGTCCGGTAAGAAAGGTAGATTCTCGAAGTCTAGTTCGAGAGGAGGAGGATCAGAAGCAAAGTGGTGTGACAAGTGCAAGAAGAAGCACTCTGGGAAGTGTGATGGAGGGGTCACTTGTTACAAATGCGGAAAGCCTGGGCACTATGCCAACGAATGCACCCTTAACCAGAAGGCCTGTTATGGGTGTAATGAAGAAGGGCACATTTTGAAGGACTGCCCGAAGAAGAAGGAGGCAGGAAGACCCAACATACCACCAAAGCCGAAGGCGAGAGCCTTCCAGATGACGCTCGAGGCTGCAAAGGAGGCAGCAGACGTCGCTTCAGGTACCTTTCTTGTAAATGGTTTGCCTGCAAATATACTGTTTGATTCCGGAGCCAACTACTCCTTTGTGTCGCATAAATTTAGTGCGAAATTAGCATTACCTGTAGAAAAACTTGATAACGCCCTAATTGTAGAAGTTGCCAGTGGCAAATTCGTACCTGTTAGTAATCGTATTAGGAACATCGTCATTGACCTAAACGGAAACGAATTCCAGGAGGAACTATTACCCATAGAGTTAAACGGTTTCGACATCGTTTTGGGTATGGATTGGCTTAGCGCCAACGATGCCGAGATATTATGCCGAAAGAAGATAGTTAGGATAAACCCACCCGGAAAGGAATCATTTATGGTGTACGGGGACAAACGCAGAGTGAGTTCTGGAATCATATCCTTGATGAAAGCTAGGAAATGTTTGTCCAAGGGATGTGCATCGTACTTGGCATTCGTAATCGATGCTAAGAAAGAAAAGAAAGAGGTGCAGAATATACCGGTTGTGTGCGATTATCCGGAAGTCTTTCCCGAAGATCTTCCTGGATTACCACCTGATAGGCAAGTAGAATTTCGTATAGACTTATTACCAGGAACAACACCGATAGCAAAGGCACCTTACCGATTAGCACCGACGGAGATGAAGGAGCTCATGATGCAACTTCAGGAGCTGTTGGATAGCGGTTTCATTCGACCTAGTTCATCACCCTGGGGAGCTCCGGTGTTATTCGTGAAGAAGAAGGACGGAAGCATGAGGATGTGCATAGACTACCGAGAGTTGAATAAGGCAACGGTGAAGAACAAGTATCCATTACCGAGGATTGATGATCTATTCGATCAGCTGCAAGGTTCGAGCTACTTCTCAAAGATCGATCTTAGGTCAGGATATCATCAGCTGAAGGTGAGAGAGCAGGATATTGAGAAGACTGCATTCAGAACAAGATATGGACACTACGAGTTCTTGGTTATGTCGTTCGGACTAACCAATGCTCCCGCAGCATTCATGGATTTGATGAATAGGGTTTGTAAACCATTCCTCGATAAATCCGTGATAGTGTTCATCGACGACATTCTCATATACTCGAAAAGCCAGGAGAAGCACGGCAAGCATCTACGAGAAGTGTTGGAGGTGTTAAAGAAGGAGAAGCTTTTTGCAAAGTTCTCCAAATGCGACTTTTGGATACGGGAAGTCCAATTCTTGGGTCATGTTGTTAACCAAGAAGGAATAATGGTTGACCCTGCCAAGATCGAGGCTGTAATGAAGTGGGAACGTCCGAAGAGTCCCACGGAGATTCGAAGCTTTCTAGGATTAGCCGGATATTACCGACGATTTATCCAAGGCTTTTCTTTGATAGCTGCTCCATTAACAGCTTTGACCCATAAAGGAGCTACGTATACATGGAGTGAGAAACATGATGAGGCGTTCGAGAAGCTAAAGAAGAAGTTATGTGAAGCGCCGATACTTTCTCTACCCGATGGAGTCGAAGATTTCGCAGTTTATAGTGATGCATCTGGAGTCGGGTTAGGTTGTGTTCTGACCCAAAGAGAAAAGGTGATAGCATACGCATCTCGACAATTGAAAGAGCACGAAAAGAACTACCCCACTCATGATCTGGAGTTGGCAGCGGTAGTATTCGCCTTAAAGATATGGAGGCATTACCTCTACGGCACGAAGTGCAAGCTCTTCACTGATCATAAGAGTCTCCAGTATCTCTTTAATCAGAAGGAGTTGAACATGAGGCAACGACGCTGGCTAGAACTTCTCAAGGACTACGACTGTGAGATACTTTACCACCCAGGTAAAGCAAATATTGTTGCTGATGCTCTCAGTCGGAAAGTCAATCTTGAAAGAAGAAGGCCAAGAGCGTTAAGAATTGAAGTCGTCTCGATGATTGTGGAAAGTATCAGGAAAGCTCAAGAAGAAGCCTTAGAAAAGAATGACCGAAAGGAAGAACGTTTGGGAAAAACGTTAGTGTTCGGTACGAACAGTCGAGGACTGAATGTATTCCAAGATCGAATTTGGGTACCTAAGACGGGAGGAATAAGAGATCTTCTAATGGAAGAAGCACACAAGACCATGTACTCGATTCATCCCGGTAGCACTAAAATGTATAAGGACCTAAAACCCTACTACTGGTGGCCGACGATGAAGCTCGATGTTGCGAAGTATGTGGCTGAGTGCATAACATGTGCGAGGGTTAAGGCACAACATCAAAAACCGTATGGGAGTTTAGAACCCTTACCTGTACCCATGGGTAAATGGGAAGACATCACCATGGATTTTGTGACTAAACTGCCCAGAACGAAGAATGGACATGACATGATTTGGGTAGTCGTGGATCGTTTCACCAAGAGTGCACACTTCATAGCCGCCAACGAGAAGTGGTCTATGGATAAGCTCGCAAATGCTTACGTGAAGGAAATTGTAAGACTTCACGGTGTCCCTCTTACGATTGTGTCAGATCGTGATAGTCGTTTCACGTCAAGGTTTTGGAGGAGTCTACAAGAGGAGTTGGGTACAAAGTTGTGTTTGAGTACTGCTTACCATCCGCAAACTGATGGTCAGAGTGAAAGAACGATTCAGACGTTGGAAGATATGCTGAGAGCATGTACCCTCGAATTCCAAGGGAATTGGGACGAGCACTTACCTCTGGTAGAATTTTCCTACAACAATAGTTTTCACTCGAGCATCAAGATGGCTCCTTATCAAGCCTTGTATGGGCAGAAGTGTCGTACGCCGTCTTGTTGGCTTGAAGCCGGAGAGAAGCAGTTTATGGGCCCCGAGATAGTCCATGAGACTGCTGAGAAATTGAAGGTGATTAGGGAAAGAATGTTAGCAGCTCAGGATCGTCAGAAGAGCTATGCCGACAAGAAAAGACGACCGATAACCTTCGAAGTTGGGGATTCCGTTTTACTTAAAGTCTCACCGTGGAAGGGACTTATACGATTTGGGAAACGAGGAAAGTTGAGTCCAAGGTTTATTGGACCATTCAAAGTTCTTCAGAGGATTGGGAACCAAGCTTACAAGCTGGAATTGCCCGAAGAACTCAATGGTATTCATAACACCTTCCATGTGTGTTATTTGAGGAAATTCATGGGAGATGTTCCCGACATAATTCCAATCTCGGAATTAAGGATGGATGAGAATAAAAGGCTGATCGAAGAGCCTGAGGCAATTATTGACCGTAAGACTAAGAAGTTACGACGCAAGATGGTCGACTTGGTGCTAGTCCGATGGAAACATTCGAATGGGCCGAATCTCACTTGGGAAACAGAGGATGACATGATGAGTCGCTATCCACATCTGTTTGCTGATGCATGATTCCGGGACGGAATCATCCTAAGGGGGTGAGAATTGTAACGCCTGGGTTTTCAGGGCTAAGCATTTTTGTCAATGTAATAGTCTAGGTCAACTATTGTAACTCTTTTTGAAGTAATAAATATGAAATATTTGAGTATTATGTGAATTATGTGTGTTTATGTGTTTATTATTTAATTATAAATGTATAATTAATAAAGAATAAAAATGAGCGTCAAAATTAAAGTGTGAGATAATCCCGATATCTCTACATAAAGTTGTAGAATATGTCTCAAGGTTTCCATGCATATAAAGAATGCCGAAATCCGAGCTATAACGAAGAAGTTATGGCCCGCCGAAGTTTTACGACAAAACCGGCACGATACCGGGAGACGTAAATAGTGAATTTACGATAGAAGACTTTTTAGCCTTAGCAATCTAAACAAAAGTCGTAGAATATGTTAAACTAAGAACATCGATAAAAAGAACGCCCAAATCTGACTTCGTATGAAGAAGTTATGATTTTTCTAAGATTCGGCTTAGCAGTGCACGGCCTGAAACTCGAATTTTAGTTCGAGCGGTTTTTGGCTTACGCAACGTAAATGAGAGTTGAAGATCTCATTAATAGGAAATCAACGGTAAAAAGACAGACAAAAACAGAGTCCGTATGCAGAAGTTATTAATTTTACGCAGACGTTTAACAGTATAATCTCCTTGTACTGTTAAATTTAAGATCGGTCGAGAATTAGCTGACGGTGTCAAAATGAAAGTTGTAGATCTTATTATTACCTACGCGTGGATATAAAGAACGTCAAAAACGGAGGTCGTATGTGAAAGTTACGGATTTTAGAAGTCGGAAGTGTGTTGTGCAAAAATGGGTGATGTGGCACAATCTTGGCCATTGCTTTCTCCCCAAGGCTTGCCACCAGATGGTGACATGTGGCACCAAGTTCAGCCACATTTCACCCTATAAATACCACCTCTCCCACCCTCATTTTCTTCACACCTTTCCCATTCTTTCTTCTCTTTACTCTCTCTCTCTCTCTAGAACCTCTCTCTAGCCCCGAAATCCCCCGAAAAGCCTAGGGAACCTCCCTAGCACGAGGCGGAAGCCCCGGAGTGCTTGAAGGCTCCGAGAAGAATAGCTTTTCGGCTCGGGAACGCTGCTCCAAGCAAAGCCCGGTTTTCTATAAAACCCGCTGTAAGTGAGCTACGCCTACGCTATTTTTAATATAACTTTTATTTAATTATAGTAACGTTATTAGGAACTTATAATAAATACTTGGGCTATTATTATGGGTTATATAAGTATTTTTTTGACGCTTATATAATAATAATAATAGCTAGACTATTAATTAGTCTCGACGAATAATAAACTAAACTCTAGTGGTAATAATACTAGGTTTCGTCGAAGAAAAATTCTTTTTAAGAAGCGAAGCGCTGTCTGAGTTCGGAATCACCACCTTTTCCGGTGAGTGCATAGTTACCTTCAACTTACACATAGATATGAAGTATTTTATATAAATTACGTGCTATGTGTGCATATTATCTGAATACTTGCTATCTATGCTAGATGAACGTTGTTATACATGTTTTCAATGATTTAAACTGTATATGTATTTTATATCTACGAAAATGTTGGGGTAAAACATGGGTAGATGTAATAGGTGATGTGTGATAAAATGATGAGAGGCCTCGATGTTGTTGTTGTTGATCCAGTCATCTAGCGGAGTATAGATGACGACCACAGACTCTTCTAGACAGTCCAGTGGAACACTAGCAGGTTCGCAACCTGTAGGTGTTGTGAACGATGTGTTCACCGGTGTACTCCATCCCCCACATGGTTACCTATTAGGACATTTATTGCTGAGGAATCCCCTTAGCAGTAGTGTCCGTCCCGATGATGATCCTTAGGCTAGGTCCCTTATGATAGGTGTTTAGGGACGTAAAGTGAGGATAACGGGAACGGGTAATCGGGTTATTGTTGATTGATGAAATTAATAAACTTATTGTGGGTTGAAAACCCTATGTGCTCACCAGGCTCCCAAGCCTGACCCACTCAGTTTTATGCATTACAGGTAGTGGCGCATGAGCATAGGTGTGATGTTTTGGACGAGGGATTACGGATATAGGCCTGTAGATATGAAATAATGTAGTAAGGCTTATATTGTACTGTTTATACTTTTGATCTGTACGAACATGACATCCCGAGTCTTTTAATGAAATACATTTCTATGGAAATGCTTTTGATAAATCTTTATCATATTATTGTTTTGGGACAAATTCCGCAACCCTTTTATTAAAAGATAACTCTGATTTTGAAATAAAGTATAAACAAAACCGGTCTTTTCTGGCCGTGATTTTGGGGATGTCACATCTCTCCTTCAACTGGGTTAGCATAAACCAGTCTTCCTATCATTGATTTTAGTTTCCGGGGAATCCAACGATGTGTGCTCAAATTACATGTAAAATGTTTGGGGAAATCCTTGTACATATATTTTCTAGCATTGGAGTCTTCTTTATTATTCTCGAAAAATGCCATTAAAGTTGAATTCTTATCTTTCTCTCTTTCAACAATATCTTCCATTCTGTCACCATATTTGAACCTAACTAATTGTTGATTTGGCAGATATATGGGTGGATATGAGAAAATGGAAAGCTAAAAATCCGCCAAATCGCCTAAGGAGGGCATACTTAACGCGCATCTTGAAACCTGCGTATTTCATTAATCGTGTCATTTTCTCTGTCTTGATCAATATGGATAACTTGTTTATCATGAACCTATAAACATACTAAGATGTACTTCACAGATTTTATATCGAATAAACCTCAACGTTGATATCACTATTGACATCATTAGACACTTTGGGATGTATGGGGCCACCCATCTATTATCCAGTTTTGTAATGCTTATATTCACCTCAATTCCATTATTTATCCTTCTATATAGTGGATATGAGTCTTCTCCTTGTGATGTTTTGTCGTTGAATAGCCTAGGATACCTGAAACGAAATTTTTTGGGCACACCCTCCATACGTGGACTTTTTTTTTGTAAAATACCACAAGGACCATGAATCATATGATTTTTAACCAGATCATGCATTGCGGAATACGTAATTGGATCTGGAATTTCGGCGCACGCTATTTTATAATAATCCTCTGGATTGGTCATCTTATGTACAGGTCTCATGATTAGGAAGAAATGTGCATTTGGCAATCCACGCTTTTGAAAATCTACCACATATACATGTGCTCTTACCTCACCAATGATATTCCTCTTCTATAATTGTACCTTGAGATCCTCTAATTTAGCACAAAAAACTATTGCAACAAGAGTTGGCCGATCTTGAACTGTTTGTCTGGGCAATAACTCATCTACAATTTCTTTCCAATTTGAGTTGCATGTCATTGTAAGGAATATATCAGGCCTCCCATCATCTTGAACTAAGATCATGGCATCTAGAAATTGCTTTCGCGTGTCACGTGGGCCTTCGATGAAACTAGAAGGTAACACAACTCGTTGTCCAACCATACTTGTTTGACCTCTCAACGAAATTAAAGCATTCAATAATACCTTGGTATAAATCAACTCTAATTTTTTGTTTGTTTTTTTCATAAAAAACCAAAGTGAAGTCTCAACCTTTATGTACGTATCTACCATAAGTTGTTGGAGCAATCTCCCTCCCAACAGAATCACATTATGATTTGAACGTATCTGGAACTTGTAACAATAGTACTCACGCATAGTTACAATATTCCTACCTCTTATTGAATTAGAATGTGTGATATCATAATTTACATTATACTTATAAAGTTTTTTATGTGTACGCATAAGGTAATAGTTGTTATTTGTAATAAAAATGTAAAATATAATTTAAGGCATACCTTTAAAATCGTCGTCAATGTTTTCATTTTCAGTAATAATCTCATCTATGGAGACTCCTTGTCTTGATATTTTAAGATACCATCTAGATTCTCTATTGCAAAATAATAAAGGATAAGACAATGGATCATAACAACCATAGTGAGGTTGAATTGTTTTAGTATGGTCTGACGTACCATACACAATAATACTTCTCTTATATGTAGTGTGTTGTCATTGCCTTCAACCCAAATACCAGCAACCTATGTAAATGTGTGGTTCAATAACGTGAATAATATGTATATATTTAATAATAAATATGACACATTTTATTTTAAATAACATAAAGATAAGTAATAGCATTCACGCCTCAGATGTGGTCAGCTTATTGTACACCCTCTGGTCAAGTTCTAGTGATGCATTCAGAGTCACTCTATAATTTTCAAGCAGACCTAGATCTGAAAGACGTCGAAATTTTCTAACATATGGGTTCCAAGAAAGAATACGAATAAGTTTTTCAATTATTTTTTATCAACATTCGGGTGCTTAGCTCTCTCTCTCTAATAATTCATTTTGACCATCATAAAAGTACAACTGCAAGTACTTTGACTCACCTTCCCTTGGAATTAATTGATCAATATTATGATAGAATGTTCTATGCACACAAAAAGTATATACTCCATAAGTCATATTCACCAATTCTTTATCCACCTTGACACCTAATGATGTGAATAAAAAATTTGAGTTACACGCCCTTATGTTGTACCTGAAATCTTCTTCTAGTCAATCTTGCTTTGTGAATAGTTGGAGCAATTATGTGGGAATAGGGAGTATGCTAGTTTTATCCTCCCACTCTTGCAACAAAAGGTAGGGAATTCAAATTGTATACGTTTTGCTCCACAATGAGCACAAACATTCTAAGCTTTTAAGACACGATGCTCCATAGGGATGTTTTTTAAACAAAATCATATAGATCCTCATGGAGGGGGTATACTCTAACTGCTCTTAGCCTATTTTATTCATTTCTTCGTTGATAATATTCTTTGTTATAAGAACTCGTCTTTTGAGCCGCACTTATAGCAATGACCTCAACCGTCTCCAATGTATTCTCTGCCAACAGTGTTGTAGATTAGCTGGTTCCTTCTTCATTAACTATCTTTCTCCTTTTGTTCTTATTTTGTCTTGCATAATAGTTACAATTGTATATTTTTCGGTTTTATACAATAATAATTTTTTTGACGAATATATACATAATATGAATGTAAATATATAATACATGCATGTGTGTTTGTATACCTTTTTGTTAATCAGTACCATGTTGGCAAACATCATGATTTTCAATTTCCTTTTCCATAATCCTCATTGCATACCGTAATAAAAATGCAAAAAATAAGAATTTATTAGAAGGGATATGATAAGAGTGGCGTAGGAGAGGAATTGGGAATTTGAATCTTAAAACCTAATGCTTTCAACATTAAAAACCTACCTTACATAAAACTATCACCAAAAAATTATCTTAAATTAATATATGGTTAAAATCAAATAAACACAAAAAACCTACCTTAGGTAAAACTATCATAAAACATTTCAACATATAAAACCTACCTTAGACAAACCTATCACCAAAAATTTATCTTAAATTAATATAAGGTCAAATCCAAAATAAAAACACAAAAAATAAAAATAAAAAACATCCACCAACAAATGTTTGACAACAAAACAGATCAAGTCCTAACCAAACACACATTGAGAATATGAAAAATCAACAACAAAATGTCTCACACAAAATTAAAGATTCTTCTTGGCATAAGTCTAATGTTAGCTGCTTCTGACATCATCAGTTTGAACACTATGTTGGTTAACTCGGTTGAAATTAAAACGTTTAATGTAAATAGGTTAATAATTAAAAAAAAGGTTTGGCTTAGTTAATTTCATATAACTATAAGTATGAAAATTTTAAAAATAGAAATCCCACTTACTCATAGCCAAGGTTGTAAAAAACGCTCGACGTTAGCTAGTCGGTGGACTAGGGTTAAGGGATTAATCGGCTAGGCGGAGATTAATCGGGGACCATTAATTGCTAATTTGTTGAATTTTAAAAAATTAAATATGACTAATATCATATCAAAGTTTGTAAATACCACTAATATGATAACAAAATAGGTTAATATGATTAATAAAACACTAATCATGCCTCAAATATTTTTCATTGAGATAAAACTTCTTCAAAATGTTAAAATTTCATCGTTTTATAATGTTTCACTCATTATGTATAGAGGGATTAATCGCTAGGCATTCTTGAATCGGTCGGGTAGCGCCTAGGGATTAATCGGGACCTAGTCGGGATTTTTACAACAGTGCTCACAGCCAAATGAACCAACTTTAATCGACAAGCATATATTATGTACTTTCTCTTCAACGGATAATAGATCATCACAATTTGGTGGCGTGTCCATTCCATTATATGTAGCTTAACCTTTATTATATTCATCCTATTCATTTAAAAGTATGGTAAAATTTTGTTTAATGAATATGTGTTAGTAAAGATATATTTTATGTGTATAACCAATAAACTTACAGTCCATCCTGGGGAAACAAAGTGAACGAATTTAATGCCCTTGAATGGTCAAACATACACGAGTAGTTTACTTTCCCCCGAATGATTTTTCCAACATCTAAAAATCAAGATATTTTAAAAAACATTAATTTTTATTTTAAAAATTAGAATATGATTATAAAAAACAAATTACTAATTTAATATACCGATCATCATTTTTCTAGATGTCCTATCGTCTTGTAGATATCTGATGGAGGAAACAAATGGATAAATCGGAAACCATAAATTAGTAGTATCGGACCATCGATTAAACCATGTGTTAGTGCTTATGCGAATCATCCAATTATCACGGTTAAAACTGTATCCTTGATATCTCGGAAACTCATAGTAGGTTGGTTCAATTTGGAAATGATTCAAAGAGAACACACCTTCCAATAGATTCTCTCCATTGAAAAAGGGCTTCAATTATGGAGGAACAACTCCTACCTCCTTATCTCTTTAATAGAGAAAATAATTAGTTAAATAAATTACATAAAAATATATACAAACATAAAATTAAAGAATAAATAGCATTTTAAACTCACATTTCGATCAATAAGGATAATGAACAATTTGTTCATTGTAACATCTCTCCAAAAGAACTCCACTCGGATGGTTGTTAAATTATACCATAAATGAGGCCTTAGTAGCAATGAAAATTAATCAGCATAAGTGTGTCCATCCATGATTCAACACAAAAAAAAAAAATCAAAATATTGTATTTACAATTATAGTAATTAGATATAACTTAATGTGAAAATATTAACATTTACAAAAACCTGTAAATGTTTATATGATAAATTAGTTATATGTTCATCTTATATACAAGTCTCATTATTAGGAGGAAACATGTATGTATTAATTGTTTGGTCTACCTTAACTATACCCTTATAAAATTAAAATATTATCAATGTCATTTGAGTGAGTTTCGTGTTCAACCAAACATTAGATTTGAATTAATTTTAAATGGGAATCTATTTAAGATATCAATGATCCATGTAATGTAAAAATATTCTAAGGGAGTGAATTACCTATGAAGCAGCAGAGCTCGTAGAAGAAGAAATTGATATAAATCATATTTTAACTTTACAAATATAAAAAAAAAGGTTATTGCAAATCAATGCAATCCTCACATTAGGACCATATTGCCCCTTCACATTGTTTTTATATTAATGAAATTCAGTTTTTATAGTTTTATGACCATATTGCCCTGCACATTGTTTTTATATTAATAAAATTTAATTTTACAGTTTTAGGACCATATGGCCCTTGCACACTGTTTTTATAATAAAAAAAATCAATTTTTACAGTTTAGGATCACATTGCCCGTGCACACTATTTATATATTAAAAAATCAATTTTTTAGTAGTTGTAGGACGATATAGCCCTTGCACATTGTTTTTATACTACTAAAATTCATTTTTAATAGTTTTAGGACGATATTGCTCTTGCACATTGTTTTTATATTTAAAAAATTGAATTTTTAAAGTTTTAGGATGATATTGCCCATGCACATTGTTTTTATATAAAAAAAATTCAATTTTTGTGAAAAAGGTTATAATAGTCAAATGAAAAAAGGGTATATTCTCTTGAAGTATATACTGAAATTAATTAGTAAAAATGAAAATACAAAAAAAAAAACAAAAAAAAACAAAAAAAACAAAAAAATATGTTGAAGTCTCTACTTTACAGTCATAAAAACACAAAGACACATTCACTCAAATACACAAGCACATAATGCCCCAATATATATATATATATATATATATATATATATATATATATATATATATATATACACAAACTATACATATATACATGTATTATTTGAGACATAAGAATTTTATCATTAAAAATGGAATAAGTTTATCACTTCAAACAGAAGAGAGAAGAATATTATCATTTGAAACAAATGAAGTCTATCACTTCAAATAGAAGAAGTAAAAAATAAAATATCATACACATTTCAAGCTATAAAAGATTGAAGAAGTTAAAAGAACCTGAATTTGTCAAGAAATGCAATGCAATGCGATGAAGTAGTCTTCCCATTCCTGATTCCTTGTTGGTAAATTGTGTTGTAAGAGTAAAAAGTAAGAACATATATTAGATTTATAAGTGGAATAAAGTATTGTATGATGTATTTTCGGATACTGATAACCATTCCAAAATTAAGCAAATTAATATCATACTATAAATATTAACATTAACAAATATAATAAAATACTTTAAAAATTAATATAATAACTGTTAAAAGTTATACCAAAAATATTTTAAATCATACCACAATTAATCATATTATTATATTATTTTAATTAAGATAATATCATACTAAAAACACTAACATTAACAAATATACTAAACATTTAAAAATCAATATAATAATTGTCAAAAGTCTAACAAAAAATATTTTAAATCATATCAAAATCATCATTTTATTATAATATTTTAACTTATATAATATCATATAAAAATAGAACAAAAATTAGCAGTTGTTCCTTGCCAGATGTCACACTCATGATATATTCCGCATTTAAAAGTGCAATGGTTTCACTTTTGTCCATGGAAGTTGGAATTTGCATTCTGTTTGCTACTACCGTATCCAGCATAAACAAGTTTTTAACACAATAATTTAAAATATATCACTTTAAAAGAATAATAAATTTTCAGTAATCTTCATGAAAACGTACCTAATTAACTGTTGAAACAAAAGGATACTAAAAACCTATTGTTTTTAAATGATATGTACTTTCCAATATAAAGATACTAAAAACCTGATTAACTATAAAAAACTACACAAATATTATATACTTTCCAACAAAAGATACTAAATAACACCCTTTTAGTATTTTCCTCGGGAATAGATTTTTACGGTTTTTAAAAGAAAATATAATAACGAGTAATCGTTCATAATTTCATATTTATTCTTATATTATGGAAAAATTCTAAAAACTCCACAAACCATCTTAAAAAATAGTAAAAAATGTTTCAATTACTTTGTTAAGATCGGGTATGACCGGTTGACAATCAAACTAATTTAATTTTCATATTTTATTTTAGTCACTAAACTGTTTGTTTGTATGAGCAATTAAAAAAATTGTTACTTTTTGTTTCTTCCAACCCAATTTATTTATACAAACTTAGATATTTTTTAAATCTTAAAAGTATCTAAGTTATCTAAAAAAATAAAATTTAATGAAACATATATCTAAGGGTCAAAATAAATCAGAAGTATGATGGATCTTTTGGATTTCGTTACATTAAACAAATAATTGATAAAGCGTTGTGTGTTTGCAACTGAAGGAGCACCACTACCTAGCATGAAGCAAACGTCTCCTCCAAGTATAGAACGTATCTTCTTAAAAACAATAGCATCCCAGAATAGATCAGGTTATAGACATATTTAAAACAACTTTACATGCTTGAAATTTATTTTCTTTAGAACAACTTTACATCTGTGAAACTTATCTCAACAATTCAAGTAGGCGAGATTGAAAATGTATGAGAAATCATGAACTAAATTAGGCTTATTCTTATCACTACTAGAAAAACAACCTTTTTCGACGCTCATTGCGCGTCGTAAAAGGCTCAGACGACGCGCGAATGCGCGTCAAGGAAGGCCATGTCATAAAGAGAGACGACGCGCATTTACGACGTGCGTTTACGACACGCAATGCGTATCAAGGAAGGCCCAGTCATAAAGGAAGATGACACGCATTCGCGCGTCGTGACCTTACAACGCGCGTGTTAATGTCACGCAATGCGTATCATGGAAGCCCCTGTCAAGAAAGGCCATGTCATAAATGAAGATGACACACATTTTTGCGTATTGTAATTTTAAATGTTAAAAAAAATATTATTTATAGGTTTACTAATTTTCAAATTAAATTTGCATTTAATATTAAATGCAAATTTAATTTGAAAATTATTAAATCTATAAATAATATTTTTTTTAACAACATATTGAAGTTATCATAAGAACGATAATTCATTTCAAAAAAAATATCACATGTCAAACAAGTTACCTAAGCATTACATGTCAAACAACACTACATGTCAACACTAATAACACTTAAAAACATGTTTTTTCGTGCATTTGGAGCATCCACAATTCCTATATCAGCAACCAACTTTAGGTCCAATTCCAACCACCTGTAAAAGAACAACATTGTAAAAGAACAACATTAGAAGATCAACATTTGCTTGATTTGACGATTCAACATTAGTTGCCCTTGGACCAATTTTAGGTGTAGAGTGTGGTGTAACAAGTTTTGAAGGGTACCTTTTTGATGAGAACGCCCTTGCATTGCCGTTCCCCCTAAAGATAAACATGGAGCACAAACTGAGTTTGCTCTTGTCAGAAGCTGCAATTTCTGCTGTCATGAGTTTGTATTAAATTTTGAAGTGTACCCTAAGACATATAATCTCCTCCATCAGACCATCTCTTCTCCATGCTAAAAAAGAGATAATTCCAGTGAACTTCCTTCAACTATGCCCATGTAACTTATAATTCCAGTGCAATTCCTTCAACTATGGGTGTTTTAGTCTCGGGTGTTAGGTTCACTATTAGGGCATGTGTATCTGTGTTGGTTAATACCCGAGCAGATAGATCGGGCAGTTGTGATTCATCAGTTCCAAAAGTGGCAACTGGGCTATGGCAAACTGGATACCACCTGAACACTATCACCGCATTCTTATCCTAATAAATATCAATCAGAAACTTATCAATAAGCCTAATCATTATCATTAAAGAGGGATAAAAGGAGGGAGGGGTAATTAAGTAAATAAACCTGGCACCAGTTGAAACTTATCAATAAGCCTAATCAGTGGCAGACCCTACAACACCATAACTTCCTTTTCCAACCACGTCTTGAACTTCATATCTTCCTGCCTCTCCATATTTGGTGAAGAACTCTCTTTCGAGCTGCATACAAGAAACAATTACTTGGTTTTTGTCAATAGTAACAGTCTTTAGTAAACAATAACTTTAATTTTAAAATTAAATTTCAGAGATTTTACATCTTAAATGGGGTTGATTCAATATTCAAGATTCAAGGAATGGGGTTGGTCTTACATTCTAAGGTGAAAAAGTTAATATTTTCAAAACATAATGGTTGTTTTCACATATGGGGTTGATTCAAGATTCAAGAAGTAGGGATTTTACATCTTACATCATCAATTATAAAGGAAAAAGGCACACAAGTAAACAAAGGGACATGAATCAAATTTATCTATGTGTTTGTAGGATTAGTCATAGCTAATGAACTACATTATCAAATTACGCAGCAAACAAAGGGATCAAGTGTAGGATTCGATGCTATAATTTAAGAAGGATTCTCCGAAAAGGTATTTTTTTATCGTGATTCAAAGAAAATGACACTATCAAATACACATCAGAAAAATGGTCAAATGCAATTGTCTAAGGATTCATGAATTATGACACATATTAATCCCA
Source organism: Lactuca saligna (assembly GCF_052625555.1). Taxonomy (NCBI): domain Eukaryota; kingdom Viridiplantae; phylum Streptophyta; class Magnoliopsida; order Asterales; family Asteraceae; genus Lactuca; species Lactuca saligna. The sequence goes on from NC_136422.1 coordinate 30,185,358, forward strand.
TGTATGTATCAGGATTGTTTTCATAATTAGGGTTGATTTGAGATTCCAGAAGTAGGGATTTTGCATCTTCAATGACATTATCAAATCAAAAAGAAGAAACCAAATACCTAAGTTGTGTTTTGTTGTGATTGTGCCAGCAATATGGGATGGAGCAAAACTTGCAAATGTTCTTGAACTAGTTGGCATGCCCAAGTTAACAAGTACCACACCTGCAGGTGGCAAACATGTAGAATTTGCGAGCATTGATAGGTTCAAGGTTTGTATCATACATTTACTTATTCTGTTTACTTTCTTTTTTGAAATGTTATTGTCTGTAATAAGATTCAGTGTTTGCTTCCATAGAAGGAAAAAGGGGGTCCTTACAAGCCGTCAATTCCACTACTTTCCAGGGATTGGTGCTCATTTTGTCAAGTGGCTGGATACCATCAACATAGATTCCTAAGTCTGCCTGGTCTCTCTCTGCTCAGATTTATATTTACTTTTACTACTATAAAAACTTGTAAAATGTTTCTAAGAAGACAGTGTATGTGTGTATCAATCATTACTTTCCAGGGATTCTTTCAGCAGAGAGACTATAAAATGTTTCCACCAACAGTAAATTAGGACAACATGGATTAGTCTACCAGGAGACCACAAATGGATTTCCCTGTTCATGTACTACACTATATATATATATATATATATATATATATATATATATATATATATATGTGTGTGTGTGTATAGAATATAAGAAAACTTTATCTCTTCAAGAAATCTAAATCGATGATAGCATGTAGAACGAACATTTCCAACAGAGATTATTTTGAGAATGTGATGCATGTCAATGAAAAAAGTTGTTGCACTGCTTGCAATAGGAAAGAGATCAACAGAATCTGAGAGTTGAAAACAAATGATTAGTATAAGTGTAAAATCATAATTTAATTTACAGACTTACCCTTTTCACTTGCATAAACATGTATAAATCCATCTTCCATCTTGAAATGAGAGTTTGCAATCAAGTCCCATACAAGAATATTTCCATTTTGATCATCAGATATCAGCTCAGTCCGCACACCCAAAAACAAACCAATAAACCAAATTATATATAGGTACATGGCCAAAAAAACAAATCTAATTTTCACAAGGAACAAAATCATGGACACCTGATTTGGATGCAAAACCATAGTGTTAAAAGATTCAAAACTAGTAGAATTCAGCCAAACCTCTTCACCATCGAAGACCAAAGCAACAACATGAGTCCTCATTATATTTTTTTCTTGACTGAACAGCACTCAAGGACAACTCTGTACGTCTATCCAAAATGCTAGTTGAAGCAAATGAAGTGTCCATGTCCTGTAATTCTCAAGCTGATCAAATGTTTCGTCAATATTTCCCCCAAAGACTAGCTTGAAGTGCAGCTTCGCTTTCTTTATTGTAGATTGAATGTGACTTTGATTTCAATGTGTAACAGCCTGAAATCCAGGTATTCTTCTATTGACCTTGCATCTTGATTCCTTTGTTGAGGCTATAAAAGGAATGTGTGGCTGGACTTCTCAGCCACCACCCCTCAGAGTGAAACCCTAAATAGTGTGTGTCGTCGTCCTTAAGCCTTTGTGTGTGTATTCTAAGCTTGGTAGTGCCATTTTAAGGTTGCAAAGGAGAAGAAGAGCTTGTTGGAGAGGCTAGAAGTGGTGCTCAAGTGTAGATCTGAGCTTTGCAAGGGTTAAAGCTTCAATTTTAGGTAAAAAGTTTGGATCTTGACACTTGGTTCTTGTTGTATGCTTTAGATGTCATTTTCTAGGGTTTAAGTCCCAAAGGTGGAGACTTTTGTGCAAATGGCCTCCATAAGCTTAGATGCTTCATGTTTCTGATCTATTGGAGTTATAGAATCATAAAAATGACATCTTGGACGTAGGTATTGCACCATGCATGAGATCTAGGTCCTTGAGTTTGAATAAAAGGTTGTTATGTGATGTTGGAGCCTTTATAGCCATGCCAAGGCCTAAAGGTCTCGACTTTATGGGTTTAGACACACTAAAGGAGTCGGATTTGGAAGTTGGAATAATGACTTAATCGATTAAGACCATAAATGGAGGGTAGCTAATTCTGGTGGTTACGCAGGGGGTAACTTCCAGTACGCGCCGCGTATTGGGTGGAGACCCCTATCTAGGGGGAGTTGGCGATGTACGCCCTGCGTACATCTAGCAGTACGCCCCGCGTACTCTCATGGTTGACTTTGTTGACTTTTAGGGTTTTGGTCAACATGAGGACTTTAAGTCAAGGAAGGGTAAAATGGTCTTTTACCCTTCCAGGAAGGATGATAAGGGGTAAAGTTTTAGTAGTGGAAGTCTTTGTGTATTAAATGATATTTTTATGCTTAGGCGAGGTTGAGCCATCGTTGGATTTGGTGATAGCGAGGACACAAGATCTTAGACTTTCCACGAGGTGAGTGTTCTCACTATACTATACCCGACAGGGTATGACTGTGTGACTGGAAGGTCGAATATGATATGAGATATATGCATTATGTGTGATAAGTTAATCGTTATATGTGCCATGTATGATATGCTTGATATGGGCTGGAAGGCATTATGTTATGGGTCGGAAGGCGAATATATTATGGGCCGGAAGGCGTTGTAATGTGGACCGTAAGGTTGACGTGGGTAGGACTGGAAGGTTTACCCAGTCGGGACGGAAGTCCCCTGAGACACATGGACCGGAAGGTTAGGGCCTGGAAAGGCGTATGTGCGTAGGCTGTATTTTGGGAAACTCACTAAGCAATTATGCTTACAGTTGTTGTGTTATGTGTTTCAGGTACTAGCGAGGACCGTGGGAAGGCACCGGCGTGATCGTACACATTATCGGGGAAAACTATTTTTATGATCTTTGTGATGTATTCGGTTGTGACAATATTGTTTATGTTTGAATTTAAAATATTAATCGATGTTTTGATGTTTGCAAAAATGAAAAATTGATTTTAAAATTTACGTCGTTACAAGTTGGTATCAGAGCCTTGGTTTTGAGGGATTCGGGTACACCTTTGGGCGTAACTGAACTCAAACCGGGGATTTGAGAAAGTTTTAATTAATAAATCAATAAAATTTGATAAGTGATTTTTGAAACAACCAAAGAAGAAGAAATGTGTACGGTCAGCTAGCGCCCGAACGGTGAAATCCCCAAAATACTCTTACAATATGAGTATGAGATATGATATGATATGATACGCATGCTAGTAGACTAGGTATTCATATTAGGACTAGAGTGGCCTGATTTGTGATGCCTTAGTCTAGGGAAACCTGATTTTATGAGGTGCTTTGAGAGCGAGTGGGTAGCTAGTGCATGGCAAGAATAGAGTACTCAGGATCCGGGGTTTGGGGAGGAGGACTTGGGGTGAATGCTGATGCGGTGTAGTTGGTAGTATTGGGCCCATACTACTGAAGACACCGGGTCAGTGGGCAACCCAAGTAAGAATCCCCGGGTATCGGAGACGGAGTAGGGTTGCGTTATCGAGAGCGATTTTTGCTCGATAGAGTCTTTGATATTTCTATGTTGTATTTCAGAGGCATCATGGTTGGACCACGCCATAGACCTGGTACGAGCAGTGTGAGTGACGAGGAGCTTCGTCAGATGATTCATGAGGAGGTGGCTGCAGTGATCCGGGCTGAGATTCCAGAGATGTTTGGGTCTATTAAGGACACACTGATGGAGACATTTAATGAGCGGTACGCTGCGTTGACTGAGGCCGCAGCCGCTGTAGCTACCGCAGCTGTGGCCGCTGCCAGACCACAGAGAGGTGACTCGTTGCTGTTCCGGGAGTTCAGCAACACGAAGCCACCTGAGTTTGATGGGATGCAGGATCCGATCGCTACGATGAGATGGATTGCTGATATCGAGGGATGCTTCTACACTTGTTCATGTCCGGAGCATCTGAGGGTACGGTTCGCCTTGAACAAGCTCCGACTGGGAGCAAAGGATTGGTGGAAGTTCGTGACGGAGAACTTCACTCTGGCAGAGGTTTCAGCTGTGACTTGGGAGAGGTTTACTACTATGTTCAGAGACGAGTACGTTCCCCCGGTGGAGAGGGAATGGTTGGTTCAGGAGTTCTTGACCCTCAAGCAGGGTAATGATTCTGTCACGGTAATCACGTGGAAGTTTCACGAGAGGGCGATGTTCTGCCCCGATCAGGTGTCCATGGAGTAGGCTCGGATGAGTCGGTATTTGGGTGTGCTGAGGAGGGATATCCGGGAGTTTGTATCGAACTCGTCATATCAGACTTTTGCTGAGCTTCAGTCGAATGCCAGGAAGCGTGAGATCGAGTTGGAGACCCAGGCCAGGGAGGAGGCCGAGTCTCAACGGGTGGATCGGCGGCCGGTTCAGTCTCAGCTGGCAACCAAGCGGACCAAGTCCGCCGATTCGAGATCGGGAGGTCAGAAGGGCCGCACTTGTGGAAAGTGCGGCAAGGGTCACGAGGGGGCATGTCGATCGGGTGCTTGCTACAAGTGTGGCAAGGAGGGGCACATTGCTAGGGACTGCCCCAAGGGATTCATGGTTTGCTTTCATTACAACCAGACCGGCCATCGGAAGGCCGAGTGCCCCCAGCTTCGCCAGGGATCTATGCCTGCTGCCAGGGTTACCGAGACTCGGCCAATGAAGGCCGAGGCTCCGAAGGCTCGTGGAAGAGCTTTCCAGTTGACTGCGGAGGAGGTCCGCGCGGTGCCTGATCTCATAGCCGGTATGTATTCTTTCACGTATTTACTTTTATGCTAAGATATTGTGCTTATATTATGATATGCGTAGGTACTTTTCTTGTGAATTCTGTACCTGCTTTGGTATTATTTGACTCGGGTGTGAGTCGGTCTTTTGTATCGTTGGCTTTTAGCCAGCACATCGGTATTGATCGGGAGGTGATGAGTCGACCCCTGCGAGTTTCTATAGCAGATGAGAAAGCGGTATACGCCACTGATGTGATTCGAGGATGTGTGCTCGAGATTTTTGGGGTCAAGTTCCCTATAGACTTGGTTCCTATAGCTATGGGGGATGTTTGCGTGATCGTGGGCATGGACTGGTTGAGTAAGTTTGGGGCAGTCATTGACTACGAGAGATAGCTGGTGACAATTCGAGACCCTAGTGGGGGAGTGCTTACGGTTTATGGCGAGGGGACCCGGTGTGGGTCGGCGTTTTGTTCGGCTGCCAGGGCAAGGCAGAGTCTGCAGCAGGGCTGCAATGGATTCATAGCCTACGTGATGGATACTCGAGTGGCCGCAGGGAGGCCCAATTCGGTTGATGACGTTCTTGTTGTATGCGAGTTTTCGGACGTGTTCCCCGAAGAGTTACCAGGTGTGCCTCCGGAAAGGCAAGTGGAGTTCTATATCGATTTGGTTCCGAGAGCGGCGCCCATCGCCAAGGCACCTTATCGTCTTGCTCCACCGGAAATGCAGGAGTTATCCTTGCAACTTCAGGAGCTGTTGGGGAAGGGGTTTATTCGATCGAGTAGCTCACCTTGGGGAGCGCCGATTTTGTTCGTCAAGAAAAAGGATGGTTCATACCGGATGTGTATCGATTACCGGGAGTTGAACAAGTTGACGATTAAGAACCGGTATCCGTTACCTAGGATCGACGATCTGTTCGATCAGTTGCAGGGGGCATCTTGGTTCTCCAAGATAGACTTGAGGTCGGGTTATCATCAGATGAGGGTTCGGGATGAAGATATCCAGAAGACTGCTTTCAGAACTCGTTATGAACATTATGAGTTTGTGGTGATGCCTTTTGGGCTCACCAATGCCTCGGCTGCGTTCATGGATCTTATGAACCGGGTGTGCCAGCCGATGCTGGATCGGTCGGTGATCGTATTCATTGATGATATTTTGGTGTATTCGAGGTCTAGGGAGCAGCATGAGGAACATTTGAGGGAAATTCTTGGGGTATTGAGATCGGAGAGGCTGTATGCCAAATTCTCCAAGTGTGATTTCTGGTTATGAGAGGTCCAGTTCCTCGGGCATCTTGTTAACCAGAAAGGGATATTGGTCGACCCGGCCAAGATTGAGGCGGTGTGGAGGTGGGAGGTGCCGAGATCGCCCACTAAGATCAGGAGTTTTCTAGGTTTGGCTAGATATTATCGCAGGTTTATCAAGGATTTCTCCAAGATTGACGTGCCACTTACTAGGATGACCTAGAAGGGTGCTGCGTTTTCATGGGGACCGGAGCAGCAGTCATCATTCGAGACGCTTCATCAGAAATTGTGCGAGGCTCCGGTGCTTGCACTCCCGGAAGGGATGGAGGATTTTGTGGTGTACTGTGATGCATCTATATCGGGTTTGGGGGCGGTGCTTATGCAGAGGGGACATGTGATAGCGTATGCTTCGAGGCAGTTGAAGCCTCATGAGTCGAGATATCCCACCCACGACTTGGAATTGGGGGCTGTGGTGTTTGCCCTCAAGATTTGGCGGGATTATCTTTATGGGGTTCGGTGTACCACCTACACGGACCACAAGAGCCTGAAGTACTTGATGGATCATCCAAATCTGAATATGCGACAGAGGAGGTGGTTGGATGTGGTGAAGGATTACAATTGTGAGATCCTATACCACCCGGGCAAGGCTAATGTGGTAGCCGACGCGTTGAGCCGTAGGGCGGAAAACGCCCCGATCCGAGATATTTGTATGAGGTTGACGGTAATAACCCCGATTTTGGATACTATTCGAGGAGCTCAGGCTGAGGCTATGAAACCAGAAAACCAGAAGAGGGAGCGGGTTGTAGGTCAGGTATCATAATTCGTCACGGATGGTCGAGGGCTTATGAATTTTCAGGGTTGGATTTGGGTACCGTTTGTGGGCGATGCGCGTGCTATTTTGATGGAGGAAGCAGATTGATCGAAATTCTCGATTCATCCCGGGGCTACGAAAATGTATTTGGATCTAAGGAAGGAGTATTGGTGGCCCTGTATGAAGAGGGATGTTGCATGGTTTGTTGAGAGATGCTTGACTTGTCGGCAGGTTAAGGCCGAGCACCAACGACCGCACGGTAAATTGCAGCCGCTAGATATTCCCGAATGGAAGTGGGAACAGATTACCATGGATTTTATCACCAAATTGCCGCAGACTGCGAGGGGAGTCAATGTGATTTGGGTGATCGTGGATAGATTGACGAAGAGCGCTCATTTTCTAGCCATCAGCGAGAGCTCTTCTGCGGAGAAGTTGGCGGAATTATACGTGAGGGAGGTGGTATCGCGGCATGGGGTTCCGATGTCGATTGTTTCAGACCATGATGTGTGTTTTACTTCCAGGTTTTGGAAGAAGTTTCATGAGGAGTTGGGTACGAGACTGCATTTCAGTACCGCATACCACCCGCAGACGGACGGACAAAGCGAGCGAACGATTCAGACGATTGAGGATATGCTCCGAGCATGTGTTTTGGATTTCGGAGGGAGCTGGGACACCTATCTACCTTTAGCAGAGTTTTCGTATAACAACAGCCATCATTCGAGCATTGGTATGCCACCCTTTGAGCTGTTGTATGGGCGGAGGTGTCGCACCCCCATCTGCTGGGGAGAGGTGGGGCAGCGGGTGATGGGTAGGACGGAGATCGTACTCCAGACGACCAAGCTGATTCAGCAGGTCAGGCAGAGGTTGTTGACCACGCAGAGTCGCTAGAAGAATTATGCGGACAGGCGGCGGTCCGAGCTCGAGTTTCAAGTGGGTGACCTTGTGCTCCTAAAGGTCTCTCCTTGGAAGGGAGTGCTATGGTTCAGGAAGAGGGGAAAGTTGGGGAAGATCCATGATACCTTTCATGTCTCGCAGTTGAGGAAATGTATTGCCGACGAGTCGGCAGTGGTGCCATTGGATGATATTCAGGTGGATGCAGGCCTGAACTATGTGGAGAGACTGGTAGCGATCAGGGATCGGAAAGTTAAGGTTCTGAGGAACAAGGAAGTACCCCTGGTACAAGTGCAGTGGCAACATCGGAAGGGGTCTGATCTGACATGGGAATCCGAGTCTGAGATGCGGGATCAGTATCCGGAATTGTTTTCAGTATGAGACTTCAGGGGCGAAGTCTGATTCTAGTGGGGGAGAATTGTAACAGCCCGAAATCCAGGTATTCTTCTATTGACCTTGCATCTTGATTAAGTTAATGATTTAGGGTTTTCATGGTAGGCGAGTACGCTGGGCGTATAAGGTGTACGCTGCGCGTACTCGCGCGCCTCATTTGGACGCATTCCCCCTCAAGTACGCGGGGTGTACCCAAGATTACGCCCGGCGTAACTCATTCATACCCAAACCCTAATTTCCTTTGTTGAGGCTATAAAAGGAATGTGTGGCTGGACTTCTCAGCCACCACCCCTCAGAGTGAAACCCTAAATAGTGTGTGCCATCGTCCTTAAGCCTTTGTGTGTGCATTCTAAGCTTGGTAGTGCTATTTTAAGGTTGCAAAGGAGAAGAAGAGCTTGTTGGAGATGCTAGAAGTGGTGCTCAAGTGTAGATCTGAGCTTTGCAAGGGTTAAAGCTTCAATTTCAGGTAAAAAGTTCGGATCTTGACACTTGGTTCTTGTTGTATGCTTTAGATGTCATTTTCTAGGGTTTAAGTCTCAAAGGTGGAGACTTTTGTGCAAATGGCCTCCATAAGGTTAGATGCTTCATGTTTCTGATGTATTGGAGTTGTAGACTCATAAAAATGGCATCTTGGACGTGGGTATTGCACCATGCATGAGATCTAGGTCCTTGAGTTTGAATAAAAGGTTGTTATGTGATGTTCGAGCCTTTACAGCCATGCCAAGGCTTAAAGGTCTCGACTTTATGGGTTTAGACACACTAAAGGAGTCGGATCGGGAAGTTGGAATAATGACTTAACCGATTAAGACTAGAAATGGAGGGTGGCTGATTCTGGTGGTTATGCAGGGCGTAACTTCCAGTACGCGCCGCGTACTGGGTGGAGACCCCGATCCAGGGGGAGTTGGCGATGTACGCCCCGCGTACATCTAGCAGTACGCCCCGCGTACATCTAGTAGTACGCCCCGCGTACTCTCATGGTTGACTTTTGTTGACTTTTAGGGTTTTGGTCAACATGAGGACTTTAAGTCAAGGAAGGGTAAAATGGTCTTTTACCCTTTCAGGAAGGATGATAAGGGGTAAAGTTTTAGTAGTGGAAGTCTTTGTGTATTAAATGATATTTTTATGCTTAGGCGAGGTTGAGCCGTCGTTGGATTTGGTGATAGCGAGGACACGAGATCTTAGACTTTCCACGAGGTGAGTCTTCTCACTATACTATACCCGGAAGGGTTTGACTGTGTGACCAGAAGGTTGAATATGATATGAGATATATGCATTATGTGTGATAAGTTAATCGTTATATGTGCCATGTATGATATGCTTGATATGGGCTGGAAAGCATTATGTTATGGGCCGGAAGGCGTTGTAATGTGGACCGTAAGGTTGATGTGGGTAGGACCGGAAGGTTTACCCAGTCGGGACGGAAGTCCCCTGAGACACATGGACCGGAAGGTCAGGGCCTGGAAAGGCGTATGTGCGTAGGTTGTATTTTGGGGAACTCACTAAGCAATTATGCTTACTGTTGTTGTGTTATGTGTTTCAGGTACTAGCGAGGACCGTGGGAAGGCGCCTACGTGATCGTACACATTATCGGGGAAAACTATTTTTATGATCTTTGTGATGTATTCGGTTGTGACAATATTGTTTACGTTTGAATTTAAAATATTAATCGATGTTTTGATGTTTGCAAAAAAGAAAAATTGATTTTAAAATTTACGTCGTTACAGAATGTAGGAATAAAGAAACACATCGAAATCAGTAATTGCAATCTATACAATTAAAATAAACGAATGTTCTGGTAAGAAAATTATATGAACATGAGAGAGAGAGAGAGAGAGAGAGAGAGAAAGAAAGAGAGAACCTCGATCTAAGGGAAGAGGCCATGGTAGCCGCGAGATTTGATAAAATTGTATGCGGCATCCTTAGAACCATGAGTATCGGGAGCAGAAGAAGTGCCTCCAACGCAAAATTAGCTATGGCCACCGGAGAAGGAAATCATGATTGAAACTTGTATATGTTTTTTCTGGTTAGGGTTTTACAGAAGAGAAGAGAAGAGGATGCAAAATCGAAATTAGAGGCATGAATAAAGGAGAAATAAGAACCTGGATCTTGTCTTCGACATTATCGACGATGTCGACGTTGCTTTCAACATCAATTGGGAGATATGGTGGTTCCAGTGGGTAGAAGTAAGTGAGCCTTGATCGATGTCCTCCCTTTCTCTCGAACGCCTTTTCTATCCCACATATATTCCTTTATAACGGAGGTGAAGGGAAAGCAGAAAGAAACCCTTGTGAGAGAGAAAGCAATAGTCGATTTGAAGCAATCGACAAATGAAATTGAAAGGTAGAGGCGTTACACTCCTTTTTTTGTTCGTGTCACCACACATCAACATAGAGAAATCGAGAACCCCTGCGGGTTTGATCTGTTCAAAAGATGAGATCAGAGATTTGGTGATATTGCGATTTTGTTGCGGGAGAAAAGAGGATTTGTGATGATATTAGGGTTTTTTTTGGGTATTAGAGTGAGAGAGATAGAGAAAGAGAGAGTGACAGAGAGATAGAGAGAGAGTGAAGAAAGATGGAAATAAGATAGAGGATAACAATGGCGGCCTTTCAAACTTTTGGGATTTTCGTTTCCCCCCAGCTGCAAAAAAAGAGAACGCGCCTTTCATTCAAAAAATATAAAGCGGCATTTCTAGATGACGCCCATTTTTAAATAAGTGCCCTCCGTGTTTTTAATTTTTTTTTCATGGACATTTTTTTTAGGGCACGCACAAAAGCGTGACCTCTATCCTTCAAAAGTTTGAAGAGATGACATTATTTTTAGAGCGCACGTGTAACATCCCGGAATCGCAAGAGTAGAGTTGAAGGGCTAAAAGTGTAAGTTTTAGAGGATGACTCGGCGAGTCCATGGATAGACTCGGCGAGTCAGGTCGCGGTCATGGTCGCGAGCCGAGTGGCCTACTCGGCGAGTCCCAAGTATGGACTCGGCGAGTAGGTGCTGTATGGAGAAAACCCTAGTTTCCGGGGTTGAGCCCTATATAAAGAACATTATACCCCTCCACAGCCTCTCTTATTCCCCCCCCCCCTTGAGTTCCAGAAACCCTAATCTCGTGGAGAAGAGCATTGGTGGAGCAAATTGGAGCTTGGAGAGGTGTTGCTTGGAGAAATCTTGAAGGAGAAGTGGTTTGGATCAAAGGGCTTTGCTTGGATTCGTGTTTAGCTGTTGTTGAGGCATCTTCTGGAGGTAATATCTTCGTCCTTAAGCTGTGCATTCCTAGTTTCATCATTTGGGGTTGTGTGGGATGCTTGGTTGTGTGACATTTTGGTGTTGGAGGATGGATCTGAGGTTGCTACCTCAGATCTGGAGTGGAGAAGTCATTGAGTGCATTAAAGTCCCAACCTTTGTGCTATGAGTGAAGCTATCATGTCCCAAACCTTGGTTTTAAGGTGGAAATGGCCTAGATCTCGTTTGATTCACGTAAAGTTTGCTACTTTACGTGATGGATGGATTGTAGGAGGCTGGATCTATGTTTTGGATCAATTGCATGGCCTGAGATGCTTCTGTATGGATTCAGACCGGTGGAACTCGGCGAGTCACATGGGTGGACTCGACGAGTTTCTTGAAGATGGCCTTGAACTCGACGAGTTGGAAGAACAACTCGGCGAGTAGGTTGAAGATTGCCTTGGACTCGGCGAGTCCAGTTGGACTCGGCGAGTCATGTCGAGGAAGTCCCAATATTCCTGGTTGAGTCGGCGAATCGGTGAGTCGAGGGATGACTCGGTGAGTTGGGTGCGAGTGGACTCAGAGTTGTTGCACTCGACGAGTCTTGGGGTGACTCGGCGAGTTGGGTCACTAAGTGAGGGAAGTCTGAGCATAAGGACTCGGCGAGTCATCGGGTTGACTCGGCGAGTAGGGTCTGTCAGGGGTTGACTTTGACTTGTCCAGGGTTGATCAGTTGTCTTCCAGGGGTATTTCGGTAATTATGGGTATTTATTGGGTTATTGTGGATGTTCAGTGGAGGAGTTGTGTCAGAGTTCGAAGCAGCGGGATCTTATCTTTTCAGCCGTCAGTTTCGAGGTGAGTTATCCTCACTATATCAATAGGGTCTAAGGCACCAAGGCCGGCCCTTTACTGTATTGAGATTCAGTTACGTTTATCATGTTATTGTTGGTTGTGTCTGCATCCTGGTAGTTAGGATGGTACGTGCTAGGGGACCTTGTAAGGGTCAGTCCTCGATATGCAGAGTAATGCTATGCTAGTGAACGGGTAGGTCGGTAGCCCGGTTAGAGTAATGATATGCTATGTGATCTGTTTACTCGGTTTGTTGATTATGACTGTTATATGAATGTATGTTTTGTGCACATGGTTGTTTGGACTGGAGATGGGTTGAGGCGGGTCCTGCTTTGTGCTGTAGGCCAAGACACCCAGGGCGGACCGGTTGTTCCGAAGGCCCAGCGAGCGGTCCGGATAGGCTGTAGGCTCCATGAGGGCGGACCAGACGTGCCGAGGCTCGGAGAGTGGACCAGGCCGACTGTAGGCCCGATGCGGGCGGACCAGTCACACTGTAGACTCAGAGAGTGGACCAGGTGGGTTGAAGGCCTGATGCGGGCGGACCAACCCCACTGTAGACTCGAAGGACATGACTAGACCCGGAGGATGGATGCGAAGGACTGAAGGCCCGATACGGCGGACCAGTCACGTTAGACCCGATATGCATGGTTGTTCTATGTTCTGTTATGTTATGTATGATTTATATGTTTTGGACCGGAAGGTCGTAGCCTGGAAGGGCGTGTGCGTGGTTGGTATCTTGGGGGTATCTCACTAAGCTCTCGGGCTTACAGTTGTGGTTTAATGTTTTTCAGGTTCTTCAGGAGACTGTGGCAAGGCGAAGGCGCGATCGTACCGCTCCTTATGATTTCGTAACGACATGATTCTGGGGAATACTTAAATGAATTGTATTGAAAACCTCTTTGTAAACATTTTAATGAAAATCGGGTTGTTTTGAAAATTTTAAATTGGTTGTGTTTTTCGGATGTTACAACACGCTTTTGCGTATCGTAAATCACCGCGTGTCATTGTTTGCACGTCATTAAAGGTTGTTTTTCTAGTAGTGTATAGAGTATCCTGAGAAATTGAAATTCAAACAAACACTTACGGCTTTCTCGTGAGCAATTATTTTTAAACTACACGCATCAATCGACGAACAAACGGGATTGTGCTAGGAGGGTGTAGGTAGCGACGGCTTCAAGAGGTTGGCAGTTACGTTCATTCGCCGGAGATTGAAGAGAGTATACAGGGGACAGAAGGGCAATATGAGAAATGACAGTTGAAGTGTAAAGGAATTTAGGGTTTTTCACAAAACGAAAAAAAAGGTATATGATGTCAATTAAGTAGTAAGCATAACATGTTTGTAGACCATGTATTTGGTTTTGTACCTCTTAAATTTTTAGAAAAAGTATAATATGTTTTGTATAACAGTAAAGATAAAGATATGACAAGTTTGGACTCTTGTTATATATAAATCCCCAATTGTTTATATATTTTATATAATAGTAAAGATATGACAAATTTGGACACTTGTTATATATAAATCCCCAATTCTTTATATAGTTCATAAATGTACATTATGTGTCAATTTTGAAATTTAGAGACTATGGTTAAGAAATTAACAACTTTTCATTTCCTAAAATATGAGTTTAAATATATATATATATATATATATATATATATATATATATATATATATATATATATATATATATTGCACAAATTATACAACAAACTCCTAATATATATAGATATACTAGGTTTAAACCCGTGGAAACCACAGTTGATAAAGAACAATACTATTGAAAATTCAAAACGTAATGACTAATTAAATATTTACAAAAAAAAAATATTAATTTACAAAGATATAAGTTTCTACGGTAAATTATACAATGAAATGTTAAAAGTTGATTCACATACATACACGTATAATAAATGACATATACAGAAAGAAAAAAACAAATAGAAATCTCAATACGTGTAGGAGAAATGGTAATGAGAAAATGGTAAATGGCACAAAAAAACACTCTTTTTACATATAAATTCGATTTTGACACCGTGTTATTTTTTGTGTCAATTTTGACACTGTGTTACCAATTTGTTACAATTCTGACCACTTGACCGGTTAACCAGGTTACATGCTGACGTGACATGATGATGTGCTAGTTTTGATGACGTGGCATGCTGACATGATATGCTGACGTGTCAAAATTGATTTTTTTCCCACAAAAAACACTAAGTTTTTACTTTTCTTCGATTTTGACACTAAGTTTAATTTTTTATTTCAATTTTGACACAATGTTTTTTTTGTTTCAATCGAACATCATTTATCAAATTTTGTTCAATTTTATCTATTTTCCATTTGAAACCGTATATATATATTTTTTTATTACATTTTAAACCGTATAAACATATTTTTTTTCGTTTAAAACACATTTTTATTTGAATACAAAATGTTTTTTTTCCTTACATTCAAAACATTAGTTATATCATGAGAATTAAACTAAACATAAGCTTCTAATAAGATGTAAAAATTTGATGGGTTGCAAACTTGATATCTGAGTTTTGATCGACTACACGCCTCCAAGCCTCCAAACACATTTTAAAGTTGCATATTTAATATAAAATACAACTTTTATATAACTAATATATATATATATATATATATATATATATATATATATATATATATATATATATATGATGGGTTTTAGCCATATGAACATTCCTATGTACACATACAAACCCTAATGCTTGGATCTAGGTTTCTCTAATTGAACATGCATGAATACAAGACTTATAATGGTTATTCTAGCATAATAACATTGAGAAATCAAAGTTATAAGTTTACCTTGAATCACTTGTTTGATCTTCTTGTTCTTGGAGCTTTAGAGTCATAATTGTCACTCCTCTAATGGCTTACAAACACCAACTAGCAAGAGGATGATTTGAGAGAGTGGGGATGGACTTAGAAATCGGCCAGGGTTTCCTTACAGACAAGGGTGCCGATTTCCATGACCCTAAGGGTCTATTTATACTTGTAAGGCTCCTAGGGTTTTACCTTTAAATCCTAATTGGATAACTTAAGCCCTAAGCAATCCTAATCCCTTCATGATAACCCTTTGGACGGATTTTAGGTCTATCCTAAGCCCTAAAATTGTCCACCACATTATCCATAAGGGATTATAGCCTAAAGTATAACTATCATACATTTGACAGTTTAAGTCCTTCTATTAAATTAATCTCTTTAAGTCACCAAATTAATTCCTAATTAATTTATGACCTATATTAATCAAATAATATTATTATACCATATAATATTTCAACTCTCATTATAAATCATCCTATCAAGTTGCTATTGTGAAGGCAACCCAAAAGGACCATGCTCAATCGGGTCAAGTACTTACCAAATATAGTTGCAGCCTTAGACACTATTCCAACAGTCTCCCACTTGGATAAGTCTAGTAAGTATATACACCGATTAGCAATCGTAGCTCTCAAAGATGCTGTTAAACTCTGATCTAATCAATCTTGTTCTTTAGATAAGGGATCGTACAGTCCTCTGTTTAGATATCATGCAGACATTCATATGGAACCAATTGTCCAGCATTTGGTTTCTCGATTTTAGATTTATTTGACATAGAACTTAATTGAACACATCAATTCAGTTCTGATCGGGCCCGACACATAAGTCAAATCAAATCATCGAGCGGCCGAGATATCGCTTTTACCCTCTTAGGATAGTAACAGATAAACTTCGACTTATATGTATTAGGTTCATCTAGATTAATTAGTGTACTATCACTAATATACGTGTCCCCTTCAGTAGTAATATGAAAACCATATAACTGGGGTTGAACTCTAACTCTTTCGGAACATCGAAGAGGTAAGGACTCATCAATTGGTTCAACTAGAGTTTCCTCCTCGGGTTGATGGCCAGCAATAGAGGTTCCTTCATCTATCGACTCTTGAATCTCTTCAAGCTCGATTTGCCTCCTACTGTCTCCTTGGCTTATGAGTTCTTGCTCTGGGAAAACTCTTCTCCTCGCAACAAAGACAACATTGTCCTTCGGTCTATAGAAGAGATATCCAAAGGATTTCTATGGGTAGCCGATGAAAATACATCGCTCACTACGAGGTTCAAGTTTGTCGTGAGTATCTCGTCTTACGAAAGGCTCGCAACCCCGAACCTTGATATGTGCTAACGAGGGAGCTTTCCCTGTCCACATCTCGTGAGGTATTTTGGCAACCTTCTTAGTAGGGAGTCGGTTAAGGATGTGGGCGGCAGTCTCTAAGGCATACCCCCAGAATGAGATAGATAGTGAAGCACGACTCATCATAGAGCAGACCATGTTCAACAAGGTTCGATTACACCTTTCTGCCACACCATTCAATTGTGGTGTCCTAGGTGGTGTCAATTGTGAAACTATTGCACACTCTTTTAGATAGTCGTGGAATTCAAGACTTAGGTACTCTCCTCCTCGATCAGATCGAATCATCTTGATTTTCCTGCCCAATTGATTCTCCACTTCATTCTTGAACTCTTTGAACTTTTCAAATGTTTCTGACTTTTGCTTGATTAAGTAGATATACCCATATCTACTATAGTCATCGGTAAAAGTCACATAGAAGCGGTTCCCGTCCTTTGTGGTTGATCTAAACGGTCCACATACATCGGTATGTATTAGGTTCAATAAACCCTCACCCCTTTCACATGTGCTAGTGAAGGGTGACTTGGTCATCTTTCCAAGTAAACAAGATTCGCACGTGTCATCTTCCCTAAGGTCGAATAACTCCAACACTCCATCCTTTTGGAGTTGGGCTATGCACTTCTTGTTGACATGTCCAAGACGATAATGCCACAAAGATGCTCTATCCATACAATTGGAAGAATCCATGCATAAAACATCAATTCCTAGGTTATCTACAATCATAACAGTTTCATAAATTCCATTACATGGTATTGCTTCAAAATACAAGACACCATTTAGATAAGCACAAATAAAACATTCTCATTATTAAAAGAAAATCTAAATCCTTGTCTAAACAAACCATGAAATGAAATGATGTTTCTTGCCATTTCTGGCGAATAGCAACAATTGTTCAAATTTAAAGATAAACCATTCCTAAGCACTATAGAATACACTGCAATCTTGGTCATAGGCGACGAACTTCTGTTCCCCAAGATTAGATTTATTCTTTCATGCTCCACACCTGGTATCGAGGACCCAAGAAATAGCATGAGATGAATCATTAGATTTAATTGTATATATACCTGCGAAAGACGGCTTGATCTTTCCTTCCTTGATAGCTTGCAGGTACTCTGGGTAGCTTCTCTTCCAATGGCCTATTTTATGGCAATGGTGGCACTCTACCTCCTTTGGGTTAGAAGTAGGCTTAGGGGGATCAACTTTTGTACCACTAGAGGAGGAACCATCTCGGGACTTTCCCTTGCGGTGGCTCTTAGACGGAGCCTTCCTCTTCTTGCCTCTTCCTTGCCCAATGGCCAAAACAGGAGCAGCGGGTGGATTGGGAGTAGGTGCAACGGACTTGTCCTTGAGATTGCTCTCAGCAACTCTAAGGAGACCTTGGAGCTTACTTAGGGTGACCTCTTCTTTGTTCATGTGGTAGGTCATCCTAAATTGGTTGTAACACGGAGGAAATGAGTGAAGCACCATGTCGATTGCCAAGTCTTCCCCAAAATCAACATTTAACTTGCGAAGACGATCGACATACCTTTGAATCTTTTGCAAGTGCACGGTTAGAGATTCACCATGACCCATATTAGCGGAGATCATGTTAGTGAAAGTCTTGTAACGTTCTTGCCTCGCGTTTTGGTGGTATCTCTCCAACAAGTCTTGGTGCATTTCGTACGGATACATGTCCTCGTAGGATTTTGGAATTCGGAGTTCATAGTGGCTATCATGATGCAATGAACCTTTGTTGCATCACGCTCATGAGTTTCAAAAGCGGTGATTTCAGCCGGAGTAGCGATTTCAGGATTGATCTTCTCAAGCTTCTCATCGAGGACATACTCCTTGTCCTCGTAGCGAGCAATCGTGCAAATGTATCTTATCCGGTCACTAAAGTTCGTTCCATCGAAAGTCACCTTTTGGCAAAGGCTCATCAATGTGAACGAGCTTGCAGCAGCGTTGTTCGCGTTTGAAATCTACAAATAGAAAGGACAAAGATAGATTAGAATTTGGATCCCTAATTATCACCCAATAAGAAAATTAGAGCTAGGATCCAACAACAATATTTACATATTAGAAAAGGGATGCCGTAATCAAACATGCAAACAATTTGAAGGTAAGTGAATGACGATTCACTAATTCTCCACCATGAAAATATAACTTTAAGTTCTAAATGTATTGAGAATTCCTAGGTTTGGATGAGATTCATTGAAACTTTTCAATGGAATGTTTAAATCTCGATATGCCCCTCTCGTTTGTGACTGGGATACCGAGGATCACAAAGTGGGTGTGAATTACCATGCAAATTCACATGGTGCCTTAATTGTAACGATCACCTATTCGATGTGCTGGTAAACCACACACGCTCCATCGAACTATGATAAATAATGAATCACCCTTTGCGACCTTTGCTTAGAACCAATTAGTGTGCCGGTAAACCACACACACTCCACTAACTTCTTAGCTGCATCAATTCACTTTTCCTAATGTAACTAGGATTGGGAATTTTGAAAAAAAACATGTAGTTACTCTTTATTTTATATTATACTTTTAATGAGGAGATGAGGTTGCCTATCCTACCCGTTCGGCTAACGACCCTCCACCGATCAAGCAAGCGGTAGGTATGAGTGTACACCCAGTAAGAGCCATTTTATAGGCAACAACCTTATACTCACCTTATAGACCGGCTTCGTGAATGAGGCCTACTAACGGTAAGACTAGCATTTTAGTTATACATATATATATATATATATATATATATATATATATATATATATATATATATTAATCTTGTAATATTATATTAGTATAGGGTTGAATTTTAAACTTGTAAAATTCTAGGGTTTGAAATTTAAATTGTCCAAATTAAACTTTTAATCACAAAACATAAATTTCAAAACTTGAGGGTAGGTTTTAAACTTTTCAAAACATAGAGGATCAAACAACAAATAATTTAAATTAACATTTAATCACATAATTATCCATATTAGATTTATTTAATTATTTCTTGCAAAACAATTTACCAATTTAATTAAAATAATTAGTCAATTATCACATAAGGAAACTAATATTTAATAAATTGATAAATATCTTCAATTAGGTCAAGGATATACTCAAATATGTCAAAAAATTGGATTTATATTGACCTAATATGATTAAGGTAAGTATCAAAAGGATAAACAACAAGAAGTCCCGAAATTAGCTCTTTCTGACGCTCGAACTCGCCGAGTACCACAATGGACTCGCCGAGTTGAGGCCTACTCGCCGAGTCCACTATGGGACTCGCCGAGTTCATCAGGCAGAAACACAAAAATCGAATTTTGCAGGCATCAAACAAGCAACCAATGCATCAATTCAATAGAAACCAATCTAGTCTCTGATACCACTGATGGGTTTTAGCCATATGAACATTCCTATGTACACATACAAACCCTAATGCTTGGATCTAGGTTTCTCTAATTGAACATGCATGAATCCAAGACTTATAACGGTTATTCTAGCATAATAACATTGAGAAATCAGAGTTATAAGTTTACCTTGAATCACTTGTTTGATCTTCTTGTTATTAGAGCTTTAGAGTCACAATTGTCACTCCTCTAATTGGCTTACAAACACCAACTAGCAAGAGGATGATTTGAGAGAGTGGGGATGGACTTATAAATCTACTAGGGTTTCCTTACAGACAAGGGTGCCGATTTCCATGACCCTAATGGTCTATTTATACTTGTAAGGCTCCTAGGGTTTTACCTTTAAATCCTAATTGGATAACTTAAGCCCTAAGCAATCCTAATACCTTCATGATAACCCTTTGGACGGATTTTAGGTCTATCCTAAGCCCTAAAATCATCCACCACATTATCCATAAGGGATTATAGCCTAAAGTATAACTATCACACATTTGACAGTTTAAGTCCTTCTATTTAATTAATCTCTTTAAGTCACCAAACTAATTCCTAATTAATTTATGAACTATATTAATCAAATAATATTATTATACCTTATAATATTTCAACTCTCATTATAAATCATCCTATCAAGTTGTTATGGTGAAGGCAACCCAAAAGGACCATGCTCAATCGGGTCAAGTACTTACCAAATATAGTTGCAGCCTTAGACACTATTCCAACAATATATATATATATATATATATATATATATATATATATATATATATATATATATATATATATATATATATATATATATATATATATATATATATATATGGAAACGACAAATCTAACCTAGTCCAAAATTACACCTTAAATCCACCTATGTCCAAGATGGAACTTGAACCCTCAACCTCAAGGAGGGAGGGGAACACCGGGTACCGCTGAACTATAAGCCCTTTGGTAACTAATATATATTTATATATAAAAATATGGTTTGAATGTAAAAAAATGTATTTATACAAAACTATAGTTTTAAAATGAAAAAAAACATTTTTATACAGTTTAAATGTATTAAAAAATATTTATACGGTTTCAAATAGAAAATTGTCAACATTGAACAAAACTGGAAAAAATAATGTTCGATTTGGAACCAAAAAAACATAGTGTCAAAGTTGAAAGAAAAAATTAAACTTAGTGTCAAAATCGAAAAAAATGAAAACTTAGTGTTTTTTGTGAGAAAAAAAATTCAATTTTGACACGTCATCATATAATGTCAGCGTGCCACGTTATCAAAACTGACACGTCATCATGCCTTGTCAGCATGTAACCTGGTTAACCGGTCAAGTGGTCGTAATTGTAACAAATTGGAAAACACAGTGTCAAAATTGACACAAAAAATAACACGGTGTCAAAATCGAATTTCTGTGTAAAAATTGTGTTTTTTGTGCAATTTACCCTTTAAACAAATGGGTTCAAAATTTGGGGTCTAGAGTGATTTTGAATACATGGTTTAATAAGGAGGGCATTTTGGTCATTTCCTAATTAAAAAAAAACAATCACTTTGGGCTTTTATATGCATCCCGTGTTTAATGGTCGAACATAAAAGGAATTAGGGCTTTATCCCCCCGTTTTCATTTGTGGGTCGATCAGGGAAACGAACGGGAGATGATGGCAGTCACGAAGGAAAGCACCAAGACAGCGGTGCGGCTTTTGGTTTCCTTGCTCGTCGCAGGCCCGAAAGAGGGCTGATGGAGGTGTCTTCGGGGTCGACGAGACCGAAGGAGTGTTAGGGAGTAGCAGCGAGGCGACTTTGATCTCGGAGAGGGGTGCAGCGAGGAGCTGCTTGCTCGGTTCCAGCATCGAGGTGCGAAGGAAGGGCAATCAGCGACAGCAGGGTTTTTCGGCAGTGGAGCTCAACGAAGAAGAAGAATGGTGCGATGGGCAAAAAGGGAAAAAGATTCAAGGATTTTCAGATCGAGGGTTTTTTGTGGCTGTTCATGGCTGCTTTTCTCATAGTTCGATTGGAAGTAAACACGCTGGAAATGGGAAACAATTGGATTGAAGGGTAAGGACGAAGCAGCAACTGGAAATCCTCTTGATTTTTTTTTTTTTTTTTTTGATTTGGCATCCAAATCCAAAGGATGATGTCACTGGCAGAATGATCGATCAAGGGGGTGTGTGGGTTTGTTGTTTTCACAGGAAATGGAAGAACGAAAAATGGGCTGCGATCGTGGCTAACAGATCCGGCGAAGGAAGAGAACAAAAAAAAAAGGAATGGTTGTTCATTTTTTTTTCCGGTTGCTGTTGTGTTGTTTCTCTCTCTCTCTTTTTTTTTTTTTTTTTTTTTTTTTTTTTTTTTTTTTTTTTTTTTTTCCTCTTTTGTTCTTGTTTTGACAGAAATCGCTGAAGGGTAAGAGGATTGTTTCGTTTGGTGTATGATTTTTGACATGGAAGTGAAGGAGAAGAAGGGTGGAGTGTTAGATTGAGGGTAGAGTGAGGAAGATTTATATAAAACAAAATTATCATATCTTTACTATTATATAAAACATATAAAGAATTGAAGATTTATATATAACAAGTGTCTAAATTTGTCATCTCTTTATCTTTACTATTATATAAAACATATTATATTTTTTTTCTTGAAATTTAAGAGGTAATAAACCAAATATTTGTTATGCAAACATGTTATGCTTATTACTTAATTGACACCGTATACCTTTTTTTTTTTTTTTTTTTTTTCCTTTTGTGAAAATCTCTAAATTCTTTTACAGTTCAGCTGCCATTTCTCATATTTCCCTTCTGTCCACCTGTATACTCTCTTCAATCTCCGGCAAATAAACGTAACTGCCAGCCTCTTGAAGGCGTCGTTACCTACACCCTCCTGACACAGTCGCATTTGTTCGTCGATTGATGCATGTAGTTTCAAAATGATTTTTTATTTGATTTCGGCAGCGGAGGTTTCGCAGTTGCAATCAAATAAATTGGGTAGGAAAAAACAAAAAAGTAATAATCTTTTTAATTGCTCATACAAACAAACAGTTTATTGACTAAAATAAAATATGAAAAATTAGTTTAATTGTCAATTGGTCATACCTGATCTTTAAAAAGTAACCGAAACATTTTCTTTATGTTGGAAAGTATATAACATTTAAAAACTATAGGTTTTTAGTATCATTTGGTTTCAATAGTTAATCAGGTATGTTTTCATAAGACTACTGAAAATTTATTATTCTTTTAAATTAGATCTTATAAATTATTGTGTTAAATACTTGTTTATGCAGGATTTGGTAGTAGCAAACATAATGCTAATTCCAAATTGCATGACCAAAAGAGAAATCGTTGCACTTTTATATACGTAATACATTAGTGTTTTAAAGACTACTGAAAATTTATTATTCTTTTAAATTAGATCTTATAAATTATTGTGTTAAATACTTGTTTATGCAGGATATGCTAGTAGCAAACATAATGCTAATTCCAAATTGCATGACCAAAAGAGAAATCCTTGCACTTTTATATACGTAATACATCATGAGTGTGACATCTGCCAAGAAACAACACCTTGTGGGATTAGGTTTGATTTGCTAGGTCTGATTTTCTTATTAACTTTAATTCAACTCCTAATTTTTTTCTATTTTTTGTATGATGTTATCCAAGTTAAAATATTATAACAAAATGATAATTTTGGTATGATTTAAAATACTTTTTGTATAACTTTAATTCAACCATATGGCCCTTGCACACTGTTTTTATAATAAAAAAAATCCATTTTTACAGTTTAGGATCACATTGCCCGTGCACACTATTTATATATTAAAAAATCAATTTTTAATAGTTGTAGGACGATATAGCCCTTGCACATTGTTTTTATACTACTAAAATTCATTTTTAATAGTTTTAGGATGATATTGCCCTTGCACATTGTTTTTATATTTAAAAAATTGAATTTTTAAAGTTTTAGGATGATATTGCCATGCACACTGTTTTTATATAAAAAAAATTCAATTTTTGTGAAAAAGGTTATAATAGTCAAATGAAAAAAGGGTATATTCTCTTGAAGTATATACTGAAATTAATTAGTAAAAATGAAAATACATATAAAAAAAGAAAGAAAGAAAAAAAACAAAAACAAAAAAATATGTTGAAGTCTACACAAAGACACATTCACTCAAATACACAAGCACATAATGCCCCAACATATACATATACAAACTATACATAGATACATGTATTATTTGAGACATAAGAATTTTATCATTACAAATGGAATAAGTTTATCACTTCAAACAGAAGAGAGAAGAATATTATCATTTGAAACAAATGAAGTCTATCACTTCAAATAGAAGAAGTAAAAAATAAAATATCATACACATTTCAAGCTATAACAGATAGAAGAAGTTAAAAGAACCTGAATTTGTGTCAAGAAATGCAATGCAATGCGATGAAGTAGTCTTCCCATTCCTGATTCCTTGTTGGTATGTTGGTAAATTGTGTTTCCTTGTTGGTAAATTGTGTTGTAAGAGTAAAAAGTAAGAACATATATTAGATTTATAAGTGGAATAAAGTATTATATGATGTATTTTCGGATACTGATAACCATTCCAAAATTAAGCAAATTAATATCATACCATAAATATTAACATTAACAGTTATAATAAAATACCTTAAAAATTAATATAATAACTGTCAAAAGTTATACCAAAAATATTTTAAATTATACCACAATTAATCATATTATTATATTATTTTAATTAAGATAATATCATACTAAAAACACTAACATTAACAAATATACTAAAAATTTAAAAATCAATATAATAATTGTCAAATGTCTTACAAAAAATATTTTAAATCATATCAATATCATCATTTTATTATAATATTTTAACTTATATAATATCATATTAAAAATAGAACAAAAATTAGGAGTTGCTCCTTGCCAGATGTCACACTCATGATGTATTCCGCATTTAAAAGTGCAACGGTTTCACTTTTATCCATGGAAGTTGGAATTTGCATTCTGTTTGCTACTACCGTATCCAGCATAAACAAGTATTTAACACAATAATTTAAAATATATCATTTTAAAAGAATAAGAAATTTTCAGTAATCTTCATGAAAACATACCTAATTAACTGTTGAAACAAAAGGATACTAAAAACCTGTTGTTTTTAAATGTTATGTACTTTACAATATAAAGATACTAAAAACCTGATTAACTATAAAAAACTACATAAATATTATATACTTTCCATTAAAAGATACTAAATAACACCCTTTTAGTATTTTCCTCGGGAATAGATTTTTACGGTTTTTAAAAGAAAATATAATAACGAGTAATCGTTCATAATTTCATATTTATTCTTATATTATGGAAAAATTCTAAAAACTCCACAAACCATTTTAAAAAATAGTAAAAAAAGGTTTCAATTACTTTGTTAAGATCGGATATGACTAGTTGACAATCAAACTAATTTAATTTTCATATTTTATTTTAGTCACTAAACTGTTTGTTTGTATGAGCAATTAAAAAAAATTGTTACTTTTTGTTTCTTCCAACCCAGTTTATTTATACAAACTTAGATATTTTTTAAATCTTAAAAGTTTCTAAGTTGTCTAAAAAAATATAATTTAATGAAACATATATCTAAGGGTCAAAATAAATCAGAAGTATGATGGATCTTTTGGATTTCTTTGCATTAAACAAATAATTGATAAAGCGTTGTGTGTTTGCAGCTGAAGGAGCACCACTACCTAGCATGAAGCAAACGTCTCCTCCAAGTATAGAACGTATTTTCTTAAAAACAATAGCATCCCAGAATAGATCAGGTTATAGACATATTTAAAACAACTTTACATGCTTGAAATTTATTTCCTTTAGAACAACTTTACATCTGTGAAACTTATCTCAACAATTCAAGTAGGCGAGATTGAAAATGTATGAGAAATCATGAACTAAATTAGGCTTATTCTTATCACTACTAGAAAAACAGCCTTTTACGACGCTCAATGCGTGTCGTAAAAGGCTCAGACGACGCGCAAATGCGCGTCAAGGAAGGCCCTGTCATAAAGAGAGACGACGCGCGTTTACGACACGCAATGCGTATCAAGGAAGGCCCAGTCATAAAGGAAGATGACACACATTCGTGCGTCGTGACCTTACGACGCGCGCGTTAATGTCACACAATGCGTATCATGGAAGCCCCTGTCAAGAAAGGCCATGTCATAAATGAAGATGACACACATTTTTGCGTATCGTAATTTTAAATGTTAAAAAAAATATTTTTTATAGATTTACTAATTTTCAAATTAAATTTTCATTTAATATTAAATGCATATTTAATTTGAAAATTAGTAAATCTATAAATAATATTTTTTTTAACAACATATCGAAATTATCATAAGAACGATAATTCATTTCAAAAAAATATCGCATGTCAAACAAGTTACCTAAGCATTACATGTTAAACAACACTACATGTCAACACTAATAACACTTAAAAACATGTTTTTTCGTGCATTTGGAGCATCCACAATTCCTATATCAACAACCAACTTTAGGTCCAATTCCAACCACCTGTAAAAGAACAACATTAGAAGATCAACATTTTCTTGATTTGACGATTCAACATTAGTTGCCCTTGGACCAATTTTAGGTGTAGAGTGTGGTGTAACAAGTTTTGAAGGGTACCTTTTGATGAGAACGCCCTTGCATTGTCGTTCCCCCCTAAAGATAAACATGAAGCACAAACTGAGTTTGCTCTTGTCAGAAGCTGCAATTTCTATTGTCATGAGTTTCTATTAAGTTTTGAAGGGTACCCTGAGACATACAATCTCCTCCATCAGACCATATCTTCTCCATGCTAAAAAAGAGATAATTCCAGTGAACTTCCTTCAACTATGCCCATGTAACTTATAATTCCAGTGCAATTCTTTCAACTATGGGTGTTTTAGTCTCAGGTGTCAGGTTCACTATTAGGGCATGTGTATCTGTGTTGGTTAATACCCCAGTAGATAGATTGGGCAGTTGTGATTCATCAGTTCCAAAAGTGGCAAATGGGCTATGGCAAACTGGATACCACCTGAACACTATCACCGCATTCTTATCCTAATAAATATCAATCAGAAACTTATCAATAAGCCTAATCATTATCATTAAAGAGGGATAAAAGGAGGGATGGGTAATTAAGTAAATAAACCTGGCACCAGTTGAAACTTATCAATAAGCCTAATCAGTGGCAGACCCTACAACACCATAACTGCCTTTTCCAACCACGTCTTGAACTTCATATCTTCCTGCCTCTCCATATTCGGTGAAGAACTCTCTTTCGAGCTGCATACAGAAACAATTACTTGGTTTTTGTCAATAGTAACAGTCTTTAGTAAACAGTAACTTTAATTTTAAAATTA
Organism: Lactuca saligna; assembly: GCF_052625555.1. NCBI lineage: Eukaryota > Viridiplantae > Streptophyta > Magnoliopsida > Asterales > Asteraceae > Lactuca > Lactuca saligna. The sequence continues at coordinate 30,212,427 of NC_136422.1, forward strand.
AATTTCACATTAGAAATAAAGAGATTTTACATCTTAAATGAGGTTGATTCAATATTCAAGATTCAAGGAATGGGGTTGATCTTACATTCTAAGGTGAAAAAGTTAATATTTTCAAAACATAATGGTTGTTTTCACATATGGGGTTGATTCAAGATTCAAGAAGTAGGGATTTTACATCTTACATCATTAAATATAAAGGAAAAAGGCACACAAGTAAACAAAGGAACATGAATCAAATTTATCTATGTGTTTGTAGGATTAGTCATAGCTAATGAACTACATTATCAAATTACGCAGCAAACAAAGGGATCAAGTGTAGGATTCGATGCTATAATTTAAGAAGGATTCTCCAAAAAGTTTTTTTTTTTTTTTTTTTATCGTGATTCAAAGAAAATGACACTATCAAATGCACATCAGAAAAATGGTCAAATGCAATTGTCTAAGGATTCATGAATTATGACACATATTAATCCCATGTATGTATCAGGATTGTTTTCATAATTAGGGTTGATTTGAGATTCCAGAAGTAGGGATTTTGCATCTTAAATGACATTATCAAATCAAAAAGAAGAAACCAAATACCTAAGTTGTGTTTTGTTGTGATTGTGTCAACAATATGGGGTGGAGCAAAACTTGCAAATGTTCTTGAACTGGTTGGCATGCCCAAGTTAACAAGTACCACACCTGCAGGTGGCAAAAATGTAGAATTTGTGAGCATTGATAGGTTCAAGGTCTGTATCATACATTTACTTGTTCTGTTTACTTTCTTTTTTGAAGTGTTATTGTCTGTAATAAGATTCAATGTTTGCTTCCATAGAAGGAAAAAGGGGGTCATTACAAGCCGTCAATTCCACTACTTTCCAGGGATTGGTGCTCATTCTGTGAAGTTGCTGGATACCATCAACATAGATTCCTATGTCTGCCCGATCTCTCTCTGCTCAGATTTATATTTACTTTTACTACTATAAAAACTTGTAAAATGTTTCTAAGAAGACAGTGTATGTGTGTATCAATCATTACTTTCCAGGGATTCTTTCAGCAGAGAGACTATAAAATGTTTCCACCAACAGTAAATTGGGACAACATGGATTAGTCTACCAGGAGACCACAAATGGATTTCCCTGTTCATGTACTACACTATATATATATATATATATATATATATATATATATATATATATATATATATATATATATGTATAGAATATAAGAAAACTTTATCTCTTCAAGAAATCTAAATCGATGATAGCATGTAGAACGAACATTTCCAACAGAGATTATTTTAAGAATGTGATGCATGTCAATGAAAAAAGTTGTTGCACTACTTGCAATAGGAAAGAGATCAACAGAATCTGAGAGTTGAAAACAAATGATTAGTATAAGTGTAAAATCATAATTTAATTTACAGACTTACCTTTTTCACTTGCATAAACATGTATAACTCCATCTTCCATCTTGAAATGAGAATTTGCAATCAAGTCCCATACAAGAATATTTCCATTTTGATCATCAGATATCAACTCAATTTGCACACCCAAAAACAAACCAATAAACCAAATTATATATAGGTACATGGCCAAAAAAACAAATATAATTTTCACAAGGAACAGAATCATGGACACCTGATTTGGATGCAAAACCATAGTGTTAAAAGATTCAAAACTTGTAGAATTCAGCCAAACCTCTTCACCATCGAAGGCCAAAGCAACAACATGAGTCCTCATTATATTTTTTTCTTGACTGAACAACACTCAAGGACAACTCTGTATGTCTATCCAGAATGCTAGTTGAAGCAAATGAAGTGTCCATGTCCTGTAACTCTCAAGCTGATCAAATGTTTCGTCAATATTTCCCCCAAATACTATCTTGAAGTGCAGCTTCGCTTTCTTTATTGTAGATTGAATGTGAGTTTGATTTGAATGTAGGAATAAAGAAACACATCAAAATTAGTAATTCCAATCTATACAATTAAAATAAACGAATGTTCTGGTAAGAAAATTATATGAACAGGAGAGAGAGAGAGAGAGAGAGAGAGAGACAAAGAGAGAGAACCTCGATCTAAGGGAAGAGGCCATGGTAGCCACGAGATTTGATAAAACTGTATGCGACATCCTTAGAACCATGAGTATCGGGAGCAGAAGAAGTGCCTCCAATTCAAAATTAGCTATGGCCACCGGAGAAGGAAATCATGGTTGAAACTTGTATATGTTTTTCTTGTTAGGGTTTTATAGAAGAGAAGAGAAGAGGATTCAAAATCGAAATTAGAGGCATGAATAAAGGAGAAATAAGAACCTGGATCTTGTCTTCGACATTATCGACGATGTCGACGTTGCTTTCAACATCGATTGGGAGATATGGTGGTTCCAGTGGGTAGAAGTAAGTGAGCCTTGATCGATGTCCTCCGTTTCTCTCGAACGCCTTTTGTATCCCACATATATTCCTTTATAACGGAGGTGAAGGGAAAGCACAAAGAAACCCCTGTGAGAGAGAAAGCAATAGTCGATTTGAAGCAATCGACAAATGAAATTGAAAGGTAGAGGCACTACACTCCTTTTTTTGTTCGTGCCACCACACATCAACATAGAGAAATCGAGAACCTCTGCGGGTTTGATCTGTTCAAAAGATGGGATCAGAGATTTGGTGATATTGCGATTTTGTTGCGGGAGAAAAGAGTATTTGTGATGATATTAGTGTTTTTTTTTGGGTATTAGAGTGAGAGAGATAGAGAAAGAGATATTGATAGAGAGAGAGAGAAGAAAGACGGAAATAAGATAGAGGATAACAATGGCGGCCTTTCAAACTTTTGGGATTTTCGTTTCCCCCCAGCTGCAAAAAAAGAGAACGCACCTTTCATTCAAAAAATATAAAGCGACATTTCTAGACGACGCCCATTTTTAAATAAGTGCCCTCCGTGTTTTTAATTTTTTTTCTTGGACATTTATTTTAGGGCACACACAAAAGCGTGACCTCTATCCTTCAAAAGTTTGAAGAGATGACATTATTTTTAGAGCGCACGCTTTTGCGTATCGTAAATCACCGCGTGTCATTGTTTGCGCGTCATTAAAGGTTGTTTTTCTAGTAGTGTATAGAGTATCATGAGAAATTGAAATTCAAACAAACACTTACGGCTTTCTTGTGAGCAAATAATTTTTAAACTACACGCATCAATCGACGAACAAACGCGATTGTGCCAGGAGGGTGTAGGTAGCGACGACTTCAAGAGGTTGGCAGTTACGTTCATTCGCCGGAGATTGAAGAGAGTATACAGGGGACAGAAGGGCAATATGAGAAATGACAGTTGAAGTGTAAAGGAATTTAGGGTTTTTCACAAAACGAAAAAAAGGTATATGATGTCAATTAAGTAGTAAGCATAACATGTTTGTAGAACATGTATTTGGTTTTGTACCTCTTAAATTTCTAGAAAAAGTATAATATGTTTTGTATAATAGTAAAGATAAAGATATGACAAGTTTGGACACTTGTTATATATAAATCCCCAATTGTTTATATATTTTATATAATAGTAAAGATATGACAAATTTGGACACTTGTTATATATAAATCCCCAATTCTTTATATAGTTCATAAATGTACATTATGTGTCAATTTTGAAATTTAGAGACTATGGTTAACAAATTAACAACTTTTCATTTCTTAAAATATGAGTTTAAATCTTTATATATATATATATATATATATATATATATATATATATATATATATATATATATATATATATATATATATATATTGCATAAATTATACAACAAACTCCTAATATATATAGATATACTAGGTTTAAACCCGTGGAAACCACAGTTGATAAAGAACAATACTATTGAAAATTCAAAACGTAATGACTAATTAAATATTTACAAAAAAAATTATTAATTTACAAAGATATAAGTTTCTACGGTAAGTTATACAATGAAATGTTAAAAGTTGATTCACATACATACACGTATAATAAATGACATATACAGAAAGAAAAAACAAATAGAGAATCTCAATACGTGTAGGAGAAATGGTAATGAGAAAATGGTAAATGGCACAAAAAAACACTCTTTTTACATATAAATTCAATTTTGACACCGTGTTATTTTTTGTGTCAATTTTGACACTGTGTTTACCAATTTGTTACAATTCTGACCACTTGACCAGTTAACCAGGTTACATGCTGATATGGCATGATGATGTGCCAGTTTTGATGACGTGGCATGCTCACATGATATGCTGACGTGTCAAAATTGATTTTTTTCGCACGAAAAACACTAAGTTTTTACTTTTTTTTTTTTTTCGATTTTGACACCAAGTTTAATTTTTTATTTCAATTTTGACACTATGTTTTTTTGTTTCAATCGAACATCATTTATCAAATTTTGTTCAATTTTGTCTATTTTCCATTTGAAACCGTATAAATATATTTTTTTTATTACGTTTTAAACCGTATAAACATATTTTTTTTCGTTTAAAACACATTTTTATTTAAATACAAAATGTTTTTTTTTCTTACATTCAAAACATTAGTTATATCATGAGAATCAAACTAAACATAAGCTTCTAATAAGATGTAAAAATTTGATGGGTTGCAAACTTGATATCTGAGTTTCGATTGACTACACGCCTCCAGGCCTCCAAACACATTTTAAAGTTGCATATTTTATATAAAATACAACTTTTATATAACTAATATATATAAATATATATATATATATATATATATATATATATATATATATATATGATGGGTTTTAGCCATATGAGCATTCCTATGTACACATACAAACCCTAATGCTTGGATCTAGGTTTCTCTAATTGAACATGCTTGAATCCAAGACTTATAATGGTTATTCTAGCATAATAACATTGTGAAATCATAGTTATAAGTTTACCTTGAATCACTTGTTTGATCTTCTTGTTCTTGGAGCTTTAGAGTCATAATTGTCACTCCTCTAATGGCTTACAAACACCAACTAGCAAGAGGATGTTTGAGAGAGTGGGGATGGACTTAGAAATCGGCCAGGGTTTCCTTACAGACAAGGGTGCCGATTTCCATGACCCCAAGGGTCTATTTATACTTGTAAGGCTCCTAGGGTTTTACCTTTAAATCCTAATTGGATAACTTAAGCCCTAAGCAATCCTAATCCCTTCATGATAACCCTTTGGATGGATTTTAGGTCTATCCTAAGCCCTAAAATTGTCCACCACATTATCCATAAGGGATTTTAGCCTAAAGTATAAATATCACACATTTGACAGTTTAAGTCCTTCTATTTAATTAATCTCTTTAAGTCACCAAATTAATTCATAATTAATTTATGACCTATATTAATCAAATAATATTATTATACCATATAATATTACAACTCTCATTATAAATCATCCTATCAAGTTGCTATGGTTAAAGCAACCCAAAAGGACCATGCTCAATCGGGTCAAGTACTTACCAAATATAGTTGCAGCCTTAGACACTATTCCAACAGTCTCCCACTTGGATAAGTCTAGTAACTATATACACCGATTAGCAATCGTAGCTCTCAAAGATGCTGTTAAACTCTGATCTAATCAATCTTGTCCTTTAGATAAGGGATCGTACAGTACTCTGTTTAGATATCATGCAGACATTCATATGGAACCAATTGTCCAGTATTTGGTTTCTCGATTTAGATTTATTTGACATAGAACTTAATCGAACACATCAATTCAGTTCTTACCGGGCCTGGCACATAAGTCAAATCAAATCATCGAGCGGCCGAGATATCGCTTTTACCCTCTTAGGATAGTAACAGATAAACTTCGACTTATATGCATTTACTTATTCATTAATCAACTATACACAACGACGTGTTTTATAACATCAAGTTACTGATGCGGTTTCGCACCATCAATGTACAACCAATTAATAAATAACAAACCATATATCTAGGTTTTATGACCATATGATATTATCATCTTGCGATGACCCTTTTATCACGTTCCATAAGGTGATTCCAGCAAGCGCGTGTTTGTTCCAATGCTCAAAACTAGTTCATAAGCACTCATGAACGTTGCAGCAAACTTTTGCTATGTCTAATACCATTTAGACAATCTACACACCAATTCATGACAATCTTCAATCATACCTACTTCTAACATATGAACGATTGTGGACAATTTGAATAATTCGATTATTCTTAATAAACTCAATTATTCTCGAAGTCAAAACATGCAAAATGAAACAATAGCTAAACAATTAACATAAGACAGTAACATTACTCATAAATAATACTCTTTTATTTAATCATCAAATGTTAATTACATTTATCTATCACGCGTTTCTAACACTATCTAATCTATACTAATATCATCCTTCAGCCCAATGCTCCTAGCATGCTGCAAGTGCTGAACCTTGCTCAGTCCCTTCGTAAGCGGATCTGTTGGGTTATCTTATGATGATATCCTCTTCACCACAAGTTGTCCTTCTTCTACACGATGTCTTATCAAATGATATTTTCTGTTGATATCTCGAGATCTACCATGATCCCTTGGTTCCTTGGTCAAGGCAACCGCTCATTCATTACCACAGAAAATCTCCATGGACTCCTTTATGGTAGCTACAACTCCAAGATCACCAATGAAGTTCTTTAACCATATTACCTCTTTCGATGCTTCGCTCGATGCGATGTACTCTGATTCGCACGTCAAATCAGCTACGGTTTCTTGTTTGGAAGTCTTCCAAGTCACTACTCCTCCATTCAGGGTAAAGACCCAGCCCGGCTGCGAACGGTAGTTTTCCCTGTCGGTCTGAAAGCTGGCGTCACTATACCCTCGCACCTTCAAGTCATCACTCCCTCCGAGGACTAAAAACCATTCCTTGGTCCTCCGAAGGTACTTAAGGATATTCTTCACCGCAATCCAATGGGCTCTGCACGGGTTCCCTAGATATCTACTGACCATGCTCAAAGCAAAGGCTACATCAGGGCGAGTACAAGTCATAGCATACATGATTGAGCCAACTGCGGAAACGTATGGTACTCGGCTCATTTCTGCTATCTCGGCTTCGGTACTCGGACTTTGAGTCTTACTCAACTTGACATTATATTGTATCGGTAATTCTCCCTTCTTCGAGTTTTCCATACTAAAACGTTTTAGTACCTTATATAAGTAAGTGTTCTGACTAAGTCCTATTAGTCTCTTACTTCGTTCTCTCACTATCCTTATTTCTAGAATATAGGAAGCCTCTCCGAGGTCCTTTATAGCGAAGCACTTCTTGAGCCAGGACTTAATCTCCTGCAGTGTCGGGATGTCGTTTCCTATGAGCAGTATGTCATCCACATACAAAACGAGAAAGCTAACTATACTCCCACTGGCTTTGACATATACACATGATTCATCTTCACTTCGTACAAATCCAAACTCTTTGACTTTCTCATCGAAGAAAAGATTCCATCTGCGAGATGCTTGCTTAAGTCCATAAATGGACTTCTCAAGCTTACACACTCTATTTGGATGCTTCGTATCAACAAAACCCTATGGCTGAGCCATGTAAACATCCTCAGCCAACTTCCCATTAAGGAAAACGGTTTTTACATCCATTTGCCAAATCTCATAATCATTAAATGCGGCAATCGCTATCATCACTCTAATAGATTTTATCTTCGCAACTGGTGAGAAGGTCTCATCATAGTCAACTTCAGGAGTTTGAGTAAAGCCCTTTGCCACCTATCGCGCCTTATATGTGTGTACGTTTCCATCCACATCGGTCTTCTTCTTGAAGATCCATTTGCACCCAACGGTCTTACATCCGGGCACATAATCAACCAAATTCCAAACTTGGTTGTCATACATGGATTGGATCTCATTGACTATTGCCTCTTTCCACTTTGCAGACTCCGGGCATGCCATGGCTTCCTTATAGCTATTAGGTTCATCTAGATTAATTAGTGTACTATCACTAATATACGTGTCCCCTTCGTAGTAATATGAAAACCATATAACTGGGGTTGAACTCTAACTCTTTCGGAACATCTAAGAGGTAAGGACTCATCAATTGGTTCAACCGGAGTTTCCTCCTCGGGTTGATGGCCAGCGGTAGAGGTTCCTTTATCTATCGACTCTTGAATCTCTTCAAGCTTGATTTGCCTCCCACTGTCTCCTTGGCTTATGAGTTCTCGCTCTCGGAAAACTCCTCTCCTCGCAACAAAGACAACATTGTACTTCGGTCTATAGAAGAGATATCCAAAGGATTTCTGTGGGTAGCCGATGAAAATACATCGCTCACTACGAGGTTTGAGTTTGTCGTGAGTATCTCATCTTACGAAAGGCTCGCAACCCCGAACCTTGATATGTGCTAACGAGGGAGCTTTCCGTGTCCACATCTCGTGAGGTGTTTTGGCAACCTTCTTAGTAGGGAGTCGGTTAAGGATGTGGGCGGCAGTCTCTAAGGCATACCCCCAGAATGAGATAGATAGTGAAGCACGACTCATCATAGAGCAGACCATGTCCAACAAGGTTCAATTACACCTTTCTGCCACACCATTCAATTGTGGTGTCCTAGGTGGCATCAATTGTGAAACTATTGCACACTCTTTTAGATAGTCGTGGAATTCAAGACTTAGGTACTCTCTTCCTCGATCAGATCGAAGCATCTTGATTTTCCTGCCCAATTGATTCTCCACTTCATTCTTGAACTCTTTGAACTTTTCAAATGTTTCTGACTTTTGCTTGATTAAGTAGATATACCCATATCTACTATAGTCATCGGTAAAAGTCACATAGAAGCGGTTCCCATCCTTTGTGGTTGATCTAAATGGTCCACATACATCGGTATGTATTAGGTCCAATAAACCCTCACCCCTTTCACATGTGCTAGTGAAGGGTGACTTGGTCATCTTTCCAAGTAAACAAGATTCGCACGTGTCATCTTCCCTAAGGTCGAATAACTCCAACACTCCATCCTTTTGGAGTTGGGTTATGCGCTTCTTGTTGACATGTCCAAGACAACAATGCCACAAGGATGCTCTATCCATACTATTGGAAGAATCCATGCATAAAACATCATTTCCTAGGTTATCTACAATCATAACAGTTTCATAAATTCCATTAAATGGTATTGCTTCAAAATACAAGACACCATTTAGATAAGCACAAATAGAACATTCTCATTATTAAAAGAAAAATCTAAATCCTTGTCTAAACAAACCATGAAATGAAATGATGTTTCTTGCCATTTCTGGCGAATAGCAACAATTGTTCAAATCTAAAGATAAACCATTCCTAAGCACTAGAGAATACACTCCAATCTTGGTCATAGGCGACGATCTTCTGTTCCCCATGATTAGATTTATTCTTCCATGCTTCACATCCCTATTTCTTCTTAGTCCCTGCAATTCAAAACAAATGTGGTAACCACACCCGGTATCGAGGACCCAAAAAATTGTTGGGTTTTGAGCATTCTAACACTTCCTAAGTGTACATGCAACCCTAATAACCTTGGATCTATGTTTGTCTAATTATCATGCAAAGTTGAATTCCAAGGCTATATTCCTATCTAGGATACATGGGGAACAATTTTAACTTGAATGATAGATAGAATAACTTACCTTGTTGTTTCTTATGTTCCTTGAAACCTTATGAGCCTAGCACCCTAAGTGTGATGCCTCAAATGCTTCACACAACACCAAATGCTCTTGGAAAGACTTTTGAGAGAATGCACACTTCTTGAAATCGGCCTAGCCCTCTTGTTTCCTTAGTGTGGCCATTTTGGTGGAGAATATGATTCTTATATAGTGTTGACACATCTAGGGCTACACCATGTAAACGCTAATGTGTCATGAATCTTCATTTCCATGACCCATGGGTTTGTAACTCCCATGGAGCATCCATGGAGCATCCTATGGGTGGAACCCAACTTGATAATCCATGGAGCCTCTTAGCCCACTATACAAGATATGGATGATTTATATAATCAACCCATATATTTAATTAGTTCTCTTTTGATCACTTAATTAATTCTAAATTAATTCTTGATCAAACTAATCAAATAATATTATTAATATATTAGAACTTATAATATATTAATAATCTCCAAGTGGTATTTCTCTCATTTTGTCTATCCAATTGCATGGTGCCATGCAACCCAAATGGACCATGCCGGGTCGGGTCAAGTACATACCAGAAATAGTTATGGACTTAGACACCTGATCCAACAGTCTTCCACTTGGATAAGTCTAATAACTATTACTGCAAGTATGACTTCAGGAACCGATCGGCAATCGTAGCTCTTTTCAAGGTTTCTCGGAACTGAGAAGATGATGGTACACCATTTAAGATAAGTGATCATATAATCCTCTGTTCTAGATATCAGTCGGACAAATACATGGAACAATGTCTTACTTATTGTACAACAGTTTGTTTCCCCGATTTCCGATTTTTTTGACAAAGAACTTAATTGAACACATCAACTTAGTTCTGATCGGGCCCGGTACATAGGTCAAAACAAAATCATCGAGGGACCCAGATATCAGCTTCTAATCCAAGAAGGAACAGATAAACTTCGACTCATATGTTTGTTCTACCACTCATTGAATTACACACAAGAGCACGATTTATAACATCGAGTTACCAATGCGTTTTCGTACAATCAATGCATAACCAACTTGTAAGTAACAAATCATATCTCTAGGTTTGAAGACTTATATGATATTACCATCTCACGATCACTCGAGATAGAATTCCATGAAGTGATTCCAGTGAGCGTGGGTTGAGTCCAATGCTCAGAGCTTATGAGCACTCATGATTGTTGTAGCCTTGTCTAACACCTTAGACCTCTGCAACCAATCATGACAGTCTTGATTCATACCTACTTCCGACATATGACCGACTGTGGAGGTTTGAATAATATGTTATACTAAACAAAATTATTATGGAAGTCAAAACATGCAAAAGAAATATAGTAAACGATTGACAAGAGATAGCAACACTTTACTCATAAATAAAACACCTTTTATTCATCATCTAATGTCAAATACACTTTACAAATTTCGAGGTTATCTAACTACTAAATCTAATATCATCCTTCAGCCCTATGCTCCGAGCATGCTGGAGATGCTTAACCCGAGTCAGTCCCTTCGTGAGGGGATCTGCTGGGTTCTCATCCGATGATATTGTGACAACCTGAAATTTCCATTTGTACGAACAATATCTATTCAATAGAAGCCAGTCCAGTTCTAGTGATTTTCAGACTTTTCCGAACAAGTTTGTGTACATTAGGGTTTACGTTTCAGGAGCTATCAGGAGAGTGGCTGCTCCTGGATTTGTGAAAATTGAACATTCCAAGTTTCATAATGTTATAGTCCAACTTCCGGAATAAAAATATTTTCTGTCAAAATATTTCAGGACTATAAATAGATTTCTGAATTTAATTAATTCATTATTCACAATTCCAACTACAGAAAAGCCATATTCTCTCTGACGGATCTTCGGGTTTTCATCCCGGATTGTGAGTCTACTTTCCTAAATGTGTTTTAATACTTGTTATATGCTTTATAACATTGTTTACATGTCTAAAATACAAGATCCGGGAGCTTACGGCCCAAGAACGTTCTTGGGGTGTAAACTCCAAAACGAAGCCTAAAGGCTATCTAGTCCCGTTTCCTTGTTAGGTAGCTAATTAAGGACATTGTGTATAAACATTTGAGGCTAGAAATCATTCAAGAACACCAACCTTTTGGAGTTTACAGCCCAAGAGCTTCTTGGACCGTAAACACCATTTCCAAGGGCCAAAGTGTGCCCTAAATGACCCCTAAGGCTTAAGGCATTTATCCTCTAATGCTTGTAGCTAATTTGGACACCAAAACACTTCAAAATCATAAAGTTCTAGGAGTTTACGGCCAAGAAAATCTCTTGGGCCGTAAACCCCTTTTTCAAGGGTTAAAAGTGCCCTAAACACCCTTAAAGCTTTAAGACAATTACCCTTTAATACTTAGGACTTGAATGGGGAGCAAATTACATCAAAATCATCCCTTAAAGGGAGTTTACAGCCAAGGAACATCTCTTGGGCTGTAAACTCCAAGTAAAGGCATAAATGTGTGCCTAAAGTCCCCTTTAGCCTTAAGCAAAAACATGGAAGTTATCCTACATGTGCAAGTGCCTTAAATGAATTAAAACCAACACCCCATAGGAGTTTACGGCCGTAAACTCTAGGGGATATGGTCCTTTGGCCGTAAACTCCCCAAAGGAGCATTCTAGGCCCTTAAACTACTTCAAGGATTATTCCAACAAGGCTAGGCTTATTCTAGGATCAATATAGCACCTTAAAACACCCAAAACCACCAAGTGTGGAGTTCACGGCCATAAACTCAAGGAGGTTATGACCGTAAACTCCAAAGAAGGGGTTTGTTGGGTGGTGAACTCATATACAAGGTCATTGGTGCATTAAACCCCTTTTGCCTTGTCCAGTATCAACTTAGATGCACCCATTAGGACCAATAACACTTATATAAAGTGTTTACATGTTCCTAAGTGTCTCAACTTATTTTGTTAAGTTATTATTTGGCTAATTTGTTATATATATGCTAATTATATGATAACTAGGCTCGTACGTGTGAACAAGTCTCCGTTTGCCACCTAGCACGGTACCCGATACATTAATTCAATCTACTCACCACAAGTGAGTTTATACCCCTTAAATCAACCTTTGAAATGTTTTAAATATTTTAAATGTTTTAAATACTTCAAAATGTTTTACAAACTCTTTTACTTATACAATGCTTTTATTAAATTTTGTTTTACTTCTTATAAATTGCATGCCCATATATGTATAGATATATAAGTAATGTTTAAAGGGCTTAGGAAGGCCATCCGCCCTATTTCCCTTTTGCGTACTGAGATGTGGTCTAGTGGGATTTCGGGTGACCATCCGTGGGTCGTTTCAATATTAGTTATATATCATATATACATGTATAGACATAAAAGTACTTCCATATTCATACTTATCAGTACATCAATAGCTAGTTACCATCGGGGTAAAACAGAACATATACAACTATACTAAAAACATAACATATACAACTATACTAGAAACAGAACATATACAACTATACTAGAAACAGAACATATACAACTATACTAGAAACAGTACATATACAACTATACTAGAAATAGAACATATACAACTATACTAGAAACAGGGCATATACAACTGTACTAGAACAAGAAACATTACACATACATGAACACGTTAACAATTGTGATCCACTATGTCGGAGCATGCCTTAAATGTCATGGCCCGAGTTGTAGCCAGAATTCTCTTGGAGGGAGAGCGTGAGTTTGCGTATGGATCTATACTGGATTGACTATCCTACACCTTGCTGCTAGCTACAGTCGGACCTGCAGGTCTGCGGGTGCCAAACGTCATTCCGTTATTACAACCATTCATTATGTCGTTGTTACTAGTCGATAGCATGGTGCACTTTATCACATTATACCTTAATATAAATTTGGTTTAAGGTAGTTAGTACAGCAGTAGTTCTTATAATACAAAACTACAGTACTATAATGATTTACCCATTACATATTTTAGGTATAACCTCACTTAAACGTTAATGTATAAACTATATTATGTTAAATGATAGTTACACTTGGGAAATTACACACTTTTACATCAAACGAGCATACAAAACAGTTAAGCCTTGGTACAAGGCTACATTAATAGAAAATATAGGTTTTTCTGAGAGATTCAAACTTTTGCAAACAATTACAAACCTTTACATACATTTTACAAACTTATACTTGATAGATGTTCAAACATTTTTGGATGACAAATACCAACACTAAAATACTTATGAACTCACCAGCTTAATGCTGATAAACTCTTTCAAAATAAGTTGTATTCTCAGGTCATCAGTAGACGGGTACCGAGGCCAGCTTTTGAGAAGATGGAGCGCATTCAAGACTCATCTTATTATTTTGATATACGTTATTTTTGGTGTCTATAATGCACATAACACGCTTGTATTAAAATTATATATTTAATGCAATGGATGATGTTGTTTGCTTATTTACATTTACTGTGTTGTGATACTTTACATGACGTCCTCCGCCCCAGAACGTTTCCGCCGTTCTTGGTTTTGGGGTGTGACAGATTGGTATCAGAGCATTGTTTATAGTGAATCAAGTATATCAACCCATAAAAAAATAGTAAACTATAAACCCATTTGGGATTAAAACACTCTGACCAAGAGTCTATACTTTAAATACTAAAATATTTAATTAAGTATACTAGTCTGCAATTCATACTAAAATCAGTGTCACAATGACAAGAACAAAAGTATTACGATTGTTAAATATCACAGGTAAGCTCGGGGATATATGGTCAGTCCTGGGAATGGCATAGCCTGATCAACTATGTTGGTCCAAGGAGTGATTAGCATATGCCCTAGAATAGTTGTGATGTGTTAACAAGTCTAAAAACTTACCAACAATACCACAAGAAGATCAGTAGAACCTAAACTTAAAATACTATAGGTGTATTTTGTACTACTAACTACATATATACTATATCTTTATACCTCTCTTCTCGCGTAGATTTAAATGGCTGGATTCCATCACGGCGACCCGTACTTTCCAAATGAAGGCAACGCAGGATGGCTTGAAGCAGAGTCTGATGATGAGCACCAAATTCTGTTGGATGATCATCAAGCTGAAGGCTTCTCGGAGGAATCAGACTCTGAGGCCGAAGTCAACAACCTACCTCCAGTAGGTCAAGCCCCGAACAACAACCCTCGACCAGCTTTTCCAGGTCCCACTCCCTTGTGGGTAGATAACTTGAATCGATGGAGTGACGAACAGGGTCAATCCTTACCATACATTAGGGACCGAAGCTTTTACAACGTCAGCGAAGGTGGTTCTGCTGACCGAGCTCTGCCCGTCATAATCCGCAGAATAGCTCGTAATGTTGAGCAAGGTCGAGCAGCCATCGACCGGGTCGTGGAGATTGATGCCAACTCTGGTATCAACACAGTCCGCATTCGCCGTCTCAAAGAAGACATGGAACAGACCCGGAGAACCAATGAAACCCTACAGCAACATCTGGTTGCCTCTCAAGCAGAAGTCATGGAACTTCGAGCTCGTCAAAGGACTCATGAACGACACCTTCAAGAGGTGGTCCGACAAATGAGAGACCTCAGGGTTCTCCCGAGGAATACTCATCGCCGTTAGATGATGTCTAGTACATCATTGTCTTTTGGGTTAAGGATTAGCCTTTAATATCTGTGCTCTAAGTAGCACTTATCTGTAAAATATTCCTAACTTTCAGTACTCTAATTAGGAATCTAAGAACTGTCAAACTTTCCGTATGGTATGATGTAAGACCTACTGTTGGGTCAATTTTCATTGAACTCGTTACATCAGTAATACCAGTATTATTGACAACTACCTACTCTGTGGAAGAATCTTTACACTTGGGTTTTCCTACACATCTTTCTTGTTATGATCTCAAACACTCATTCAATTGTTAGGCTATGGTTAGTTAGTCCATGTGTCATTCTCACATTACTTACAAATTGATTCTTGCCACTTTTCTCATCTTTATAAACTAATAGCTGAAAGATGCCTCCTCACAAATCTCCCCGAAATAACCCTGCACCTACACCACCTCCTCCACCTCCGATCATTGATACAGCACCCCTAAATGCTGCCGTAGCTGCAGCAGTGGCAACTGCCATGGCACAGTATCACTCTACTGATGCCAGCAGAGGTGGAACCCTGATTAACTCCATTCCGGTTGAAACTCCTGCGTGCTCGAGAGAGTGCTCTTACAAGGATTTCACCAACTGCAAGCTGAAGTCCTTTCATGGGACCGGCAGAGTCATTGCCCTCTCGCAATGGTTCCAGAAGACTGAATCAGTCTTCGAAATTTGTTCATGCCCTGCTGCGAGCAAAGTCAAATATGCCGCATGCACCTTTGAAGGAAAAGCCCTAACGTGGTGGAACGGCCGTGTTAAATCTCCAACTCTCGTCGTGGCCAACGACATAGGCTGGGAAACGATGAAAGACCTCATGATTGAGGAATACTGCCAGAGGGGCGAGATCCAGAAACTAGAGCAGGAGCTTTGGAGCCTGACCATGAAGGGCACCAACATTGTTGCTTACACTGCCTGATTTAGCGAACTGGTGGCCCTCCGCCCTAATATGGTTCCCACTGAAGGGAAAAAGATTGAAAGGTAGATATGGGGGCTAGTGCCTCTGTATCAGGGGAATGTCCTATCATCAAACCCTGCTACCTTCGACAGTGCCAAGCGACTGGCACAACGACTCATTGACCATGGTGTCAAAACCCCTGCAACCACAACAACCCTAGCCATCTCGGAACCCGCCAAACCCGCTGACACTAAGCGGAAGTTCTGGGATGACAAGAAGAAGCAGCGAGCTGCCAAAAAGCAGCAAATTGTGGCAGTGCATGCCGCAGTAACCCCTGCTGCTGCTACTGCTCCGATGAAGCAGTATGCTGGAAGTTTGCCGAAGTGCAACAAATGCAACTTCCACCACAACGGCCCCTGCCGTGAAATGCAGTGCTCTAACTGCAACAGGAAAGGACACACCGTTCGTTTCTGTAAGTTCCCGACACAACCGATCACACAAGTCCCTGGCTCCGGCGCGAGCCCAACTTGCTTTGGATGTGGCGAAACAGGCCACTATAAGAGGGACTGCCCCAAAGCGAGAAATGCTGGAGGTGCAGGGAGGGTACTAGCTATAGGTCACGGGGAAGCAGTTGCTGACTCGACAGTGGTGACTGGTACGTTCCTCCTCGATAACTCCTATGCATGCATTCTGTTCGATAGTGGAGCGGAGCGAAGCTTCGTGAACCACAAATTTGCTCGCATGCTTAAACAACAACCACCCACACTTAAAGAACAATTCACAGTAGAAATGGCTAATGGAAAAACAGAAAACACCAGTAGCATATACTTAGGATGTACCCTAACTCTAGATAACCATTCATTCCCAATCGATCTCATGCCGGTCTCAATAAAAAGCTTCGACGTTATCATCGGCATGGATTGGTTGAGTCTTCATCGCGCCGACATCATGTGCTTCGAGAAAGTAGTCCGTTTAAACCTCCCGTCTAACGAAACTCTTATCATCTACGGTGACAAACCTGGTGCGAGTCTTCGCATTATATCAAGTATTCAAGCACAGAAATATCTGCGCAAAGAATACCACGCATTCCTTGCTCACGTCGTCGACACGAGCCTCGAAACGAAAGAACTAAAGAACTTTCCAGTAGTGAGCGACTTCCCCGACATTTTCCCAGAAGAACTACCTGGATTACCTCCGCAACGACAGGTCGAGTTCAGAATCGATTTAGTCCCAGGAGCTACCCCGGTAGCCAAGTCGCCTTACCGTTTAGCACCAGCAGAGATGCAGGAATTATCTAGTCAACTTAACGAACTGCTCAGCAAGGGCTTCATAAGACCAAGCTTCTCACCTTGGGGAGCACCAGTCTTGTTCATTAAGAAGAAAGACGGATCATTCCATATGTGTATCGACTATAGAGAACTCAACAAACTGACGGTCAAAAATCGTTACCCTCTGCCTCGCATAGACGATCTATTTGACCAACTGCAAGGGGCGAACTATTTTTCCAAAATTGATCTAAGATCCGGATATCACCAGTTATGGGTACTAGAAGAGGATGTTCCAAAGACAGCCTTCCGAACTCGTTACGGACACTACGAGTTCGTGGTGATGCCATTCGGATTGACCAATGCGCCAACAGTTTTTCATGGACCTGATGAACAGAGTATGCCGACCTTACTTGAATCAGTTCGTCATTGTTTTCATTGACAACATCCTGATCTACTCCCAAAGTAAGGAAGAGCATGGCGATCACTTGCGACAAGTTCTAGGAAGTCTACGAAAGGAGAAACTTTATGCGAAGTTCTCGAAATGTGAATTTTGGATCCGAAGAGTCGAATTCTTAGGACACGTGGTAAGCGAAGAGGGAATCCACGTGGACCCATCCAAAATTAAAGCCATTGAGAACTGGTCAGCACCCAAGACACCGACAGAAATTCGTCAATTTCTAGGTCTCGCTGGCTACTACCGCAGATTCATTCAGAACTTCTCCCGAATAGCGAAACCTCTTACAACCCTGACCCAGAAAGGCGTGGCCTTTGACTGGGAAGAGAAACAAGAGAGAGCGTTCCAAACGCTCAAGAGAGCCTTGTGCACCGCGCCAATACTATCTCTCCCCGAAAGGATAGAAGACTTCGTAGTCTATTGCGATGCATCGAACCAAGGGCTCGGGTGTGTTCTGATGCAGCGAGGTAAGGTCATCACCTACGCCTCCAGACAGTTGAAGACACAGGAAGTTAACTACACGACCCACGATCTTGAACTGGGAGCAGTGGTGTTTGCTCTGAAGATCTGGAGACATTACTTGTATGGAACGAAAAGCACTATCTTTACCGACCAGAAGAGTTTACAACACATATTCGATCAGAAGGAGCTCAACATGAGACAACGACGGTGGGTCAAGCTACTCAGTCATTATGAATGCGATATTCGTTATCATCCGGGTAAAGCCAACATAGTAGCAGACACCCTAAGTCGGAAGGAATATTCTGGTCGCAGGGTCAAGTCATTGTCAATAACCATCCATTCACACTTGTCTAACCAAATTCAGGCGGCCCAACTTGAAGCCATGAATCCTGAAAATGTGACGAGTGAATCCCTCAGAGGAATGGACAAGAATTTAGAAGCCAAGGGTGACGGAGCCTTATACTTCATGGACCGGATCAGGACACCGAAACACGGTGGTTTCCGAGACTTGGTCATGACCGAGGCGCACAACACTCGGTATTCCGTCCACCCAGGTTCAGATAAGATGTATTTGGATCTTAAAAAGCTATACTGGTGGCCTAATATGAAAGCAGAGATTGCTACCTTCGTAAGTAAATGCCTTACTTGCGCAAAGGTTAAGGTCGAGTACCAGAAGCCCTCCGGTTTACTGCAGCAACCAGAGATTCAAGAATGGAAGTGGGAGCAGATCACTATGGATTCCATAACCAAGTTGCCCAAGACAACGGGTGGACTCGATACCATATGGGTCATCGTCGATAGATTGACCAATTCTTCCCACTTCCTGCCAATCAAAGAAACCGACAAGATGGAGAAACTTACGAGAACATACATTAGGGAAATCGTACGACTACATGGTGTGCCTATATCCATTATCTCCGATAGAGATAGTAGGTTCACCTTAAGATTCTGGCAATCGCTACAACATTCCCTGGGAACAAGGCTAGACATGAGCACAGCCTACCATCCATAGACCGACGGACAGAGTGAGAGGACCATCCAAACACTGGAAGATATGTTGCGAGCCTTGGTGATTGATTTCGGGAAAGCATGGGATACTCATTTACCCCTTGTTGAGTTTTCCTATAATAACATTTATCACACGAGCATCAAGGCTGCTCCATTTGAAGCCCTCTACGGCCGAAGGTGCAGATCCCCTCGGTGCTGGGCTGAGGTGGGTGATACCCAATTAGCTCAGGGGCAAGCTTCCGACAGTACTCTCACCGATCCAGAAATCATTCGGGAAACGACAGAGAAGATCGTTCAGATTCGTGAACGATTGAAAGCCTCTAGAGACCGACAGAAGACCTACACTGATAAACGAAGAAAACCTTTGGAATTTCAGGTGGGAGACCGAGTCCTTCTCAAAGTCTCACCCTGGAAGGGCTTGATACGCTTCGATAAGCGTGGGAAGCTTATTCCTAGGTACATAGGGCCTTTCGAGATTCTTGCAAGAGTCGGCCCCATAGCTTACAAACTCGATCTACCTGACACACTTCGTAACGTACATTCTACATTCCACGTATCTAACTTGAAAAAGTGTCTCTCCGACGAGACTCTTGTAATCCCACTCGACGAGATCGAGATCAACGAGAGCCTCAACTTCGTGGAAGAACCAGTAGAGATCATGGACCGTGAGGTCAAACAGATGAAACAAAGCCGTATCCCTATCGTGAAGGTTCGCTAGAACGCCAAGCGAGGATCAGAATTCACTTGGGAACGCGAGGAGCAGATGAAACTGAAATACCCTCATCTTTTCGCTTAGTTATTTGTAACTTCTTATTTTCTTAAATTCTAATTTCGGGACGAAATTACTTCTAACGGGGGGATGATGTGACAACCTGAAATTTCCATTTGTACGAACAATATCTATTCAATAGAAGCCAATCCAGTTCTAGTGATTTTCAGACTTTTCCGAACAAGTTTGTGTACATTAGGGTTTACATTTCAGGAGCTATCAGGAGAGTGGATGCTCCTGGATTTGTGAAAATTGAACATTCCAAGTTTCATAATGTTATAGTCCAACTACCGGAATAAAAATATTTTCTGTCAAAATATTTCAGGACTATAAATAGATTTTTGAATTTAATTAATTCATTATTCACAATTCCAACTACAGAAAAGCCATTTTCTCTCTGACGGATCTTCGGGTTTTCATCCCGGATTGTGAGTCTACTTTCCTAAATGTGTTTTAATACTTGTTATATGCTTTATAACATTGTTTACATGTCTAAAATACAAGATCCGGGAGCTTACGGCCCAAGAACGTTCTTGGGGTGTAAACTCCAAAACGAAGCCTAAAGGCTATCTAGTCCCGTTTCCTTGTTAGGTAGCTAATTAAGGACATTGTGTATAAACATTTGAGGCTAGAAATCATTCAAGAACACCAACCTTTTGGAGTTTACGGCCCAAGAGCTTCTTGGACCGTAAACACCATTTCCAAGGGCCAAAGTGTGCCCTAAATGACCCCTAAGGCTTAAGGCATTTATCCTCTAATGCTTGTAGCTAATTTGGACACCAAAACACTTCAAAATCATAAAGTTCTAGGAGTTTACGGCCAAGAAAATCTCTTGGGCCGTAAACCCCTTTTTCAAGGGTTAAAAGTGCCCTAAACACCCTTAAAGCTTTAAGACAATTACCCTTTAATACTTAGGACTTGAATGGGGAGCAAATTACATCAAAATCATCCCTTAAAGGGAGTTTACAGCCAAGGAACATCTCTTGGGCCGTAAACTCCAAGTAAAGGCATAAATGTGTGCCTAAAGTCCCCTTTAGCCTTAAGCAAAAACATGGAAGTTATCCTACATGTGCAAGTGCCTTAAATGAATTAAAACCAACACCCCATAGGAGTTTACGGCCGTAAACTCTAGGGGATATGGTCCTTTGGCCGTAAACTCCCCAAAGGAGCATTCTAGGCCCTTAAACTACTTCAAGGATTATTCCAACAAGGCTAGGCTTATTCTAGGATCAATATAGCACCTTAAAACACCCAAAACCACCAAGTGTGGAGTTCACGGCCATAAACTCAAGGAGGTTATGACCGTAAACTCCAAAGAAGGGGTTTGTTGGGTGGTGAACTCATATACAAGGTCATTGGTGCATTAAACCCCTTTTGCCTTGTCCAGTATCAACTTAGATGCACCCATTAGGACCAATAACACTTATATAAGGTGTTTACATGTTCCTAAGTGTCTCAACTTATTTTGTTAAGTTATTATTTGGCTAATTTGTTATATATATGCTCATTATATGATAACTAGGCTCGTACGTGTGAACAAGTCTCCGTTTGCCACCTAGCACGGTACCCGATACATTAATTCAATCTACTCACCACAAGTGAGTTTATACCCCTTAAATCAACCTTTGAAATGTTTTAAATATTTTAAATGTTTTAAATACTTTATGGGTGGGATACAAGTTAAATACTTACAGTTATTGCATCAATCACATGTGATAGCATTAATCACATGTGATTAATAACTAGAAAACCAATGATTTTATCACTGTTCAAATTGTTTATCAAACTGTTTCACTTCAAAATGTTTTACAAACTCTTTCACTTATCAAATGCTTTTATTAAATTTTGTTTTACTTCTAATAAATTGCATGCCCATATATGTATAGATATATAAGTAATGTTTAAAGGGCTTAGGAAGGCCATCCGCCCTATTTCCTTTTCGCGCACTGAGATGTGGTCTGGTGGGATTTCGGGTGACCATCCGAGGATCGTTTCAATATTAGTTATATATCATATATACATGTATAGACATAAAAGTACTTCCATATTCATACTTATCAGTACATCAATAGCTAGTTACCATCAGGGTAAAACAGAACATATACAACTATACTAGAAACAGAACATATACAACTATACTAGAAACAGAACATATACAACTATACTAGAAACAGAACATATACAACTATACTAGAGACAATACATATACAACTATACTAGAAATAGAACATATACAACTATACTAGAAACAGGGCATGTACAACTGTACACGAACGAGAAACATTACACATACATGAAGACGTTAACAATTGTGATCCACTGTGTCGGAGCATGCCTTAAATGTCATGGCTCGAGTTGTAGCCAGAATTCTCTTGGAGGGAGAGCATGAGTTTGCATATAGATCTATACTGGATTGACTATCCTACAGCTTGCTGCTAGCTACAGCCGGACCTGCAAGCCTGCGGGTGCCAAACGTCATTCCGTTATTACGACCATTCATTATGTCGTTGTTACCAGTCGATAGCATGGTGCAATTGATCACATTATACCTTAATATAAATCCGGTTTAAGGTAGTTAGTATAGCAGTAGTTCTTATAATACAAAACTACAGTACTACAATGATTTACCCATTACATATTTTAGTGATAACCTCACTTAAATGTTAATGTACAAACTATATTTTGTTAAATGATAGTTACACTTGGGAAATTACACACTTTTACATCAAACGAGCATACAAAAGAGTTAAGCCTTGGTACAAGGCTACTTTAATAGAAAATATAGGTTTTTCTGAGAGATTCAAACTTTTACAAACAATTACAAACCTTTACATACATTTTACAAACTTATACTTGATACATGTTCAAACATTTTTGGATGACAAATACCGACACTAAAATACTTATGAACTCACTAGCTTAATGCTGATAAACTATTTCAAAATAACTTGTATTCTCAGGTCATCAGTAGACAGGTACCGAGGCCAGCTTTTGAGAAGATGGAGCGCATTCAAGACTCATCTTATTATTTTGATATACATTATTTTTGGTGTCTATAATGTACAGAACACGCTTGTATTAAAATTATATATTTAATGCAATGGATGATGTTGTTTGCTTATTTACATTTACTGTGTTGTGATACTTTACATGATGTCCTCCGCCCCAGAACGTTTCCGCCGTTCTTGGTTTTGGGGTGTGACAGATACCCTCTTTGCCACGAGGAGTCCTTCTTCTATTTGATGTCTAATAAAATGGTATTTTCTGTCAATGTGTCTGGATCTCCCGTGATCCCTTGGTTCCTTGGCTAAGGCAACAACGCTTTCACTATCACAGAAAATTTCCATTGGCTCTTTAATAGCTGGTACAACTCCAAGGTCTTCGATGAAGTTCTTTAGCCATATAGCCTCCTTTGACGCCTCGCTCGTTGCAATATACTCTGATTCGCAGGTTGAATCAGCCACTGTGTCTTGCTTGGAACTCTTCCAAGAAATTGCTCCTCCGTTTAAGGTAAAGACCCAGCCCGACTGAGAGCGGAAATTATCCCTATCAGTCTGGAAGCTAGCATCACTATACCCTACAACTCTCAAGTCATCACTCCCACCGAGGGTAAGGACCCAGTCCTTAGTCCTTCATAGGTACTTGAGAATATTCTTTACCGCAGTCCAGTGTGCCTTGCCAGGGTTCCCCTGAAACCTGCTAACCATGCTCAGGGCAAAGGCTACATCAGGTCGAGTACACGTCATAGCATACATGATCGATCCTACAGCCGAAGCATAAGGTATTCGACTCATTTCTGCTATATTAGCCTCAATGATAGGGCTTTGTGTCTTACTCAATTTGGCGTTACTTTGGATGGGTACTCTTTTCTTGGAGTCCTGCATGCTGAATCTTTTCAGCACCTTATCCAAGTAGGTACTCTGACTAAGTCCAATTAGTCTTTTACTCCGATCTCTCAAGATCCTTATCCCTAAAATATAGGCAGCTTCACCAAGGTCCTTCATAGCGAAACACTTCCCAAGCCAGGACTTTATTTCCTGCAGGGTTGGAATGTCGTTTCCTATGAGTAGTATGTTATCCACATACAATACCAAAAAGCTAACTATACTCCCACTAGCCTTGACATACACACAAGATTCATCTTCACTCCTAGAAAAGCCAAATTCCTTGACCTTTTCATCAAAGCAAAGATTCCATCTGCAAGATGCTTGCTTTAATCTATAGATGGATTTCTCAAGCTTACACACTCTATTAGGGTACTCGCTGCTAACAAAACCTTCTGGCTGACTCATGTAAACATCTTCAGCCAACTTTCCATTAAGGAAAGCGGTTTTGACATCCATTTGCCAAATTTCATAGTCATGAAATGCGGCTATGGCTAACATAACCCTAATAGACTTAATCTTGGCTACTGGAGAAAAGGTCTCATCATAATCCACTCCAGGAATTTGAGAGAAACCTTTTGCGACCAGTCGAGCCTTATAAGTGTGTACATTACCATCCATGTCGGTCTTCTTCTTGAAGATCCATTTGCACCCTACAGTCTTACGACCTGGTACATTCTCAACCAAGTTCCAAACTTGATTGTCATACATGGATTGTATCTCGCTATCCATAGCCTCTTTCCATTTAGCAGACTTGGGGCCTGCCATGGCTTCCTCATAGCTGTTAGGGTCATCTTGACTTACTAGTGTCCCATCACTAATAAGTGTCTCACCTTCTGCAGTAATATGGAATCCATAGTAATGCTCAGGTGCACTCCTAACTCTCGTGGAACGCCTCAGAGGTACACATTCATCAATTGGTTCAACAGGAGTTTTCTCCTCAAGTTGAGGGCTAGAGTTTGAAGTTCCTTCACCACTTGACTCTTGAATTTCTTCAAGATCAATTTGTCTCCCACTATCTCCTTGGCTTATAAGCTCTCTTTCTCGAAAGACTCCTCTTCTTGCTACAAAGACCACATTATCACTAGGTCAGTAGAAGAGGTAACCAAAGGATTGCTGTGGGTAGCCGATGAAAATACACCTCTCGCTTCGAGGTTCGAGCTTATCATGAGTCTCGCGTAGGGGTGTAAATGAGCCAAGCCGAGCCCAAGCCTGAAAAAGCTCGAGCTTGGCTCGTTTAATTTGAGGAAGCTAAAGCTCGAGCTCGAGCTCGGATCATGAATAATTTAGTGGGCTCGCGAGCCTAATCGAGCCTAAACGAGCCTCTATGTGTGTGTGTGTGTGTATATATATATATATAGAGAGAGAGAGGCTCGTTTAAGCTCGTTTAGGCTCGCGAGCCCATTAATTGAAGCTCGGCTCGAGCTCATTTAATAAACGAGCCTCATATTTAGGCTCGAGCTCGTTTAATTCGATCTCGAGTCGAGCTTTTAACGAGTCGATCCCGAGTAGCTCACGAGTAGCTCGGCTCACTTACACCCCTAGTCTCTCGCGTCTCACGAAAGCCTCGCAACCCCAAATCTTGATATGGTCTAGTTTGGGTACTTTACCAGTCCACATCTCGTGAGGAGTTTTGGCAACTTTCTTTGTAGGGACTAGATTAAGGATATGGGAGGCAGTCTCTAAGGCATACCCCTAGAATGAGATTGGTAGCGAAGCTCGACTTATCATGGAACGAACCATGTCTAACAAGGTTCGATTACGCCTCTCAGCCACACCATTCAACTGTGGTGTCCTGGGAGGTGTCAATTGTGAGACAATCCCACATTCCCTTAGATCAAGTTTATTCTTCCTTGCTCCACATTCTCACTTCTTCTTAGTCCCTGCATGCCACAACAAATGTGAATACCACAACCGGTATCAAGGACCCAAGATTTCGAATGGGGTGAGTTATTAGAAATGATAGTGTAAATACCTGCATGGTTGGGTTTAACTTTCCCATCCTTCACATCTTGCTGGTATTTTGGGCAGTTCCGCTTCCAATGTGATTTTTCATGGCAATAGAAGCATTCAACCTCTTTTGGGTCCGAAGAAGGAGTGACGAAACCTTTCTTGGTTCCACTTGAAGAAGAGCCATCAAGGGTCCTAACCTTGGTACCCTTCGAAGAACTCTTTCTCTTCTTTCCTCAACATTTCCAGATTGCCAAAACCGGAGTGGAGTTTAGAATATGAGAGTTAACAACCGACGTCCCCTTAAGACCTGATTTTGCAGTCTTGAGAAGTCCCTGAAGTTTGCTGAGTGTGACCTCTTCCTTATTCATGTGATATGTCATGCGGAATTGATCATAGCACGATGGTAAGGAGCGCAAAATTATATCTATTGCAAGCTCCTCAGGGAAGTTCACATTAAGCTTTAGCAATCGATCCACATACCTTTGCATTTTCTGCATGTGGCTCGTGACGGAATCCCCGTCCTTCATCATGGTTGTTATCATGGAGCAGATGATTTCGTACCTCTCTTGTTGTGCACTTTGATGGTATCTTTCCATCAAATCTTGGTGCATTTCATAAGGGTAGAAATCCTCATAGGACTTTTGGAGTTTCCGTTGTCATTGTGGCCATCATGATGCATGCTACTTTCGTAGCATCCCTTTCATGTGCCTGAAAGTCAGTGATATCCTGAGGAGTTGCAGTGGTCTCATCAATCTCCTTAAGCTCCTTGTCAAGGACATATTCTTTGTCCTCGTAGCGGGTAATCATCCTGATGTTTATGATCCACTCATTGAAGTTGGATCCATCAAAAGTGACTTTCCCACACAAGTTCATAAGGGTAAAGGAGCCATTAGGATTAGAGCCAGAAGCAGCATTTTTTGAAGACATCTGAAGGAAGAGGACAAGATTAGTTTAGATATTAAGAGAGTCCTTAATAAACACCCAAATGTAATATTAAGGCTAGGATCCAATCACAATATATTATAACTTAGAAGAGGTATGCCGTAATCCAGGCTATAACATATTTGAAAGGTAGGTGAATGACGATTCACCAATTTCCACCACGAAAACCGAAATATTAGATATTAGGTTTTTGATTGGTTCTTCGAAATTCCTAGATTCTTTGAGATTCAATGAACTTTTCAAAGGCATGTTTCAATCTCGAGTGTGCCCTCCAAGTTTTGTGACTGGGATACCGAGGATCACAAAACGAGGTGTGACGTAACCATGCAAATCACTTGGTACCCTTAAAGTTTATCACTCAATCGATGTGCCGGTAAACCACACACGCTCCACCGATACTATAATAAACCTTAAGTCACCCTTTACCTACCTTGTTAAGTCCAAGTTAGTGTGCCGGTTAACCACACACGCTCCACCAACGACTTAGACAAAGTGTAAAGTGTAATTTCATGGATTAGCACCTTATTCACATTTTCCTAAAGTAACTAAGATTGGGAATTTAATAAAACATATAGTTACTTTATAATATTCATCATACTTTTAATGAGAATTTATAAGTCTTTGTTCTACCCGTTCGGCTAACGACCCTCCACCAGTCAAGCGAGCGGTGGGTGAGAATGGACACCCATTAAGTTGCCATTTTATAAGCAACAATCTTATACCCACCTTATAGACCGGCTTCGTGAATGAGGCGTACTAGCGGTAAGACGACTTTGTTCTTATACATATATATATATATATATATATATATATATATATATATATATATATATATAATTATTAAATTATAATAATATAAGTATAAGGGTTGAATTTTAACTTTTAAAATTCAAAGGGTTGGAACTTTACTTGTTCCAAAACTTGAGGGCAAGTTTTGTAACTTTCAAAACTTTTCATTTCTTGTAACTTATGAGTTTAATAGAGTAATAAAATGAAGACTCTTCATTTTTCTAACTCTTGTGTTCTTTTAATGGTTTTAATTCAAGTGTGACTCTTGGTTTTCCATAACTTGAGGACAAGTTATGGACTCCATTAAAACACATTATGATCAAGAATTAATCTACCACATAGGTTACAAATAATTCCTATGATCATCTAAAACATCATAAGAAGAAGAACATGAATATGAACACATTCATAAATCAAAATTACACTTAAAACTTTGTAATTTTGATAACTAGTTGTTGTAAATGAATTAGAAAAGACATTACACCATCTAAAACAAGTTTTCAAGTACCAAAACAGTTTAGGGTAATGTTTCTAATCCATTTCCAGCAACTAAAGTCGAAAATCTGCACTCTGTCGACGCTACTCACCGAGTGCATTAACCTACTCGACGAGTAGGTTGAAGATACAAGTGAACTCGACAAGTCCCCCCATGGACTCGACGAGTCCAGCAGTCAGACAACAAGTTTTTCGACTTTCTTCAACTTTTAACACAAATAACAAACAAACAAGCCTAGGATCTGATACCACTGTTGGGTTTTGAGCATTCTAACACTTCCTAAGTGTACATGCAACCCTAATAACCTTGGATCTATGTTTCTCTAATTATCATGCAAAGTTGAATTCCAAGGCTATATTCCTATCTAGCATACATGGGGAACAATTTTAACTTGAATGATAGATAGAATAACTTACCTTGTTGTTGCTTATGTTCCTTGAAACCTTATGAGCCTAGCACCGCAAGTGTGATGCCTCAAATGCTTCACACAACACCAAATGCTCTTGGAAAGACTTTTGATAGAATGCACACTTCTTGAAATCGGCCTAGCCCTCTTGTTTCCTTAGTGTGACCATTTTGGTGGAGAATATGATTCTTATATAGTGTTGACACATCTAGGGGTACACCATGTAAACCCTAATGTGTCATGACTCTTCATTTCCATGACCCATGGGTTTGTAACTCCCATGGAGCTTCCTATGGGTGGAACTCAACTTGATAATCCATGGATCTTCTTAGCCCACTATACAAGACATGGATGATTTACATAATCAACCCATATATTTAATTAGTTCTCTTTTGATCACTTAATTAATTCTAAATTAATTCTTGATCAAACTAATCAAGTAATATTATTAATATATTAGAACTTATAATATATTAATAATCTCCAAGTGTTATTTCTCTCATTTAGTCTATCAAATTGCATGGTGCTATGCAACCCAAATGGACCATGCCAGGTCGGGTCAAGTACATACCAGAAATAGTTATGGACTTAGACACCTTATCCAACAGAAATAGCATGAGATGAATCATTAGATTTAATTGTATATATACCTGTGAAAGACGGCTTGATCTTTCCTTCCTTGATAGCTTGCAGGTACTCCGGGCAGCTTCTCTTCCAATACCCTATTTTATGGTAATGGTGGCACTCTGCCTCCTTTGGGTTAGAAGTAGGCTTAGCGGGATTAACTTTTGTCCCACTAGAGGAGGAACCATCTCGGGACTTTCCCTTGCGGTGGCTCTTAGACGAAGCCTTCCTCTTCTTGCCTCTTCCTTGCCCAATGGCCAAAACAGGAGCAGCGGGTGGATTGGGAGTAGGTGCAACGGACTTGTCCTTGAGATTGCTCTCAGCAACTCTAAGGAGACCTTGGAGCTTACTTAGGGTGACCTCTTCTTTATTCATGTGGTAGGTCATCCTAAATTGGTTGTAACACGGAGGCAATGAGTGAAGCACCATGTCAATTGCCAAGTCTTCCCCAAAGTCAACATTTAACTTGCGAAGACGATTGACATACCTTTGAATCTTTTGCAAGTTCATGGTTAGAGATTCACCATGACCCATCTTAGCGGAGATCATGTTAGTGAAAGTCTCGTAACGTTCTTGCCTCGCGTTTTGGTGGTATCTCTCCAACAAGTCTTGGTGCATTTCGTACGGATACATGTCCTGGTAGGACTTTTGGAATTCGGAGTTCATAGTGGCTATCATGATGCAATGAACCTTTGTTGCATCACGCTCATGAGTTTCAAAAGCGGTGATTTCAGCCGGAGTAGCGATTTCAGGATTGATCTTCTCAAGCTTCTCATCGAGGACATACTCCTTGTCCTCGTAGCGAGCAATCGTGCAAATGTATCTTATCCATTCACTAAAGTTCGTTCCATCGAAAGTCACCTTTTGGCAAAGGCTCATCAATGTGAACGAGCTTGCAGCAACGTTGTTCGCGTTTGAAATCTACAAATAGAAAGGACAAAGATAGATTAGAATTTGGATCCCTAATTATCACCCAATAAGAAAATTAGGGCTTGGATTCAACAACAATATTTACATATTAGAAAAGGGATGTCGTAATCTAACATGCAAACAATTTGAAGGTAAGTGAATGACGATTCACTAATTCTCCACCATGAAAACATAACTTTAAGTTCTAAATGTATTGACAGTTCCTAGGTTTGGATGAGATTCATTGAAACTTTTCAATGGCATGTTTAAATCTCGATATGCCCCTCTCGTTTGTGACTGGGATACCGAGGATCACAAAGTGGGTGTGAATTACCATGCAAATTCACATGGTGCCTTCGTTGTAACGATCACCTATTCGATGTGCCGGTAAACCACACACGCTCTATCAAACTATGATAAATAATGAATCACCCTTTGCCACCTTTGCTTAGAACCAATTAGTGTGCCGGTAAACCACACACGCTCCACTAACTTCTTAGTAAGGGTGCAAAGTGTAATTTCTTGGGATTACATCAATTCACTTTTCCTAAAGTAACTAGGATTGGGAATTTTGAAAAAAAAATGTAGTTACTTTTTATTTCATATTATACTTTTAATGAGGAGATGAGGTTACCCTATCCTACCAGTTCGGCTAACGACCCTCCACCGATCAAGCAAGCAGTAGGTGTGAGTGTACACCCATTAAGAGCCATTTTATAGGCAGCAACCTTATACCCACCTTATAGACCGGCTTCGTGAATGAGGCCTACTAACGGTAAGACTAGCATTTTAGTTATACATATATACATACATATATATATATATATATATATATATATATATATATATATATATATATATATATATATAAATCTTGTAATATTATATTAGTATAGGGTTGAATTTTAAACTTGTAAAATTCTAGGGTTTGAAATTTAAATTGTCCAAATTAAACTTTTAATCACAAAACATAAATTTCAAAACTTGAGGGTAAGTTTTAAACTTTTCAAAACATAGAGGATCAAACAACAAATAATTTAAATTAACATTTAATCACATAATTATCCATATTAGATTTATTTAATTATTTCTTGCAAAACAATTTACCAATTTAATTAAAATAATTAGTCAATTATCACATAAGGAAACTAATATTTAATTAATTGATATACTCAAATATATCAAAAAAACGGATTTATATTGACCTAATATGATTAAGGTAAGTATCAAAAGGATAAACAACAAGAAATCTCGAAATTAGCTCTTTCTGACGCTCGAACTCGCCGAGTACCACAATGGACTCGCCGAGTTGAGGCCTACTCGCCGAGTCCACTATGGGACTCGCCGAGTTCATCAGGCAGAAACACAAAAATCGAATTTTGCAAGCATCAAACAAGCAACCAATGCATCAATTCAATAGAAACCAATCTAGTCTCTGATACCACTGATGGGTTTTAGCCATATGAACATTCCTATGTACACATACAAACCCTAATGCTTGGATCTAGGTTTCTCTAATTGAACATGCATGAATCCAAGACTTATAACGGTTATTCTAGCATAATAACATTGAGAAATCAGAGTTATAAGTTTACCTTGAATCACTTGTTTGATCTTCTTGTTATTGAAGCTTTAGAGTCACAATTGTCACTCCTCTAATTGGCATACAAACACCAACTAGCAAGCGGATGATTTGAGAGAGTGGGGATGGACTTATAAATCGGCCAGGGTTTCCTTACAGACAAGGGTGCCGATTTCCATGACCCCAAGGGTCTATTTATACTTGTAAGGCTCCTAGGGTTTTACCTTCAAATCCTAATTGGATAACTTAAGCCCTAAGCAATCCTAATCCCTTCATGATAACCCTTTGGATGGATTTTAGGTCTATCCTAAGCCCTAAAATCATCCACCACATTATCCATAAGGGATTATAGCCTAAAGTATAACTATCACACATTTGACAGTTTAAGTCCTTCTATTTAATTAATCTCTTTAAGTCACCAAACTAATTCCTAATTAATTTATGACCTATATTAATCAAATAATATTACTATACCATATAATATTTCAACTCTCATTATAAATCATCCTATCAAGTTGTTATGGTGAAGGCAACCCAAAAGGACCATGCTCAATCGGGTCAAGTACTTACCAAATATAGTTGCAGCCTTAGACACTATTCCAACAATATATATATATATATATATATATATATATATATGGAAACGACAAATCTAACCTAGTCCTAAATTACATCTTAAATCCACATATGTCCAGGACGGAACTTGAACCCTCAGCCTCAAGGAGGGAGAGGAACACCGGGTACCGCTGAACTAGAAGCCCTTTGGTAACTAATATATATTTATATATAAAAATATGGTTTGAATGTAAAAAAATGTATTTATACAAAACTATGGTTTTTAATGAAAAAAAACATTTTTATACAGTTTAAATGTATTAAAAAATATTTATACGGTTTCAAATAGAAAATTGTCAACATTGAACAAAACTGGAAAAAATAATGTTCGATTTGGAACCAAAAAAACATAGTGTCAAAGTTGAAAGAAAAAATTAAACTTAGTGTCAAAATCGAAAAAAATGAAAACTTAGTGTTTTTTGTGAGAAAAAAAATTCAATTTTGACACGTCATCATATAATGTAAGCATGCCCCGTCATTAAAACTGACACATCATCATGCCACGTCAGCATGTAACCTGGTTAACCGGTCAAGTGGTCATAATTGTAACAAATTGGAAACAAAGTGTCAAAATTGACACAAAAAATACACGGTGTCAAAATCAAATTTCTGTGTAAAAATTGTGTTTTTTGTGCAATTTACCTTTTAAACAAATGGGTTCAAAATTTGGGGTCTAGAGTGATTTTGAATACATGGTTTAATAAGGAGGGCATTTTGGTCATTTCCTAATTAAAAAAAACAATCACTTTGGGCTTTTACATGCATCCCGTGTTTAATGGTCCAACATAAAAGGAATTAGGGCTTTATCCCCCCGTTTTCATTTGTGGGTCGATCAGGGAAACGAACGGGAGATGATGGCAGTCACGAAGGAAAGCACCAAGACAGCAGTGCGGCTTTTGGTTTCCTTGCTCGTCGCAGGCCCGAAAGAGGGCTGATGGAGGTGTCTTCAGGGACGACGAGACCGAAGGGGTGTTAGGGAGTAGCAGCGAGGCGACTTTGATCTCGGAGAGGGGTGCAGCGAGGAGCTGCTTGCTCGGTTCCAGCATCGAGGTGCGAAGGAAGGGCAATCAGCGACAGCAGGGTTTTTCGGCAGTGGAGCTCAACGGAGAAGAAGAATGGTGCGATGGGCAAAAAGGGAAAAAGATTCAAGGATTTTCAGATCGAGGGTTTTTTGTGGCTGTTCATGGCTGCTTTTCTCATAGTTCGATTGGAAGTAAACACGCTGGAAATGGGAAACAATTGGATTGAAGGGTAAGGACGAAGCAGCAACTGGAAATCCTCTTGATTTTTTTTTTTTTTTTTGATCCGGCGAAGGAAGAGAACAAAAAAAAAGGAATGGTTGTTCATTTTTTTTTTCCGGTTGCTGTTGTGTTGTTTCTCTCTCTCTCTCTCTCTCTCTTTTTTTTTTTTTTTTCTCTTTTGTTCTTGTTTTGATAGAAATCGCTGAAGGGTAAGAGGATTGTTTCGTTTGGTGTTTGATTTTTGACATGGAAGTGAAGGAGAAGAAGGGTGGAGTGTTAGATTGAGGGTAGAGTGAGGAAGAAGGTAAACGTGACTGAAGCAACACTGTAGATGATCTTTATTTGACTGTAATTGGTTAAAGGATGTGTGCAAGCAATCTTCAATTTGACAGTCAAAGACTTGCAAGTTAATTATACTTGGCTGTCAAATTCTTTGTATTTAGTAGTTTAAAAGAATGAATTTAGTGGTATAATGTTGTATATTCATGCTACATACCTATATGTATTTATCAATATATATTATGAGTTTGCTGTATAATTTGTGTAATACATATGTATAAATTTAAACTCATATTTTAGGAAATGTAAAGTTGTTAATTTGTTAACCTTAATCTCTAAATATTAAATTTGACACAAAATTATCATATATTTACTATTATATACAACATATAAAGAATTGAAGATTTATATATAACAATGTCTAAATTTATCATCTTTTATCTTTACTATTATATAAAACATATTATATTTTTTGAAATTTAAGAGGTAATAAACCAAATATTTGTTATGCAAACATGTTATGCTTATTACTTAATTGATACTGTATACCTTTTTTTTTTTTTTTTTTTTTTTTTTTTTTTTTTTTTTTTTTTTCCTTTTGTGAAAATCCCTAAATTCTTTTACACTTCAGCTGCCATTTCTCATATTTCCCTTCTGTCCACCTGTATACTCTCTTCAATCTCCGGCAAATAAACGTAACTCCAGCCTCTTGAAGGCGTCGTTACCTACACCCTCCTGACACAGTCGCATTTGTTCGTCGATTGATGCATGTAGTTTCAAAATGATTTTTTATTTGATTTCGGCAGCGGAGGTTTCGCAGTTGCAATCAAATAAATTGGGTTGAAAAAAACAAAAAAGTAATAATCTTTTTAATTGCTCATACAAACAAACAGTTTATTGACTAAAATAAAATATGAAAAATTAGTTTAATTGTCAATTGGTCATACCCGATCTTTAAAAAGTAACCGAAACATTTTTTTACTATTCTTTAAGATGGTTTGCTGAAATTTTTAGATTTTTTTTTTCATAATATAACAACAAATATGAAATTATAAACAATTACTAATCATTATATTTGCTTTTAAAAACTATAAAAATCTATTCCCAAGGCAAATAATAAAAGGGTGTTATTTAGTATATTTTGTTGGAAAGTATATAACATTTATGTAGTTTATTACAGTCAATCAGATTTTTAGTATCTTTATGTTGGAAAGTATATAACGTTTAAAAACTATAGGTTTTTAGTATCATTTGGTTTCAACAGTTAATCAGGCATGTTTTCATAAAGACTACTGAAAATTTATTATTCTTTTAAATTAGATCTTATAAATTATTGTGTTAAATACTTGTTTATGCAGGATATGGTAGTAGCAAACATAATGCTAATTCCAAATTGCATGACCAAAAGAGAAATCGTTGCACTTTTATATACGTAATACATTAGTGTTTTAAAGACTACTGAAAATTTATTATTCTTTTAAATTAGATCTTATAAATTATTGTATTAAATACTTGTTTATGCAGGATATGGTAGTAGCAAACATAATGCTAATTCCAAATTGCATGACCAAAAGAGAAATCGTTGCACTTTTATATACGTAATACATCATGAGTGTGACATCTGCCAAGAAACAACACCTTGTGGGACTAGGTTTGATTTGCTAGGTCTGATTTTCTTATTAACTTTAATTCAACTCCTAATTTTTTTTCTATTTTTTGTATGATATTATCCAAGTTAAAATATTATAACAAAATGATAATTTTGGTATGATTTAAAATATTTTTGTTTAACATTAATTCAACCATATGGCCCTTGCACACTGTTTTTATAATAAATAAAAAAAATCCATTTTTACAGTTTAGGATCACATTGCCCGTGCACACTATTTATATATTAAAAAATCAAATTTTTAATAGTTGTAGGACGATATAGCCCTTGCAAATTGTTTTTATACTACTAAAATTCATTTTTAATAGTTTTAGGATGATATTGCCCTTGCACATTGTTTTTATATTTAAAAAATTGAATTTTTAAAGTTTTAGGATGATATTGTCCATGCACACTGTTTTTATATAAAAAAAATTCAATTTTTGTGAAAAAGGTTATAATAGTCAAATGAAAAAAGGGTATATTCTCTTGAAGTATATATTGAAATTAATTAGTAAAAATGAAAATACACATAAAAAAAAAAAAGAAACAAAAAAAAAAAACAAAAACAAAAAAATATGTTGAAGTCTCTACTTTTACA
This sequence comes from Lactuca saligna, assembly GCF_052625555.1. Classification (NCBI taxonomy): domain Eukaryota; kingdom Viridiplantae; phylum Streptophyta; class Magnoliopsida; order Asterales; family Asteraceae; genus Lactuca; species Lactuca saligna. Next base: position 30,248,476 of record NC_136422.1, read on the forward strand.
TTCATAAAAACACAAAGACACATTCACTCAAATACACAAGCACATAATGCCCCAACATATACATATACAAACTATACATAGATACATGTATTATTTTAGACATAAGAATTTTATCATTACAAATGGAATAAGTTTATCACTTCAAACAGAAGAGAGAAGAATATTATCATTTGAAACAAATGAAGTCTATCACTTCAAATAGAAGAAGTAAAAAATAAAATATCATACACATTTCAAGCTATAACAGATAGAAGAAGTTAAAAGAACCTGAATTTGCGTCAAGAAATGCAATGCAATGCGATGAAGTAGTCTTCCCATTCCTGATTCCTTGTTGGTAAATTGTGTTTCCTTGCTGGTAAATTGTGTTGTAAGAGTAAAAAGTAAGAACATATATTAGATTTATAAGTGGAATAAAGTATTATATGATGTATTTTCGGATACTGATAACCATTCCAAAATTAAGCAAATTAATATCATACCATAAATATTAACATTAACAATTATAATAAAATACCTTAAAAATTAATATAATAACTGTCAAAAGTTATACCAAAAATATTTTAAATCATACAACAATTAATCATATTATTATATTATTGTAATTAAGATAGTATCATACTAAAAACACTAACATTAACAAATATACTAAAAATTTAAAAATCAATATAATAATTCAAAAGTCTTACAAAAAATATTTTAAATCATATCAAAATCATCATTTTATTATAATATTTTAACTTATATAATATCATATTAAAAATAGAACAAAAATTAGGAGTTGTTCCTTGCCAGATGTCACACTCATGATGTATTCCGCATTTAAAAGTGTAACAGTTTCACTTTTATCCATGGAAGTTGGAATTTGCATTCTGTTTGCTACTACCGTATCCAGCATAAACAAGTGTTTAACACAATAATTTAAAATATATCATTTTAAAAGAATAAGAAATTTTCAGTAATCTTCATGAAAATATACCTAATTAACTGTTGAAACAAAAGGATACTAAAAACCTATTGTTTTTAAATGTTATGTACTTTACAATATAAAGATACTAAAAACCTGATTAACTATAAAAAACTACATAAATATTATATACTTTCCATCAAAAGATACTAAATAACACCCTTTTAGTATTTTCCTCGGGAATAGATTTTTACGGTTTTTAAAAGAAAATATAATAACGAGTAATCGTTCATAATTTCATATTTATTCTTATATTGTGGAAAAATTCTAAAAACTCCAAAAACAATCTTAAAAAATAGTAAAAAAAGGTTTCAATTACTTTGTTAAGATCGGATATGACTAGTTGACAATCAAACTAATTTAATTTTCTTATTTTATTTTAGTCACTAAACTGTTTGTTTGTATGAGCAATTAAAAAAATTGTTACTTTTTGTTTCTTCCAACCCAGTTTATTTATACAAACTTAGATATTTTTTAAATCTTAAAAGTTTCTAAGTTATCTAAAAAAATAAAATTTAATGAAACATATATCTAAGGGTCAAAATAAATCAGAAGTATGATGGATCTTTTGGATTTCTTTGCATTAAACAAATAATTGATAAAGCATTGTGTGTTTGCAGCTGAAGGAGCACCACTACCTAGCATGAAGCAAACGTCTCCTCCAAGTATAGAACGTATCTTCTTAAAAACAATAGCATCCCAGAATAGATCAGGTTATAGACATATTTAAAACAACTTTACATGCTTGAAATTTATTTCCTTTAGAACAACTTTACATCTGTGAAACTTATCTCGACAATTCAAGTAGGCGAGATTGAAAATGTATGAGAAATCATGAACTAAATTAGGCTTATTCTTATCACTACTAGAAAAACAGCCTTTTACGATGCTCATTGCGCGTCGTAAAAGGCTCAGACGACGCGCAAATGCGCGTCAAGGAAGCCCTGTCATAAAGAGAGACGACGCGCATTTACGACGCGCATTTACGACACGCAATGCGTATCAAGGAAGGCCCAGTGTACTCGGCGAGTCCCTTTGTGTACTCGGCGAGTCCGGGCATCAGGATTAGGCAAATCCGGGATTTTTTCATGTTTATCTTGTGGAAACTTACCTTAATCATATTAGATCAACCCTAATCCGATTTTTTGATATATATGACTATAATCTTGATCTAATTAAAGATATTTATCATCTAATAAAATATTTAATTTCCTTATATGATAATTGATTAATTATTTTGATAATTATCTTAAAAGAAATCTTGGATAAATCAAATATAGATAATTAGGATATTAATTGTTAATTGGAATTATTTGTTATTTGATCCTCCATGTTTTAAAATGTTTAAAACTTTCCCTCAAGTTTTGAAATTTATATTTATGATTAAAAAGTTTTAATTTAGACAACTTAAATTTCAAACCCTACGTTTTAAAAGGTTTAAAACACAACCTTATACTAATATGATATTACTAGAATAATATATATGTATAACTAAATGCTAGTCTTACCGTTAGTAGGCCTCATTCACGAAGCCAATCTATAAGGTGGGTATAAGGTTGCGGCCTATAAAATGGCTCTTAATGGGTGTACACTCACACCCACCGCTTGCTTGATTGGTGGAGGGTCGTTAGCCAAACGGGTAGGATAGGGCAACCTCATCCTCTCATTAAAAGTATAATAAGAAATACAAAGTAACTACACGTTTTAAAAATTTCCCAATCTTAGTTACTTTAGGAAAAGTGAATTGATGCAATCCCATGAAATTACACTTTGCACCCTTGCTAAGAAGTTAGTGGAGCGTGTGTGGTTTACCGGCACACTAATTGGTTCTAAGCAAAGGTGGCAAAGGGTGATTCATTGTTTATCATAGTTCGATGGAGCGTGTGTGGTTTACCAGCACATCGAATAGGTGATCGTTACAATGAAGGCACCATGTGAATTTGCATGGTAATTCACACTCGCTTTGTGATCCTCGGCATCCCAGTCACAAACAAGAGGGGCATATCGAGATTTAAACATGCCATTGAATAGTTCAATGAATCTCATCCGAACCTAGGAATTCTCAAAAACACTTAGGACTAATAGTTTAAGTTTTGTAATGGAGAATTAGTGAATCGTCATTCACTTACCTTCAATTTATTTGCATGATAGATTACGGCATCCCTTTTCTAGTATGTAAATGTTATTGTTGGATCCTAGCCCTAATTTTCTTATTGGGTGATAATTAGGGATTATTATTCTAATCTATCTTTGTCCTTTTTCTAATTGAAGATGTCGAACGCAAACAACGCTGCTGCTAGTTCTTTCACGTTGATGACCCTTTGCCAAAAGGTCACCTTCGATGGAACGAACTTTAGCGAATGGATAAGATACATTCGCACCATTGCTCGCTATGAGGACAAGGAGTATGTCCTCGATGAGAAGCTCGAGAAAATCAACCCCGAAGTTGCTACTCCCGCCGAAATCACTGCCTTTGAAACTCATGAGCGAGATGCAACGAAGGTACATTGCATCATGATCGCCACCATGAACTCCGAATTCCAAAAGTCCTACGAGGACATGTATCCCTACGAGATGCATCAAGACTTGTTGGAGAGATACCACCAAAACGCGAGACAAGAGCGTTACGAGATTTTCACTAACATGATTTCCGCTAAGATGGGTCATGGAGAATCTCTTACCGTGCACCTGCAAAAGATGCAATGGTATGTCGACCGCCTTCGCAAGTTAAATGTTGACTTCGGTGAAGACTTGGCGATCGACATGGTGCTTCACTCTTTGCCTCCAATGTACAACCAATTTAGGATGACCTACCACATGAAAAAAGAGGAGGTCACCCTAAGCAAACTCCAAGGTCTTTTGAGAGTCGCTGAGAGCAACTTCAAAGACAAGTCTGTTGCACCTACTCCCAATCCGTCCGCTGCTCCTGTCTTGGCTATTGGTCAAGGGAAGGGAAAGAAGAGGAAAGCTTCTTCTAGTGAGACCAAAGTTGATCCCGCTAAGCCCTGCTCTAACCCAAAAGAGGCAAAGTGCCACCACTGCCACAAGATAGGACATTGGAAGAGAAGCTACCCGAATTACCTGCAAGCAATCAAAGAAGGAAAGATAGCGCCATCTTTTGCAGGTATATACACAATCAAATCTAACGATTCTAATCATGCTATTTCTTGGGTTCTTGATACCGGTTGTGGTTATCACATTTGTTCTAATGTGCAGGGACTAAGAAGAAGTAGGGATGTAGAGCAAGGAAGGATCAATCTAATCATGGGGAACAGAAGATCGTTGCCTGTAACCAAGATTGGAGTGTATTCTTTAGTGCTTAGGAATAGTTTGGTTTTAGATTTGAACAATTGTTGCTATTCGCCAGAAATGGCTAGAAACATCATTTCATTTCATGGTTTATATAGACAAGGATTTAGATTTTCTTTTAATAATGAGAATGGTTCTATTTTGGCTTATCTAAATGGTGTCTTTTACTTTGAAGCTATACCATGTAATGGAATATATGAAACTGTTATGATTGTTGATAACTTAGGAAATGATGTTTTGAATATTGATTCTTCCACTAGTATGGATAAAGCATCCTTGTGGTATTGTCGTCTTGGACATGTCAACAAGAAACGCATAGCGCAACTCCAAAAGGATGGAGTGTAGGAGTCATTCGACCTTAGGGAAGATGACACATGCGAGTCTTGTTTACTTGGAAAGATGACTAAGTCACCCTTCACGAATACTTGTGAAAGGGGTGAGGGGCTATTGGACCTAATACATACCGATGTATGTGGACCCTTTAGATCAACCACGAAGGATGGGAACCGCTTCTATGTGACTTTTACCGATGACTATGGTAGATATGGGTATATCTACTTAATCAAGCAAAAGTCAGACACCCTTGAAAAGTTCAAAGAGTTCAAGAATGAAGTGGAGAATCAATTGGGCAGGAAAATCAAGATGCTTCGATCCGATCGAGGAGGAGAGTACCTAAGTCTTGAATTCCACGATTATCTCAAGGAGTGTGGAATAGTTTCGCAATTGACGCCTCCTAGGACACTGCAGTTGAATGGTGTGGCCGAAAGGTGTAATCGAACCTTATTGGATATGGTTCGCTCTATGATGAGTCGTGCTTCACTACCTATCTTCTTTTGGGGGTATGCCTTAGAGACTGCCACCGATATCCTTAACCGAGTCCCTACTAAGAAGGTTGCCAAAACACCTCACGAGATGTGGATGGGGAAAGCTCCCTTGTTGGCACATATCAAGGTTTGGGGTTGCGAGGCTTTCGTAAGACGAGATACTCACGACAAGCTTGAACCTCGAAGTGAGCGATCTATTTTCATCGGCTACCCGCAAACTTCCTTTGGATATCTCTTCTATAGACCGAAAGACAATGTTGTCTTTGTTGCGAGGAGAGGAGTTTTCCGAGAGCGAGAACTCATAAGCCAAGGAGACAGTGGGAGGCAAATCGAACATGAAGAGATTCAAGAGTCGATAGATGAAGGAACCTCTACCACTGGCATTCAACCCGAGGAGGAAACTCCGGTTGAACCGGTTGACGAATCCTTACCTCTTAGACGTTCCGATAGAGTTAAAGTTCATCCCCAGTTTTATGGTTTTCATATTACTACCGAAGGGGACACGTATATTAGTGATGGTACACTAGTAAACCTTGATGAACCTAATAGCTATAAGGAAGCCATGGCAGGCCCGGAGTCTGCAAAGTGGAAAGAGGCAATGGATAGCGAGATCCAATCCATGTACGATAACCAAGTTTGGAATTTGGTTGATTATGTGCCCGGACGTAAGACCGTTGGGTGCAAGTGGATCTTCAAGAAGAAGACCGACGTGGATGGAAACGTACACATGTATAAAGCGCGATTGGTTGCGAAGGGCTTTACTCAAACTCCCGGAGTTGACTATGATGAGACCTTCTCACCAGTTGCGAAGATTAAATCTATTAGAGTGATGCTAGCAATTGCCGCATTTCATGATTATGAGATTTGGCAAATGGATGTCAAGACTGCTTTCCTTAATGGAAAGTTGGCTGAGGATGTTTACATGGCTCAGCCAGAGGGGTTTGTGGATCCGAAGCATCCGAATAGAGTGTGTAAGCTTGAGAAGTCCATTTATGGACTTAAGAAAGCGTCTCGCAGATGGAATCTTTGCTTCGATGAGAAAGTCAAAGAGTTTGGATTTGTACGAAGCAAAGACGAATCTTGTGTATATGTCAAAGCCAGTGGGAGTATAGTAAGCTTTCTCGTTCTATATGTCGGTGACATATTACTCATAGGAAACGACATCCCGACTCTGCAGGAGGTTAAGTCCTGGCTCGGGAAGTGCTTCGCTATGAAGGACCTCGGAGAGGCTTCTTACATTTTGGGAATAAGGATAGTAAGAGAAAGAAGTAAGAGACTAATTTGACTTAGTCAGAATACTTACTTAGAGAAGGTACTAAAACGTTTTAGTATGGAAAACTCAAAGAAGGGAGAACTACCGATACAAGGAAATCCCAAGTTGAGTAAGACTCAAAGTCCGAGTACCAAAGCTGAGATAGCAGAAATGAGCCGAGTACCATACGCTTCCGCAGTTGGCTCAATCATGTACCCTATGACTTGTACTCGCCCTGATGTAGCCTTCGCTTTGAGCATGGTTAGCAGATATCAAGGGAACCCTAGAAAAGCACATTGGATTGCAGTGAAAAACATCCTTAAGTACCTTCGGAGGACGAAGGAATGGTTCTTAGTCCTCGGAGGGAGTGATGACTTGAAGGTGCAAGGGTATAGTGACGCCAGCTTTCAGACCGACAGGGACAACTACCGTTCGCAGTCGGGCTGGGTCTTTACCCTAAATAGAGGAGCAGTGGCATGGAAGAGTTCCAAGCAAGAAACCGTAGCTGATTCAACGTGCGAATCAGAGTACATTGCAGCGAGCGAAGCGTCGAAGGAGGCAATATGGCTAAAGAACTTCATTGGTGATCTTGGAGTTGTGCCTGCCATAAAGGAGCCTATGGAGATTTTCTGTGATAACGAAGGTGCGGTTGCCTTGACCAAGGAACCGAGGGATCATGGTAGATCTCGACATATTGACAGAAAATATCACTTCGTTAGACATCGTGTAGAAGAAGGACAACTCGTAGTGAAGAGGATATCATCAGAAGATAACCTAGCAGATCCGCTTACGAAGGGACTGAGTAGGGTTAAGCACTTGCAACATGCTAGGAGTATTGGGCTGAAGGATGATATTAGTATAGATTAGATAGTATTAGAAACGTATAATAGATAAATGTAATTAACATTTGATGATTAAATAAATGAGTTTTATTTATAAGTAAAGTTACTGTCATATGTTAATTGTTTAACTATTGTTTCACTTTGCATGTTTTGACTTCCAGGATAATTAAGGTTATTAAGAATAATAGAAATTGTTCAAATTGTCCACAATCGTTCATATGTTCGAAGTAGATATGAATGAAGATTGTCATGAATTGGTGTGTAGATTGTCTAAATGGTGTTAGACATAGCAATGGATTGCTGCAACGTTCATGAGTGCTTATGAACTGGTTTTGAGCATTGGAATAAACCCGCGCTTGCTGGAATCACTTTATTGAATACGATATAAAAGGTGATCGCAAGACGATAATATCATATAGTCTTAAAACCTAGATATATGGTTTGTTATTTGTTAATTGATTGTACATTGATAATGCGAAAACGCATCAGTAACTTGGTGTTATAAAACGTATTGTTGTGTATAGTTGGTTAATGAATAAGTAAATGCATATAAGTCGAAGTTTATCTATAAATTTTATCCTAAGAGGGTAGAGGAGATATCTTGGCCACTCGATGATTTGATTTGACTTATGTGCCGGGCCCGGTCAGAACTGAATTGATGTGTTTGATTAAGTTCTATGTCGAATAAATCGAAGATCGAGAAATCAAATGCTTGACTAACCATTCCATAGGATTATCAGCATGATATCTAACAAAGGACTATACGATCCCTTATCTAAAGGACAAGATTGATTAGATCAGAGTTTGATAGCATCTTTGAGAGCTACGATTGCAAACCGAATTGTACTTGTATAGTTACTAGACTTATCCAAGTGGGAGACTGTTGGAATAGTGTCTAAGGCTGCAACTATATTAGGCAAGTATTTGATCCGGTTGTGCATGGTCCTTTTGGGTAGCCTTCACCATAGCAACTTGATGGATGATTTGTTAAGAGAGAGTAAATATTATAAGGAATAATATATGGTTATTTGATTAATATGAGTCATAGATTAATTGGAATTAATTTGGTGACTTAAAGAGATTAATTAAATAAGAGGGTATAAACTGTCAATTGTTTGATAGTTACACTTTAGACTATAAATCCTTATCCTAGATAGGATGGACGATTTCTAGGGCTTGGATAAGCCAAAATCATCCATAGGGTTATCAAGGATAGGATATGGATCAACTTAAAGTCTAAGTTATCCAATTAGGGTTAAATCTGTAATCCTTAAGGAGTCTACAAGTATAAATAGACCCTAGGGGTGAGGGAATTCGAGGAATCACAATACACCATCTAAAGTAGAGACACTCTGGCCGAATTCCTCCCCTCTCCTCTCTCCTAAATCATCTTGCTTGCTATTGGTGTTTGTAAGCCATTAGAGGAGTGACATTTGTGACTCTAGAAGCTCCAAGACAACAAGATCAACAAGGAATCCAAAGGTATGATTCTAGATTTGTTTCAATGTTGTTATTTAACCTAATTAGCCATTAGAAGTCTTGGATTCAAAGCATGTTTAATTAGAAAGCCTAGATCCGAACAATAGGGTTTTGCATGCGCACATAGGAAAGTTCTTATGGCTAAAACCCATCAGGAAGCCCCTGTCAAGAAAGGCCATGTCATAAATGAAGATGACACACATTTTTGCGTATCGTAATTTTAAATGTTAAAAAAATATTATTTATAAATTTTCTAATTTTCAAATTAAATTTGCGTTTAACATTAAATGCAAACTTAATTTGAAAATTAGTAAATCTATAAATTGTAATAGCCCGGAATTTCAGGTATTGCTTTAAAGCTATTTTTGGGGCATTTTTGGAAGGGACTCAGCGAGTTGGAGCCAGACTCGCCGAGTAGGACCACAGACTGGGTCGCGGGTTCGCGACTGGACTCGACGAGTCTATTATGGACTCGGCGAGTCTACGCTGTTCAGCAGAAACCCTAGCCGTTTGGTTTTGGATCGTATATAACGCCCCATATGCCGTCATTGTCCGTCTTTTAGCCGATTGAGAAGAACCCTAAGCATCTGTGGACATCTAGAGCAAGATTTGAGGCTATTGGCACTTTGAAGAGATTGTTGGGCAAGAAGGAGAGGAGTTTTGGCTAAAGGAACAGGAAGGGATTAGAGTTCTGAGGTTTGGGGACACAGAGAGTACGTTTTTCAGGTAATACTTCGGATCATTCCTGTTATTTTGATGCGTACACGGATTTAGGGTTTATGAAACCCATTTGGTGATTAGATGGATTATTATGTTGTTACCCAAACGTTTATACCCCAGTAATAGGATGTTTAGATGTGCAGAAAGTCCCATGATTGTGTATTTCGGGACCATACGTATTTCAGGAAGCAGTTGATCGACTGCATGGCATGGACTCGCCGAGTCCAATGAACAGACTCGGCGAGTAGCTTGAAGATTCACTGGGACTCGCCGAGTTGTTCTTCAGACTCGGCGAGTGGAGTTGGGGTGGCCCCGCGATTCTTCCACGTGGATCTCGTCGAGTCAAGGGGGATACTCTACGAGTAGAAAGGGAACATCAGGGAAAGTTGGAGAGGACATCTCGACTCGTCGAGTCACCTTTGCACTCAGCGAGTCCGGTCCAGTTGACCGTTGGCCAGAGTTGACCTGCATATAAATTCTTAGGGTCAGTTGTCTTGAATGATAAGAGTATTAATAAGGGTATATGGTATTATAGGGAGTCTGCAGATCGGCGGATCGAGTGCGAGTGATTTCAAGAGTTGATAGTTTTCATTACCACGAGGTGAGTCTTCTCACTATACTTCACTCGGAAGGGTTTGACTGTGTGACCGGAAGGTCGGATGATAAGTGTTATTTATGCTATGAGTAGAAAGGTAGTTGCTATGCATGCTATGTATGTTTATGGGCCGGAAGGCAATATGTTATGTGACAGAAAAGGTCAGGTAGGATATATGATATATGTGTTATATGTGTTAGAGTATATGTATTATGTGTTGTATATGTTATGGGCCGGAAGGCAATACGTTATGGGCCGGAAGGCAATGTGTTGTGGACCGGAAGGTCAGGGCCTGGAAAGGCGTATATGTGTATGTAGTATACTGGGGAACTCACTAAGCATTTATGCTTACAAGTTGTTATGTATGTGTTTCAGGTACTAGCGAGGACCGTGGGAAGGCGCCAGCATGATGCATACACACTGCTGTTATTGGAGATCTTGGGGATTTTATATATGTATTTGATATGAAACATGAAATAAATACTATTGGTTGAATGAATTCACTTTACTTTAAATGATTAATTTATTTGAAAATTTGCGTTGTTACAATTGGTATCAGAGCCTTGGTTTGAGGGATTCGGGTGTACCTTCAGGTGTAACTGAACTCAAACCGAGGATTTGAGGAAAAATCTTTTTAAAATAATAAAGACATAAATTTTTATAAATGGTAAAGTGGTAAACAAGAACGGAGCAGTGTGTACGATCAGCCAGCACCCGAACGGTAAAGATCCCCATAATACCTTACAATGTTATGTTATGCACTGAATTATGAATTGTTATGCATGCTAGAAGACTAGGTATACATGATAGGCCTAGAATGGCCTGTTTTGTGATGCCTTAGTCTAGGGAGATTGCTTATATGAGATATTCGGTAACGTGCAAGCAGATAGTGCATACTAGAAGTAGAGTACTCATTATTCGGGGTTTGGGGAGGAAGATTTGGGACGAATACTGATACGGTGTGGTCGGTAGTATTGGGCCCGTACTACCGAAGGCACCAGGTCGGTGGAAGACCCAAGTAAGAATCCCTGGATATCGGAGACTGAGTAGGGTTGCGTTATCGAGTACAATTGTACTTGATGAAGTCTCTGATAATTTTATGTTGTATTTCAGAGACATCATGGTTACTACACGTGATGGGGCGAGTTCGAGCACTGTGAGTGACGAGGATATTCGTCAGATGATCCAGGAGGAGGTAGCTGCAGCGATCCGGGCCGAGATCCCGGAGATGTTTGGGTCCATTAAGACCACACTGATGGAGACATTCGAGGAGCGGTACGCCGCATTGATTGAGGCTGCAGCCGCTGCCGCTACCGCAGCTGTGGCCGCTGCCAGGCCGCAGGGGGGCGATTCGTTGCTGTTCCGGGAATTCAGCAACACGAAACCCCCTGAGTTCGATGGGACGTAGGATCCGATTGTTGCGATGAGGTGGATCGCCGACATTGAGGGGTGCTTCTACACTTGCTCATGCCCGGAGCACCTGAGGGTACGGTTCGCCTTGAACCAGCTCCGTCTGGGAGCGAAGGATTGGTGGAAGTTCGTGACGGCGAACTTCACTCTGGCGGAGATTACAGCGGTGACGTGGGAGAGGTTTACTGAGATGTTCAGGGACGAGTATGTTCCCCCAGTGGAGAGGGAACGATTGATTCAGGAGTTCTTGACCCTTAAGCAGGGTACTGATTCCGTTGCGGTGGTCACACGGAAGTTTCACGAGAGGGCGATGTTCTGCCCAGAGCTGGTGTCTACGGAGCAGTCACGGATGAGCCGGTATTTAGGCGTTTTGAGGAGGGATATCCGGGAGTTTGTGTCAAAATCCACCTATCGTACCTTCACTGAGCTTCAGGCGAACGCCAGGAAGCGCGAGATCGAGTTGGAGACCCAGGCCAGGGAGGAGGCCGAGTCTCGACAGGTGGATCGGCGGCCGGCTCAGTCTCAGCCGGCAGCCAAGCGGATCAAGTCCGCTGATTCGAGGATGGGAGGTCTGAAGGGCCGCACTTGCGGAAAGTGCGGCAAGGGTCATGAGGGGGCGTGTCGAGCTGGTGGTTGCTACAAGTGTGGCAAGGAGGGACACATTGCCAGGGATTGTCCTAAGGGGTTTATGGTTTGCTTTCACTGCAACCAGACAAGCCATCGGAAGGCCGAGTGCCCGCAGCTTCGTCAGGGATCTACACCGATTACCAGGACTACTGAGACCCGACCGGCGAAGGTTGAGGCCCCGAGGGCTCGCAGGAGAGCCTTTCAGCTGACTGCGGAGGAGGTCCGCGCTGCACCCGATGTTGTGGCAGGTATGCTATAATTCACGTATTTACTTTAAAGTCGAAATGTTATGCTTATGTTAATGTATGTGTAGGTACTTTTCTTGTGAACTCTATGCCTGCTCTAGTGTTATTTGATTCGGGTGCGAGTAGATCCTTTGTATTGTTAGCTTTTAGTCAGCATATCAGCATTAGTCGTGAGCCGTTAAGTCGGCCTCTGAGCGTTTCTATTGCGGCCGAGAGGGTGGTTTGTGCCACGGAGGTTCTTCGGGGATGCGTACTAGAGATTTTCGGGGTTGCGTTTCCGATTGACCTAATTCCTATTGCGATGGGGGATGTCTGTGTCATCGTGGTCATGAACTGGTTGAGCCGATTCAGTGTTGTCATCGACTGTGAGCGCCAGCTGGTGACTATACGAGACCCTAGTGGGGGAGTTCTTACGGTATACGGCGAGGGTACCCGTTCGGGATCAGCTTTTTGTTCGGACGCTAGGGCGAGGCAATGCCTACAGCAGGGATGTAAAGGTTTTGTGGCGTATGTGATGGATACGCGGGAGGCTTCCGAGAGACCGAGGACAGTGGAGGAGGTCCCAGTGGTGCGTGAGTTTCCAGATGTTTTTCCCGAGGAGTTGCCGGGAGTACCTCCTGCGAGGCAAGTGGAGTTTGGTATCGATCTGATTCCGGGGGCTGCGCCTATTGCGAAGGTGCCTTATCGTCTTGCACCTCCAGAGATGCAAGAGTTGTCCTCGCAACTCCAGGAGTTGCTGGGGAAGGGATTTATTCGGCCGAGTAGCTCGCCGTGGGGAGCACCGATTCTGTTCGTCAAGAAGAAGGATGGTTCACACCGGATGTGTATTGATTACCGGGAGTTGAACAAGGTGACGGTCAAGAACCGCTATCCGTTACCGAGGATCGATGATCTATTCGATCAGTTGCAAGGGGCATCTTGGTTTTCTAAGATCGATTTGAGATCAGGGTACCATCAGGTAAGAGTGCGGGATGAGGACGTCCAGAAGACAGCATTCAGGACGCGGTATGGGCATTACGAGTTCGTGGTGATGCCTTTCGGGCTCACCAATGCCCCGGCAGTGTTCATGGACCTCATGAACAGGGTATGCAGGCCGATGCTGGATCGGTCTGTGATTGTATTTATCGACGACATCCTAGTGTATTCGCGAACTAAAGAGCAGCATGAGGGACACTTGAGGGAGGTCCTTGAGGTACTGAGGTCGGAGAAGTTATATGCAAAATTCTCCAAATGTGACTTCTGGTTGCGGGAGGTCCAATTTCTTGGACATGTTGTTAATCAGGCAGGGATATTGGTCGATCCGGCCAAGGTGAAAGCAGTGATGAGTTGGGAGGCACCGAAGTCACCTTCCGAGATCAGGAGTTTCCTTGGGTTGGCGGGGTACTATCGGAGGTTTATTAGAGACTTCTCTAAGATCGCGGTACCGCTCACCAGATTGACCCGGAAGGGTGTTACATTCTCATGGGGACCCGAGCAACAGACTTCCTTCGAGACACTTCGTCAGAGACTGTGCGAAGCCCCGGTATTAGCTCTCCCGGAGGGGATGGAGGACTTTGTCGTATATTGCGACGCATTGATTTCGGGACTGGGTGCAGTGTTGATGCAGAGGGGCCATGTGATAGCTTATGCATCGAGGCAATTAAAGCCTCACGAGGCGAGGTATCCCACGCATGACTTGGAGTTGGGGGCAGTAGTGTTCGCTCTCAAGATTTGGCGTCACTACTTGTATGGGGTTCGTTGTACTATATACACGGACCATAAGAGTTTGAAGTATTTGATGGATCAACCCAACCTAAATATGCGTCAGAGGAGATGGTTGGACGTGGTTAAGGATTATGACTGTGAGATCCTATACCACCCAGGCAAGGCTAATGTGGTAGCCGATGCATTGAGTCGTAGGGCGGAGAGCACTCCATTGCGGGATGTATGTCTGAGACTGACGGTGATGACTCCGGTATTAGATGCTATTCATGGGGCACAGGCCGAGGTTGTGAGATCCGAGATGCAGAAGAAGGAGCGGGTCGTTGGGTTAATTTCAGAGTTCGTTAAGGATGGACGAGGACTTCTGACGTTTCAGGGTCGGATTTGGGTACCATTCGTGGGCGGTACGCGTGCTACTTTGATGGAGGAGGCTCATAGATCGAAATTCTCGATCCATCCCGATGCTACGAAGATGTATTTGGACTTGAGAAAGGAATATTGGTGGCCTTGCATGAAGAGAGACGTCGCTTGGTTCGTTGAGAGGTGTTTGACCTGCCGTAGGGTTAAGGCCGAGCACCAGAGACCGCATGGTAAGTTGCAGCCCTTGGAGATTCCTGAGTGGAAGTGGGAACAGATTACGATGGATTTCATCACCAAATTGCCGAGAACTGCCAGGGGAGTCGATGCAATTTGGGTAATTGTGGATAGATTGACGAAGAGTGCACACTTCCTTGCCATTAGCGAGAGTTCATCAGCGGAGAAGTTGGCGGAGTTATACGTGAGAGAGGTGATATCTCGGCATGGAGTGCCGATCTCGATTGTTTCAGACCGTGATGTACGCTTCACTTCTAGGTTCTGGAAGAAATTCCATGAAGAGCTGGGTACTAAACTGCATTTTAGTACCGCATACCATCCCCAGACAGACGGTCAGAGCGAGCGGACGATTCAGACACTGGAAGACATGCTTAGAGCGTGTGTGTTAGACTTCGGGGGTAGCTGGGATGCGCATTTACCCTTGGCTGAGTTTTCCTACAACAACAGCCATCATTCGAGCATTGGTATGCCACCTTTTGAGTTGTTGTATGGTAGGAGGTGTCGGACTCCCATTTGCTGGGGAGAGGTGGGACAGAGAGTGATGGGCAGTACAGAGATCGTACTACAGACGACCGAGCAGTTTCAGCAGGTTAGGCAGAGGTTATTGACCGCCCAGAGCCGATAGAAGAGTTATGCGGACAGACGCCGGTCCGAGCTGGAATTCCATGTTGGCGACTTCGTTCTCCTGAAGGTTTCTCCTTGGAAGGGAGTGATCCGGTTCAGAAAGAGGGGCAAGTTGGGGCCCCGATTCATAGGTCCATTTCGTGTAATTGCAAGGGTAGGTCGGGTAGCTTATCGGTTGGAGTTGCCAGCAGAGTTGGGACAGATTCACAATACCTTTCACGTATCACAGTTGAGGAAATGTATAGCCGATGAATCGGCAGTGGTTCCGTTAGAGGATATTCAGGTGGATGCGAGCCTGAATTACGCCGAGAGACCGGTAGCTATCAGGGATCGGAAGATCAAGGTTCTGCGGAACAAGGAAGTACCTCTGGTGTTGGTTCAGTGGCAACATCGGAAAGGATCGGAGATGACTTGGGAGCCAGAGCGTGAGATGCGGGAGCAACATCCGGAGTTATTCGCAGAGTGAGACTTCGAGGGCGAAGTCTAGTTCTAGTGGGGGAGAGTTGTAACAGCCCGGAATTTTAGGTATTGCTTTAAAGCTATTTTTGGGGCATTTTTGGAAGGGACTCGGCGAGTTGGAGCCAGACTCGCCGAGTAGGACCACAGACTGGGTCGTGGGTTCACAACTGGACTCGACGAGTCCATTATGGACTCGGCGAGTCTACGCTGTTCAGCAGAAACCCTAGCCATTTGGTTTTGGATCGTATATAATGCCCCATATGCCGTCATTGTCCGTCTTTTAGCCGATTGAGAAGAACCCTAAGCGTCTGTGGACATCTAGAGCAAGATTTGAGGCTATTGGCACTTTGAAGAGATTGTTGGGCAAGAAGGAGAGGAGTTTTGGCTAAAGGAACAACAAGGGATTAGAGTTCTGAGGTTTGGGGACACAGAGAGTACGTTTTTCAGGTAATACTTCGGATCATTCCTGTTATTTTGATGCGTACACGGATTTAGGGTTTATGAAACCCATTTGGTGATTAGATGGATTATTATGTTGTTACCCAAACGTTTATACCCCAGTAATAGGATGTTTAGATGTGCAGAAAGTCCCATGATTGTGTATTTCGGGACCATACGTATTTCAGGAAGCAGTTGATCGACTGCATGGCATGGACTCGCCGAGTCCAATGAACAGACTCGGCGAGTAGCTTGAAGATTCACTGGGACTCGCCGAGTTGTTCTTCAGACTCGGCGAGTGGAGTCGGGGTGGCCCCGCGATTCTTCCACGTGGATCTCGTCGAGTCAAGGGGGATACTCGACGAGTAGAAAGGGAACATCAGGGAAAGTTGGAGAGGACGTCTCGACTCGTCGAGTCACCTTTGCACTCAACGAGTCCGGTCCAGTTGACCGTTGGCCAGAGTTGACCTGCATATAAATTCTTAGGGTCAGTTGTCTTGAATGATAAGAGTATTAATAAGGGTATATGGTATTATAGGGAGTCTGCAGATCGGCGGATTGAGTGCGAGTGATTTCAAGAGTTGATAGTTTTCATTACCACGAGGTGAGTCTTCTCACTATACTTCACCTGGAAGGGTTTGACTGTGTGACCGGAAGGTCGGATGATAAGTGTTATTTATGCTATGAGTAGAAAGGTAGTTGCTATGCATGCTATGTATGTTTATGGGCCGGAAGGCAATATGTTATGTGACAGAAAAGGTCAGGTAGGATATATGATATATGTGTTATATGTGTTAGAGTATATGTATTATGTGTTGTATATGTTATGGGCCGGAAGGCAATACGTTATGGGCCGGAAGGCGATATGTTACGGGCCGGAAGGCAATATGTTATGGGCCGGAAGGCGATTATGTTTACGGGCCGGAAGGCAATGTGTTGTGGACCGGAAGGTCAGGGCCTGGAAAGGCGTATATGTGTAAGTCGTATACTGGGGAACTCACTAAGCATTTATGCTTACAAGTTGTTATGTATGTGTTTCAGGTACTAGCGAGGACAGTGGGAAGGCGCCGGCATGATGCATACACACTGCTGTTATTGGAGATCTTGGGGATTTTATATATGTATTTGATATGAAACATGAAATAAATACTATTGGTTGAATGAATTCACTTTACTTTAAATGAAAATTTTATTTGAAAATTTGCGTTGTTACATAAATAATATTTTTTTAAGAACATATTGAAATTATCATAAGAACGATAATTCATTTCAAAAAAAATATCACATGTCAAACAAGTTACCTAAGCATTACATGTTAAACAACACTACATGTCAACACTAATAACACTTAAAAACATGTTTTTTCCTGCATTTGGAGCATCCACAATTCCTATATCAGCAACCAACTTTAGGTCCAATTCCAACCACCTGTAAAAGAACAACATTGTAAAAGAACAACATTAGAAGATCAACATTTTCTTGATTTGACGATTCAACATTAGTTTCCCTTGGACCAATTTAGGTGTAGAGTGTGGTGTAACAAGTTTTGAAGGGTACCTTTTTGATGAGAACGCCCTTGCATTGCCGTTCCCCCCTAAAGATAAACATGAAGCGCAAACTGAGTTTGCTCTTGTCAGAAGCTGCAATTTCTGCTGTCATGAGTTTGTATTAAGTTTTGAAGGGTACCCTGAGACATACAATCTCCTCCATCAGACCATCTCTTCTCCATGCTAAAAAAGAGATAATTCCAGTGAACTTCCTTCAACTATGCCCTGTAACTTATAATTCCAGTGCAATTCCTTCAACTATGGGTTTTTTAGTCTCGGGTGTCAGGTTCACTATTAGGGCATGTGTACCTGTGTTGGTTAATACCCTAACAAATAGATCGGGCAGTTGTGATTCATCAGTTCCAAAAGTGGCAAATGGGCTATGGCAAACTGGATACCACCTGAACACTATCACCGCATTCTTATCCTAATAAATATCAATCAGAAACTTATCAATAAGCCTAATCATTATCATTAAAGAGGGATAAAAGGAGGGATGGGTAATTAAGTAAATAAACGTGGCACCAGTTGAAACTTATCAATAAGCCTAATCAGTGGCAGACCCTACAACACCATAACTGCCTTTTCCAACCACGTCTTGAGCTTCATATCTTCCTGCCTCTCCATATTCGGTGAAGAACTCTCTTTCGAGCTGCATACAAGAAACAATTACTTGGTTTTTGTCAATAGTAACAGTCTTTAGTAAACAGTAACTTTAATTTTAAAATTAAATTTCACATTAGAAATAAAGAGATTTTACATCTTAAATGGGGTTGATTCAATATTCAAGATTCAAGGAATGGGGTTGATCTTACATTCTAAGGTGAAAAAGTTAATATTTTCAAAACATAATGGTTGTTTTCACATATGGGGTTGATTCAAGATTCAAGAAGTAGGGATTTTACATCTTACATCATTAAATATATAGGAAAAAGGCACACAAGTAAACAAAGGGACATGAATCAAATTTATCTATGTGTTTGTAGGATTAGTCATAGCTAGTGAACTACATTATCAAATTACACAGCAAACAAAGGGATCAAGTGTAGGATTCGATGCTATAATTTAAGAAGGATTCTCCAAAAAGGTATTTTTTTTTTATCGTGATTCAAAGAAAATGACACTATCAACTACACATCAGAAAAATGGTCAAATGCAATTGTCTAAGGATTCATGAATTATGACACATATTAATCCCATGTATGTATCAGGATTCTTTTCATAATTAGGGTTGATTTGAGATTCCAGAAGTAGGGATTTTGCATCTTAAATGACATTATCAAATCAAAAAGAAGAAACCAAATACCTAAGTCATGTTTTGTTGTGATTGTGTCAACAATATGGGGTGGAGCAAAACTTGCAAATGTTCTTGAACTGGTTGGCATGCCCAAGTTAACAAGTACCACACCTGCAGGTGGTAAACATGTAGAATTTGTGAGCATTGATAGGTTCAAGGTTTGTATCATACATTTACTTGTTCTGTTTACTTTCTTTTTTGAAGTGTTATTGTCTGTAATAAGATTCAGTGTTTTCTTCCATAGAAGGAAAAAGGGGGTCCTTACAAGCCGTCAATTCCACTACTTTCCAGGGATTGGTGCTCATTCTGTGAAGTTGCTGGATACCATCAACATAGATTCCTAAGTCTGCCCGGTCTCTCTTTGCTCAGATTTATATTTACTTTTACTACTATAAAAACTTGTAAAACGTTTCTAAGAAGACAGTGTATGTGTGTATCAATCACTACTTTCCAGGGATTCTTTCAGCAGAGAGACTATAAAATGTTTCCACCAACAATAAATTGGGATAACATGGATTAGTCTACCAGGAGACCACAAATGGATTTCCCTGTTCAGGTACTACACTATATATATATATATATATATATATATATATATATATATATATATATATATATAGAATATAAGAAAACTTTACCTCTTCAAGAAATCTAAATCGATGATAGCATGCAGAACGAACATTTCCAATAGAGATTATTTTGAGAATGTGATGCATGTCAATGAAAAAAGTTGTTACACTGCTTGCAACAGGAAAGAGATCAACAGAATCTGAGAGTTGAAAACAAATGATTAGTATAAGTGTAAAATCATAATTTAATTTACAGACTTACCTTTTTCACTTGCATAAACATGTATAACTCCATCTTCCATCTTGAAATGAGAGTTTGCAATCAAGTCCCATACAAGAATATTTCCATTTTGATCATCAGATATCAGCTCAGTCTGCACACCCAAAAACAAACCAATAAACCAAATTATATATAGGTACACGGCCAAAAAAACAAATCTAATTTTCACAAGGAACAGAATCATGGACACTTGATTTGGATGCAAAACCATAGTGTTAAAAGATTCAAAACTAGTAGAATTTAGCCAAACCTCTTCACCATCGAAGGCCAAAGCAACAACATGAGTCCTCATTATTATTTTTTCTTGACTGAACAACACTCAAGGACAACTCTGTATGTCTATCCAGAATGCTAGTTGAAGCAAATGAAGTGTCCATGTCCTGTAACTCTCAAGCTGATCAAATATTTCGTCAATATTTCCCCTAAAGACTAGCTTGAAGTGCAGCTTCACTTTCTTTATTTTAGATTGAATGTGACTTTGATTTGAAAGTAGGAATAAAGAAACACATCGAAATCAGTAATTGCAATCTATACAATTAAAATAAACGAATGTTCTGGTAAGAAAATTATATGAACAGGAGGGAGGGAGGGAGAGAGAGAGAGAGAGAGAGAGAGAGAGAGAGAGAAAGAAAGAGGGAACCTCGATCTAAGGGAAAAGGCCATGGTAGCCACGAGATTTGATAGAACTGTATGCGACATCCTTAGAACCATGAGTAGTATCGAGAGCAGAAGAAGTGCCTCCGACGCAAAATTAGCTATGGCCACCGGAGAAGGAAATCATGATTGAAACTTGTATATGTTTTTCTAGTTAGGGTTTTACAGAAGAGAAGAGAAGAGGATTCAAAATTGAAATTAGAGGCATGAATAAAGGAGAAATAAGAACCTGGATCTTGTCTTCGACATTATCGACGATGTCGACGTTGCTTTCAACATCGATTGGGAGATATGGTGGTTCCAGTGGGTAGAAGTAAGTGAGCCTTGATCGATGTCCTCCCTTTCTCTCGAACGCCTTTTGTATCCCACATATATTCCTTTATAACGGAGGTGAAGGGAAAGCACAAAGAAACCCCTGTGAGAGAGAAAGCAATAGTCAATTTGAAGCAATCGACAAATGAAATTGAAAGGTAGAGGCACTACACTCCTTTTTTTTCGTGTCACCACACATCAACATGGAGAAATCGAGAACCTCTGCGGGTTTGATCTGTTCAAAAGACGGGATCAGAGATTTGGTGATATTGCAATTTTGTTGCGGGAGAAAAGAGGATTTGTGATGATATTAGGGTTTTTTTTGGGTATTAGAGTGAGAGAGATAGAGAAAGAGAGAGTGACAGGGAGAGAGAGAAGAAAGATGGAAATAAGATAGAGGATAACAATGGTGGCCTTTCAAACTTTTGGGATTTTCGTTTCCCCCCAGCTGCAAAAAAAAGAGAACGCGCCTTTCATTCAAAAAATATAAAGCGACATTTCTAGACGACGCCCATTTTTAAATAAGTGCCCTCCGTGTATTTAATTTTTTTTCTTGGACATTTATTTTAGGGCACACACAAAAGCGTGACCTCTATCCTTCAAAAGTTTGAAGAGATGACATTATTTTTAGAGCGCACGCTTTTGCGTATAGTAAATCACCGCGTGTCATTGTTTGCGCATCATTAAAGGTTGTTTTTCTAGTAGTGTATAGAGTATCCTGAGAAATTGAAATTCAAACAAACACTTACGTCTTTCTCGTGAGCAATTATTTTTAAACTACACGCATCAATCGACGAACAAACGCGATTGTGCCAGGAGGGTGTAGGTAGCGACGGCTTCAAGAGGTTGGCAGTTATGTTCATTCGCCGGAGATTGAAGAGAGTATACAGGGGACAGAAGGGAAATATGAGAAATGACAGTTGAAGTGTAAAGGAATTTAGGGTTTTTCACAAAACGAAAAAAAAGGTATACGATGTCAATTAAGTAGTAAGCATAACATGTTTGTAGAACATGTATTTGGTTTTGTACCTCTTAAATTTCTAGAAAAAGTATAATATGTTTTGTATAATAGTAAAGATAAAGATATGACAAGTTTGGACACTTGTTATATATAAATCCCCAATTGTTTATATATTTTATATAATAGTAAAGATGTGACAAATTTGGACACTTGTTATATATAAATCCCCAATTCTTTATATAGTTCATAAATATACATTATGTGCCAATTTTGAAATTTAGAGACTATGGTTAACAAATTAACAACTTTTCATTTCCTAAAATATGAGTTTAAATCTTTATATATATATATATATATATATATATATATATATATATATATATATATATATATATATATATATATTGCACAAATTATACAACAAACTCCTAATATATATATATATATATATATATATATATATATATATATATATATATATATATATATACTAGGTTTAAACCCGTGGAAACCACAGTTGATAAAGAACAATACTATTGAAAATTCAAAACGTAATGACTAATTAAATATTTACAAAAAAAAATTATTAATTTACAAAGATATAAGTTTCTACGGTAAGTTATACAATGAAATGTTAAAAGTTGATTCACATACATACACGTATAATAAATGACATACAGAAAGAAAAAAACAAATAGAGAATCTCAATACGTGTAGGAGAAATGGTAATGAGAAAATGGTAAATGGCACAAAAAACACTCTTTTTACATATAAATTCGATTTTGACACCGTGTTATTTTTTGTGTCAATTTTGACACTGTGTTTACCAATTTGTTACAATTCTGACCACTTGACCAGTTGACCAAGTTACATGCTGACATGGCGTGATGATGTGGCATGCTAACGTTATTTGTTGACGTGTGAAAATTGATTTTTTTCCCACAAAAAACACTAAGTTTTCACTTTTTTTTCAATTTTGACACTAAGTTTAATTTTTTATTTCAATTTTGACACTATGTTTTTTTGTTTCAATCGAACATCATTTA
Organism: Lactuca saligna; assembly: GCF_052625555.1. Classification (NCBI taxonomy): domain Eukaryota; kingdom Viridiplantae; phylum Streptophyta; class Magnoliopsida; order Asterales; family Asteraceae; genus Lactuca; species Lactuca saligna. The sequence continues at coordinate 30,271,225 of NC_136422.1, forward strand.
TCAAATTTTGTTCATTTTTGTCTATTTTCCATTTGAAACCGTATAAATATATTTTTTTTTATTACATTTTAAACCGTATAAACATATTTTTTTTTTTCGTTTAAAACACATTTTTATTTAAATACAAAATGTTTTTTTTTACATTCAAAACATTAGTTATATCATGAGAATCAAACTAAACATAAGCTTCTAATAAGATGTAAAAATTTGATGGGTTGCAAACTTGATATCTGAGTTTTGATCGACTACACGCCTCCAAGCCTCCAAACACATTTTAAAGTTGCATATTTAATATAAAATACAACTTTTATATAACTAATATATATATATATATATATATATATATATATATATATATATATATATATATATATATATATATATATATATATGATGGGTTTTAGCCATATGAACATTCCTATGTACATGATAACCCTTTGGATGGATTTTAGGTCTATCCTAAGCCCTAAAATTGTCCACCACATTATCCATAAGGGATTATAGCCTAAAGTATAACTATCACACATTTGACAGTTTAAGTCCTTCTATTTAATTAATCTCTTTAAGTCACCAAATTAATTCCTAATTAATTTATGACCTATATTAATCAAATAATACTATTATACCATATAATATTTCAACTCTCATTATAAATCATCCTATCAAGTTGCTATGGTCAAGGCAACCCAAAAGGACCATGCTCAATCGGGTCAAGTACTTACCAAATATAGTTGCAGCCTTAGACACTATTCCAACAGTCTCTCACTTGGATAAGTCTAGTAACTATATACACTGATTAGCAATCGTAGCTCTCAAAGATGCTGTTAAACTCTGATCTAATCAATCTTGTCCTTTAGATAAGGGATCGTACAGTCCTCTGTTTAGATATCATGCAGACATCATATGGAACCAATTGTCCAGCATTTGGTTTCTCGATTTTAGATTTATTTGACATAGAACTTAATCGAACACATCAATTCAGTTATGACCGGGCCCGGCACATAAGTCAAATCAAATCATCGAGCGGCCGAGATATCGCTTTTACCCTCTTAGGATAGTAACAAATAAACTTCGACTTATATGCATTTACTTATTCATTAATCAACTATACACAAGGATGCGTTTTATAACATTAAGTTACTGATGCGGTTTCGCACCATCAATGTACAACAAATTAATAAATAACAAACCATATATCTAGGTTTTAATACCATATGATATTATCGTCTTGCGATGACCCTTTAATCACATTCCATAAGGCGATTCCAGCAAGCGCGAGTTTGTTCCAATGCTCAAAACTAGTTCATAAGCACTCATATGATATGTCTAATACCATTTAGACAATCTACACACCAATTCATGACAATCTTCAATCATACCTACTTCCAACATATGAACGATTGTGGACAATTTGAATAATTCGATTATTCTTAATAATCTCAGTTATTCTGGAAGTCAAAACATGCAAAATGAAACAATAGCTAAACAATTAACATAAGATAGTAACATTACTCATAAATAATACTCTTTTATTTAATCATCAAATGTTAATTACATTTATCTATCACGCGTTTCTAACACTATCTAATCTATACTAATATCATCCTTCAACCCAATGCTCCTAGCATGCTGCAAGTGTTGAACCTTGCTCAGTCCCTTCGTAAGCGGATCTGTTGGGTTATCTTATGATGATTACTTCAACAAGAAATATTACAATTTTCACAAACTCTGATTCGCACGTCAAATCAGCTACGGTTTCTTGTTAGGAAGTCTTCCAAGTCACTGCTCCTCCATTCAGGGTAAAGACCCAGCCCGACTGCGAATGGTAGTTTTCCCTGTCGGTCTGAAAGCTGGCATCACTATACCCTCGCACCTTCAATTCATCACTCCCTCCGAGGACTAAAAACCATTCCTTGGTCCTCCGAAGATACTTAAGGATATTCTTCACCGCAATCCAATGGGCTCTGCCCAGGTTCCCTTGATATCTACTGACCATGCTCAAAGCAAAGGCTACATCAGGGCGAGTACAAGTCATAGCATACATGATTGAGCCAACTGCGGAAACGTATGGTACTCGGCTCATTTCTGCTATCTCGGCTTCGGTACACGGACTTTGAGTCTTACTCAACTTGGCATTATATTGTATCGGTAATTCTCCCTTCTTCGAGTTTTCCATACTAAAACGTTTTAGTACCTTATCTAAGTAAGTGTTCTGACTATGTCCTATTAGTCTCTTACTTCTTTCTCTCACTATCCTTATTCCTAGAATATAGGAAGCCTCTCTGAGGCCCTTCATAGCGAAGCACTTCCCGAGCCAGGACTTAATCTCCTGCAGTGTCGGGATGTCGTTTCCTATGAGCAGTATGTCATCAACATACAAATTGAGAAAGCTAACTATACTCCCACTGGCTTTGACATATACACATGATTCATCTTCACTTTGTACAAATCCAAACTCTTTGACTTTCTCATCGAAGAAAAGATTCCATCTGCGAGATTCTTGCTTAAGTCCATAAATGGACTTCTCAAGCTTACACACTCTATTTGGATGCTTTGGATCAACAAAACCCTCTGGCTGAGCCATGTAAACATCCTCAGCCAACTTCCCATTAAGAAAAGCGGTTTTGACATCCATTTGCCAAATCTCATAATCATGAAATGCGGCAATCGCTATCATCACTCTAATAGATTTTATCTTTGCAATTGGTGAGAAGGTCTCATCATAGTCAACTCTAGGAATTTGAGTAAAGCCCTTCGCCACATATCGCGCCTTATATGTGTGTACGTTTCCATCCACATCGGTCTTCTTCTTGAAGATCCATTTGCACCCAACGGTCTTACGTCCGAGCACATAATCAACCAAATTCCAAACTTGGTTGTCATACATGGATTGGATCTCGTTGACCATTGCCTCTTTCCACTTCGCAGACTCCGGGCCTGCCATGACTTCCTTATAGCTATTAGGTTCATCTAGATTAATTAGTGTACTATCACTAATATACGTGTCCCCTTCGGTAGTAATATGAAAACCATATAACTGGGGTTGAACTCTAACTCTTTCGAAACATCTAAGAGGTAAGGACTCATCAATTGGTTCAACCGGAGTTTCCTCCTCAGGTTGATTGCCAGCGGTAGCGGTTCCTTCATCTATCGACTCTTGAATCTCTTCAAGCTCGATTTGCCTCCCACTGTCTCCTTGGATTATGAGTTCTCGCTCTCGGAAAACTCCTCTCCTCGCAACAAAGACAACATTGACCTTCGGTCTATAGAAGAGATATCCAAAGGATTTCTGTGGGTAGCCGATGAAAATACATCGCTCACTACGAGGTTCGAGTTTGTCGTGAGTATCTCGTCTTACGAAAGGCTCGCAATCCCGAACCTTGGTATGTGCTAACGAGGGAGCTTTCCCTGTCCACATCTCGTGAGGTGTTTTGGCAACCTTCTTAGTATGGACTCGGTTAAGGATGTGGGCGGCAGTCTCTAAGGCATACCCCCAGAATGAGATAGATAGTGAAGCACGACTCATCATAGAGCAGACCATGTCCAACAAGGTTCGATTACACCTTTCTGCCACACCATTCAATTGTGGTGTTCTAGGTGGCATCAATTGTGAAACTATTCCACACTCTTTTAGATAGTCGTGGAATTCAAGACTTAGGTACTCTCCTCCTCGATCAGATCGAAGCATCTTGATTTTCCTACCCAATTGATTCTCCACTTCATTCTTGAACTCTTTGAACTTTTCAAATGTTTCTGACTTTTGCTTGATTAAGTAGATATACCCATATCTACTATAGTCATCGGTAAAAGTCACATAGAAGCGGTTCCCATCCTTTGTGGTTGATCTAAACGGTCCACATACATCGGTATGTATTAGGTCCAATAAACCCTCACCCCTTTCACATGTGCTAGTGAAGGGTGATTTGGTCATCTTTCCAAGTAAACAAGATTTGCATGTGTCATCTTCCCTACGGTCGAATAACTCCAACACTCCATCCTTTTGGAGTTGGGCTATGCGCTTCTTGTTGACATGTCCAAGACGACAATGCCGCAAGGATGCTCTATCCATACTATTGGAAGAATCCATACATAAAACATCATTTCTTTGGTTATCTACAATCATAATAGTTTCATAAATTCCATTACATGGTATTGCTTCAAAATACAAGACACCATTTAGATAAGCACAAATAGAACATTCTCATTATTAAAAGAAAATCTAAATCCTTGTCTAAACAAACCATGAAATGAAATGATGTTTCTTGCCATTTCTGGCGAATAGCAACAATTATTCAAATCTAAAGATAAACCATTCCTAAGCACTAGAGAATACACTCCAATCTTGGTCACAGGCGACGATCTTCTGTTCCCCATGATTAGATTTATTCTTTCATGCTCCACATCCCTATTTCTTCTTAGTCCCTGCAATTCAGAACAAATGTGGTAACCACACCCGGTATCGAGGAACCAAGAAATAGCATGAGATGAATCATTAGATTTAATTGTATATATACCTGCGAAAGACGACTTGATCTTTCCTTCCTTGATAGCTTGCAGGTACTCTGTGCATCTTCTCTTCCAATGCCCTATTTTATGGCAATGGTGGCACTCTGCCTCCTTTGGGTTAGAAGTAGGCTTAGCGGGATCAACTTTTGTCCCACTAGAGGAGGAACCATCTCGGGACTTTCCCTTGCGGTGGCTCTTAGACGGAGCCTTCCTTTTCTTGCCTCTTCCTTGCCCAATGGCCAAAACAGGAGCAGCGGGTGGATTGGGAGTAGGTGCAACGGACTTGTCCTTGAGATTGCTCTCAGCAACTCTAAGGAGACCTTGGATCTTACTTAGGGTGACCTCTTCTTTGTTCATGTGGTAGGTCATCCTAAATTGGATGTAACACGGAGGCAATGAGTGAAGCACCATGTCGATTGCCAAGTCTTCCCCAAAGTCAACATTTAACTTGCGAAGACGATCGACATACCTTTGAATCTTTTGCAAGTGCATGGTTAGAGATTCACCATGACCCATCTTAGCGGAGATCATGTTAGTGAAAGTCTCGTAACGTTCTTGCCTTGCATTTTGGTGGTATCTCTCCAACAAGTCCTGGTGCATTTCGTACGGATACATGTCCTCGTAGGACTTTTGGAATTCGGAGTTCATAGTGGCTATCATGATGCAATGAACCTTTTTTGCATCATGCTCATGAGTTTCAAAAGCGGTGATTTCAGCCGGAGTAGCAATTTCAGGATTGATCTTTTCAAGCTTCTCATCGAGGATATACTCCTTGTCCTCGTAGCGAGCAATCGTGCGAATGTATCTTATCCATTCACTAAAGTTCGTTCCATCAAAAGTCACCTTTTGGCAAAGGCTCATCAATGTGAACGAGCTTGCAGCAGCGTTGTTCGCGTTTGAAATCTACAAATAGAAAGGACATACGAGGTTTATAATATTATTAAATTTTGTTTTGTACTCTCAGACTACCAAGTACATACGAGGGCTAGACAGGAAACACCGGAGGGCATGACCATTTTAGCAATTAAGTCTTCTGAAATCAAGCACCCCTATGCGGCCCTTCAAACCAGATTCCCCATACTGTAAGTAGCCAAGAAGTAGTGTAATTAATATTAATAATACTTTTATTAGAAGCTAGTTGCTATAGTTATATTTCTATTTCGAGGATACACGTTATCTATAACTAATTTAGCTCTAATACCAATCTGTCACACCACCGGTCGAGGTGGCAGAACATATCGGGCTATGCGACAAAGTTCATGTATCATAGGTAAACTGAATATACAACACAAGTACAATAATAAACAATATAGCATTCATGTTCCATCTTGATATATGAATACAAGGTTTTTATAAATAACAATAATACATGAATTGCATTAACAGATAGGCATATAATACAACAAGTAAAAAAGGTCAATGCAGTCCGTATTGAATGTCTGTTTAGTGGTTTCTTGAGAATACATGTAGTTTTGAGGGTCAACACAAGGTTGGTGATGTTGGGTTTTAAGCACTATAACACTCCTATGGTGCACATGCAACCCTAGATGCTTTAGATATATGTTTTCTCTAATTATACATGCATTTTAAATTTTCCAAAGCTCAGATCCTAACTAGGATACAATGGAGGATATAGAAAACAATACTCATAGTTAGATGAATACCTCTTGATATAGTTGTAGTTCTTGGCCTTTGAAAACTCTAGCACCTCAAGTGTGATGCTTCTAATGTGTCACAAACACCATATGCAAGAGAAGACTTGAGAGAATAAGCTAGTTAGCACAAAATCAATATCACTCTCTTAGAATGAATGGTGTAACCGATTTTGGCTCGAGGGGTATCCTTTTATAGCATTGCAAATGGTAGGGATTCATCCATGAAAACCCTAATACACCATGACCTTTCATATTACTTAGGCTCCATGGGTTAAACCTCCATGGACTATCCATCGACTATCATATTAGTTTAGCCCATCCTAAATAACCATGGATCTTTGGCCCACACTATAAGAACTATTGATTTACTTAATCAGTCCCCATACATTTAATTAGTCTATTTTGATCATTATATTAATTCCAAATTAATTCTTGATCAATACTAATTAAATAATATGATTTCTCAATTAATATATTATACTTATAATATATTAATAAATCACAAATAGCCTTATTCTCAAAAGTCTATCCTATCAAATTGCACTAGTGAAGGAAACCTAAAAGGACCATACTACAATTAGTTCAAGTACATCACAATTTATAAGCTTAGACACCAAATCCAACAGGTGAGTGTTACATGTTTTCTGCTAACAATAGTAATACTTTTAATAAGTCTAAAAAGGTATTTTCTTTGTATGTATACCAATAGTTAAAACAATGTTTATAATGAGTCTTTAAAAGCCAAAATATTTTTTTTGTATAAGTAAATCCACACTTTAAACCATGTTTGTTATGAATCTTTGAATATCCTTTAAAACCAAACCGTTATGATACATAAGTATTTCCGTACTGAAAATAGTTTTGAAAGCAACCGAACCCGTGGTTGGTAGTGAGAGAGAGAGAGAGAGAGAGATATTCTAGTTAATGTTTATAGTAAGTCCTATAATCGAGTTATGTGATTGAGTGTACCCCCTACAACACTTAATTGGACGTTGTAGTAATGATCGTAAACACTTATCACCCGCTTCGATTGATTAGCCGAGTTGAAGCTAGAAACCGCATGTGGGGATGTCAACACTATATAGATCTATATATATATATATATATATATATATATATATATATATATATATATATATGTATGTATCTCGCTCCGAAGATTAACGGTTACTGTAGTGTGGGTATGCTAAATATTTAGACTCAGCTAATGAATAACGTCTCACTAAAAAGGCCTTAACTAAAAAGTTTGTGAATAACTCTCAACTCTAACTTAGGCATAATGAATGTCATTGTATGAAGTTTATAAAAGCCGAGTATGATTAGTATTTATGTAAAAGTGTAATATACTTGCTTTTATAAAGATGTATGTTTTAAAGTAATGAACATATGTATATGTATGAACTTTATGCATTTAAACATATAAATATACATGAATAGTAATAGCTTGAATCCTTGAAATACTACAAAATGTTATAACGTGTTTGTCATACTACACAATGTCACTTAAAAATTATATATTTTTGTATCATATAACATTCATGGTGATGTACTTTTGAGAATAATGCTATTTGTTATCGTAACAATTCCATAATATGTTTAAACAAATGGGTTGATGAATTGTGGTTGCGAGTGATTATGAATACATGGTTTTAATAGGGAGGGCATTTTGGTCATTTCCTAATTAAAAAAATGACTTTGGGCGTTTGTATGCATCCCGTGTTTAATGGTCCAACATAAAAGGAATTAGGGCTTTATCCCCCGTTTTAATTTGTGGGTCGATCAAGGAAACGAATGGGACATGATGGCAGTCACGAAGGAAACCACTGAGACAACGCTGCGGCTTTTGGTTTCCTTGCTCGTCGCAGGCCAGAAAGAGGGCTGAGGGAGGTATCCGGCGATTGCAGATCTCGAGGAGGAAGAAGGGTGTCTTCGGGGTCGACGAGACCGAAGGGGAGGAATGGAGGAGCAGCGAGGTGGCTTTTATCTCGGAGGGGGTGCAGCGAGGAGCTGCTCAAGCAGCTTCTCGGCTACTTGCTCGGTTCCAGCATCGAGGTGCGAAGGAAGGGCAATCAGTGACCGCTGGGTTTTTTGGCAGTGGAGTGACGGAGAAGAAGAATGGTGCGACATGCGAAAAGGGAAAAAGATTCAAGGATTTTCAGATCGAGGGTTTGGTGTGGCTGTTCTTGGCTGCTCTTCTCCTGGTTCGTTCAGAAGTAAACACGATGGAAATGGGAAACAGTTGGATTGAAGGGTAAGGAAAAGGCAGCAACCGGTAATCCTCTTGATTTTTTTTTTTTTTTGATTTGGCATCCAATCCAAAGGATGATGACACTGGCAGAATGATCGATCAAGGCGGTGTTTGAGTTTGTTTTTTTTCACAGGAAATGGAAGAACGAAAAATGGGCTGCAATCGTGGCTAACAGATCTGGCGAAGGAAGAGAACAAAAGAAAACGAATGGCAAGATTTGTCTAGCAGGGAAGGTATGAAACAAAGGCATAGGTTGTTGATTTTTTTTTTTTCGGTGGTGGTGTCGTGGGAGGCAGCAGCAACTCCGGTTGTTGTTGCGTTGTTTTTCTCTTTTTTTTTTTTTTTTTTTTCACTTTTGTTCTTATTTTGACAGAAATCGATGAAGGGTAAGAGGATTGTTTCGTTTGGTGTTTGATTTTTGACCGTGAAGTGAAGGAGAAGAAGGGTGGAGTATAATTGTAGAAAGATAGAGGATTAAGAAATGAGTCTGACACCAATGTTTAAAGAAATGAAATCCAAAAGATTCATCATACTTCTGATTTATTTTGACCCATAAATATATTTTTTATTAAATTTTAATTTTTAGATAACTTACAAATTTTTAAGATATAAAAAATATATAAGTTTGTATAAATAATATGGGTTGGAAGAAACAAAAAGTAACAATCTTTTTAATTGCCCATACAAACAAAGTGACAAAAATAAAATATGAAAAAATAGTTTGGTTGTCAACCAGTCATACCCGATCTTAAAAAAGTAATAGAAACATTTTTTTACTAGTTTTTAAGATGGTTTGTTGGATTTTTTAATTTTTTTTCCATAATATAAGAACAAATATGAAATTATGAACGATTACAAATCATTATATTTGCTTTTAAAAAATATAAAAATCTATTCTCAAGGCAAATACTAAAAGGGTGTTATTTAGTATTATTTGTTGGAAGGTATATAACATTTATGTAGTTTATTACAATTAATCAGATTTTTAGTATCTTTATGATGGAAAGTATATAACATTTGAAAGTATATAACATTTACGTTGTTTATTACAATTAATCAGGATTTTAGTATCTTTATGATGGAAAGTATATAACATTTAAAAACTATAGGTTTTTAGTATTCTTTTGTTTCCATAGTTAATCAGGTATGTTTTTATGAAGATTACTCAAAATTTATTATTCTTTTAAAATAGGATCTTATAAATTATTGTGTTAAATACGTGTTTATGTTGGATATGGTAGTAGCAAACATAATGCTAATTCCAACTTCCATGGACAAAAGTGAAACCGTTGCACTTTTAAATACGGAACACATCATAAGTGTGACACATAGCAAGGAACAACACCATGTGAGACTAGGTCTAATTTGCTTATTAACTTTAATTCAATTACTATTTTTTGTTCTATTTTTAGTATGATATTATCTAAGTTAAAATATTATAATAAAATGATAATTTTGGTATGATTTAAAATATTTTTTGTATGATTTTTGACAGTTATTATATTGATTTTTAAATTTTTTAGTATATTTGTTAATGTTAGTATTTTTAGTATCATATTATCTTAATTAAAATATTATAAAAATATGATTAATTTTGTATGATTTAAAAAAAATGTATGACCGTTGACAATTATTATACTGATTTTAAAAGTATTTTAGTATATTTGTTAATGTTAGTATTTCTGGTATGATATTAATTTACTTAATTTTGGATTAGTTATGAGTATCCGAAGATACATCATATAATACTTTATTCCACCTGCAAATCTAATATATTTTCTTATTTTTTACTCTTACAGAGCAATTCACCAACAAGGACTCAGGAACGGGAAGACTACTTCATTGTATTGCAGTGCATTTTGTGACATAAATTTAGGTTATTTTTACTTCTTCTATCTGTTATAACTTGAAGTGTGTATGATATTTTATTTTTTACTTCTTCAATTTGTAGTGATAGACTTCTTTTGTTTCAAATGATTATATTATTCTCTCTTCTATTTGAAGTGATAAACTTATTTTGTTTGTAATGATAAAATTCTTCTGTCTCAAATAATACATGTATATAACATGTATATATGTGTGTATGTATTTTTTTGTGACATCGTATATATGTATGGTTTGTATATGTATATGTTGAGACATTATGTGCTTGTGTATTTGAGTGAATGTGTCTTTGTGTTTTTATGACTGTAAAAGTAGAGACTTCAACATTTTTTTTCTATTTTTTTGTGTATGTGCATTTTCATTTTTACTAATTAATTTCAGTATATAGTTCAGGAGAATATACGCTTTTTTCGTTTTACTATTATAACCTTTTTCATAAAATTTGAATTTTTTTAATATAAAAACAATGTGCAAGGGTAATATCGTCCTAAATCTTTAAAAATTCAATTTTTTTAAATATAAAAACAGTGTGTAAAGACAATATCATCCTAAAACTGTTAAAAACGAATTTTAGTAATATAAAATCAACGTGCAAGGGTAATATCATCCTAAAACTGTAAAAATTTATTTATTTTTATTATAAAAACAGTGTGTAGGGGCAATATGATCCTAAAACTGTAAAAATTAAAATTTTTTAATATAAAAACAATGTGTAGGGAAATATGGTCCTAAAACTGTACACATTGAATTTTATTAATATAAAAACAAACGTGCATGGGCAATATAATGTGAGGATTGCATTGATTTGCAATAACCTTTTAATATTTGTAAAATTAAAATATGATTTATATCGGTTTCTTCTTCGACGAGCTTTGCTGCTTCATAGATAATTCACTCCCTTATAAGGTTTTTACATGACATGGATCATTGATATATTAAATAGATTCTCGTTTAAAATAAATTCAAATCTAATGTTTGGTTGAATACGAAACCCACTCAAATGGCATTGATAATATTTTAATGTTATAAGGGTATAGCATGGGCAATATAATGTGACGATTACATGGATCATTATATCATTGATGATTTTTCATTGCTACTAAGCCCTCATTTATGGTATAATTTAACAACCGTCCGAGTGCAGTTCTTTTGTAGCGATGTTACATCGAACATATTGTTCATTATCCTTATGGATCGAAATATGAGTTTAAATGGTATTTATACTTTATTTTTATGGTTATATATATATATATATATATATATATATATATATATATATATATATATATATATTTATATATATATATATATTTATTTATTTATTTATTTATATATATATATATATATATATATATATATATATATATAAATAAAGTTATTTATTTAACTAGTTATTTTGTCTATTAGAGAGATAAGAAGGTAGGAGTTGTCCCTCCACAATTGAAGCCGTTTTTCAATGGAGAGAATCTATTGGGAAGTGTGCTCGCTTTGAACCATTTCCATATTGAACCAACCTACTACGAGTTTCCGAGATATAAAGGATAGCGTTTTAGCAATGATGACAGGATGATTCGCATAAGCACTAACACATGGTTTAATCGATGGTCCGATACTACTAATTTACGGTTTCTAGTTTATCCATTGGTTTCCTCCATCAAGCCTCTACAAGAGAATATGACATCCAGAAAAATGATGATCGGTATATTAAATTACTAATTTGTTTTTTTTATAATCATATTCTAATTTTTAAAATAAAAGGTAATGTTTTTTTAAATGTCATTTTTAGATGTTGTTGGAAATATCGTTGGGGGTGGGTATGTTTGGCAATCCAAGGGCATTAACTTTGTTCACTTTGTTTCTCCAAGATGGACAGTAAGTTTATCGGTTATACACATAAAATATATCTTTACTAACATATATTCATTAAAGAAATCCCGACAATACTTTTAGATGAATAGGGTGAATATAATAAAGGTTAAGCTACATATAACGGAACGGACACGCCACGAAATTGTGATGATCTATTATGCGTCAAAGAGAAAGTACATAATATATGATTCCCGATTAAAGTTGGTTCATTTGGCTGCGAGTAAGTGGGATTTATATTTTTGAAATTTTCATACTTATAGCAATATAAAATTTACTAATACAAACATTTTTTTAATTATTATCCTATTTACATTAACAGTTTTAATTTCAACCGAGTTAACCAACATAGTGTTCAAACCGATAATGTCGAAAGCAACTAACATTAAACTTATACCAAGAAGAATCATTAATTTCGTGTCAGACATTTTGTGGTTGATTTTTCATATTTTCAATGTGTGTTTGTTTAAGAGTCGATATATTTTGTTGTCAAACATTTGTTGGTGAATGTTTTTTTATTTTTATTTTTTGTGTTTTTATTTTGGATTTGACCTTATATTAATTTAAGATAAATTTTTGGTGATAGTTTTGTCTAAGGTAGGTTTTATATGGTGATTTTTTTTTTTTTTTTTTTTTTTTTTTTTTTTTTTTTTTTTTGTGATAGTTTTACCTAAGGTAGGTTTTTTGTGTTTATTTTGAATTTGATTATATATTAATTTAAGATAATTTTTCGGTGATAGTTTTATCTAAGGTAGGTTTTTAATGTTGAAAGCATTAGGTTATAAGATTCAAATTTCCAATTCCTCTCCTATGCCACTCTTATCTTATATCTTCTAATAAATTCTTATTCTTTAAATTTTTATTATAGTATGCAATGAGGATTGTGGAAAAGAAATTTAAAATCATGATGTTTGCGAACATGGTACTGGTTAACAAAAAGGTATACAAACACAGAAGTATGTATTATATATTTACATTCATATTATGTATATATTCATCAAAAAAAAATTATTATTGTAGAAAACCAAAAAAGATACAATAGCAACTATTACGCAAGAGAGAATGAGAACAAAATGAGAAAGATAGCTAATGATGAAGGAACAAGAAAATTTACAACACTGTTGACAGACAATACATTGGAGATTGTTGAGGTGGCGGCTATAAGTGTGGCTCAAAAGACGAGTACTTATAACAAAGAATATTATCAACGGAGAAAGGAGCGAAATATTCTAAGAGCAGTTAGAGTATACCCCCTCTACATCAACGAAGAAAGGAATGAAATAGGCAAAGAGTTGTTAGAGTATACCCCCTACAGGGGGATCCATATCATTTTGTTTACAAAAGCATCCCTATGGAACTTCGTGTCTTAAAAGGTCAGAATCATAGTGTTCATTATGGAGCAAAACGAATACAATTTGAATTCCCTACCTTTTGTTGCATGAGTAGGAAGACAAAACTAGAATACTCCCCTATTCCCACATAATTGCTCCAACTATTCACAAAGCAAGATTGACTAGAAGATGTTTTTGATGGGTTTAAGCCAAAAGAACATCTTATGTGTTCATGCAAGCCCTAATGCTTGGATCTAGGTTTCTCTTATTGTACATGCAATTCATCAAAGACTTGGGAACTCTAGATGTAGTATACAACAATAAATATTATCATAATAAAGAGTTTAGATCTTACCTTTGACTGTTATGTAGCAATAATAATCTTTTCCTTCTTGTAGATTGACTTCTAAAAGCTTAGAGTCACAAATGCCACTCCCCTAATGGCTCACAAACACCAAGAGCAAGAGGATGACTTAGGAGAAGAGAATAAAGCACCAAAAACGTCCAAGAAACCCTAAGGAATGCTAAGCCACATTTTTTGGTACCCTAGGGGTCCTTCCGTAGAAACCTTGGACGAATTCTAATGGGTTTCCCCATAGATTTCGTCCACTCCAACTTCTATGGAGTCCATTATCCCAATATTCAACTATCACACAATTGACAGTTCTAGTCCCCTTTATTTAATTAATGTCTTTTAGCCACAAAATTAATTCTTATTAATTCTTGACTAATATTAATTAAAAAATATGATTTCTCTTTTAATATTGTATTTATATAAAATATTAATAAATCATAATTAATCTCTTTCTCCATAAATCATCCTATCAAGTTGCTTTGGTGAAGGCAACTCAAAAGGACCATGCTCACAATCGAGTCTAGTACATACTAAAATAGTTATGGACTTAGACACTAATCCAACAGTCTCCCACTAGGATAAGTCTAATAACTATTCTGCGTATGACTTCAAACCTGATCAACAATCGTAGCTTTCAAAAGCCGTTGTCAACTCTGATCTTATCAGAAACGTATCCTTTAGATAAAGGATCATATATTCCTCCATTTTAGATATTGTATAGATGTGAGACATGGAATGAAATCATTCTCTCAGTCTATTTGTTTTTTTCCCGATTTCCAATTTATGACGACTGAGAACAAACTACAATTGAACACATCAACTTAGTCACGTCTTGGCCAAGTGCTTAGGGTGTCATCACTAAATTGTCGAGGGGCCCAAAGATATCACTTTTATCCCACTTTTGGTAAAAGGAACGAATAAAATTTGATTCATTGCTCTCTTGCACTCACTCACCAAATCACACACAACAATACGTTTTATAACACCAAGTTACCAATGTGTTTACATAATATCAATGTGTAACTGACTCGCAAGATACAACTCACACATCTTGATTTCAAGAATATAAGATATTATCTTCTTACCAATCACTCGTGATAAAATCCATGAAGCGATCCAAGTGAGCATGGGTTTTATCCAATACTCTAATCTTGTAGCAACACTCATGAACCCTGCAACAAACTTTTGCTATGTATAAAACACTTCAGAAAATCTACAATCAGATTCATGACAGTCTTCTTTCATACCTACTTCCAAAGAATGAGCGACTATGGAGGGTTTGAATAATCTTATTATTCGGGAAGTTAAAACATGCAAAGTGAAACACAAGAATAATACTAATCCTATATGGTCCCAAACCTTTGAGAATAAATAAATTTTTTTATTTAATCACCATATTGATTGCTCATTATTTGTTGTTTCGGGTAACCAACTTCGTACTTGAATTATAACAACAATTGTCACATGCTCTTAGCATGCACACTATGTTTAGCTATGGTCCTTACTTTGTGAAATAGATCAAATGAACACATTTCCAATGATGCTCATTTCACAATTCCTTATCCATTAGTGTAAGAATACAAAATTCTTGCCACTACTAGAATATGTTAGATTCTAACCCTAGATTCTCCATTTCCTAATTTTTTATTTCATCACCGTATTGGTTCTAACATTTTATGCGACGGTCCTTTCGTAATATCATAGCGCCAAAGTCACCAAGACTTTGCCAATGAAATTACAAAGTACTCTATTGGATATTGTTACAAGATAATTCCATAGTCATGAAGTCTCATATTCAAAGTACATTTCTTTGAACATCCTTCTTGCATAAAAGTTTCTAATCTAGACATTGATTCTCGATATCCAACTTCTAATATGGAAACATTTCCATATTTTCCATATGACAATTCATTCTAAATAGAATCTTATCTATTCATAATAATGTCAATATGGTCCATCCATAACTATACTTCCAACTGTCCACAAGCGACCAACCCTTGGCGAACCTTAGATTGCCCTTGATAGTTCTTTAATTATTTTTTACTCAAAACCGGTTCTATTCTATTTTTCCCTCTAAATGCCCTAGGCATCTGGCAAATTTTAGAACGGTCAATATTACAGCATATGCAATCGATCCTATACCCGAAGCATATCAGATACGATTCATAACGAAACCATGATACTTTATTAGTTTCTTGCTATAATATTGCCATAATATTTCTAGTTGTCGTGTTCTCAAAATTCAAACTATGAAGAGGGATGTCATAATCACAATCGAGCTTTGAGAATGCAATTAATAAAAACTCCCTACGTCCCAAATTAGTAGTCCACTTTTGACTTTTCAAGTATTTTTTCTTCAACTTTGACCGTAAGTATTTTTATTTGTGTTATATATTACTTGATAAAACTTATAACATTTAAAATACAATTCATTCATATACTTTGCATCAAATATTATTTATCGAAAACAAAAATATTTAAGGTTAAAATTAAAGAAAAAAGACTTCAAAAATCAAAAGTAGACTATTAAATTGGGACGGAGGTAGTATATCCTTGACTAAATTCTATTAAAATTTCTCGATATAAGATTTTAGGTTGGAAACGAAGTATAACATTCTCTCCCTTACTTATAGCAAAAACAACTTTTCAACCACTGCAACTTTGCAAAGTGAAACTTTTGGTTTTCTATAATTAATATTGTCAACTTTCAATACTTAAAATAATAATCATGCTCCTACTAACATGATAATTATATCCATTCTAGCATAACATTTTGTTGGATTAGTGTCGAAGTCCATAACTATTTTGGTATGTATTTGACCCGATGGTGCATGATCCTTTTGGGTTGCCTTCACCAAAGCAACTTATAGGATGAATTATGGAGAGAAAGGATTTAATATGATTTATTAATATATTATGGGAATAATATATTAAAGGAGAAATCATATTGTTTAATTAATATTAGTCAAGAATTAATACGAATTAAGTTTGTGACTAAAAAGAGATTAATTAAACTTAAGGGACTGGAACTATAATTATAAGATAATTGCAATTGGGCTATGGGTTGCCTTATAAGGTTGGACGAATTCTATGGGGAAACCCATTAGAAATCATCCAAGGCTTTAAGGAAAGGAATCCATGGGCTGCTTAGGGCTTAAGCAGTCAGATTAGGGTTTCCTAGTTTAAATCCCTAATAGCCTACATGTATATATAGCACCCTTAATCCTCAAAAACGTGGACAAACTTCCTTATAGGGTTTTGGATGGTTTTAGGCAGCCTCCTTCTCTTCTCTTATTCATCCTCTTGCTCTTGGTGTTTGTGAACCATTAGAGGAGTGACATTTGTGACTCTAAGCTTTCTAAACTCATTACAAGAAGGAATTGTGATTGTTATTGCTACGTAACAATCAAGGTAATATCTTAAACCCATTATTATGTTAATATCGATTATCATATGCTAGAATTAGGGTTTATAGTCTTGGATAAATTGCATGTACAATAGAGAAACCTAGATCCAAGCATTAGGGTTTGTATGAGCACATAGGATGTTCTTATAACCAAAACCCATCAGTGGTATCAGAGACTAGATTGGTTTCTATTGTATTGATGCATTATGTAGCTAAAAATCGTTTTCTGGCCTTCTGTTCGACCTGACTCGGTGAGTCACTACCTGGACTCGGCGAGTCAGCGCTACTCAGTGAGTTCCAGAGTGTGACTCGGCGAGTCGGAGCATTAGACAGAGGGATTTTCAGATTTTGTTACTGTTTTGCTTAAGGATAATTACCATATTCGTTTTAAACCTATAAAATATGAATATTATTGTTTCTTAAAAAATATACTTGCCAAAACACAAGATAATTACCAATTGATTAGATAATAACTTCCTTATATGATTAAAGTTGATTATTGTATTAATTGGGTAACTTATTTTGCAAGATATTGAAATTAGGTTAAATATAGATAATAATGAAATTAATTGTTTAATTTTTATTATTTGTTATTTGATCATTGTGTTATGAAAAGTTTCAATTTTCCCGTTTAGGTTTCATACTTTAAATTTAAACTCAAAAAGTTTAGTTTTGAAATTTAAATAGTTGAAACCCAAATGTTTTGAATTGTTTCAAAACTTGCCCTCAAGTTTTTGGAATTTAAAAGTTGATTAAAAGTTTAATTTAGAAATGTTAAATTCTAAAACCCTAGTATTGTTTTGAAAAGTTCAAATCACACCCTTATGGTTTTATTAATTAATTAAGGCGTATAATTAAAAGAGGTTTAATAAATCCATAAAAGTTTTGGTTTATATTTAATTGAATTAAAAGTATAACCGTTAAATTTGACCACCTAGTATTTTAAAAGTGTAAAATACTCCCTATACTATATATATCTTTAAAAGTCTAACATTATATATATGTATAAGTAAAAGTCAGTCTTACCGTTAGTAGGCCTCATTCACAAATCTGGTCTATAAGGGGTGTTTAAGGAAATTTCCTATAAAATGGCGATTGAATGTGTATCCAGTCTTACCCACCGCACTCTTGACTAGTGGAGGGTCGTTAGCCGAACGGGTAGGATAGGACAAAACCTTCCATTATAAGTATAATGAAGTACAAAAATAACTAAATGTTTTTACAAATTCCCAATCATAGTTACTTTAGGCAAAAGTGAATTGATGCAATTCCATGAAATTACACTTTGTGCCCTTGCGAAGACGTTAGTGGAGCGTGTGTGGTTTACCGGCACTCCAAATGATTCTAAGCAAAGGTAGCATAGGGTGACTCAATGTTTGTCATAGTTCGGTGGAGCGTGTGTGGTTTACTAGCACATCGAATAGGTGACCGTAACGTGTGAGGGCACCATGTAAGTTTGCATGGTTATTCACACCCGCTTTGTGATCCTCGGCATCCCAGTCACAAACAAGAGGGGCATATCGAGATTTAAACATGCCATGGAAATGTTCAATAAATCTCAAAGGATCTAGGAGTTTTCATAGATTTAAGACTTAAATTTCTTTTTCGTTTTTCATGGTGGAAATTAGTGAATCGTCATTCACTTACCTTCAAATATTCTGCAACTAGATTACGGCATCCCTTTTCTAGGTTGTAGCGTATATGTGTTGGGATCTAGCCTTAGCATCTCATTTGGGTGATTTACTAAGGACTCAATCTATCAACTAACTTGAATTTGTTTTCTCCCGGTTTGTAGATGTCAAAGTATGACAAGTATGGTATTCTCAAATCCCGTGGAACAAGCTATCCACATGAAGATGATATTCCACGATTCGATTGAGGAACAAGAAATCATACTTCACTTCCTCATCCTCCTCTCATTGTTCTCCCTAACCCACAATATCGAAGAATTGAAAGGTTCAATGTCACTAAAGCCCTATTGGAAATGAAACATGAAGATGGTAAACCTGTGTGTGCCCACGTTCTAGGAATGAAATCACACATTGATAGGTTGAGGATGTTAGGTTTGTCATTCCCGGATAATTTGGCAGTGAACTGGGTTCTGCAGTCACTTCCCGAATCATATAATGAGTTTAAAAGAAAGTATTATATGATGGATCATGACGAAAGCTTCATTGACCAAACCTACATGCTCATTGCTGCTGAATCAGAAATGATTTGGCAAAGCTTAGATTGTCCTTGACAATTCTATAATTATTTTTTAGTCAAAACCGGTTCTATTCCATTTTTCCCTCTAAATGCCCTAGGCATCTGGCAAATTTTAGAACGGTCAATATTACAGCATATGCAATCGATCCTATACCCGAGGCATATCAGATACGATTCATAACGAAACCATCATACTTTATTAGTTTCTTGCTATAATATTGCCATAATATTTCTAGTTGTCGTGTTCTCAAAATTCAAACTATGAAGAGGGATGTCATAATCATAATCGAGCTTTGAGAATGCAATTAATAAATACTCCCTACGTCCCAAATTAGTAGTCTACTTTTGACTTTTCAAGTCTTTTTTCTTCAAATTTGACCGTAAATATTTTTATTTGTGTTATATATTACTTGATAAAACTTATAACATTGAAAAAACATTTAAAATACAATTCATTCATATATTTTGCATCAAATATTATTTATCGAAAACAAAAATATTTAAGGTTAAAATTAAAGAAAAAAGACTTCAAAAATCAAAAGTGGACTATTAAATTGGGACGGAGGTAGTATATCCTTGACTAAATGCTATTAAAATTTCTCAATATAAGATTTTAGATTGGAAACGAAGTAGAACATTCTCTCCCTTACTTATAGCAAAAACAATTTTTCAACCACTGCAACTTTGCAAAGTGAAACTTTTGGTTTTCTATAATTAATATTGTCAACTTTCAATACTTAAAATAATAATCATGCTCCTACTAACATGATAATTATATCCATTCTAGCATAACATTTTGTTGGATTAGTGTCGAAGTCCATAACTATTTTGGTATGTATTTGACCCGATGGTGCATGATCCTTTTGGGTTGCCTTCACCAAAGCAACTTGTAGGATGAATTATGGAGAGAAAGGATTTAATATGATTTATTAATATATTATGGGAATAATATATTAAAGGAGAAATCATATTGTTTAATTAATATTAGTCAAGAATTAATACGAATTAAGTTTGTGACTAAAAAGAGATTAATTAAACTTAAGGGACTGGAACTATAATTATAAGATAATTGCAATTGGGCTATGGGTTGCCTTATAAGGTTGGACGAATTCTATGGGGAAACCCATTAGAAATCGTCCAAGGCTTTAAGGAAAGGAATCCATGGGCTGCTTAGGGCTTAAGCAGTCAGATTAGGGTTTCCTAGTTTAAATCCCTAATAGCCTACATGTATATATAGCACCCTTAATCCTCAAAAACGTGGACAAACTTCCTTATAGGGTTTTGGATGGTTTTAGGCAGCCTCCTTCTCTTCTCTTATTCATCCTCTTGCTCTTGGTGTTTGTGAACCATTAGAGGAGTGGCATTTGTGACTCTAAGCTTTCTAAACTCATTACAAGAAGGAATTGTGATTGTTATTGCTACGTAACAATCAAGGTAATATCTTAAACCCATTATTTTGTTAATATCGATTATCATATGCTAGAATTAGGGTTTATAGTCTTGGATAAATTGCATGTACAATAGAGAAACCTAGATCCAAGCATTAGGGTTTGTATGAGCACATATGATGTTCTTATAACCAAAACCCATCAGTGGTATCAGAGCCTAGATTGGTTTCTATTGTATTGATGCATTATGTAGCTGAAAATCGTTTTCTGGCCTTCTGTTCGACCTAACTCGGTGAGTCTCTACCTGGACTCGGCGAGTCAGCCCTACTCAGTGAGTTCCAGAGTGTGACTCGGCGAGTCGGAGCGTTAGACAGAGGGATTTTCAGATTTTGTTACTGTTTTGCTTAAGGATAATTACCATATTCGTTTTAAACCTATAAAATATGAATATTATTGTTTCTTAAAAAATATCCTTGCCAAAACACAAGATAATTACCAATTGATTAGATAATAACTTCCTTATATGATTAAAGATGATTATTTGTATTAATTGGGTAACTTATTTTGCAAGAAATTGAAATTAGGTCAAATATAGATAATGATAAAATTAATTGTTTAATTTATATTATTTGTTATTTGATCATTGTGTTATGAAAAGTTTCAATTTTCCCCTTTAGGTTTTATACTTTAAATTTAAACTCAAAAAGTTTAGTTTTGAAATTTAAATAGTTGAAACCCAAATGTTTTGAATTGTTTCAAAACTTGCCCTCAAGTTTTTGGAATTTAAAAGTTGATTAAAAGTTTAATTTAGAAATGTTAAATTCTAAAACCCTAGTATTGTTTTGAAAAGTTCAAATCACACCCTTATGGTTTTATTAATTAATTAAGGCGTATAATTAAAAGAGGTTTAATAAATCCATAAAAGTTTTGGTTTATATTTAATTGAATTAAAAGTATAACCGTTAAATTTGACCACCTAGTATTTTAAAAGTGTAAAATACTCCCTATACTATATATATCTTTAAAAGTCTAACATTATATATATGTATAAGTAAAAGTCAGTCTTACCGTTAGTAGGCCTCATTCACAAATCTGGTCTATAAGGGGTGTTAAAGGAAATTGCCTATAAAATGGCGATTGAATGTGTATCCAGTCTTACCCACCGCACTCTTGACTAGTGGAGGGTCGTTAGCCGAACGGGTAGGATAGGACAAAACCTTCCATTATAAGTATAATGAAGTACAAAAATAACTAAATGTTTTTACAAATTCCCAATCATAGTTACTTTAGGCAAAAGTGAATTGATGCAATTCCATGAAATTACACTTTGTGCCCTTGCGAAGACGTTAGTGGAGCGTGTGTGGTTTACCGGCACACCAAATGGTTCTAAGAAAAGGTAGCAAAGGGTGACTCAATGTTTTTCATAGTTCGGTGGAGCGTGTGTGGTTTACCAGTACATCGAATAGGTGACCGTAACGTGTGAGGGCACCATGTAAGTTTGCATGGTTATTCACACCCGCTTTGTGATCCTCGGCATCCCAGTCACAAACAAGAGGAGCATATCGAGATTTAAACATGCCATTGAAATGTTCAATAAATCTCAAAGGATCTAGGAGTTTTCATAGATTTAAGACTTAAATTTCTTTTTCGTTTTTCATGGTGGAAATTAGTGAATCGTCATTCACTTACCTTCAAATATTCTGCAACTAGATTACGGCATCCCTTTTCTAGGTTGTAGCGTATATGTGTTGGGATCTAGCCTTAGCATCTCATTTGGGTGATTTACTAAGGACTCAATCTATCAACTAACTTGAATTTGTTTTCTCCCGTTTTGTAGATGTCAAAGTATGACAACTATGGTATTCTCAAATCCGTGGAACAAGCTATCCACATGAAGATGATATTCCACGATTCGATCGAGGAACAAGAAATCATACTTCACTTCCTCATCCTCCTCTCGTTGTTCTCCCTAACCCACAATATCGAAGAATTGAAAGGTTCAATGTCACTAAAGCCCTATTGGAAATGAAACAGGAAGATGGTAAACCTGTGTGTGCCCACGTTCTAGGAATGAAATCACACATTGATAGGTTGAGGATGTTAGGTGTGTCATTCCCGGATAAGTTGGCTGTGAACTGGGTTCTGCAGTCACTTCCCGAATCATATAATTAGTTTAAAAGAAAGTATTATATGATGGATCATGACGAAAGCTTCATTGACCAAACCTATATGCTCCTTGCTGCTGAATCAGAAATGATTTGGCAAAGCAATGGAGCGTATTTGTTCGGAAAGTCAACCAACCATGCTTCCGAGGACGTTCTAGGAGAACCGACCTGCGTTTGTTGCCAAGAGAAAGGGCGTTGGATACAAGTCTGCCCTAAGAGCCTGAAGAGTCCAGAAGATGGGAGATTCAAAGAGTATGAGTGTGCTTCAGGTAAAATCCACTATCTAACTCGATTTAGTTCCTATTCATTGATTCTTAATACATAATGTGATAAGATTGCATTTGAATGTTTTGTAGGATCGATGAAAAGAGAGGAAACTTGATGAAATAGCAAGATGAATCTAATCACGAAGACATGGATTCGAAGATTAGATTTTGAGCATAGATAGAGTTGTTAGAAATATTTATTACATAGTTTTTCAGTTGATTTTGCATTGTAAGGACAAATTTTTTCCGTTGCTTTTATAAATAAAATGAATTTTATTTGACGTGTTTATTTATTTCCTTGCAATGAAATCGTTATGAAATTGATGTTCGTATATTTACAACAATTGGATGTGATTCTTAATTATGTTGTTTGTGGAAATGTCGAGAACTTACCAAATAGGGAAAGTTTCTCATCGCCCAAGTTTCAATTGGATAGGGATTTGGAATTGTACAACAAGAATTGTATGATGAATGAATAAACTTTCACATTTCAAAATTAGACTAATTCATTGACAAAGTGTCAAGTGAAGGACTAGGAGATCAAGTACACAAGGTTACGTGTTGATCAAGTCCACCACAAGAGTAACAAAGATATTCATCATGATTTACTAAAAGTTTAGCAAATATGATTACACTTATAAGATTAAGTGTAATTCTGAATTGATGGTAATAGTTTAAATCAATAAGCAGAATGAATAAGAAGAATAAAGTAGGCAGAAATATAAAAGTTTCTCCATTCTAAGAAGAAGGGAGAGTACCTTTTACGCTTTATGATAGGTCTTAATGATTAAGAACCATATCTCAATTGATCCTCTAAGTAAGACTTAGTACAATGGTATGTCTAAGAAGAGGAATCAAGAGTTGAAGAAATGGTTAAATCAAGAAGTCAATCCTACTTCGTTCCAAAACAAGTCTTAGAGTTAAGATTGTGACATTGAGTAACAAGTATTAAGAAGGTTTATAACATTCATCAAATTTGGAAAGTTGTGATGTCTTGGATAAGACAAAGACCAACTAGGACCAATTTATGACGTGTTTTGATAAAAGCTACACTAACTCTTGAATATTTGGTTGTCAAGAAATGATTTATTGACAAGAGAATCTTATATGTCAAGGAGTCAGTGGGAGTCTTAATGTCTTGAAAAGTTTCAAGAAAAAATCAAAATAGACCTTATTGATCATCACTAGCACACGAGTTGAAGTTTACAACCTATCGTGTTGACACTATTTTGTTTCTGTGTCGTTCCAATCGAGTTAATTATGCATATGAGTCCTATGAGTTCTCATTTGAATGCATAAAAGGCAAGGACCTTTATCAATGAATGGTACATTGATGAGATAGGGTGAGTTGCTTAACTACTTGGAAGACATGGTGGGCAGTTGTGCTACCATAAGGTAAGAAATCAAGATTAAGAAAGTTCGGTCCATATGAGTTTGAATTTGTCATAAACCTTGGTTTTGACAAATTTACATGGATAGGAACACATACACCATTAAAATCTAAGTTTCATAAGATTTTTCCTTCATGGAAATGACTGTGAGAAAATGTTTTCACTAATAGAGATTTTAAGAAGATAGTGATTGTGAAATTGTATTCTCGAATTCGATTATGGTTACGGTATCCCTTTCCATGATTCGAATTGTGAGATTTGGCAATTAGTCTTAATTGTTTAAAACACACATATGAGCTATCTTGGATAAAGGTGCGTGAGATTAAAAAGCTTAGATAAAAGATTATCAAAGCATTAAGTATTAGAAACATGAACTTAAGAAATTCAATAGGTATTGTTTTTCTGAAAGTTAAGTTGTTTTCTGAATACATGTCAAAGCTAGTGGGAGCATAAGTTTATAATAATCATCATGATAGTGGGAGCATAAATGTTATGATTGTATGATTATTATGGAAAGTATTGCAAGTGAGCAATATTTGATGAGAGTAAACTAACCTTTAATCTATAAAGATCGATTAGATCTTGAACAAGTATATAAACATAAACAATATGAATCGTAATAAAAAGAATAAGTCAAGATGGAATCAAACGTGTCGAATGATTAAATAAAATCCTCAGAAGAGCTCGATTATGAACATCAACTATAGAGGATTGGAAGGCTACAGGAACGATCAAAGAAACCTGTTATCGTCTAGATGAATCGCTATATTCAGATCTCTAAAAACCTTAACCTAATATGCATGCAAGCATAAACTTATATACAAAACATAAAAGGTTCACGGTTGGACAGGCCCAAACCGGAATACAAAGTAACATAATCTGTCGAGCCCAAAAGACGCAATCTTCAAAATAATTTTCAGCCCAACAATCTCCCCCTTTGCGTCAATTTGGAGCGAGACCTTCATTCTCTTTTCACAGCAGAGGGCTTCTTTACCGTTTCAAAAATCTTCGGTATTAAAGCCAGAATATGATGCCTGAAGGTGATATACCAACGAAGCATGTCAGTGAAGTTCTTCTTGTCTGCTGTTGAGTTCTGTTTGCATTGGTGAATGATATTGATAATATGCTCCAGACAATCTGTAGAAAACAGATGTTTGTCTACCAAAGCAAACAGAAACTTATGCTTGTCCCCTCTGGTGAACATAACCGTCAGATTAGAAGAATCAATTTGCCCTATCTTCATTTTATGAACATCTCCGGTCTTGGAAGTGGGCTTGACGGTTGGTTTCTTGTTCATAACTTTTGCTATTTCCTGATCCATAGTGGCGAGCTCATGGACGTAGGAAGCCAACATTCTTTTAAGATGTTTAAGAATTGGTTCATACTCTCTTTGGTTGGAGAGAAGAATGTTGTATAGCAAAATCCAATCATGCAGATTCAGACTGGGAAGATCTGCCAGAGAAATAAGATGTTCTGTGTTGGCCGTTCCTCTGTTGATTTTGAAATTAACGTTCACAAATTTCCCAGCCTGTGTCGGTTTCAGTACCTTGACTTTAATGATTTTCTGAGCACTCCATGTCAAGTACTGCGATTGACCATATTGCAGATAGAAATCTATTAGCTCTCTGTCAACCTTCAGGTTCGGATGAGGGACATCGGCAGTGACATCAAAGCAATGAAATGTGAAAGCTTTGCGCGTGATGGGCATGTCGAACTGCGAGTCTTTTGTATTTTCACACTCAAAAGATGCAATCGGTTCCAACCAATATATGGAAGGAAACTCAATCGCTTGAGTGGTGAGTGTGTCTCTGTCCCAATCTGGGAACAGAGTCTTCTTGGCTTGAATGGCCTCCTCATCCTCCCTGATCTTTCTTTCCCTGGCCTCGGCCTCTCGAGCTATCCTTAGAGTTTCATCAAGCTCTTTGTCCCTTTTCTTGCGTTGAAGAGCTTCAGTGATAGTTTCGTCTGAATCTGATTCACTCTCAACTAGGACTTGTTTCCCAGAACCCGAAGCTACATTAACCTTCGGTTCTGTCTTGGACACACCTTCCTCTCCCCCTTGTCGCGGAAGAACAAGCTTCTCCGAGACACCCTTCATTTCACTTAAGATATTAATAGCAGGAAGGAGTTTCGCCTGGAGATGCTGTCTAATAGTGAGAGTTAGGAAGGGATCATGGGTGTCAAGAACATTTGTTAGCATATTCTTGACATCACCAGCGCAACTTTGAAGAACTGCCCGCTGAGTCTGTAGCAAAGTAATTTCCTGTTGTGCCTGGGCCAGTTGGATCTTTTGTAGGTCGATGGTTGCCTAGTGCTTGACAAGATCTTCCTTCAGGGTGCTCTCGGCTGCCAGAGAGGCAAAACGTGAATCCAAAGATTTGAGAAATGAAGTGGATTCAGTTTTGAGGTCAGCGCGCAGAGCCTCAAATTTTGTGGTTTCACCCTGAAGGGTAGCCGAAAAAGAGTCTACGGACGCTTGAAATTTGGACGCACTAGAGTCAGCGTGAGCTTTTAGAGAATCAAGAAAGATCTGAGTTGTATGAACAACCTCGGAAACTTCCTTGGTGGCTTTTGAGCATGAAGCGGCTGAGTTATCTATGGCATCAGTTGAACGATCCAAGGCGTCAGTGTACGTCTTGATCGCAGACTCTATGAAGGCTTTGAGCACAACACCCCCGTAGGCTTTATTGTCAGCCAGCAGACTGTCAAGTTTGGCGTGAATTTCTTGAATCTGCTGACTTGAAACAGGGGTATCGGCATCTGTGTCTGTAGGGATCCGGTAGGGGCTATAATAGATAGAGTCGAACTCTTCATCATCGCCCCCCCAAGGTAGCACCGGAGTTGGAGGATGGAGATGGAGATGGAGGAAGGTTGATGACCGGGGTTTCAACCACAGTAGCAGCCCCTTTATCAAATACATTGACCGTTACTGGTGGTTGGGAAGAGGTGATGGTAACAGATTCGGTGATAATGGGTGTGGAGATAGAGGATGAAGGTTGAGAAACAGATAAGGGAATGTTAGGTTCTGTTGTGGTTAGGGGGATAGATATAGGAACAGAAAGTGTGACCTTCTGTGTGGGTGATTGGGGTGGGGTTGGAATTTTTGGGGAAGTAGGAGGAGTGGGTGATTTGGTAAGTTGGGGAGATGTAGGTGGAGAGGGTGATTTGGGAATCTGAGGAGATACTGGTGAAGATGGTTGTTGAGGAGACTGAACGGGTGTTGTTCCGGTTTGAGGAGCAGCAGCTTCTGTTTCTGATGGTGCATTCGGTTCTGATTCAGAAGAAGGAGACCCTTTGGCTCTTTTAGCCATCTTCTTTACCTTTTTCGATTTTGACTGAGAAGGTGCCTCTGCCTCAGATTTGCGTTTGGAGGACCTTCTCTTTCTCTCCTTCTTTGGTGCGGTTTCTTTCTTCTCCGCTTTCTCCTTTTTGCTCGCCCTCTTTCCACGGTTGGCAGGTTGATCGAGGGCATCAAGAGCAGCACGTTGTTCCTCAGACAGAACCCTAGGAGGCAAGGGTGCTCTGGTGCTGTAGTCAGCCATGATTTTGCTGTGTGGCGTGACGCACCTATACATGGACTCAGGGATCAGTCCACAGTGAAGAAACTTACTTGGATCGGAGACTATGATCTTCTTGGTGTGGTAAGTGGCAATTGAAGCCGTAAGAGCATCCTTCATTACCGAGATGTCAAGGGAATCCATGGCCCTTCTGGTAATAAGCGTCCAAAACCTGCCGCACGATATCTCGGAGTACCTGGCAGTTGTGTTGAGACTCTGAACGACTTGAGCCCAGATTATGGACCCATAATCGAGATTAATGCCATTGTAAAGACCATACATGATGGTCAGAAACCCTTTGCTTGTGGTGTCAGAACCACCACATCTCTCCGCTAAACCCTTAATTAGAAGGGTAAGCAATCCGTTCCATTGAGACGGAAGACAGGATTTCTTGACTTTGGCAAAGGAGGTAAGAACATCCATATACCCCATCTCATACATCATTGAAAAAAGTTGCGCCGTGGAGATGAAGTCCGGTGAGATGACGGAGGAGTCGACGGCAAGCCCTAGAAGAGAGCAAAACCGTGTTTTGGACACCGAGGTTTTCTTGTCGTGAATGGTGAAGAAGATGCGGTCTTTATGTTTGTCGTAGTTGGCCGTGGTGTACACTTGGGAGAGCAGGGACATGGGAACGGCCTCCACTTGCGTAAGTGCCAACAACAATGGGGAATATTTGAGGCATTCCACCATGTGTAGCATGTATGAGTCATATAGGAATGGGGTCATCTCTATGATCAAATTCTGATTAGGTTTGATTGAGAGCAGAGAAGAGGATGCAGTTTGATCTTGTGCGGAAGAAGAAGTCGCCATTGTTGAGTTGTGGAAGAAGATGAACAGTGGTAACTTTTTCAGAGAGAAAATTCTTGAGAGGTAACTGCCAAAGAACACGATCACGCCTTATTTATATCGTTCACAGGAGAGAGAAAATCGTGATGATGAAGAAACCAAAACGTCGCCTGAAAAAGCGCGATTGGAAGTTATGGTGTATCCCAGGAATACGTCAGCACACGTGGGTGTGAAACGAATCATTTGCACGCGCCCAAATCATTTTCGTACCGTTTGAAATTCCTTGTGCCCTTGTTTGGTTACAACTGAAACTTAAAACCACATACCAAACAGCAATCAGAATGTTGGAAAAAAGTAATATTCGTGCATAAGAGTGTGAAAGAAAAAGAAATAAATCAAAGGTGTTTGGGATGTGAGTGATGTCTAGTAAGAAGACAGAAAGCGGAAGATTCCGGGAAAGAATCGCTTCCTTCAAAGCCAAGAGTGACCTGAAGTGTTTGTGTGGTTTCCCGAGAAATACGATCAGTTGTCTTTTAACAAACAATGAAAGGCATCTTTTGATAATGGCTGAAGGGTGGCTAAACTCAAACCAAGCATCAAGTCTTAACATAAAACTGAGTGTTGGTAGAGTTACCTGTGAGACCAATGAGATCTGTTGAACAGGTGGGTGGGAAGTATTTTGTGACGTGAATAGTATAGACAGAAATCTCAAGGAAAAATTAAACTGGACCTCTTTGGGAAGAAATGTCTTAGGTGGAGACAATTTCATAAAAGATCACACAAAAAGAAAAGAAGATTTCCAAGTAATAGCTTGAGTTTATCACTCACTGTCAATTCATTTCAGGTGTTGGATTTTGGGTTTCACTTAGAACGTGGTAAATGAATCTAAGATCATAAACACAGATGTTGTGCAACCATAAGCCTCAGTGGTAAAGACCGAAAGCATCAAGGGTTACTTTGAGGAATCGAAGGTAAATGAAGAAGATGAGGAGAGGGTTAAGAGACCGAACATACCTTCTGCTACAGAAATGGGACAAAGCAGAGCAACTCATGTTTCAGATGAGTAGAGGAAGGTAGCTCTAGACCGAGTGTGAGAGAATAGCCTGATTGGGAAGAAACGATAGGTGTTGATCGAATCATTAAGGCATGATCGAGATCATAGAGGCTTGCGACAACATACAGCAGCATGCTTCTAGGGACGTCTAACTAGTCTGATAAAGATAAAACATACCTGGGTAAACACTATAGAAGGAGATGCTTGTATTCACCTGTGCAAAACGTACACCGACTAGAAAGATAAAATGTTTTTGGTAATTTTGGAATTTTCTGAAAAATAAATAAAAACAGAAAGATAAAATGTTTTTTTTTTGGAATTTTGGAATTTTCTGAAAAATAAATAAAAACAGAAAGATAAAATGTTTTTGTAATTTTGGAATTTTCCGAAAATCTTTTAGAGCAGAGAGAGACCGAGCGTGCTGATTGCTTGAGCGCCTTTAAATTACTGGGACAGAGAGGGATCGAGCGGTCTGGTTGTTTCGGTTCCTTTATTTTACCAGAGCAGAGAGTGACCGAGCGGTCTGGTTGTTTCGGTTTCTTTATTTTACCAGAGCAGAGAGAGACCGAGCGGTCTGGTTGCTTCGGTTCCGTTAAAGCGCCAGAGCAGAGAGCAACAGAGCGGTCTGTTTGGTTCGGTTCCTTTAAAGCGCCAGAGCAGAGAGCAATAGAGCGGTCTGTTTGCTTCGGTTCCTTTAAAGCGCCAGAGCAGAGAGCAACAGAGCGGTCTGTTTCGTTCGGTTCTTGATTCTTAAATAGAGATTTGAGGATTTGGGACCCACTCTGCAACCATCATACCCAAGCCTTGTAGAATTTTATTAAAGGTCGTTTTAGGAAGAGCTTTGGTGAAGACATCGGCCAGTTGATCAGTGGTTCTTACGAAGTGAACTTCGACGTTTCCATCTTCCACGTGATCTTTGATGAAGTGATACCTCAGTGCTATGTGTTTGGTTTTGGAGTGTTGCACTGGGTTATGACAGATCCTAATTGCACTTTCAGAGTCACAATATAGTGGGATCTTCTTCATATTGAGTCCATAGTCTCGAAGTTGACTTTGGATCCAAATCACTTGTGATGTGCAGGATGCAGTGGCAATGTATTCAGCTTCAGCAATAGATAGTGACACGCAGGTTTGCTTCTTGGACTGCTAGCTTACTAACTTTCCATCGAGGAATTGGCAGCCACCAGTTGTGCTTTTACGGTCGAGTCCACATCCTCCAAGGTCAGCATCAGAATAGGCTTGAACGAAGAAGCCTGAGTTGGATGGATACCATAGACCTAAGGAGGTGGTTCGCTTGAGATAGCGTAAGATGTTCTTCACTGCAAGCATGTAAGGTTTGCGTGGGTTTGCCTGAAATCGAGCACAATAACACACAGAAAACATGATATCAGGTCTGCTCGCAGTTAGATACATTAGTGAGCCTATCATTTGACGATAGAGCGTGATATCGACAGCCGGTTTATCTAGAGATGGGGTAAGTTTAGTGCCGAATGCCATTGGGACTTTGACTTTTGAGTCACCCATCATGCCAAACTTTGCTAGGAGAGTCTTCGTGTAAGCTTCCTGATTAATAAAGATGCCTTCGGGTCCCTGTCTTATGTTTAAACCAAGGAAAAAGTTAATTGGACCCATTGAGCTCATTTCAAACTTAGTCTCCATCAGCTTTCTGAATTCATCTGTTAAGCTAGGATTCGTGGAGCCAAAGATGATGTCATCGACATAAATTTGAACTATCATAAGGTAATTACCTTCCTTTTTGCGAAAGAAGGTTGGGTCAACCGAACCTTGTTTAAATTTAGACATCTTTAAAAATTTTGTAAGCGTTTCATACCAGGCTCTCAGAGCTTGTTTGAGGCCGTACATAGCTTTATCCAGAATATAGCAATGATTTGGATGTTTTTCGTTCACGAACCCAGGAGGTTGCTCCACATACACAGTTTCTTCGAGTTCTCCATTGAGAAATGCACACTTGATGTCCATTTGGAAAACCTCAAAGTTCTTGTGAGCAGCATAAGCCAGAAATATTCTAACAGATTCTAGCCTAGCTACTGGAGCGAAAGTCTCTTCATAGTCTATCCCTTCCTCCTGACAGTATCCCTTTACCACCAGACGAGCCTTGTTCCTTATAACATTACCTTCCTTGTCCATTTTGTTCCTAAAAACCCATTTGAGACCAACAACCGAAGCATCTGGAGGAGTTGGAATGAGGCGCCAAACTTTGTTCCTTTCAAATTCGTTCAGTTCGTCTTGCATTGCTTGAACCCAATCAGAGTGATCTAGGGCAGAGTTAATTGTCTTTGGTTCAACCTTTGATACGAATGAGTTAAACATACAAAACTCAACCTTTGAAAATAAGGATGTCTGTTTTGCCTTCAGTTGTGATCGGGTCAGAACCTTTTCAGAAACATCGCCAACTACTTGAGAGACAGGATGATCTCTGGTCCATTTGATAAGAGGAGGGTAATTCGGATTAAAGGTTGGATCTAGTTCAGCATTGATCATTTCTTCTGGCTTAGATTGGCTATCGTAATCGAGTGTCAGATCATCATGTTCGTCCTCAATTGATGAGCTTTGAAAGGCATGAGGTTCAGGTGTTTCTTGTGGTACTGAGCTTCCAGGCGTTGAGGCATCTTCGGTTGGAGAGGTATCTTCTGTTGGAGAATCATCTTCGGTTGGTGAAAGACCTTCGGTTGGAGTGGTAGAATTTAGTTTCCCCTGGACTTGTGAGCTTGGCTCCCCCTCGACTTGTGAGCTTGGCTCCCCCTCGACTTGAGAGCTTGGCTCCCCCTCGACTTGAGCATTGTTGGAAGGCGAGTCATTAGTGGTTGATCCTTCTTCATGCATTCTTCTTGCAGCATCTTCGACAATCTGCTTCATAGGATCAACTTTGTTGTCTGCTGCACCTGCTTCGGAGAGTGAAGCTTTCTCTGGTTCGTCAAAGAGCTCCAGAAATGTCTCGTATAAATTGGCGACCGAAACTGTGACCTTGTTAGTTAGAGGAAAGATTTCCCCTGCAGTGTCTTCTTTGGCCTGTAGCTTCTTGACATAGGTATCGTCAAAGGTCACATAGTATGTTTCTTCAATCTTTCTCGAACGCTTGTTTAGGACCCTGTACGCCTTGGATGTGAGAGAGTAACCCAAAAAAATTCCCTCGTCGGCTTTGACATCAAATTTGTTGCGGTGTTCTTTAGAATTAAAGATGAAACACCTCGAGCCGAACACATGGAAAAATTTCACATTGGGCTTTCTGTTGTTCAGTATCTCATATGGAGTGAGCTTGAACCTCTTGTTGAGATAGGACCTGTTTAGTGTAAAACAAGCAGCCGAAATAGTGTCAGCCCAAAAATAAAGAGGTAAGGAAGCGAAACTTAGCATGGTTCGGGCAGCTTCACACAAAGATCGGTTTCGTCTTTCGACTATTCCGTTCTGTTGCGGTGTGTAGGGAGTTGAGAAATTGTGACTTATTCCCTTTTCTGCAAGAAACTCTTCAAACTCCCTGTTCTTGAATTCGAGACCATTGTCGCTTCTGATGTTGCGAACAACCTTCTTGAGCTGTACTTCAATTTTCTTGATAAATACTTTCAGCTTTTGAGTCGCTTCAGATTTGAGCTTTAGAAAGAACACCCATGTAAATCGTGAAAAGTCATCAACAATAACAAGAATATACTTGCTACCACCGATGCTTTTGATAGATGAAGCACCACACAAATCGATATGAAGTAATTCGAGTGATTCAACAACTTTTGTGTTGATTATAGATGGGTGACTTTGACGACTCTGCTTCCCCATTTCGCATGCAGCACACAAATGATCTCTGTCAAACTTGAGCAATGGAAGACCCCTAACATGACCTCCAGTGACAAGTCGGTTGATATCTTTAAAATTGAGATGAGATAATCTTCGGTGCCACAACCAGCTTTCGTCGGATTGAGCTTTTGACAACAAGCATATAGCGGGGTTTCCTTTGATGGGTTTAAGGTTTAAGGGAAACATTTCACCCTTTCGCTCTGACTTGAGAATCACTTTCTTTGTCTTTTTCTCTATGATTTCAGAACCTTCATCATCGAACGAGACTTTGAGACCTGTACCTCCAACAAGCTGAGATACACTAATGAGGTTGTGTTGGAGTCCTTCCACATAAGCCACCTTCCTTATAGTAAAGTCCCCATTTGTTATCATCCCGTATCCCTTTATGGTGCCGAAAGAATTATTTCCAAACTTGACGTTGCCACCATTTGCAAGAGATCTGTATTCCCTAAGCTCTTCTTTCCTCCCTGTCATGTGACGTGAGCAGCCACTATCGATGTACCATTCTTCGTCGAACTGCTCGTCACTTATAACCTGCAAAAATTAGACAGATTTAGGAACCCAAAGTTTCTTGGGTCCACGTGAGCTTTGCATGGGAACGGGAACAGTAAGAGAGACGTCAACAAGATAAGTTCGTTTTATAAGAGTTGTTTCATCTTTCCTTTTAATGGTAAAAACTTTTATTTTGTTAGGATTGGGTGTGTTTGATTTGGACTCTGGTTTGGATTCATTGACCTTCTGCTTTCCCTTTTGTTCAACTGACGAATGAGATTTTTGAGAACAAGAGGAATCGGTGGAAGTAGAAGAATTAAAAGAACGAGAAGAATTAGAATGAAAGGGTTTGGATTGAGAGGACTTCCTGGTTTGAGACTCTAGGTGACCCTTTTGCTTTTGATCTTTGGAGGGACCGTTCTTAGAGTCTTGGTCTCTTTTGACTTCAGAACCGAACCTTTGCGTTCGGTTGGAGCTGTCCTTGGAACCGAACCTTTGGTTTCGGTTGAAGTCTTTTTCAGAACCGAACCTTAGCCTTCGGTTGATATTTTCTCGTGACCCGAACCTTGGCTTTCGGTTGTTGTGACTTTCAGGCTTTCCTACAGGATTGTTTTCATACTTTAGATTCTTGTCTTGGTGTGAGAAATATGCATTCTGGGAATGCTAGAATTGTTTCCTTTCAGAAAGGTTCTTCCTGTATCTTTGGTTCCTTTCTATCTTCCTATTCCGTATCTGCTTAGGTTGATGATGAACATTCGCTTTCGTTTTCGGTGTCTCCTTGGCTGGTTTCTTTTGAACTGTAGGAGTTTTATTTTGAGCCGAAGGAGCAGAGGGAATGTCTTCCTTTGCCGAACGATCATCCTTCCGAGGAATATCCTTTGTACCACTGGTATTTGGCTCATCGAAATTGTCTGGCTTATTCAAGGGTTCAGGTATGTATCTTCCTTTGCTCTTCCAGGAGGTTCTTTCAGATAAACCAATAGTTTCGTTTGCATTATCTATTGGAGCTTCCCTGAAGTACTCATCGCAGCCATCAGCATTGTCTTCGTTTACAATAGCTGTGAGTTCAGCTGTTTGATGTTCGGTAACTCCTGTCACCTTGTATACTTGATTCGGAGTGGTCCTGACCTTTTGATACACAACCGCTTTCTCAACTAATAATGGGGACTTTTGATGGGACAACCGAGCGAACTCCACTGAATTTTCAGAAATAAGATTCTTGTGGTTTTCAGGTTCGGTTTTAATAAATTCTGAGTAGTCAACCGTGTCCTCTACAGAAATTTCACTCATGTTTTCATCCTCGTTAAGCTCAGATGTATTTTCAACATCAATTTTGTTTTCTGAGCTTACATTGGCGTTTAAAGAGTCAAATTTTTGCATGGTTTCGGTTCTCAGTTTAAGTCTGTCATTTTCATCCAAAAGATTTTTAAGCATGTCCTTGTGGTCTTTGGATTTAATGAAGGACTCAATTTTGTCCAGTCCATACATGTAGGTCGGATTGACATCATCAGACGATATCACACTCTCACAATTGTAGGCTTCGGCATCAATTTCATCCTCCTTAAACTCTAGGAAGGGAAAAATCATGCGATGGATCTTTTGGCCTATTTCACAATCCAAGTGAAGCTGAGTAATATTAGAGTACAAACGTTTAGCAATTAAACAAAAAACATTCCGCTGTTTTAACAATTTTAAATTGTCTCTTTGCAAATAAATGTTTTCGTCTTTAACTTTAACTAATTCAGACTCCTTTAACTCGATCCACATTCTCTGCTCC
Organism: Lactuca saligna; assembly: GCF_052625555.1. NCBI lineage: Eukaryota > Viridiplantae > Streptophyta > Magnoliopsida > Asterales > Asteraceae > Lactuca > Lactuca saligna. The sequence goes on from NC_136422.1 coordinate 30,307,367, forward strand.
TCACTTTTCGATGCCACCCTGCTCAATTGATCAGTTAGGTTAGAATTGGTGACTCGAGTTTGAGTTAAGCTACTATCTAGATGAGAAATTCTTGTATTAACGTTTTTTAGTTCTTTCTCATATGAGGATGATGGTACTTTGCATGAAATAAAAACAGATTGTACCTTCTTTATCAGTTCATCGAGCTCATTGAATTGTTGGCTGAGAGGTTTGGCCGTAAAGCACATGTCCTCCTTTACCTTCGGTCAATCGCTTCCTCCATCGGTGTTGTATCCCCGCATTTGAGATACATCAGTTACCATGAAGCATCTTCCTTCACTTCTTTCCTCCTTAGCCACATAAGCCTTTCCATGGGTAGGCTTCCTCACTTCATCGTCTTCTGAGTCGGTAGACCAAACTTCCGTACTACCGAACTCATCACCTTTAATCGAACCCTGCACAATAAGAGCATTAATAAAAGGGTTAGCGGTAGACTTCTTCTTTCTCAACTCGTCCAATCTTTTCAGCAACATAGCTTCCTCATCATTTCCATCATCTTTTTCATCCATCTTCTTAAGGACACAGTCCTTGGCATAATGGTTTTTCCCACCACAGTAGAAACAGCTTACTCCGGAATCACCATCCACCTTCGGTTCCTTCTTGTGCTCTTCAGCCTTCGGTTCATTGTTCACCTTTTTAGAGCTGTAACTCCCCTGCCAGTTTCGATTTTTGTTGCTAGGGAATCTCTTCTTTATGAACCTCTTGGGATTGGACACCATCATGGCATAATCCTCAGACGTGAGATCATATTCCTCCAGGTTGAGGTCTTCATCCTCCATCGCAGCTTTACTTTTAGATAGGAGGGCCAACGAACCAAGACTAGTAACGACATTCTTTTCTTGCACCACAATCTTCTCTTGGGACTTAAGAATACCCACCAGTTTCGCCAAAGAGTATGATTTAAACTGCTCATGGGCTTTGACTGTGGAAACTACTGCTCTCCATTCAGACCTCAATCCGTTCAAGAAAGTAACCTTCTGTTCGATAAGCTTCCTTTCAATATCGTGTTTAATCATCTTGCTGAGAAGATGATTAAAACGATCAAACGTCTGGGTCACCGTTTCTTCGGCTCCTTGCCTGAATTCTCCAAACTCAGATAAAAGCAAAGTTTGAATAGAATGTTCAAGATCCTCGTCTGTAGAATACAGTTCACGAAGTCTATCCCAAACTTCCTTTGTCGTCGTGCATGAGCTAACCAACCTGAATGTGTCGGACTGAAGGGCGAATCTGATCAACCTTAATGCCTTGATATTGCACTAGAGTTTATCCTTTTCATCTTGTGCAATATCCTTCACGTCCTTTAGCAGATCATTGTACTCCTTTTGTGTCTTGATGATTCTGGACGATGCAGAATGAGAAAACGGTCCATTGGTGATGGCTTCCCATATGAGATACCCATTATCCTCTGATCCAATCACGTAGTCTTCAAAGTGATGCGCCCATACTTCATAGTCATGGGTGTATAAGATTGGAATCTTTGTCGTCGAACCGATGCTGTTGGGAATATTAATGAGGTTTGATTGCGTCGCATCCATTATGATCGTAAAACCTGTTCAAAGATCAGACTTGTAATAAAGCATATTAGGGCAAAACAATAAATATCAAAATACGTCAATAGAGAGATGACGGCTCAATAAATATTGATAATTGCGGAAAAACCCTAATGGAAATCTTTTTCACAGAAAAGATGTGTATCGATTACACAGCCTCCTGCTTTGATACCAATTGATGAGATTAAACTAACCTTTAATCTATAAAGATCGATTAGATCTTGAACAAGTATATAAACATAAACAATATGAATCGTAATAAAAAGAATAAGTCAAGATGGAATCAAACGTGTCGAATGATTAAATAAAATCCTCAGAACAGCTCGATTATGAACATCAACTGTAGAGGATTGGAAGGTTACAGGAACGATCAAAGAAACCTGTTATCGTCTAGATGAATCGCTATATTCAGATCTCTAAAAACCTTATAATATGCATGCAAGTGTAAACTTATATACAAAACATAAAAGGTTCACGGTTGGACAGGCCCAAACCGGAATACAAAGTAACATAATCTGTCGAGCCCAAAAGACGCAATCTTCAAAATAATTTTCAGCCCAACAATATTAATTATAGAAAAACAACAGTTATACCTTGCAAAGTTGTGAGGGTTGTAAAGTTGTTTTGCTATAATTAAGGGAGATAATATTATGCTTCATTTCAAATCTAAAGGCTTAGGTTGTGGAATGTTAATAAATTTAGTCAAGGATACATAGTGTGTTCTTAAAATTTTGATTATGATTACGGGATTCCTCTTCATAGTTCGAATTGTGAGAAGATAGTACATAGAATATTATAGCAGAAGATTGATAAAGTATCAAATCTTTATGTAAGACATTATGAATCGTGTCCCATACGTTTTGGGTATAGGATCGATTGCAAATGCTATAATATTTGACCATTCTAAAAATTTTCAAATGTCTAAGCGCATTTAAAGGGAAAAAGGACAAGAATCGGTTTTGACTAAGATAATTAAACAACTATCAAATGACAATCCAAAGTTCGCCGAGGATTGGTTGCTTGTGAGTAGTTGGAAGTACAGTATTTGATGGAGTATATCGACATTATAATGAATAGATAAGATTCTATTAAGAATATGTTGTTATATGGTAAGTATGGAAAGATTTCCATATTGGGAGTTAGATATTGAAAATCTATGTCTAGATTAGAAACTTTATGCAAAAGGATGTTCAAAGAAATGTACTTTGAGTGATAGACATCACATCAATGGTATTGTCTTGTAACAATCTACAATAAAGGACATTGTAATTTCATTAGCAGTAGTCATTGTGACTTTAGTGCAATGACATTACGAAAGGATCATTGCATAAAATATTAGAATCTAACATATTCTATAAGTGGCAAGAATTTGATATTCTATCACTTGTGGAAAGGATTAGGAGTTGTGAAATGAGTATGATTGGAAATGTGTTCATTTGATCTATTTCACAAAAGTAAGAACCATAGGTAAACATTGTGTGCATGCTGAGAGCATGGGAAAAGTGTTATAATTCAAGTAAGAAGTTGATTACCCGAAACAACAAATAATGAGTAATCGATATGGTGATAAGTAAAAGGTGTTTTATTTATACTCAAAGGTTTGAGGCCATATGGGATTAGTATTATTCTTGTGTTTCACTTTGCATGTTTTGACTTCCTGAATAATTTAATTCCTTTAGAACAGTGAAATTATTCAAACGGGCCACAGTCGTTCATATGTTGGAAGTAGGTATGAATGAAGATTGTCGTGAAATTGGTGTGTGGATTGTCTAAAGAGCATTAGACATAAGCAAATGTTTGCTGCAACGTTCATGAGTGCTTATGAATATGATTTGAGCATTGGAGTAAACCCACGCTCACTTGGATCACTCCATGAATTGTATCACAAGTGATTGGTGAGACGATAACATATTATATTCTTGAAACCGAGATGTGTGAGTTGTAGCTTGCAAATCGGTTGCACATTGATAATATGTAAAGGCACCAGTAACTTGGTGTCATAAAACATATTATTGTGTGTGATTAGGTGAGTGAGTGCAAGCGAGCATTGAATCAAAGTTTATCCGTTCCTTTTATTCAAAGTCGGATAAAAGCGATATCTTTGGGCCCCTCGATGATTTAGTGATGACAAACGTAAATGCTCGGCCGGCTAGGGCTAATTTGATTTGTTCAATTAGTCAGTCGTCATAAATCGGAAGTCGGGAAATAGTATAGAGAGAATGATTAGAATTCATGTCTTACGATATCTAGAACGGAGGAATATATGATCCTTTATCTAAAGGACACGCGTATCTGATGAGATCAGAGTTGACAGCGGTTTTGGAAAGCTACGATTGCAGATCAGGATCTGAAGTCATACGTGGAATAGTTATTAGACTTATCCAAGTGGGAGACTATTGGATTAGTGTCTAAGTCCATAACTATTTTGGTATGTACTTGACCCGATGGTGCATGGTCTTTTTGGGTTGCCTTCACCAAAGCAACTTGATAGGATGAATTATGGAGAGAAAGGATTTAATATGATTTATTAATATATTATGGGAATAATATATTAAAGGAGAAATCATATTGTTTAATTAATATTAGTCAAGAATTAATACGAATTAAGTTTGTGACTAAAAAGAGATTAATTAAACTTAAGGGACTGGAATTGTAATTATAAGATAACTACAATTGGGCTATGGATTGCCTTATATTATAAGGTTGGACGAATTCTATGGGGAAACCCATTAGAAATCGTCCAAGACTTTAAGGAAAGGAATCCATGGGCTGCTTAGGGCTTAAGAAGTTAGATTAGGGTTTCCTAGTTTAAATCCCTAATAGCCTACATGTATATATAGCACCCTTAATCCCCAAAAACGTGGACAAGCTTCCTTCTAGGGTTTTGGATGGTTTTGGGCAGCCTCCTTCTCTTCTCTTATTCATCCTCTTGCTCTTGGTGTTTGTGAACCATTAGAGGAGTGACATTTGTGACTCTAAGCTTTCTAAAGTCATTACAAGAAGGAATTGTGATTGTTATTGTTACATAACAATCAAGGTAATATCTTAAACCCATTATTATGTTAATATCGATTATCATATGCTAGAATTAGGGCTTATACTCTTGGATAAATTGCATGTACAATAGAGAAACCTAGATCCAAGCATTAGGGTTTGTATGAGCACATAGGATGTTCTTATGACCAAAACCCATCACATTTATCCTCCCACTAGCTTTGACACGTATTCAGAAAATAGTTGGATTTCTAGATAATAATCATGCTCCTTAGATTGCTCACATGTGTGCCTAAACTAATTCAGAACTTATATTACTAATTCCCAAATGTTCAGACTAATTGCCAAATCATACAGTTCGAACTATGAAGAGGGATGTTGTAATCATAATCAAATTTGAGAATGCAATTTACATAGTCACTGTCTTCTTAAAATCTCTCTTAGTGAAAGTGTTTCCTCACAATCATTTTCATAAAGGAGATAAACCTTATGAAACTTTGATTTTATGGTGCATGTGTTCGTATCCATGTGAATTTGTCATAACCATAATCATAAGATAATGTTTGTGACAAATCCAAACTCTTATGGACAGAACTTATTCATTCTTAATTTCTTGCCATCAAGGGTCCCCCCATTGCTTCCAAGTTATTTAGCAGCTCACCTTTGCAAGTCAATGTACTTTCATTGAACAAGGTGCTTTCCTTATGCAGTCTATTGAGAACTCGTAGAGCTCATATGCATAAGTAACTTTACTGGAATGGCATAGAAATAAAAATTCAGTCAACACGATAGGTTATAACCCTCAAGTCGTGTGCTAGCATTTAATAATAGGTTTACTATTGATTAGTTCTTGGAACTTCTTAAGATCATTCAGACTCCCACTGACCTTTTGACATATAAGATTCTCTTGTCAAGATAACATTTCTTGACAAACAAATATTCAATAATTAGTACGGATTCCTATCAAGACAAACACTACACACAATTGGTATTAGTTGGTCTTTTTCTAGTCCAAGACATCACAATTTACAAATTTCAAATGTGCAATAGTAGGAAAAACTATTTTTCTACTTCACATTTGATGAGTGTGTTAGAACTTCTTAAGATGTGTCACTCAATTCACAATCTTGGAGTACGAATCTAAGACTTGATTATTGGAACGAAGTATGACTCATCCTTTTGATTTAACCATTTCAACAATTTCTGATTCCTCTTCTTAGCCATACTAGTGCACTAAGATGTCCTTAGAGGATCAATTGTGATATGGCACTTAATCATTACGATGATCATAAACCATGATACAAAAGTACTCTCCCTTATTCTTAGATTGGAGAAACTTTTATCTTTCTGCCTAATTGATTCTTCTTATTCGTTCCGACATTCATTAAAACTTTCCAATGATTCAAAATTACACTTAATCTTGTAAATATAACCACATTTACTAGACTTTTAGTGAATTATGACAAATAGTCGTATTGTTATTTGTGGTGGACTTGATTAGTGCACAACATTGTGTTATTAGTCCTTTAGTGCGCCAAATCATTGTTGATTCAGCAGCAATAAGCAAATAGGTGAGATCAATGAGGGTCACGTCGTGATCTATCAAGTAGTACTCTCTTACGAACACACTATATGAGTTAGGAAGCGACTGAAGAACCTAGTCAACAGCCAGCTCCTCACAGACAAGGAATCCCAACATTTTTAACCTATCAATGTGTGACTACATCTCTAAGATGTGTGCACACACTGACTTTCCTTCTTCATGTTAACTTGCCAAAAGGGCTTGAATGAGCTTGAAATTTTCAAGCCTTTGAACTTGTGGGTTAGGGAGAACAATGGGATGAGGTGGAGGAAGGGAAGCATGATCTCTTGTTCCTTGATCGAATCGTGGAATATCGTCTTCATATAGAAGGCTTGTTCCATGGGATTTGGGAAGACCATAGTTTTCATACTTTGACATCTACAAAACGGGAGAAAATTCAAGTTAGTTGATTGATTGAGTCCTTAATAAAACACCCAAATGAGATATTAAGGCTAGGACCCAACACAATACTCTACGACTTGGGAGAGGGATGTCGTAACCCAATTTGTAGAACATTTGAAGGAAAGTCAATGACAATTCACTAATTTTCCACCATGAAAAACGAAAAAGTGATTAAGTTTTAAATGTATTGAAAACTCCTAGATCCTTTTGAGATTCATTGAACTTTTCAATGGCATGTTTAAATCTCGATATGCCCCTTGATTTGTGATTGGGATGCCTAGGATCACCAAAACAGGGTGTGAATAACCATGCAAACTTACATGGTTCCCCCAATGTTACAGTCACCTATTCGATGTGCCGGTTAACCACATACGCTCCACCGAACTATGACATATATCGAGTAACCCTTTGCCACCTTTGCTTAGAACCCATTTAGTGTGCCGGTTAACCATACACGCTCCACTAACGTCTCAGAAAGGGTATAAAGTGTAATTTCATGGAATTGCATCAAATTCACTTTTTCCTGAAGTAACTAAGATTGGGAATTTTGTAAGTCATTTAGTTACTTCATAATTCATTACACTTTTTAATGGAAAGGGTTTGCCCTATCCTACCCGTTCGGGTAACGACTCTCCACCAATCAAGGAAGCGGTGGATGAGAGTGGAAACCCATTAAATGACCATTTTATAGGCCATAACCTTATACCCCCTTATAGATCGGCTCCGTGAATGAGGCCTACTAACGGTAAGACTAGAAGTTTAAGTTATACATATATAATATTACACTTTTAATGTTATATATAGTATAAGGGTATATTTTACACTTTTAAAATACTAAGTTGTCTAATTTAATAAATTATACTTTTAATTTAATTAAATGTAAACCATATCACTATGGATTTATTAACTCTCTTTTAATTATACACATAATTAATTTAATAAAACCATAAAAGTGCAATTTGAAATTTTCCAAAAATTAGGGTTAACATTTTAAAATTAAACTTTTAATTAAAATTTAAATTCCAAAACTTGAGGGAAAGTTTTGAAACATTTCAAATCATTAGGGTTTAGAATTTAAATATTTCAAAATCAAACATTTTAATCAAAATTTTAAATTCCAAAACTTGAGGGGAAGTTTTGAAACCTTTAAAAACTATTAGATCAAAATACAAATAAGGCAATTAAACAATTAATTAGTGATTATCTAATTATGACATAATTCAATTTCATGCAAGATAATGATCAAATAATCCAAAACATTAACATTTATCATATAAGGAAGTAAACATTCAATTATTTTGAAATTATCTTTTATTTTGGCAAAGATAATCATCTAATATCAATAAAATTCGTAATTTATCAAGAAAAAACAATTTGGCAATTATCCTACAGCAAAATAGGCATGAAATCCCAAGAATCCCTCTTTCTGACAGCATGACTCGTCGAGTTCCCATAGGGACTCACCGAGTTCATCCTAATCGACGAGTTTACTTTGGTACTCGACGAGTTTTTCAGTTAGAGGAGCAAAAAATCGATTTTCTAAGCATGAATGAAACACATAGCATCAATACAATAGAAACCAATCAAGGCTCTAATACCACTGATGGGTTTAAGCCAAAAGAACATCCTATGTGCTCATGCAAACCCTAATGCTTGGATCTAGGTTTCTCTTATTGTACATGCAATTCATCCAAGACTTAGGAACTCTAGATCCAATATACAACAATCAATATTATCATAATAAAGAGTTTAGATCTTACCTTTGATTTTTATGTAGCAATAACAATCTATTCCTTCTTGTAAATTTACTTCTGAAAGCTTAGAGTCACAAATGTCACTCCTCTAACGGCTCACAAACACCAAGAGAAAGAGGATAACTTAGGAGAAGAGAATAAGGCACCAAAAACATCCAAGAAACCCGAAGGAATGTTAAGCCACGTTTTTGAATGCCCTAGGGGTATTTATATAATGAGGCTTATAGGGTTTTGAACCAGGAAACTCTAATCTAACTACTTAGGCACTAAGAAATCCATGGACTTCCTCCTTAGAAGCCTTGGACGAATTCTTATGGGTTTCCCCATAGATTTCGTCCCCTCCAACCTCTATGGAGTCCATCAGCTCAATATCCAACTATCAGGAAAATTGACAGTTCTAGTCCCCTTTATTTAATTAATGTCTTTTAGCCACAAAATTAATTCTTATTAATTCATGACTAATATTAATTAAACAATATGATTTCTCTTTTAATATTTTATTCATATAAGATATTAATAAATCATAATTAATCGGTTTCTCAATAAATCATCATGTCAAGTTGCTTTAATGAAGGCAACCCAAAAGGATCATGCTCACAATCGGGTCAAGTACATACAAAAATAGTTATGGACTTATACACTAATCCAACAACTTTCAGGTACAATATAAGGACGTACAACTCAAAATTTTCATTCACATCATTGGGTGTCAAGGAAGCACAACATAAGGACGTACAACATCAAGAAAACACGGTCAATCCAGTCCGTATTGAATGTCTATTTAGTGATTTCCTGAGAATACATGTAGTTTTGAGGGTCAACACAAGGTTGGTGAGTGTTACATGTTTTCTTCTAACAACATTAATACTTTTAATAAGTCTAAATAGTATTTTACTTGTATGTATATCAATAGTTATAACAATGTTTGTAATGAGTCTTTAAAAGATAAAATGTATTTTTTGTATACGTAAATCCATACTTTAAATTGTGTTTGTAATGAATCTTTGAACATCCTTTAAAACCAAACTGTTATGTTATATAAGTAATTCCATACTTAATATAGTTTTGAAAGCAACCAAGCCCATGGTTGGTAGGGAGTGAGAGAGAGAGAGAGAGATTCTAGTTAATGTTTGTAGTAAGTCCCATAATCGAGCTATGTGACTAAGTGTACCCCCTACAACGCTTCATTGGAAGTTGCAGTGACGATCGTAGACACTTATCACTCGCTTCGATTGATCGGTCGAGGTTGTAGCTAGCAACCGCATGTGGGGATGTCAACCCTGTATAGATATGTATCTCGCTCCGAAGATCAACGTTACATTAGTGTGGGTATGCTAAGTGTTTAGACTCAGCTAATGAATAACGTCTCACTGGAAAGCCCTTAACTAAAATTTTGCGAATAACTCTCAGCCTTAACTTAATTGTGATTAAGTCACTAGGCATTGTGAATTTTATTCTATGAATTTTATAAAAGTTGAGTATGCATGGTATGTATGTAAAAGTGTGATGTACTTTCTTTTATAAAGATATATGTGTCAAAGTAATGAACATATGTACATGTATAAACTTTATGCGTTTAAACATATAAATATACATGAATAGTAATAGCTTGAATCCTTGAAATACTACAAAGTGTTATAATGTGTTTGTCATAATATACAATGTCACATAAAAATCATATATTTTTGTATCATGTAACATTTATCGTGTAGACTAGTTATTTCAAGATAAATATTCCATAATATGTTTACGAAAAGTTTTACTAGTTATTTGTAACAATATGTTAATATGTAAATACGTGTATAAATTAGATTTATTTTATTCTCACATAAAGGATAATAAATTTATATAAACAAAATATATAGACACATGTATTCCCCCCCCCCCCCCCCCCCCCCCCCGAAATAATTAAAAAATAAAAAAGGGTGGGTTCCTTTTGTTCAAATTCGGTTTCTTTTGAGAAACTTGTTGTGTGAAACCGCAAATCCACAATCCTTGAACTTTGAAATACTTTTGGGACCGTTTCGTAATGAATTTTAACTATTAGGGGTTGATTTGTAACTTCACTAAAATATAGGGGCTTTTTGTTAATTTGATTAAATGATTAGGACTATTTTGATAAATAAATAAAAAATACAAATTGACGCGTTGTTTTAAACAAATGGGTTCAATAACTGGGGTTGAGAGTGATTTTGAATACATGATTTAATAGGGAGGGCGTTTTGGTCATTTCCTAATTTAAAAAAATGACTTCGGGCTTTTATATGCATCCCGTGTTTAATGGTCCAACATAAAAGGATTAGGGCTTTATCCCCCCATTTTCATTTGTGGGTCGATCAAGGAAACGAACGGGACATGATGGCAGTCACGAAGGAAAACACCAAGACAGCGGTGCGGCTTTTGGTTTCCTTGCTCGTCGCAGGCCAGAAAGAGGGCTGAGGGAGGTATCTGGCGATTGCAGATCGCGAGGAGGAAGAACGGTGTCTTCGGGGTCGACGATACCGAAGGGGAGGAAGGGTGGAGCAGCGAGGTGGCTTTTATCTCGGAGGGGGGGTGCAGCGAGGAGCAGCTCAAGCAGCTTCTCGGCTGCTTGCTCGGTTCCAGCATCGAGGTGCGAAGGAAGGGCAATCAGCGACCGCTGGGTTTTTCGGCAGTGGAGTGACGGAGAAGAAGAATGGTGCGACATGCGAAAAGGGAAAAAGATTCAAGGATTTTCAGGTCGAGGGTTTGGTGTGGCTGTTCTTTGCTGCTCTTCTCCTGGTTTGTTCGGAAGTAAACAAGATGGAAATGGGAAACAGTTGGATTGAAGGGTAAGGACAAAGCAGTAACCGGTAATCCTCTTGATTCATTTTTTTTTTTATTTGGCATCCAATCCAAAGGATGATGACTCTGGCAGAATGATCGATCAAGGGGTGTTTGGGTTTGTTGTTTTCACAGGAAATGGAAGAACGAAAAATGAGCTGCAATCGTGGCTAACAGATCCGGCGAAGGAAGAGAACAAAAGAAAACGAATGGCAAGATTTGTCTAGCAGGGAAGGTATGAAATAAAGGCATAGGTTGTTGATTTTTTTTTCGGTGGTGGTGTCGTGGGAGGCAGCAGCAACTCCGGTTGCTGTTGCGTTGTTTTTCTCTAATTTTTTTTTCTCTTTTGTTCTTATTTTGACAGAAATCGATGAAGGGTAAGAGATTTCTCTTTAATGAAAAGAAAAGAAAGAGAAGAGAAAAGAAATAAGGAGAGAAAAGAAAGGAAAAGTGATTTCTCTTTTGTGCTCCGAGTTGATGAGAAATGAAAGGAAAATTAAACATTTTGTTCTTTCTTTCCGAACCCTTCCAAATCGGAAGGAAAGTTAGAAGAGAAAATGATTCTTCCATTTCCTTCAAATTCCTTCCTTTAATGAAACTCGGAAGCACCAATCTGTCGTGTTTTCCTCTCATTTCCTCCCATTTCCTTTCTTTTCTCTCTTAAGTTTAACTTGGGAGCGGGGTGTTAGATTGAGGGTAGAGTGGGGAAGAAGGTAAACGTGACTGAAGCAACACTTTAGATGATCTTTATTTGATTGTAATTGTACAGATTGTGGGTTTTATTTGATAGTTTAACTGGTTAAAGGATGTGTGCAAGCAATCTTCAATTTGACAGTCAAAGACTTGCAAGTTAATTCCCTTATATATAATATGTCTATATATATTATGAGTTTGTTGTATAATTCGTGTAATATATATATATATATATATATATATATATATATATATATATATATATATATATATATATAAAGGTCATATTTTACGAAATGTAAAGTGGTTAATTTGTTAACCTTAGTAGTGTAAATTTGAAAATTGAGACATATATAATGTACGTTTATGAACGATATAAAGAATTAGGCATTTACATATAACAAGAATTGGGGATTTATATATAACAAGTGTCCAAATTTGTTATATCTTTATCTTTATCTTTACTATTATATAAAAGATACTATACTTTTTCTTGAAATTTAAGAGATACAAAACCAAATACATGTTATGCTTATTACAATGTTATGCTTATTACAACTAAGACCCATGCATTACATGGATTAATTTAAAAAAAAAAAAAAAAAAAAAAAAAAAAAAAAAAAAAAAAAAACAAAAAAAATTTAAACATAAAGGTCAAAATATTTGAGAACTTTGAATTTATAAGAAAATAAGAAAAACCTTCATTTATTAGAGAGGATTGACATCATATACCTTTTTCTTTCTTTTTGTGAAAATCCCTAAATTCCTTTACACTTTAGTTGTCGTTTCTCTTATTTCCCTTTTGTCCCCTTGTATACTCTCTTTAATCTTTGACAAATGAACGTAACTGCCAACCTTTTGAAGTCATCGCTACCTACACCCTCCTGAAAAAGTCGTGTTTGTTCGTCGATTGATGCAGAAACTATAGTACTTCAAGTTGAGGAAGGTTAGTAATTAGTATTAATATAATAATATCACCAACTTCACAAATGATTTATAGAATTAAGATCTATTATTAAAGCTTGTATCTATTTTTTGTATCTTGTTTTATGAAATACGAATCACATTTAAAACATGTACCTTTAGTAAAGCAAGTGTTTATTTTCCTTCAATTCTTCATTGTTTCTCTTTGTTAAGTGTTTATCTCATGAAAGTTGTAACAATCTTTGTTTTGGGAATTTTAATTTGGTATTGATGCAACTTTTTTTCACTTCTAATGCTGAAGTGACATTTACACCCATGCTTATCATCACTAATGCTACAAATTCTATTTAAAATACTTACTTACATTTCGACTACAGTGTGCAGGGGCAATATGGTCCTAAAACAGTAAAAAAAAAATTATTAATATAAAAACCAAGTGCAAGGCAATATGCTCCTAAAACTGTAAAAATTCAATTTTATGAATATAAAAATAGTGTGCAGGTCAATATGGTCCTAATACTGTAAAAAATAATTTTTTTATTATAAAAATAGTGTGTAAGGGTGATATGGTCCTAATATGAGGATTGCAGTGATTTTCATTAAGGTAAATCCTTGAGTTTGTTAGCAATTGTAAGTCTCTTACATCCGAATAAAAAATAGAGGTAAAATCTTTTTTCTAACTAAACTTCATAATTATTACTAATTTTAATTTTTGGATTAGTGAAATCATACAATAAACCTGTTTTAAGAACAATAATTGTAGAAAGAGAGAGGATTAAGAAATGATTCTCACACCAATGTTTAATGCAAAAAAATCCAAAAGATTCATTATACTTCTGATTTATTTTGACTCTTACATATATGTTTCATTAAATTTTATTTTTTAGATAACTTACAAAATTTTAAGATTTAAAAAAGTATCTAAGTTTGTATAAATAATATGGGATGGAAGAAACAAAAAGTAACAATCTTTTTAATTGCTCATACAAACAAACAGTTTAGTGACTAAAATAAAATATGAAAAAATAGTTTGGTTGTCAACCAGTCATACCCGATCTTAAAAATCTTAAAAAAGTAATCGAAACATTTTTTTTACTAGTTTTTAAGATGGTTTGTTGGAATTTTTAATTTTTTCCATAATATAAGAGCAAATATGAAATATGAAAGATTACTGATCATTATATTTGCTTTTAAAAACTGTAAAAATCTATTCCCAAGGCAAATACTAAAAGGGTGTTTTTTAGTATTGTTTGCTGGAAAGTATAGAACATTTATGTAGTTTATTACAGTTAATTAGGTTTTTAGTATCTTTATGCAGGAAAGTATATAACATTTATGTAGTTTATTACAGTTAATCAGGTCTTTGATATCTTTATGCTGGAAAGTATATAACATTTAAAAACTAAAGGTTTTTAGTATCGTTTTGTTTCCATAGTTAATATGGTATGTTTTCATGAAGATTACTCAAAATTTATTATTATTTTAAAATAGGATCTTATAAATTATTGTGTTAAATACTTGTTTTACTGGATATGGTAGTTGCAAACAGAATGCCAATTCCAACTTCCATGGACAAAAGTGAAACCGTTGCACTTTTAAATGCAGAATACATCATGAGTGTGACACATGGCAAGGGACAACACTCTATGGGACTAGGTCTAATTTGCTTATTAACTTTAATTCAACTCCTAATTTTTGTTCTATTTTTAGTATGATATTATCTAAGTTAAAATATTATAATAAAATTATAATTTTAATATGATTTAAAATATTTTTTATATGACTTTTGACAGTTATTATATTGATTTTAAATTTTTTTTAGTATATTTGTTAACGTTAGTATTTTTAGTATGATATTATCTTAATTAAAATATTATAAAAATATGATCAATTTTGGTATGATTTAAAATACTTTTTGTATGACTTTTGACATTTGTTATATTGATTTTTAAAGTATTTGTAGTATATTTGTTAATGTTAGTATTTATGGTATGATATTAAGTTGCTTAATTTTGGATTAGTTATCAATATCCGAAAATACATCATATAATACTTTATTCCACCTGTAAATCTAATATATTTTCTTATTTTTTACTCTTATAGAGCAATTCACCAATAAGGAATCAATAATGGGAAGACTACTTCATTGCATTGCATTGCATTTTGTGACACAAATTCAAGTTCTTTTTACTTCTTCTATCTGTTATAACTTTAAGTGTGTATGATATTTTATTTTTTACTTCTTCTATTTGTAGTGATAGACTTCTTTTGTTTCAAATCATAATATTCTTCTCTCTTATATTTGAAGTGATAAACTTATTCTGTTTGTAATGATAAAATTCTTCTGTCTCAAATAATACATCTATATAACATGTATATATGTGTGTATGTATTTGATTGTGATATCGTATATATGCATGGTTTGTATATGTATATGTTGGGACATTATGTGCTTGTGTATTTGAGTGAACGTGTCTTTGTGTTTTTATGAATGTAAAAGTAGAGACTTCAACATATTTTTTTCTTTTTTTGTGTATGTGCATTTTCATTTTTACTAATTAAGTTTAGTATATACTTGAGGAGAATATACCCTTTTTCGTTTTACTATTATAACATTTTTCATAAAAATTGATTTTTTTGAATATAAAAAAAGTGTATAGGGGCAATATGGTCCTAAAACTTTAAAATTTTCAATTTTTTAAATATAAAAACAGTGTGTAAGGGCACTATCATCCTAAAACTGTTAAAAATGAATTTTAGTAATATAAAAACAAGTTGTAAGGGCAATATCATCCTAAAATTGTAAAAATTAATTTTTTAATAATGTGATCCTAAAACTGTAAAAATTGATTTTTTTTTATTAAAAAACAGTGTGCAGGGGCAATGTGGTCCTAAAACTGTAAAAAAAGTTATTAATATAAAAACAATGTGTAGGGCAATATGGTCCTAAAACTGTAAAAATTGAATTTTATTAATATAAAAACAATGAGTGGGGCATGGGTAATATGGTCCTAATGTGAGGATTGCATTGATTTGCAATAACCTTTTTTTATATTTGTAAAATTATAATATGATTTATATCAGTTTCTTCTTTAACGAGCTCTGCTGCTTCATAGGTAATTCACTCCCTTGGAATATTTTTACATTACATGGATCATTGATATCTTAAATAGATTCTCATTTAAAATTAATTCAAATATAATGTTTGGTTGAATACGAAACCCACTCAAATGGCATTGATAATAGTTTAATCTTATAAGGGTATAGTTAAGGCAAACCAAACAACTAATACATACATGTTTCCTCCTAATAATGAAACTTGTATATAAGATGAACATATAAATCATTTATCATATAAACATTTACAGTTTATTTAAATGTTAATATTTTCACATTAAATTATATCTAATTAATAAAATTGTAAATACAAAATTTTTGAATATTTTTGTAGAATCATGGATGGACATACTTATGTTGAGGAATTTTCATTGCTACTAAGTCCTCATTTATGGTATAATTTAACAACCGTCCGAGTGGAGTTGTTTTGGAGAGATGTTACAACAAACAAATTGTTCATTATCCTTATTGATGGAAATGTGAGTTTAAAATGTTATTTATTATTTATTTTTATGTTGATATATATTTTTATGTGATTTATTTAACTAATTAATTTCTCTATTAGAGAGATAAGAAGGTAGGAGTTGTTCCTCCACAGTTGAAGCCCTTTTTCAATGGAGAGAATTTATTGGGATGAATGTTCTCTTTGAACCATTTCCAAATTGAACCAACCTACTATGAGTTTCTGAGATATCAAGGATACCATTTTAGCAATGATGATAGGACGATTCGCATAAGCACTAACACACGGTTTAATCGATGGTGCAATACTACTAATATATGGTTTCCAGTTTATCCATTGGTTTCCTCCATCAAATCTCTACAAGAGAATATGACATCCAGAAAAATGATGATCAGTATATTAAATTACTAATTTGTTTTTTTATAATCATATTCTAATTTTTAAAATAAAAGGTAATGTTTTTTTAAATGTCTTGATATTTAGATGTTGTTGAAAAAATCGTTGGGGGGGGGGGGGGGGGGGGGGGGGAGGGGAGGGGAAGAAACCTACTCACGTATGTTTGGCTATCCAAGGGCATTAACTTCGTTCACTTTGTTTCTCCAAGATGGACCGTAACTTTATTGGTTATACACATAAAATATATATTTACTAACATATATTCATTAAACAAATTTTCTCAATACTTTTAGATGAATAGGGTGAATATAATAAAGGTTAAGGTACATATAACGGAACGGACACGCCACCAAATTGTGATGATCTATGATGCGTCGAAAAGAAAGTACATAATATATGCTTCCCGATTAAAGTTGGTTCATTTGGCTGTGAGTAAATGGGATTTCTATTTTTGAAATTTTCATACTTATAATAATATAAAATTAACTAATTCAAACATTTTTTTTAATTATTATTCTATTTGCATTAAACGTTTTAATTTCAACCGAGTTAACCAACATAGTGTTCAAACTGATGATGCCGGAAGCAACTAACATTAGACTTATGCCAAGAAGACTCTTTAATTTCGTGTGAGACATTTTGTGGTTGAGTTTTTATATTTTCAATGTGTGTTTGTTTAAGAGTCGATCTATTTTGTTGTCAAACATTTGTTGGTGAATCTTTTTTTATTTTTAATTTTGTGTTTTTATTTTGGATTTGACCTTATATTAATTTAAGATAAAATTTTGGTGATAGTTTTGTTTAAGGTAGGTTTTATATGGTGAATTTTTTTTGTGATAGTTTTACCTAAGGTAGGTTTTTTTGTGTTTATTTTGAATTTGACCATACATTAATTTAATTAAGATAATTTGTTGGTGATAGTTTTATCTAAGGTATGTTTTTAATGTTGAAAGCATTAGGTTATAAAATTCAAATTTCCAACCTTCTAATAAATTCTTAGTCTTTAAATTCTTATTACAATATGCAATGAGGATTATGGAAAAGGAAATTGAAAATCATGATGTTTGCGAACATGGAACTGATTAACAAAAAGGTATACAAACACACATGTATGTATTACATATTTACATTCATATTATGTATATATTCATTAAAAAAATTATTATTGTAGAAAACCAAAAAAGATAAAATTCAAATTTCCAACCTTCTAATAAATTCTTATTACAATATGCAATGAGGATTATGGAAAAGGAAATTGAAAATCATGATGTTTGCGAACACGGAACTGATTAACAAAAAGGTATACAAACACACATGTATGTATTATATATTTACATTCATATTATGTATATATTCATTAAAAAAATTATTATTGTAGAAAACCAAAAAAGATAAAATAGCAACTATTATGCAAGAGAGAAGGAGAACAAAATGAGAAAGATAGCTAACGATGTAGGAACCAACCAATTTACAACATTGTTGACAGACAATACATTAGCGACTGTTGAGGTGGCTGCTATAAGTGCGACTCAAAAGACGAGTACTTATAACAAAGAATATTATCAACAGAGAAAGGAACAAAATATGCTAAGAGTAGTTAGAGTATACCCCCTCCATCAACGAAGAAAGGAACAAAATAGGCTAATAGCAGTTAGAGTATACCCCCTGCAGAAGGACCCATATGATTTTGTTTATAAAAACATCCCTATGGAACATCGTGTCTTAAAAGCTCAGAATCCTTGTGTTCATTGTGGAGCAAAACGAATACAATTTGAATTCCCTACCTTTTTTGCATGAGTGGGAAGACAAAACTAGAATACTCCCCTATTCCCACATAATTGCTCCAACTATTCACAAAGCAAGATCGACTAGAAGAAGTTTTTGATGGGTTTAAGCCAAAAGAACATCCTATGTGCTCATGCAAATCCTAATGCTTGTATCTAGGTTTCTCTTCTTGTACATTCAATTCATCCAAGACTTGGGAACTCTAGATCTAGTATACAACAATCAACATTATCATAATAAAGAGTTTAGATCTTACCTTTGATTGTTATGTAGCAATAACAATCTATTCCTTCTTGTAAATTGACTTCTGAAAGCTTAGAGTCACAAATGTCACCCCTCTAATGGCTCACAAACACCAAGAGCAAGAGGATGACTTAGCATAAGAGAATAAGGCACCAAAAACATCCAAGAAACCCTAAGGAATGCAAAGCCACGTTTTTAGGTGCCCTAGGGGTCTTTATATAGTAAGGTTATTAGGGTTTTGAACCAGGAAACCCTAATCTGACTACTTAGGCCCTAAGAAATCCATGGACTTCCTCCTTAGAGGCCTTGGACGAATTCTTATGGGTTTCCCCATAGATTTCATCCCCTCCAACCTCTATGGAGTCCATCAGCTCAATATCCAACTATCACACAATTGATAGTTCTAGTCCCCTTTATTCAACTATCACACAATTGATAGTTCTAGTCCCATTTATTTAATTAATGTCTTTTAACCACAAAATTAATTCTTATTAATTCTTGACTAATATTAATTAAACAATATGATTTCTCTATTAATAGTTTATTCACATAAAATATTAATAAATCATAATTAATCTCGTTCTCCATAAATCATCCTCTCAAGTTGCTTTGGTGAAGGCAACTCAAAAGGATCATGCTCACAATCGGGTCAAGTACATACAAAAATACTTACGAACTTAGACACTAATCCAACAATTTTCAGGTACAACATAAGGGCGTACAACTCAAAATTTTCATTCACATCATTGGGAGTCAAGGTGGATAAAGAATTGGTGAATATGACTTATGGAGTGTATAATTTTTGTGCGCACGGAACATTCTATCATAATATTGATCAACTAGTTCTAAGGGAAGGTGAGTCGAAGTAATTTCAGTTGTACTTTTATGATAGTCAAAATGAATTATCAGAGAGAGAGAGAGAGAGAGAGAGAGAGAGAGAGCTAAGCACCCGAATGTTGATAGAAAAATCATTGAAAAACTTACTCATGTTCTTTCTTCGAACCCATATGTTAATAGAAAAATCATTGAAAAACTTACTCATGTTCTTTCTTCGAACCCATATGTTAGAAAATTTTGACGTCTTTTAGATCTAGGTTCGTTTGCAATCATAGAGTGACTCTGAATGCATCGGTGGAACTTCACTAGAGGGTGTAAAATAAGCCGACCACATCTGAGGTGTGAAATCTATTACTTATATTTATGTTATTTAAAATAAAATGTGTCATATTTATTATGAAAGATATACATATTATTCACGATATTGAACCTCACATTTACAAAGGTTGTTAGTATTTATGTTGAAGGCAATGACAACAAACTGCATATAAGACAAGTATTATTATGTATGGGAGGTCAAACCATACTAAAACAATTCAACCTCACCATGGTTTTTATCATCCATTGTCTTATCCTTTATTCTTTCCCAACGAAGAGTTTGGATGACATCCTAAAATACCAATACAGGGAGTCTCCATAGATGAGATTATTAATGAAGATGAAAACGCTGACGACAATTTTGAAGGTATGCCTTAAATTATATTTTACAATTTTATTACAAATAACAACTATGACCTTAAGCATACACATAAAAAAACTTTAAGTATAATCTAAATTATGATATCGCAAATTCTAATTCAACAAGAGGTAGGAATATTGTAACTATGCACGAGTACTATTGTTAAAACTTCCAGATACGTCAAATCGTAATGTAATTCTATTGGGAGGGTGATTGTTCCAATGGTTTGTGGTAGATACGTACATAAAGATTAAGACTTCACGTTTGGTTTTTTGTGAAAAAATAAATCAAACCAAAATTAGAGTTGATTTATACCAAGGTATTATTGATTGCTCTGAGCTCGGTGAGGGTCAAACAAGGATGGTTGGACAACAAGTTATCTTACCTTCAAGTTTCATTTGAGGCCCACGTGATATGCGAAAGCAATTTCTAGATGCCATGACCTTAGTTCAAGAGAATGGGAGGCCTGATATATTCCTTACAGTGACAAGCAACCAAAATTAGAAAGAAATTGTAGATGAGTTATTGCCCCAGACAAACAACTCAAGATCGACCAGATCTTGTTGCAAGAGTTTTTCGTGCTAAATTAGAGGATTTCAAGGTACAATTATTGAAGAAGAATATCATTGGTGAGGTAGGAGCATAGGTATATTTGGTAGATTTTCAAAAGCGTGCATTGCCACATGCACATTTCCTCCTAATAAGGAGACTTGCACATAAGATGACCAATCCAGACGATTATGACAAAATCGTGTGTGCCAAAATTCCAGATCGAATTAAGTATCCCACAATGCATGATCTAGTTAAAAATCATATTATTCATGGTCCTTGTGGTAGTTTACGAGAAAAATGTCCATGTATGGAGGGTGTGCCCAAAAAATGTCGTTTTAGGTATCCAAGGCAATTGAATGACAAAACATCATAAGGAAAAGATGCATATCCACTATATAGAATGAGAAATAATGGAATTGAGGTAAATATAAGCAATACATAATTGGCTAATAGATGGGTGGCTCCATACAACCCAAAGTTTCTAATGATGTCTAATTGTCATATACATCTTGTCTGATCCATGTGGTATCGAATATCTCGACTTATGAACTTCATTTAAAACTAGACTCTTGACTTAACCAAACTTTAGTGTCCAAATTCGTTCATGAATATCATATTTCATCTCCCTTGAGGTCAAATCGTTTGTCTATACATCGTAGGTTTTCTTCTACGATATTCTCGGGGTTTGGGTGCTTCCAGCTGAGTATCTTGAATTTGGGTGGTGAGATTGGAGTGGGTGGTTAGGGTTAAGGCTTCATCATGAAGTAGCTTTACTTGCTCTTTCCTGGTTAAAGCATATGTCATGACATTTGATTTTCCAGGATGATAATGAATTTCACATTTGTAGTCATTTAGTAATTCTACCCACCTTCATTGTCTCATGTTGAGCTCCTTATGGTCGAAGATGTGTTGAAGGCTTATATGGTCGGTGGACATGACACACTTCATCCCGTATAGGTAATGTGTCTAAATATTGAAGGCAAACACTAGACCTCTTAACTCTAAGTCATGGATAGTGTAGTTGGTCTTGTTTGGCTTAAGTTGTATGGATGTATATGCAATGAATTTTTTTTTTTTTTTGCATCAGTACACATCATAACCCTTGGTGTGAGGCTTCGTAGAATACTACAAAGTCTTATGTTCCTTCTGGGAGAGACAAAATTAGTGCACTACACAAGAATTGCTTCAATTTCCAGAAGGTAGACTCTTGACTATCTCCCTAATCAAACTTTTTTTCTTTCTAAGTTACAGATGTTGCAGACCATGCAATTTTTGACATGGTGGAAATTGCACTTGGTATAGTAGGGCTAAATACCCAGAGTAGGGATTTTATGGAGGGGAGTGTTTGTGAGTATGAAGTACACAACCATAATTTTTCGATAGGTTTTGTGATTCTTGGAGTTCCCATTTGAGTTTCCATGGAACTTCCTCTTTGTACTCCTAATCTTGTTTTTTTCGATTTGTGGGGTTATGGTACCCTGATGGATACAATGCTCGGTCAATTGATAGGCGAATTACTTAGCACTATCGAAGGTAGTGGGTCTGGAAGCAGTAAACATATGTTGAATCGGTAATGCTAATACTCAGATGTACTTTTTGGTCTCCTTGTATTCCGGGTTCACCATTCATGGACTAAGGTTTGCGAGATCGTTAAATCGGGAGGTGTAAGCAGTCATATCTAATCCTTTCATGGGAAGGTTCCAAATTATAGAGAGTGATTTATTATGGAAATCCTACAAATTTCTAAATTATAAAGAGTAATCGATTATAAAAATCCTATAGGTTTCCAAATTATGGAGAGAGGGAGAGAGAGAGAGAGAGAGAGAGAGAGAGAGAGAGAGTTGAAATCCTACCGATTTCAAATGATAAGAGAGAAGTTTGGACACTACTAAATGATCGATTAGGAACTATGGGTTTCCCTACTACAATAATAACGGTGCTATTCATTCTTTGATCTTCTTTGGTTTTAGGCGAACTAGGAAATTTTGAATGTTATCCTAGATTTTTAAGTACTAGGCTTCTAGAGCGAATCTTGAGAACATCCTTCAATCTCTAGAACTTTCAACCATTGTAGTCTGTCAAACTTCTTGCTAAAGGTTGGTTGTTCACCAGCCCGACCATAAATAACATAGGCGTACATTCCATGTTTATTTATGGTATGACTTATGTGCCGTATTAACCTTAATTGAGGCGTTTGACCTAACGGATTGAGTTGGTAGTTTTGGTTGGATGTATATTAGAGTTTTATTAAGTGGTCTCATCGTGGGTCAGAGTATATATGACTTTTATATATTATTGTGCTGGGGTTTGTAATATTATTAAATTTTGTTTTATACTCTAAGACTACCAAGTACATGCGAGGGCTAGACAGGAAACATCGGATGACAGGACCATTTTAGCAATTAAGTCGTTCTGAAATGCAGCAACCCTATGCGGCCATTCAAACCATATTTCCATACCGTAAGTAGCCAAGAAGTAGTGTAATTAATATTCATAATACTTTTATTAGAATATAGTTGTTATAGTTGTATTTCTCTTTCAAGGATACGAGTTCTCTATAGACAATTTAGCTCTGATACCAATCTGTTACACCCCCGGTCGAAGCGGCAGAACACACCGGGTTGTGCGACTAAGTTCATGTATCACTGGTAAACTGAATATAAAGCACAAGTACAATAATAAACAATATAACATTCATGTTCCATCTTGATATTTTAATACAATGCTTTTATAAATGACAATAATACATGAATTGCCTTAACATATAGGCATTAAATACAACTACAAGAAAACACGGTCAATCTAGTCCGTATTGAATGTCTGTTTAGTGATTTCCTGAGAATAGATGTAATTTTGAGGGTCAACACAATGTTGATGAGTTTTACATGTTTTGTGCTAACAACAGTAATACTTTTAATAAGTCTAAATAGTATTTTACTTGTATGTATATCAGTAGTTAAAACAATTTTTGTAATAAGTCTTTAAAAGCCAAAATGATTTTTTGTATAAGGGAATCCATACTTTAAATTGTGTTTGTAATGAATCTTTGAACATCCTTTAAAACCAAACTGTTATGTTACATAAGTAATTCTATACTTAAAATAGTTTTGAAAGCAAGCAAGTCCATGGTTGGTAGTGAGAGAGAGAGAGAGAGAGAAAGAAAGAAACAAAGAAAGATATTCTAGTTAATGTTTGTAGTAAGTCTTATAACCGAGCTATGTGACTGAGTATACCCCCTACAACGTTTCATTGGACGCTGCAGTAACGATCGTAGACACTTATCACCCGCTTCGATTGATCGGTCGAGGTTGTAGCTAGCAACCACATGTGGGGATGTCAACCCTATGTAGATCTATACATATGTATCTTACTCCGAATATTAATTGTTACAGTAGTGTGGGTATGCTAAGTTTTTAGACTCATCTAATAAATAACGTCTCACTAGAAAGGCCTTAACTAAAAAGTTTGTGAATAACTCTCAGTCTTAACTTAATTGTGATTAAGTCACTAGGCATTGAGAATTTTATTGTATGAATTTGATAAAAGCCGAGTATGCTTGGTATGTATGTAAAAGTGTAATGTATATGCTTTTATAAAGATGTATGTTTCAAAGTAACGAACATATGTACATGTATAAACTTTATGCGTTTAAACATATAAATATACATGAATAATAATAGCTTGAATCCTTAAAATACTACAAAGTGTTATAATGTGTTTGTCATAATATACAATGTCACATAATAATCATATAATTTTGTATCATGTAACATTTATCGTGTAGACTAGTTATTTCAAGATAAAAATTCCATAATATGTTTACGAAAAGTTTATACTAGTTATTTGTAACAATATGTTAAATTTTTAAATAAGTTTATAAATTAGATTTATTGTATTCTCGCATAAAGGATAATATATTTATATAAACAAAATATATAGACACATGTGTTCCCCTCCCCCGGAAATAATTAAAAAATTAAAAAGGGCGGGTTCCTTTTGTTCGAATTCGGTTTTTTTTGAGAAACTTGTGTGAAACCGCAAATCCACAATCCTTGAACTTTGAAATACTTTTGGGACCGTTTCGTAACGAATTTTAACTATTAGGGGCTGATTTGTAACTTCACTAAAGTATAGGGGCTTTTTGTTCATTTTATTAAATGATTAGGACTATTTTGATAAAAAAAAAAAAATACAAATTGATGGGTTGTTTTAAACAAATGGGTTCAATAAGTGGGGTTGAGAGTGATTTTGAATACATGGTTTAATAGGGAGGGCGTTTTGGTCATTTCCTAATTTAAAAAAATGACTTTGGGCTTTTATATGCATCCCGTGTTTAATGGTCCAACATAAAAGGAATTAGGGCTTTATCCCCCCGTTTTCATTTGTGGGTCGATCAAGGAAACGAACGGGACATGATGGCAGTCACGAAGGAAAGCACCAAGACAGCGGTGCGGCTTTTGGTTTCCTTGCTCGGTGCATGCCAGAAAGATGGCTGAGGGAGGTATCTGGCGATTGCAGATCGCGAGGAGGAAGAACGATGTCTTCGGGGTCAACGAGACCGAAGGGGAGGAAGGGTGGAGCAGTGAGGCGACTTTTATCTCGGAGGGGGTGCAGCGAGGAGCTGCTCAAGCAATTTCTCGGCTGCTTGCTCGGTTCCAGCATCGAGGTGCGAAGGAAGGGCAATCAGCGACCGCTGGGTTTTTCGGCAGTGGGGTGACGGAGAAGAAGAATGGTGCGACATGCGAAAAGGGAAAAAGATTCAAGGATTTTCCGGTCGAGGGTTTGGTGTGGCTGTTCTTGGCTACTCTTCTCCTGGTTCGTTCGGAAGTAAACATGATGGAAATGGGAAACAATTGGATTGAAGGGTAAGGACGAAGCAGCAACCGGTAATCCTCTTGATTTTTTTTTTTTTTTTTTTTTTTTTTTTGATTTGGCATCCAATCCAAAGGATGATGACACTGGCAGAATGATCGATCAAGGTGTTTGGGTATTTTGTTTTCACAGGAAATGGAAGAACGAAAAATGGGCTGCAATCGTGGCTAACAGATCCTCTTGATTCTTTTATTATCCTTTTAAGGCACTTACCAATTGACATATTTATTTGAAATCAAAGTCATTCTAATCATGAATTTGAAATCATAGTCATTCTAATCATAAAGATGCATGACCAGCTGACATATTTATTTGTAAGAGAAATAATAGGGACTCGAAATGCTTTAGATTGGCTTCAAGAAGTG
Source organism: Lactuca saligna (assembly GCF_052625555.1). NCBI lineage: Eukaryota > Viridiplantae > Streptophyta > Magnoliopsida > Asterales > Asteraceae > Lactuca > Lactuca saligna. Next base: position 30,333,416 of record NC_136422.1, read on the forward strand.
CTAAAATGGAAACATACAACGCAATGGTTTGCTTAAAGCCTTAAATTTAATGAAATTAATTTCATTGCTTTGTATAGATGCAATGTACTAATTTTCTTATATTTCTTTATCAAGGTTTTTTTTTTCGTGAGATTGGTCGTGGAAACAAAGTGAATGAAATGTTTTGTACATAGGAGATGGTTCTTAATTAGTGGAACTGAAGAACCATATGAGATGTCATGATGAGCAAATTCTCAGGATTCTAGGGTCTTACATTTTGTGAATGCCACTTTCTACACTCTACAAAAGCTACCAAACCAATGTTAAGAAGAATTAGGGATTGTTTGATAGTTGCTAACTGGGTTAGAACTGATTGGGTTGGAAGTTCTGATTGAGTTAATTTCTGATTCAAACTTGTTTGATTTTATATCTGATTGACTACCAAAATAACTATATTACCCTTAAACATTATTTTTTATAATGGGCACTTGTATACTTCTTCACACTTGTACACTTCACACATTCATGTGGTTTTCAACATACAATTAACCATATAGAAAATGAAATTTGATCGAACCATCTGCATAAAAGAAATTTGATCAAATCTAACCATTAAAGAAAATTGATCAAACCATCGATAAAAGAAATTTGATCAAAGCATGGGTCATGGGTGTATTATAGAATCATAACCCCAAAATCAAAAGGGATTTCACATACAGTAAAAATTAAATTCATGTCAATTTTATTTAACAAGTTGAAAAAAATTATGTTAAAGAGAACAACCATAAGATCTTAGAAACTTGATCAAACCATCAGAATTTCACAAACAACAAAAAAAAAACTGAACAATCAATAGCAACAAGCATAGTAAACGAGCAAAACAAACAACAAAAAATCTCAACAACAAATCGAGAATTTCAAAAACTGAAGCCATTAACTCAAAACAGTGGACAACGATCTGCACATATGTAAGCAATCGATTTGTCAAATTATCGTAATCACATCACAAAGAAGAAAATCAGATTTCAATTAAATCAGTCGGAGACCAATTTGAGTTCCAATCGTACCGGTTTACGATCCAAAGTTGACCTATTCATGTTATAGAGTCAATCAATTCTCGATGCCAAATTGGATCAGATACAAAATTGGGATCGACACAATTCACGTTCCAGGTCGTGTATGTAATTTGTCGATCCTGGTGACTATGGGAGAAACTATGCGATCGATTAAAGGGAACCTGCGTTCTTAAACTATTGACATATTACGAAGGAAGCAACGCAAAGGGCATAAATGAGAAAGATGAAGGACGGACTCGATCAGCTCTCTTTTTAATCATGGATCGAGTAAGGAGCTACGTCAGTCATTGCTGACTGATTCGGACATTTTCGGGCTTTAGCAAACGAGCGGACTCGGCCCGAGTCAGCCAAAATTGTTGATTGGACCCAAATCACCTCACTATCATACGGAGCCTTAAGGTGTTTGGCTACTGAGTTACATAGTAAAGCTGAGATTTTGCGGGATATTGAATCTTATAACCATGTATTATTCAGTAACCAAAGGGCTTCTACTCCAACGGTATCCGATGTTGCCCTCCCTCCTTGATGTTGAGGGTTCAAGTCTCGTCGTGGACATAGGTGGATTTGAGGTGTAGATTAAGAGTAGGTTAGATTTGTGGTTTCAAAAAAAAAAAATGTATTATTTAGTAAATATTAAAATATTAGTTAAATTATATTAGAAAATATAGTTTTAGAAATTTTTAATGTTCACTTCTTCCTATTTAATAATTTTTTAGTCAATCCGTATAATACACGCAAATAGAAAATGGAAAATTTGTTTGTGTAAAATCGATGTATTTAAATGTGAAGGCATGGATACTAACATTGAAACAAGACATTCATATTTAATATTTTCGTGGACTTCTTGGGAACTGAGGTTTGGTCCAGAAACACGAATGTTGCAACGCAAGGCAATTAAAGCATTGCAAATCGTAATATGGCAACACAAGGCCTTTTTCCTTTTATATCTAAATGGGATAATCACTTAGGAGGGTAACTACCTCTTATCCGTGCTCACATATTGGCAACTTCTTCTTTTTTGCACATAATAAAGCAACTAACTTGTTTTAACTGTTTAAATTATACCAATATTACCAGCTAATACATGTTTTAACTGGTAACTCAAAGGGAAAATGACTACGGAGGGTAACTACCTCTTATCCGTGTTCACATATTGGCAACTTCTTATTTTTTGTACATAAGAAAGAAACTAACTTGTTTTAACTGTGTAACATCCCAAAAATCATGACCAAAAATTTCGTTTTTAATTTAATACTAAAACCATAATTGTCAAACCATTAATTTAATACTCCAGCATCGGGTATCGCCCGACATCAGGCCCCGCCTGGCATCGAGCCCCGCTCGGTATACAAATCTGTCTCTCTTAGGCCCCGCCTGTCTCCGGGGCCCGCCCGCTAAACACATACAATCATCTAACATGCTAACACATAAAGAAACATACTCTATTGTATCTCTGTCCTAAGAAACATACTCTGCTAAATAATGAGATACAGAACTTCGTCCGTACTCAGCTAGTTCCAACCAGAGCTTCAGCAGTGCAAGGTGAGTCTCCTCACTGTGTGAATGGGTCTAAGGCCACAATGCCAGCCCATGTAGTCTATGAGTAGGAAGACTCGGGGGTTAGCCCTAGGCATTGTTTGCTAGTATGTTCTTCCAGACCAAGGTCTGATGTCGGGCGGGTGCCTGAAGAATGTTTTCATGTTAGATTATACTTATTGTATGTGTGATACTTGTATGTGCCTGGTAAAGAGGTGAGTGTGGGCGAGCTCTCGTATCTCATCACTAGCTGAGTACGAACGATGTTCTATATCTCATTATTACCAGATATGTTTCTTAGGATAAAGATACAATAGAGTATGTTTCTTTATGTGTTAGCATGTTATAGGATTGTATGTGTTTAGCGGGCGAGCCCCGGAGACATGCGAGGCCTAAGGGAGACATATCTGTATACCGAGCGGGGCTCGATGCCAGGCGGGGCCTGATGTCGTGCGGGGCCTGATGCTGGAGTATTAAATTAATGGTTTGACAATTATGGTTTTAGTATTAAATTAAAAAAGAAATTTTTTGGTCATGATTTTTGGGATGTTACACAATTAAAACAAGTTAGTTGCTTTCTTATGTACAAAAATAAGAAGTTGCCAATATGTGAACACGGATAAGAGGTAGTTACCCTCCTAAGTCATTTTCCCTTTGAGTTACCGGTTAAAACAGATATTAGCCGGTAATATTGGTGTAATTTAAACAGTTAAAACAAGTTAGTTGTTTTATTATGTACAAAAAATAAGAAGTTGCTAATATGTGAACACGGATAAGATGTAGTTACCCTCCTAAATCATTTTCCCTATCTAAATTTTTCGTACCTTATTTTATGTTTTTCCGTTTTTAGAGTTGTTACTTTTGAGTTAAAAAAGATTTGTGGCATGAAGATACTAAAAAGTTTGAATTGAAGCTCACCTTAGTTTGTATCCCATAATTTTAAGGTTTTCTCATGGGTAAATTGCACAAAAAACATCATTTTTACACAGAAAATCGATTTTGACACCGTGTTATTTTTTGTGTCAATTTTGACACTGTGTTTTTCAATTTGTTACAATTCTGGCCACTTGACCGGTTAACCAGGTTACATGATGACGTGTCAGTTTTGATGACGTGACATGCTGACATTATATGATGACGTGTCAGTTTTGATGACGTGACATGCTGACATTATATGATGACGTGTCAAAATTGAATTTTTTTTTTCTCACAAAAAACACCAAGTTTTCATTTTTTTTCAATTTTGACACTAAGTTTAATTTTTTTCTTTCAACTTTGACACTATGTTTTTTTGTTCCAAATCGAACATCATTTTTTCCAATTTTGTTTAATGTTAACAATTTTCTATTTGAAACCGTATAAATATTTTTTAATACATTTAAACTGTTTAAAAATGTTTTTTTTATTTAAAAACCATAGTTTTGTATAAATACATTTTTTTTACACTCAAACCATATTTTTATATATAAATATATATTAGTTACCAAAGGGCTTCTAGCGCAGCGGTACCCGGTGTTGCCCTCCCTCCTTGAGGTTGAGGGTTCAAGTTCCGTCCTTGACTTAGGTGGATTTAAGGTGTAATTTAGGACTAGGTTAGATTTGCCGTTTCCAAATATATATATATATATATATATATATATATATATATATATATATATATATATATATATATATATATATATATATATATAAGTTATATAAAAATTGTATTTTATATTAAATATGCAACTTTAAAATGTGTTTGGAGGTTTGGAGGCGTGTAGTCGATCAAAACTTTAAAATGTAGTCGATCAAAACTCAGATATCAAGTTTGCAACCCATCAAATTTTTACATATTATTAGAAGCTTATGTTTAGTTTGATTCTCATGATATAACCAAAGGGCTTGTAGCCCAGCGGTATTCGGTGTTGCCCTCCCTCCTTGAGGTTGAGGGTTCAAGTCCCGTCGTGGACATAGGTGGATTTAAGGTGTAGTTTAGGAGTAGGTTAGATTTGTCGTTTCAAAAAAATAAATAAAATAACTAACGCTTTGAATGTAAGAAAATAAAACATTTTGTATTTAAATAAAAATGTGTTTTAAACGAAAAAAATATGTTTATACGGTTTAAAATGTAATAAAAAAATATATTTATACGGTTTCAAATGGAAAATAGACAAAATTAAACAAAATTTGATAAATGATGTTCGATTGAAACAAAAAAAAACATAGTGTCAAAATTAAAATAAAAAATTAAACTTAGTGTCAAAATCGAAAAAAAGTAAAAACTTAGTGTTTTTTGTGGAAAAAAAATCAATTTTGACACGTCAGCATATCATATCATCAAAACTGACACGTCATCATGCCACGTCAGCATGTAACATGGTTAACCGGTCAAGTGGTTAGAATTGTAACAAATTGGAAAACACAGTGTCAAAATTGACACAAAAAATAACACGGTGTCAAAATCGAATTTCTATGTAAAAAGAGTGTTTTTTGTGCCATTTACCAAAAAAATACGTTAGCACATAGAGAAAATACCACAGAAGCAAAAACACAAACATTTGGTGTGCATAATTATAAAACGATTGATTGCACATCCCCAGCAGGAAATCCAAACCAGAAAATTTATACGTATACATGTAAAGAGAATATTGATACTTTATCCAAAAAAAGCAAGATGAAATACAACCAGAGATAGAAGTACAGTAACACAAATGTGACTATATTATGTAACTGTCTATCACAAAAAGATGAAAGAACAAACGAAAATGTATAAAAACAATAATAAAACACAATTGATTGCATAAATTAGAAGGATTTAAGGTCTTACATGTGAATGAAGACGATATAGGAATGACGAACCAGAGGATATACGGTAGCACAGCAACAATGATAAATAGATGGAATTGTTTGGAAAATACCGGTTGCAAATATATATATATATATAACCGAGAAGAGAATGTGATCGTAGAAGTGATATGAAAATCACGTAAATGATTTTTTTTTTTTTCTGATTTCACGCATGGACAATTGGAGGATAGTTGTGTAATTTAAAACAAAGATAATTGAATTGAATGTAGATTCTTGTTTAAGTGTGAAAGAATTATAAATCTTTCAAATATGGAATTGAATCATTATTATGGAAATCTAATTCCTCTTATTTTGTTAGCCTAACGCGTTTTCTACCAGAATTTAGTTTCCAATTCCTTTTAATTCCATTGGAATGATACGAAACAAACACACCCTTATAAATTTCACCGATCCAATTGGTCTCACCACAAATATGTCAATAAGAGGTGTCTTATTAAGAGCACCACTGACAAATTGGATGCAAACAAACGTATTTGGACAATTTCATGAATCCTTATTAAAGAAAAATTAATGAAATTGAATCAACTAATGTGCAATGTTGGAAGTTGGAATTGTGCATAGACCATTGAAACCTATTTGATGCAATAATGAAGAACAAAAAGTGGGTTCATGCAATTCAATTCAATTTCTTAAGCAAATGTGGATGCAACCTTATCACTGCGTTGCAAACTCGCGAAACAATTTTGCTAATTGTTTCTCCAGAACGCTGGAAACGATCTATCATGACCCGATTCTTCACATTATGTGCAATAATGTGAAGAAATATGGCCACTTGTTCATCAATATCCATATGTCTACTTGTTCTTAACCCACCTAGTGTATGAAGCATGTCACACAACTTTGTGAAACATCTTCGGATCATCCTGAGATTTGATATGCACGTAGTGTCACTTTTGTAAGCGTATTTGTGCATTATTGATTGTCGATCCACATCCGACGATATGTTTTTTATACGTGGTTTACCTCCTCTGTATATTTGTAGTAGCTTGCACACCGTGATAAAAAACCATGTAATACTAGTCATAACTTTATTCCAAAATGTAACGACTATTTGACTTATCTTTTTTCTATGTTTGCTTCTAGTTAGACTAAGTCGTGCCATTTCCTGCTCATCTTCCAGAAAAGGAAAATTTTACAATTTAAAGACATAATAATTGACATTGTTGTGGATTTTAATCGTCAACAAATTTGAGTTTTAGTAGAAATTTGTTTGATTTTTGTCTCATCTTTTCCAAGAAAACAAACATAATGGCAAAAGGATTGAAAACAAAAAATCATGCAGGTAAAAAAAAAAAACACCACACAAGCAAAAACACAAACACTTGATGTGCATACTTCTACCTACAACTAGTACATGTTACCAACAGTAAATTTCAACCACAAAATTAACAATTACTTTACTTGAAGGCTTAATTGCAGTTACATCACATAAAAGAACACATAGTTGAATTGTAGTAGGATGTCAACAATGATAATTAAAGCATTCTCATTGATGCGATACTGCCGGCACAACAAATATCCAACGATTAAAAAAAAGCGGCCAACATGCGTTTAACAAACAATCACAAATTGAATAAAATATATATAAATGTTATTTGAAGAACGGTAGATGATTAATTCGGCATTTGCTTGACAATGAAAAGGATGAAACAAAGAATAGGAAGAACAACTAACCTCAGGCAACAAAGGTATCAGAGGCGCACAGCAAAAACGATCGGCAATTGAATTGTATTGTAGAACCGATCGAGATATGTAGATATATTGAGATACGATAATCGGGGAAAAGATAATGACAATCGGTTGTTTTTTTTTTTTTTTTTTTGATTTCACAAGCGTATAGATAATAGGAGGATATAGAATTGAATATAGATTCTTGATATGTTGGGAAAGAATTAGAAATCAATCAACTACAGAATTAAAATATGATTATGGAAATCCGATTCTATTCAATTGGTAAGCCAAACACGATAACTACGGGATTCTAGTTTCCATTTCCTTCACTTTCTTTAGGAATCCCACAAAGCAAACGCGCCCTTAGATGACAACACAGTTAAGTCTTTAAGTTGACACTGACCATGACCTATGAGAGAGAGAGAGAGAGAGAGAGAGAGAGGGGGGGTTATATCAGTAGAGTACATACTAAAAAACGAGTAAGACACAAAAATAAAACATTATGTGATCATCTAGTTGTACCTTTGACAAGAAAAGTGAATAGAATAATAGCAAGGAAAGACACGTATGTGGATGCCATTGTTGCAATGAGAATGAAGCTCTAATTGTGTTTTGGTGAGTATTAACACACTTAACTGCATGGTTTGGTATTTATAGTATTGAAATCGGTTGTAAATATTCAGTTACATTGGAATTTTTTTTTCTTAAAAGTATTTAATATGATGTTAAGGAAAGTATTTGGATTATCCGTTATTTAGGTAAAAACCAAATTAATAAGGAAAATCGATCAATTTAAAAGTTAAATGACCAATCAAGGATCGGTTACGATTGAGGAACCAATCAAGGAGGGTTACCACAATTTCCTCTTATACCCATGTTATATCCAATTATATCCATCTGAAATGATACTTTCACTTAATAACTTGATTCATTCATAACTTGATTCTTCATTTGAAATGTATGTTAATTAACTTGTATCGAAAGCTACAAATGTGTTATACCTCATATTTTCCCATATAATATCAATCTTTCAAATTCTTTACATGGTTACATTCCCTAGAGTATGATCGTTGAGATGATTATGCTATCGTTTCCGATTGTTTCTTATAAATGATGCGATTCTGTTTCAAATTTATTAACCATTTTGTGAATAAATAGATAAATGCATAAGCACGCTTATAGATTAAAAAATAAAAAAAAATAAAAACTAATAACTCGTTGTGGTAGCACATGGAATTTAATCGCAAGACACTGACAGTATTGAAAATGTCTGAGTTTCAACTCCGGACCTCCAATATGAAATTTCACTTATCAACGGATATCGTAAATAAATATGTTCTCTTAAATAAAAATTTAAAAAATAAAAAAATAAAAAAATAAAAAAATAATAAAAAAAAAAAAAATTGATCATTAAATAAAGTAAAACGACACCTATATAGTCGGTACGTATATCGGCGGCAACCATTCTTTTACAAAACGATTTCTATTTTTATCTTCAATCGATCACTTAGTTTTCTAAAATTTTAAAATACGGGTTCTTTTGAAAACTACTTAATAAAGAGAGAAAATAATACACCAACAATTGTAAGAATAGTTTATCAACAGAATAGAACACCTATAAAGAAACGAACCCACTCTCATGATTTAGTATGGCACTTTGCACAAGCGAAAGAATATGACTGAAAATGAGTGACAATTTGCGAGAGTTTTGATTGGGTTTTGCAGCTCCAATCCCATCTTATATATAAGATGGTTTTCGATCCTAATCATTAAATTGTTTTAAAAGATACAGAAAAAAATGGTAAGTATACAATAACTATACATATATACTCAATCATCTTACTAAATGTTACCTTTAAATTAAACCAAATATAAATTCATTAATCGCATTCAAGTTAGATGAGCCATGAGCGTTGCATATACATCAAGATGAAAAACTACATTGAAAAGCACATCCACAAATAAATATCATAAAATTTTAAAAGAAAGACATCACACACCAACAATTAGTTCATAATCAAATTCTTAAGAGTCGAGTATATATTATTCGTTTCATATAACTACACATCATGACTTCATTTGAATCCGTGAAAAGGGTACATACGTACAGCTACAAGCAAGGAAAAAGGTAGCACAAGATCTGCAACTGGCTCCTCTTCAAAAGCGGTGGTGATGCGGATGTGGTCTGTGTGGTGGTGGCGGGGGAGGGTGGTGATGAACCGGTGGTGGATGGTGGTGATGAACAGGAGGAGGTGGCGGATAGTGGTGATGAACAGGAGGAGGTGGCGGATAGTGGTGATGAACTGGGGGAGGTGGCGGAAGGTAGATATGAACAGGAGGAGGGTGATGATGATGAGGAGGTGGAGGAGGATGGTGGTGGTTGTGAGGTGGTGGTGGGTGGTGGTGTCCTGGTCTATGCATCTCTCTCATATTGTTTCTGTTTCTAGGGGTTTTGTAAAGGTGTAAAGTATGAAACTAAGAAAAAGCATTGGAGTATTTAAAGGGTGGATCTCTCAGGAGACGATGAACGAAGATTGACTCTTCAGCTTTTCTTAACGTGGTGGTTTATCTAAAAAAACAAAAGAAATTCAAACCGTGTACAAATCTAAGATCCACGTGTCAATCATTAATGGAAAATGCATTTACTTAGTTTGTAAATTTATGTTCATGTCTGACACGTGCTGCACTGTTATATGGACACGTGGTTGTGTTGCATCCCTTCACGTCATCCATTTCTGTCAGATCTGGTCGACATCTGAGTTTTTTTCAAGGAAAAAGAGATATTTTAATAATCTACGATCGAGAATACAAATATCAAATTCAAAGAGAGGATAAAGAAAAAAAATTAATAGATTGTATAGTATATTATTTTATATAAATAAAAATCAAAAAAAGAAAAATATCTATATAAGTTTTGTAGTTAATTTGCTAATTGTTTAATAACTTCATGATAAAATTGTAAAAATATGTATTTTTTTTTTTTTTGAGGTTTTTATTTAAATCCTAATTTTTTTGCATCGCCGGTTCTTTTGAACTATTTTTTATAGTTTTAATCATTCATAAAATTAAAAAGATTAAAATACTCTCTCTCTCTCTCTCTCTCTCTCTCTCTCTCTCTCTCTCTCTCTCTCTCTCTCTCTCTCTCTCTCTCTCTCTCTCTCTCTCTCTCTCTCTCTCTCTCTCTCTCTCTCTCTCTCTCTCTCTCCAGTTGAAGGAAAAAAAAAAACATTGGTGTAATGACCTACAAATCCAAAGTAAAATTTTCATTTTTATTTCAGCCAAAATATTGATACAATTTATTTCAAACATTCCAAAACATCGTTAATTAAAACATTTATCAGAGTTCATCTCAAAATCATTTATTGTGGAAATCATAGGTGTGTGCATTGCGATCAATCCAAGCCCTTCTTTTCCAGATCGATGATACTTGAAACAATAAACAAAACTGTAAGCACAAAGCTTAGTAAGTTCCCCAGAGCATAACTCACACAATTCACATAACCACATAATCCATACTAGCTATAACAGCTACATAAATCATATCAATCACATAAGTCATATCAATCATATAAGGCATATCAATCACATAAGCATATAAGGATGTTGTGGGCTCCTCCCAGAGTCTTACTCTAGGATGACATGGGCTCCCCCACATGGTCTCACACCTATGTGTCATGGGCTCCACTCATGGTCTTTACTTGGAAAGTCATGGGCTCCCCCACATGGTCTTACATCCAAGTGCCATGGGCTCACCCACATGGTCTTACATCCAAGTGTCATGGGTTCCCCCACGGTCTTTCATGCAGATATCGCATAGACAAATAGCATAACATATAACATATAACCTGATGGGTTTTGAGCATTCTAACACTCCTAAAGTGTACATGCAACCCTAGAAACCTTGGATCTATGTTTTGTCTAAGACACATGCAAATAATCCTTTTCCAAGGTTTACTTCCTAACTAGCATACTATGGAGCATATGAATCGTAAAACTAGTAGAAGTACTTACCATTTTGTTGCTTGGATTCCTTGATAACCTTGTAAGCCTAGCACCTCAAGTGTGATGCCTCAAATGTCTCACACAACACCAAATACACTTAGGAAGACTTAGAGAGAAATGAACACTTCTTGAAATCGGCTATGTCCTCACTCTTATGCATAGTGACCGATTTTGGTGAACAAGATGATCCTTATATATTGTGTTACAATTAGGGTTACACCATGTAAACCCTAATTGTCATGACCTTTCATTTCCCTGATTCATGGGTTATGTAACCACCATGGAGCATCCTATGGGTTTTAACCCAACTTGATAATCCATGGAGCATTGGCCCACTATATAAGTTATAGATGATTTACACAATCAACTCATATATTTGATTAGTCTTCTTTTGATCACATAATTAATTCTAAATTAATTCTTGACCAATACTAATTAAATATTATTATTATTATTAATATATTAGAACTTATAGTATATTACTAAGCCATAAGTGTCTTATTTCTCTCATTTAGTCTATCCAAGTGCATGATGCCATGCAACCCAAATGGACCATGTCGGGTCGGGTCAAGTACATACCAAATATAGTTATGGACTTAGACACTATATACAACAGTCTCCCACTTGGATAAGTCTAATAACTATAGTTGCAAGTATGACTTCAAGAACTGATCAGCAATTGTAGCTCTTTCAAGGTCTCTCGGAACTGAGATGATGATGATATGCCATTTTAGATAAGTGATCATATAATCCTCTGCTCTCAAGATATTAGTCGGACAAACACATGGAACATGGTCTTACTTATTGTCCAGCATTTGTTTCTCTATCTCTGATTTGTTTCGACATAGAACTAAATTGAACACATCAATTAGGTTCTGACCGAGCCCGGTACATTAGTCAAAACCAAATCATCGAGGGGCCCAGATATCACTTCTAATTCTAGAAGGAACATATAAACTTCGACTCATATGCATGTACTGACTACTTGTTGAATTATGCACAAAAGCACGTTTTATAACATCGACTTACCAATGCATTTTCGTACAATCAATGGATAACCAAATCATATCTCTAGGTTTGAAGATTTATATGATATTATCGTCTCACGATCACTCGAGATAAATTCCATGAAGTGATGCAAGTGAGAGTGGTTTGAATCCAATACTCTGGCCTATGAGTACTCATGAATGGTGCAGCAACCACTGCTATGTCTAATGCACATTAGGCAAATCATACAAGCCAAATTCATGACAATCTTAAATCAATACATACTTCCAAAGTTTGACTGACTGTGCAGAGTTTGAATAATAACATAATTATTCAGGAAGTCAAAACATGCAAAATTGAAATCATAGTAAACGATTAACATAGGATAGTAACACTTTACTCATAAATAAATAACAAATTTTATTTAATCATCAAATGTTAATTACATTTTACAAGTTCCAGAAAACTATCTAATCATTAAAACTAATATCATCCTTCAGCCCTATGCGCCTCACATGTTGTAGATGCTTAACCCTACCCAATCCCTTTGTGAGGGGATCTGTTGGGTTCTCATCCGATGATACCCTCTTTACTACAAGGAGTCCTTCTTCTATTTGATGTCTGATGAAATGGTATTTTATGTCAATGTGCCTAGATCTTTCGTGATCTATTGGCTCCTTAGCTAAAGCAACCGCACTTTCATTGTCACAAAAAATTTCCATTAGCTCCTTTATAGATGGTACAACTCCAAGGTCTCTGATGAAGTTATTTAGCCATATTGCCTCCTTTGCTGCCTCACAAGTTGAATTAGCTACTATCTCCTACTTGAAACTTTTCCAAGTAATTGTCCCTCCATTGAGGATAAAAACCCAACCTAACTGAGAGCGGAAATTATCCCTATCAGTCTGAAAGTCAGCATCGCTATATCCTTCCACTCTCAAGTCATCACTGCCACCGAGGGTAAGGACCTAGTCATTAGTCCTCCTCAGATACTTGAGAATGTTCTTTACCGTAGTCCAGTGAGCCTTGCCAAGGTTTCCTTGATATCTACCAACCAAGCTCAAAGCAAAGGCCACATTAGGGCGAGTACAAGTCATAGCATACATGATGGAGCTCACAACGGAAGCATATGGTATATGACTCATCTCTGCTATCTCAGCCTCTATAGTCGGACTCTGAGTCTTACTCAGCTTGGCATTACTCTGAATAGGTAATTCCCATTTCTTGGAGTTTTGCATGCTGAACCTCTTCAGCACCTTATCCAAGTAGGTACTTTGACTAAGTCAAATTACTCTCTTACCCCTGTCTCTCAATATCCTTATTCCTAGGATATAGGTAGCCTCTCCGAGGTCCTTCATAGTGAAACACTTCCCAAGCCAGGACATAATCTCTTGCAAGGTTGAGATTTCATTTCCTATGAGTAGTATGTCATCCACATACAACATATGCTCCCACTAGCCCTAACATATACACATGACTCATCCTCGCTCCTTGAAAATCCAAACTCTTTGACTTTCTAATCAAAGCAAAGATTCCATCTGCGAGATGCTTGCTTTAGTCCATAAATGGATTTCTCAAGCTTACAGACTCTATTAGGGTATTTTTCATCAACAAAACCCTCTGGTTGAGCCATGTAAACATCCTCAGCCAGCTTTCCATTAAGGAAAGCGGTTTTGACATCCATTTTCCATATTTCATAATCATGAATGCAGCTATGGCCAGTAAAACCCTAATAGACTTAATCTTCACTACTGATGAGAAGGTCTCATCATAGTCAACTCTCGGAGTTTGAGTAAAGCCCTTCGCTACCAGTCGCGCTTTGTAAGTGTGTACCTTCTCATCCATGTCGGCCTTCTTCTTGAAGATCCACTTGCACCCAACTGTCTTATGACCTGGTACATTGTCAACCAAGTTCCAAACTCGATTGTCATACATGGACTGAATCTTGCTGTCCATAGACTCCTTCCATTTTGCAGACTCAGGGCCTGCCATGGCTTCCTTATAACTATTAGGTTCATCCAAATCTATCAGTGTACTATCACTGATAAATGTATCACCTTCAGTAGTGATATGATAACCATAATAAAATTCAGGTATATTCCTCACTCTAGTGGAATGCCTTGGAGGTTCAGACTTATCTATCGGCTCAACAAGAGTTTCCTCCTCAGGTTGTTCGATAGTATTTGAGGTTCCTTCACCAATTGACTCTTGAAGTTCTTCAAGGTCAATTTTCCTCCCAATGTCCCCCTGGCTTATAAATTCTCTCTCACAAAAGACTCATCTTCTTGCTACAAAGACCACATTATCATTGGGTCTATAGAAGAGTTAACAAAAGGATCTCTGTGGGTAGCCGTTGAAAATACACCTCTCACATCGAGGTTCAAGCTTTTCATGAGTCTCACGCCTCACGAAATCTTCACAACCCTAAATCTTGATGTGGTCTAAATTGGGAACTTTCCCAATCCATATCTTGTGGGGTGTTTTGGCAACCTTTTTAGTAGGGACTAAATTAAGGATATTGGTGGCAGTCTCTAAGGCATACCCCTAGAAAGAGATTGGTAATGAAGTTTGTTACACCCCAAAACCGAGAACGGCGGACTACGTTCTGGGGTGGAGGACGTCATGTACAGTATCATTACAATTACATAATAGTAAAAACAAGAAACAACAACCATTTCATATATATAGTGATAATAATTACAATTGTGTTCTGCACAGTTAATAGACACCAAAAGTATAACAAAAATAAAAGATGAGTCTTGTATATGATCCATCTTCTCCAAAAGTTGCCCTGTACCTATCTATCTTTGACCTGAGGATACAAGTTATTTTGAAAATGAGTATCAACATAAAGCTGGTGAGTTCATAAGAATTTAGTGTCGTTGTAGTATAAAAGTGTTTGCAAACTTATAGTATAAGAGCTAAAATTTGTATTTATGAGTAGTAGAAATCCCTAGAAAATCCTATATTTTCCAGAAAAGTACATTTGTAAGTCAATCCTTTGAGTGTGTAAAAGTATTATCTTTGAAACCGTCAATTGTATAACTGTAGTAATAGTACTCAAGTGAGTAATATGGCTGAAGAAATGTTATGCTTGCTAACAGTAGTAGTGTTGTAACTTTAGTTAGTAGTAGATCTTTAATTAATTCGGGATATTAGTTTAGACTTTAAGTCTTAGTGTATTTATTTGGATATAGGTGTAACTGCTCATGTGACCAACTGTAAAGTAGTAGAGTGTCTGATGACCTTCCCAGTCATGCGTAGTGAAGTAATGTAGTGCCAACCCTGGCCTAGTCGGCTCGGACTGTAGTTAACAGTCGGGATGTAATAGTTTCAGTTCCGTATAGATCTATACATATAGTGTTGCTTTCCTTTTGGGAAGCCCTGGTCACATGGTGTAAGTGCAGTAGAGTACCTTATAGAGAGATAGTGTGATATACTTTGTATTAGTGAATTTTCTTATGCTTTAGTATAGTAAGTAGAGTGTTCTCTTATACTCGCATTAGCTTGTAGTATTAACAGATATAGTGAGTATAGTAGTAGTAGAGGTAACGAGCAGTAGCCTTAACTATACCTATTATAGTTAACTACAGTATGTGAATTCCTGCCTCTGATCAACAAAGGTAATGAATAAAATGAAAACTTTCATATCTAACACAAATATATATGATATATAACTAAGAATTCAACGACAGTTGTACGTACAACCAGTACCCCAAGACCACATCAAACAAGAACGGGAAGTAAGGCGAGCTATCGGTCCTAAGTCCTTCAACTCTTACTTATATAAATATATTAGTGTGTGTGTATATATATATATATATATATATATATATATTTATATAGGAAAGTAGTATAAACGTAGTTTTGAAAGTAGTTTAACAACAATTTAACCTTAAAAACGCATTTGATAATTAGTTAAAACAGTTTTATCGATAAGTATCTAAAAGTGTAGAGAAATCTCTTTTTGATGAAAAAAATGTAAATCACATATGATTTGATAATAAAACATGTAGTATTGTACTTGTATCTCACCCCCCCCCCCCTAAAACATGTAAAAACATTTAGAAAGGTTCATTAAGGGGTATGAACTCACCTGCAATGAGTGGATCGGGTGGAAGGGTCGGGTGAACGTTTGGTGTTAAGTAAAGACTTGTACGCCCTTTATGACCCTAGTAACATATGAAGACATATGTTTACAAATAATTAGTGATTTAAACCCTAATTAAACACATATAGGCATCCAAATGTGATTAAAGGTCTTACGGTTGAGTGCTAGGAGGCTAAAGGTTTGCAAGGATAGAATATATGACTTCACCATGGAGTTTACTCTTGTAAAACTCACCTTAAGTGAGTTTACGGTTAGGGGACCTCATCCCCCATGAGTTTACGGCCGTAAACTCATGGGAGGAGTGTAAGTGAGTGGTTTCAAGCCTTTGGTAATTCTAGAAGTGGTTCTAAGGTAGTATACAAGGGTATAGGGGTGTTTAAGGGTCCAAGAGTGTACTCCCTTGGAGTTTACGGTCCAAAGACCACTCCTTGGGAGTTTACGGTAGTAAACTCTTGTACACCTCCAATCTTTGATTCTAAGGCTCTTGGCTCAATTCTAACATGTTCTAGTAAGGGTATAAGGCTCTTTAGGGGACTTCAACTTTCATTTGACATGGTTTAGGGAGTTTACGGTCTAAGAATATGCTTGGGCCATAAACTCTATTTTACCCCTCAAATGTTGATGTCTAGGTGTTCCAAGTCCGAAATTTAAAGTCCCTAAGCCATATCTTAAGTCTAAATGGGGTTTGGAAGTGTTTTGGGCTTGATTTACAAGCTTAGAGGGTGTTTACGGTCTAAGCATGTGCTTGGACCGTAAACCCTCTTTCAAGCCCTAAAAATGGATGATTCAAGGCCCAAACACTTCTAGGTTAAGTCTAAATCTAGATTCTAGGCTTAAGGGGAAGAAATTTGACACTTTTGGCCACTTTTTAGGGGTTTACGGCCTAAGGATGTTCTTAGGCCTCTTTACAGCCTTTATGTTCGATTTTTGGGTTAATACAACCATAATTGATGTCTAGAACAATTTAGGGTAAGAGATCTTACATTTTGGAGGCGGAAACTCACGGATTTGAGGCGAAAACGAACTTGAAGAGAGAGAGAGAGAGAGAGAGAGAGAGAGAGAGAGAGAGTGTGTGTGAGAGAGAGAAAGTGTGTCTAGAGTGGTAAAAGGTTTCTATGGAGTGTCCACCCTCCCTTATATAAGGCTTGGGTGTTGTACCCGGTATACGACTACCCGATACTCATGTTTAACGAGGTTTAAACTGTTTACCCGGTTAAATGGTTGTAATTAAAATAAACTTTTTCCAATTAAATGGAATTGGTATTTTACGTGATTTTATTTATTTTATCACAACGATAATAACATGAAATATAAATAAATAAAACATTTATTTATTTGTCGACCCCAAATTAACGGAACTTTTATAAAACATGATATTCCTTTAACGGCAACGCGGCATAATAACGGAATAAACTTTGGGGTTGTCACATCATCCCCCCGTTAAGGAAATTTCGTCTCGAAATTTAGAAGACAAGCAGTTAAGTTTTTGTAGTACTACTAAACAAAGAGATGGGGATATTTGAGTTTCATTTGATCCTCGTGCTCCCAGGTGAACTCCAGTCCTCGTTTAGCGTTCCATCGGACCTTCACAATTGGGATGCGACTTTGCTTCGTTCGTTTGATCTTTCGATCCATAATCTCCACAGGCTCTTCCAAGAAGTTGAGGCTCTCGTTGACTTCGATCTCGTCGAGTGGGATAAAGAGAGTCTCATCGGACAGACATTTCTTCAAGTTTGAAACATGGAAGGTAGGATGTATGTTGCTTAGCTCGTGGGGTAGATTCAGTTTGTAAGCCACGGGGCCGATTCTAGCGAGTATCTCGAAAGGCCCTATGTACCTTGGGTTTAGCTTTCCACGCTTTCCAAAGCTTATCGTGCCCTTCCAGGGTGAGACCTTCAACAGGACTCGGTGTCCCACCTGGAATTACAAAGGTTTTCTTCGTTTGTCTGCATTGCTTTTCTGCCGGTCTCTAGCGGCTTTTAATCGTTCGTGAATCTGTACAATCTTCTCGGTCGTTTCTCGGATGATCTCTGGACCCGTGAGAGTGCTGTCAGGAACTTGTCATTTAGCTAACTGAGTGTCACCCACCTCAGCCCAGCACAGAGGGGATCTGCACTTCCGACCATAGAGGGCTTCAAATGGAGCTGCTTTGATGCTCGTATGATAACTATTGTTGTAGGAAAACTCCACAAGGGTTAAGTGTGTATCCCACGCCTTACTAAAGTCAATCACACAGGCTCGCAACATATCCTCTAAGGTTTGGATCGTCCTCTCACTTTGTCCGTCAGTCTGCAGATGGTAGGCTGTACTCATGTCCAGCCTCGTCCCTAATGCTTTTTGCAGTGATTGCCAAAATCTCGAAGTAAACCTACTATCTCTATCCGAGATAATAGATACAGGGACCCCATGCAGCCGAACTATCTCCTTAATGTATATTCTTGTGAGTTTCTCCATCTTGTCTATTTCCTTGATGGGTAGGAAGTGCGCGGACTTGGTCAATCTGTCGACGATCACCCATATGGTATCCAACCCACCCGTTGTCTTGGGTAGCTTAGTTATGAAGTCCATAGTGATCCGCTCCCACTTCCACTCCGGTATCTCCGGTTGGTGTAGAGGACTTGATGGTTTCTGGTATTCGACCTTGACCTTCGCGCAGGTAAGGAATTTACTCACGAAGGTAGCAATCTCTGCTTTCATATTAGGCCACCAGTATAGCTTTTTGAGATCCAGATACATATTATCTGAACCTGGGTGAACGGAGTATCGAGTGTTGTGTGCTTCCTTCATGATGAAACCTCCGTGGCGTAGGGTTCAGATTCGGTCCATGAGATAATAGGCTCCATCACCCTTAACGTCCAAGTTCTTATCCATTCCACGTAGGGATTCTCCCGCCACATTCTCAGGCTTTAAGGCTTCAAGCTGAGCCTCCTTAATATGTGCGGATAGATGTGAATAGATAGTCATTGTTATTGACTTGACTCTTCGACCAAAATACTCTTTTCTACTTAGTGCGTCTACTACTACATTAGCCTTCCCCGGGTGATAACGAATCTTGCAGTCATAATCGTTGAGTAGTTCGACCCACTGTCATTGTCTCATGTTAAGCTCTTTCTGGTTCAGTATGTGTTGGAGGCTTTTATGATCAGTGTATATTATGCTCTTCGTATCATACATGTAATGTCTCCATATCTTTAGAGCGAATACGACCGCTCCTAATTCGAGGTCATGCGTGGTGTAGTTAACCTCATGTGTCTTCAGCTGTCTTGAGGCGTAGGTGATGACCTTACCTCGTTGCATCAAGACACAACCGAGCCCTTGATTCGATGCGTCGCAGTATACCACAAAGTCTTCGGTTCCTTCGGGAAGGGATAACACCAGTGCGGTGCATAGGGCTCGCTTTAGGGTCTGTAATGCCTTCTCCTGTTTCTCTTCCCAGTCAAATGGTACGCCTTTCTATGTTAACGTAGTGAGAGGTTTCGCAATCCGAGAGAAGTTCTAAATGAAACTGCGGTAGTAGCCGGCAAGGCCTAGAAATTGGCGAATTTCCGTAGGCGTCTTTGGTGCCGACCAGTTCTCGATAGCTTTCATCTTGGATGGGTCCACGTGGATTCCTTCCTCACTAACCACGTGTCCTAGGAATTCAACTCTTCGGATCCAAAATTCGCATTTAGAGAACTTTGCGTATAACTTCTCCGATCGTAGGGTTTCTAGGTCTCATCGTAGATGATCCCTGTGTTCTGCCTCGCTTCGAGAGTAGACAAGTATATCATCAATAAAGATGATAACAAACTGATCTAAGTATGGATGACACACCTTATTCATCAAGTCCATGAACACTTCAGGTGCGTTAGTCAGTCCAAAGGGCATCACTACGAACTCGTAGTGCCCATAATGAGTTCGGAAGCCTATCTTCAGAACATCCTCCTCAAGGACTCGTAACTGGTGATACCCAGACCTAAGATCAATCTTGGAAAAGTAACTCGCCCCTTGTAGCTGGTCGAATAGATCGTCTATACGGGGAAGAGGGTAGCGGTTCTTGACCGTGAGTTTGTTGAGCTCCCTATAATCGATGCACATACGGAACGATCCATCTTTCTTCTTCATGAACAAGACCGGAGCTCCCCATGGTGAGAAGCTCGGTCTTATAAAGCCCTTTCTGAGCAGCTCGTTAAGTTAACCGGATAGTTCTTGCATCTCGGCAGGCGCTAAACGATAGGGCGACTTAGATACGGGGGTAGCTCCTGGGACTAGGTCGATTCTGAACTCAACCTGACGTCTGGGAGGTAAACCTAGAAGCTCTTCTGGAAAGACATCTGGGAAATCGCATACAACATGGATGCCTTTTGGATCTCTCATATTCTGGCTGGTATCGACGACGTGTGCAAGGAAGGCGCGATATTCCTTGCGCAAGTACTTCTAGGCTTGAATACTTGAGATGATACGAAGGCTCGTACTGGGTTTGTCTCCGTAGATTAACAGAGTTTCGCAATTCGGTGGATTTAGGCGGATGGCTTTATCGAAACATAGAATATCAGCGCGATGAAGACTCAACCAGTCCATGCCAACAATGACATCAAAACTCTTGATCGAGACCGGTATGAGATCGATTGGGAATGAATGATCGTCTAACGTGAGGGTACAACCTATGTAAATTTCATTAGAGCTTTCGGTATTTCCGTTAGCCATTTCTACAATGAATGTTTCTTTTAGTGGTTGTGGGGATTGTTTAAGTAAGTGTTTAAAGTTTTGGTTTATGAAGCTTCTTTCTGCACCACTATCGAATAAGACACGGGCATAAGAGTTGTTGAGAAGGTACGTACCCTTGACTACTGTAGGGTCTGCTACTGCTTCATTGTGGCCAATAGTGAGTAGTCTTCCTGTTCCTCCCGTATTCCCGGCCTTCGGACAGTTCTTCTTGAAATGGCCCACCTCACCGCATCCATAGCTGGCTTGGGTCACTCCCAAACTAGGGACTTGCGAGATAGGCTTGGGTGGGGCTCTGCAAAATCGAATAGTATGGCCCTTCCGGCCGCTGTTGGTGCATTGCAATTCACGGAAGGGGCCGTTATGATGGAAGGGGCACTTGGGACACTTGGGCAGGAGTAGCAGGAGTGGTGGCAGCATGGACAGCCACGATCTGCTGGTTTTTGGAAGAAGATTGAGATCTTTTGTCCTTTTTCTGATCTCCACGTTTCCTCTTTGTTGTCGGATGATTTGGGTGGTACAGTGGCAGTTGTAGTTGTTGTTGCTAGAATGGGAGGAGTTTCATGATCAATCAACCTGTGGTCCAACTCCTTGGTGCTATCAAAGGTTGCATGATGAGAGGATAGAACATTTCCTTGATATGGGGGCACTAAACCCCAGATGTATCGTTCGATTTTCTTGCTTTCTGAAGGGATCATGTTAGGGCACATAGCCACCAGGTCGCAGAACCTGGCCGTATAAGCCACTATATCTTATCCCTTCATTTTGAGGTTCCATAGTTCCTCTTTAAGCTTTTGAACCTCACCTCTAGGGCAGTACTCCTTTCTCAGTAGGTCCTTTGGTGTATCCCAGCCCATCGCATTGGTTGTTACTAAGGAGAGTGCATTGACATGGCCATTCCACCATGTCACGGCCCTTTCAGTGAGGCGGCAGCAGCGAACTTGATTTTGCTCTCTTCGGGGCATGAGCACATTTCGAAGACAACTTCGGCTCTTTCAATCCATTGAGATAGAGCAAGGATTTATCCGGTCCCATTGAAGAATGTTGGTTTATAGCTCATAAAATCCTTATAAGTACAACCCTGTGCACGAGGGGGATTTTCACCGTGTCTGGAGTTGGTGCCCATTTCGGCTCCACTAGCATCGCCGGAGTTCATTTGGGCCAAAGTGGCCGTTACAGCTACGGTTACAGCCGTTTGGAATACCACATGATCAATCTGTGGATGAGGGGGTGGTGGAGGTGGAGTTTGAGCTGCAGGTCTGCCTCTATTCGGGCGCTTACGGGGAGGCATCTTTTACTGAAAGTTCATAAAGATAGTGACAATAGTAAGAGTCTATTGCAAGTATGATAAGAGTGTTTTATGGACTAAATCAACATATTCCAAAATCAGATAGAGAGTCATAGCAATAGAGTAGGTAACTGCCAATTACTGGTATTAATGATGTAATACAAGTTCGGGAAAAAGTGACCTAACAATAGGTCTTACATCAAACCAAAAAAAAATGTTGGCCGTCTAGACGCCTAATTAGAGTACTTTCAAAGTTAGGAACGTTTACAAACAGGTGCTCTACCGAGCATAGAAAGAGAAAAGCTATTCCTTATACGAAAGGGAAAGATAAGTAGATATCTTCTACTGACGATGGGTATTCGTTGGGTGAATCCTAAGATCTGATAATTAGCGAATAACTTCTTGAAGTTGTCGTTCATGAGTTCTCTGACGTGCTCGGAGATCCCTAACTTTGGCTTGAGATGTGGCTAGCTGTTGCTGCAGAACCTCATTGGTCCTCCTTATTCTGTCCATAGCTTCTTCCTGTTGGCGAATGCGAGCAGTGTTGAGGTTAGAGTTGGCATCAACCTCCACAACTCGGCCAATTGTTGCTTGGTGTTGCTCGACATTCCTGGCAATCCTTCTGACCATAATGGGCAAGACTCGGTCCACTGATCTCCTTCGCTTATGTTGTAGAATCTTCGATCTCCATCGAAAGGTACCGGCTGGCCCTGCTCATCGCTCCAACGGTTCAGGGTTATTGCCCACATGGGAGTGGGGCCTTGAAACACTGGACGGGGGGTTAGGATTTGGAGCTACTGGGGGCAGTTTGTTAACGTCTAGCTCGGAGTTGGAGCTATCTGAGAAGCCTTCAGCATGGTGATCATTCAGAGGGATCGGGTGATCATCTTCTGGCTTCTTGTCGAGCCATCCTCCATTGCCTTGGTTTAGATAATACGGATCGCCGGGATGGTGAAAGCCAGCCACGCTATCTACACGAGAATGGGGGAAAGAAAGTTTAATAGACGTACTAATCTAGGATATTTATAGGATGGATTGTTATTAGTCGACCCACTACTTGCGTAGTGCATACCAATTACATGTAACCGAAGCAAGATAGTCCTTCGAATAAGTAACCCTAACTCCAGATCCCCAATCAAACAAGAACAGGAAACGAAGCAAAGGTCATAGATTCTGAGTCTATAACGCCCTAGTTACATGTAACCGTGGTGTATCCACTTAGCAACTATTGTCCTACCAGTAATGACCCTTTTAGTTATCACATATGTAGTTAGTAGAGTGCATAATACTCCTATAGCATTCTTATTCTAATGAGCTTGTGGTAGTGTTGGTAAGTTTTTAGACTTGTTGCAACACCACAATCATTCTTAGGCACATGCTACTCACTCCTAGAGAGATGTAGTTGATCAGGCTACATCCACCCAAATGTGACTATATGTCTCTAAGCTTAATTGTGTTGTTCAACAATCTTTAATACTTCTGTTCTGTTCTAGAATGATACTGACCCTTTGTATTGGTGAATGTATATGTATATACTTTATTAAATATTTTAGAATTCAAAAGTATATATTCTTGGTCAAAGTGTTTTAGTCCCGAAGTGTTTATAGTTCGTATATCTTTTATGGGTTGATATACTTGATTCACTATAAACAATGCTCTGATACCAATCTGTCACACTTCAAAACCGAGAACGGCGGAATACGTTCTGGGGTGGAGGACGTCATGTACAGTATCATTACAATTGCATAATAGTAAAAACAAGAAACAACAACCATTTCATATATATATATATATATATATATATATATATATATATATATATATATATATAGTGATAATAATTACAATTGTGTTCTGCACAGTTAATAGACACCAAAAGTATAACCAAAAGTATAACAAAAATTAAAGATGAGTCTTGTATATGCTCCATCTTCTCCAAAAGCTGCCATGTACCTATCTATCTTTGACCTGAGGATACAAGTTATTTTGAAAACGAGTATCAGCATAAAGCTGGTGAGTTCATAAAAATTTAGTGTTGTTGTAGTATAAAAGTGTTTGCAAACTTATAGTATAAGAGCTAAAATTTGTATTTATGAGTAGTAGAAATCCCTAGAAAATCCTATATTTTCCAGAAAAGTACATTTGTAAGTCAATCCTTTGAGTGTGTAAAAGTATTAGCTTTGAAACCATTAATTGTATAAGTCTAGTAATAGTCCTCAAGTGAGTAATATGGCTGAAGAAATGTTATGCTTGCTAACAGTAGTAGTGTTGTAACTTTAGTTAGTAGTAGATCTTTAATTACTTCGGGATATTAGTTTAGACTTTAAGTCTTAGTGTATTTATTTCGATATAGATGTCACTGCTCATGTGACCAACTATAAAGTAGTAGAGTGTCGGATGAACTTCCCAGTCATGCATAGTGAAGTAATGTAGTGCCACCCTTGGCCTAGTCGGCTCGGACTGTAGTTAACATTCGAGATGTAATAGTGTCAGTTCCATATAGATCTATACATATAGTGTTGCTTTCCATTCGGGAAGCCCTCGTCACATGGTGTAAGTGCAGTACAGTACCTTATAGAGAGATAGTGTGATATACTTTGTATTAGTGAATTTTCTTATGCTTTAGTATGGTAGACTTTTAGTATAGTAAGTTGAGTGTTCTCTTATACTCACATTAGCTTGTAGTATTAACAGATATAGTGAGTATAGTAGTAGTAGAGGTAACGAGTAGTAGCCTTAACTATACATATTATAGTTAACTAGAGTATGTGAATTCCTGCCTCTGATAGGTAATGAATAAAATGAAAACTTTAATATCTAACACAAATATATATGATATATAACTAAGAATTCAACGACAGTCGGACGGACAACCAGTACCCCAAGACCACATCAAACAAGAACATGAAATAAGGCGAGCTATCGGTCCTAAGTCCTTCAACTCTTACTTATATAAATATATTAGTGTAGATATCCATATATATATTTTTATAAAGGAAAGTAGTATAAACGTAGTTTTGAAAGTAGTTTAACAACAATTTAACATTAAAAACGCATTTGATAATTAGTTAAAATAGTTTTATCGATAAGTATCTAAAAGTGTAGAGAAATCTCTTTTAGATGAAAAAAATGTAAATCACATATGATTTGATAATAAAACATGTAGTATTGTACTTATATCTCACCCCCCCCCCCCTAAAACATGTAAAAACATTTAGAAAGGTTCATTAAGGGGTATGAACTCACCTGCAATTAGTGGATCGGGTGAACGTTTGGTGTTAAGTAAAGACTTGTACGCCCTTTATGACCCTGGTAACATATGAAGACATATGTTTACAAATAATTAGTGATTTAAACCCTAATTAAACACATATAGGCATCCAAATGTGATTAAAGGTCTTACGGTTGAGTGCTAGGAGGCTAAAGGTTTGCAAGGATAGAATATATGACTTCACCATGGAGTTTACTCTTGTAAAACTCACCTTAAGTGAGTTTACGGTTAGGGGACCTCATCCCCCATGAGTTTACGGCCGTAAACTCATGGGAGGAGTGTAAGTGAGTGGTTTCAAGCCTTTGGTAGTTCTAGAAGTGGTTCTAAGGTAGTATACAAGGGTATAGGGGTGTTTAAGGGTCCAAGAGTGTACTCCCTTAGAGTTTACGGTCCAAAGACCACTCCTTGGGATTTTACGGCCGTAAACCCCTTGGTTTACAGTAGTAAACTCTTGTACACCTCCAATCTTTGATTCTAAGGGTCTTGGCTCAATTCTAACATGTTCTAGTAAGGGTATAAGGCTCTTTATGGGAGTTAAACTTTCATTTGACATGGTTTAGGGGAGTTTACGGTCTAAGCATATTCTTAGGCCGTAAAATCTATTTTACCCCTCAAATGTTGATGTTTAGGTGTTCCAAGTCCGAAATAGCAAGTCCCTAAGCCATATCTTAAGTCTAAATGGGGTTTGGAAGTGTTTTGGGCTTGATTTACAAGCTTAGAGGGTGTTTACGGTCTAAGCATGTGCTTGGACCATAAACCCTCTTCCAATCCCTAAAAATGGATGATTCAAGGTCCAAAAACTTCTAGGTTAAGTCCAAAGCTAGTTTCTAGGCTTAAGGGGAATAAATTTGACACTTTTGGCCACTTTTTAGGGGTTTACGGCCTAAGGATGTTCTTAGGCCGTAAACTCCAGCTTTACAGCCTTTATGTTAGATTTGTGGGTTAATACAACCATAAATTATGTCTAGAACAAGTTAGGGTAAGAGATCTTACGTTTTGGAGGCGGAAACTCACGGATTTGAGAAGAAAATGAACTTGAAGAGAGAGAGAGAGAGAGAGAGAGAGAGAGAGAGAGTAAAGAGAGAAAGTGTGTCTAGAGTGGTAAAAGGTTTCTATGGAGTGTCCACCCTCCTTTATATAAGGCTTGGGTGGTGTACCCGGTATACGACTACCCGATACTTATGTTTAACGAGGTTTAAACTTTTTACCCGGTTAAATGGTTGTAATTAAAATAGACTTTTTCCAATTAAATGGAATTGGTATTTTACGTGATTTTATTTATTTTATCACGACGATAATAACATGAAATATAAATAAATAAAACATTTATTTATTTGTTGACCCCAAATTATCGGAACTTTTGTAAAACAGGATATTCCTTTAACGGTAACGCGGCATAATAACGGAATAAACTTTGGGGTTGTCACAAAGTTCGACTCATCATAAAACGAACCATATCCAACAAGGTTCGATTGCACCTCTTAGCCACACCATTCAGCTGTGGTGTTCTAGGAGGTGTCAATTGTGAGACAATCCCACATTCCTTAAGATAGTCGAGTAACTCAATGCTAAGATACTCTCCTCCTCGATCGGATCGGAGCATCTTGATATTCCTGCCTAATTGATTCTCAACTTCCTGTTTAAACTCTTTGAACTTTTCAAAGGTTTCTGACTTATGCTTAATTAAGTAAATATATCCGTATCTGCTGTAATCATCAATAAAAGTCACATAATAGCGATTAGCATCCCTTGTGGCGGTTTTGAAGGGTCCACACACATCTGTGTGTATGAGGTCCAACAAACCTTCACCCCTCTCACAAGTGCCAGTGAAGGGTGACTTTGTCATTTTTCGAAGTAAGCAAGACTCGCAACTATCATCCGACTTTAGGTCAAATGATTCAAAAAATCCAACCTTTTGGAGTTGGCCTAAGTGCTTTTGCTGACATGTCCAAGACAACAATGCCATAAGGATGCTTTATCTAAGCTATTTGAAAAATCAATATACAACACATTATTCCCTAGATTGTCTACAACATTCACAGCTTCATATACACCATCATAAGGTAATGCTTTAAAGTAAAATACATCATCGTGATAAACATTAATAGCACCATTATTATTATCAAAGGAAAATGTAAACCCTTGTTTGTACAAGCCATGGAAGGAAATAATATTTGTCCCACTTGAAGAGGAACCATCAAGGGACTTTACCTTGGTACCCTTCGAAGGGGTTTTCCTCTTCTTCCCCTTTCCCTGCCAAATTGCCAGAACAGAAGTTGTTGAAGGAGTAGAAGTAACAACCGCTTTACTCTTAAGGCCATTTTCAACTGTCCTTAAGAGTCCTTGAAGTTTGCTAAGTATGACTTCCTCCTTGTTCATATGATAAGTCATACGAAACTGATCATAACTTGGAGGTAAGGAATGGAGAATGATGTTAATCGCCATGTCCTCAGGGAAGTCAACATTGAGATTTAGCAACCGGTCAGCGAACCTTTGCATCTTCTGCAAGTGACCGGTGATGGGTTCACCATCCTTCATTTTGGCTATTATCATGAAGGAGATGATTTCATACATCTCCTGATGCGCACTCTGATGGTACATATCCATTAGATCCTGGTGCATCTCATAGGGGTAGAAATCTTCATAGGAATTTTGAAGTTCGGGAGTCATGGTCGCCAACATGATGCAGGACACTTTAGTAGTTTCCTTCTCATGTGCAACAAACTCCGCAAACTCTTCAGGAGTAGGAGTGGCTTCATTCACAACCTTAAGCTCCCTATCGAGGACATACTCCTTCTCCTCCTAGCGAGTAATCATCCTGATGTTTCTAATCAATTCATTGAAGTTGGATCCATCAAAAGTGACTTTCCCACATAATTTCATAAGGGAAAATGAGCTTGTAGGGTTTGAGCCAGCAACATTGTTGGAAGACATCTGAAATGAAATATTAAGGCTAGGACCCTACAACCTACTTATAATTGGAAGAGGGATATCGTAATCCAAGTTATAAAATAGTTCCAATTTCCACCATAAAACGAAATATTTTATTATTAGGTTTTATTGGGTTTGAAACTCCTAGATCTTTTGAGATACATTGAACTTTTCAATGGCATGTTTAAATCTCGATTGTGCCCTCTCAAGTTTGTGATTGGGATGTCGAGGATCACAAACAAGGTGCGAATAACCATGTAAATTGACTTGGTACCCTTAACTATACTACCTAATTGATGTGTTGGTTAACCACACACGCTCCACCGATCTATAATAAACTCAAGTTACCCTTTGTCACTCTTACTAGCCCTTATTAGTGTGTCGGTTAACCATACACACTCCACTAACAACTTGGTAAGGTACAAAGTGTAATTTCATGGGTTAGAACCTATTTCACATTTTGCTTAAGTAACTAAGATTAAGAATTAATAATGTATAGTTACTTTATAATTTCATTATACTTTTAATGAGGATTAAGGTTCTATCCTAACTTTTTCGGCTAACGACCCTCCACCAGTCAAGGAAGCGGTGGGTGAGAGTAGACACCCATTAAACCGCCATTTTATAAGTAGTAACCTTATACCCCCCTTATAGATCGGCTTCGTGAATGAGGCCTACTAATGGTAAGACTGACTTATTCTTATACATATATATAATAATTAAACTCTTAATATTATAAAAGTATAAGGTTTGAATTTTAAACTCTTAAAATTCTAAGTTTTAATTTGGAATTAAAGTATTAGAGCGTAAGACTTTACAAATTCCAAAACTTGAGGGCAAGTTTTGAAACTATTTCAAGACTTTTCATCTTTCATAAATTATGAGTTAATTGAGTATTAAAAATGAAGACACTTCAATTTCGTAACTCATGTGTTCTTTTAATGGATTTATTAAAGTATGACTTTTGGTTATCCATAGCTTGAGGACAAGTTATGGACTACATTAAAACACATCAATGATCAAGAATTAAACTACCAAACAAGAGCAACTAATTCCTATGATCAACTAAACACATAAGTTCATGAATATTCATATCATACAAATTCAAGAATCATAAATAAACTATACAATACTTGAAATGTTGTTAATAGCCATTGAAAATGGAATAGCATAGCCATTACACCATCTAAAACAAGTTTTATAAGACCAAAACAGTTTAGGGTAATGTTTCCAATCCATTTCCAGTAGCAACCTTTGAAAAAATGCACCCTGGAGGCACAACTCGTCAAGTTCACTATGGAACTCGTCGAGTTCATGTATAAAATCAAGAACTTGGCGAGTTTATGGCTAGAACTCGTCTAGTTTTCCAGTCTGGGCAGATTTTGGTTTTGGAAAATCAAATTTGCATCAAGTATTAACAAAGCAAGCCTAGTCTCTGATACCACTGATGCGTTTTGAGCATTCTAACACTCTTAAAGTGTACATGCAACCCTAGAAACCTTGGATCTATGTTTTGTCTAAGACACATGCAAATAATCCTTTTCCAATGTTTACTTCCTAACTAGTAGACTATGGAGCATATGAATCATAAAACTAGTAGAATTACTTACCTTTTTGTTTCTTGGATTCCTTGATAACCTTGTAAGCCTAGCACCTCAAGTGTGATGCCTCAAATGTCTCACACAACACCAAATACACTTAGGAAGACTTAGAGAGAAATGAACACTTCTTGAAATCGGCTATGCCCTCACTCTTATGCTTAGTGACCGATTTTGGTGAACTAGATGATCGTTATATAGTGTGTTACAATTAGGGTTACACCATGTAAACCCTAATTGTCAGGACCTTTCATTTCCATGACCCATGGATTATGTAACCACCATAGAGCATCCTATGGGTTATAACTCAACTTGATAATCCATGGAGCATTGGCCCACTATATAAGTTATGGATGATTTACACAATCAACCCATATATTTAATTAGTCTCCTTTTGATCGCATAATTAATTCTAAATTAATTCTTGACCAATACTAATTAAATATTATTAATATATATATATATATATATATTAAAGATATGAAGCTTAGGAATAGTAAACTAGGCATTTTTTGGCAGAAATGGTCCCTACACTTTGCTCCTCATTCTTTACCTATTTTGACATTTTTGGTCCTTGCAATCAATATTTTTACACTTTTTAGGAACCTTTTAATATTTAAAGTTTGGCCACAAAACTTTAACGGTTTGACAACTTTGATCCATTTTCTAAAAATTTGCTAATTCCTACCACTTTAATTCTTTATCCATTATGAAACTTCTGATCCATGCAGTCAAAACTTTTACATTTTTTCATAAAAACATGAAAAAAATGGTCCGGGGCAAACTCGAGGCTTTTCATCCTTGCACTTTCTACGTCTGTCATATTTATCGATTTGGAAATAATATTGAAAGCTTTTGGCCTCCGCGTAGCGGGGGTAACCTTTCTAGTTATTATTATTATTAATAATAATATATTAGAACTTATAATATATTAATAAGCCATAAGTGTCTTATTTCTCTCATTTAGTCTATCCAAGTGCATGATGCCATGCAACCTAAATGGACAATGTCGGGTCGGGTCAAGTACATACCAAATACAATTATGGACTTAGACACTATATCCAACATAACCAACTGACATACCACATATCACTACATCAACTAGTGTACCATATATCATAAAATGGGTTGGCCTTGGTTCCTTAGACCCATCGGTATGGAGAGGAGACTCACCTCGCACTGCTGAAGTCTCGCGGATAAAACTCTAGTTGTTGGTTGATAGGATCACGAACTATCAACATCAAAATGACACCCAATTAATAATTGGGTTCCAATACATAACCATAAATCCATGCTTAGGGTAAAAATACTATTTTACCCCTAACTTAGCTTTATTCAGTCCAAGGCCCAATCCGAAGGCCCAAAAGTCAAACTATGGACCAAAGCCCAACGCGTGGCCTAGTTTTCCAAATTGAGCCAAAATCTCTACATGGGCTTACCTTAATACCCAACCATTTAGTCCAGTCCAACCACTTGGTATTCCAATGTTCCAACCTCTCATAACCCTCAAGGCCTAGTTATGACACATCTATGGCCAAAATTTCCAAATTAGGCCCCAAACCCTCACATAGGCCTTACCCTAAGGCCCATCCATATATTCTTAGTCCATATGATTATTCTTGGAAGGCCCATCAATAGGTCGATCACCAAAACCCAATAGAAAAGCCCAACTTAAGGCCCAAGCAAGATTAGGGTTTTCACATAAAATGACGATTAGGGTTAAGTGTTTCTTACTTAACCCATTAAGGACTTAATACATTTAGTCCATTAATCTATTGGGTTAATCATATAATATGGTCGGTCTTAATACATAATTCCCCCATATATCCAAAATTAGGGTTTTCTAAACCCTAATTTGAGTTTCCAACCCCCATCACAATCCAATAGGCCCAAAATCTAAGTCCTTAGGCCCATTAAGGTTTCATTAGGTCAATTAGGGTTTTCCTAAGTCGGGCACCACCCACTACCACCTCGGGTAGTGGTGGTCAACGGCGGCTCATGGCGGCGGCCACCACCTCATGATGGTGGTTATGGTTATAGTCCCATTATGTCCAAGCGTCCAAAAGAAAGCTAAACCCAAGTAAAAGTACACTGCCACTAACACAGAGGCTAGCGGCGGCAGCCACCACCTTACTTTGGTGGTTATGAGTTTTCTTGATTATACTAGTCACTAATTACAATTTATAGTGCCAAAATCCCAAATAACACACACACGCTAAGATAAACACACACACAAAGCCACCCTTGTGGTGACCGGTGGTGGCACATGGTGACAACTACCACCTTACGGTGGTGGTAGTAGCTTTTCCTGATTTTCCGGCCAAACAACGCCATACAAACAAACACACCAACAACAAAAACACACTCACCCACACTTCTATTTGCAAGCACCTAGCCACCCTCCTGGTGGCGTACGACGGCGACATCAACACACGAAATGGCGGCAGCAACGGCTAACGACAGTGTGGACAACAGGAACCACAGTGACCGGCTGCCATGGTGGTTGTTCATGACCGTACTCGATAGAAATCCCACACATATTAACACGACAGCCCTTCGGGTGGCAAACGATGATCGGAGCAACTAAAACGAGCCATACGGCGACAACAACGACTTCTTCTTCGAGATGATGCTTTGGCAGAAAAAATAGGGAAGAGACGTGGTGACCACGAACGACAGCAACAACGACAACGAGACGGACACCCGCTGGTGGTCTTCATCATCACCGACAATGAAACAGCGACAACATTGTGCAGCAGCATAGTCATCGACTGATGACGATAGCTGGATGTATTTTCAACCAATTGGAAAGGATGGAGGTCGGGTGGTTGCTTGGTGGCCGCTAGCAAGTTGGAGAATGGACTAGATGGTTGGTAATGGTGGCCGGTGGCTAGGAGGTATAAGGTGGCGGTTGTTGAGTCTACTAGGGTTAGGGTTAGGGTTAGGGTTAGATGGATGGTGTCGATTATATACTCCCGTCCATTTCAAACTTTTTCCATAATGACACTTCCAGACCCTCCTTCTCCTTTTTTTCTTTCAAACGAAGTACAATATTTACCAAACAACCCATATCTTTAACAATTCATTACAATACAAGCCCCATAAGTTCCCCCTTAATCCTCAGCATTTAAAAATCCTTTGAATTTAAGTCCCAATAATTACAAACCAGCCCCGCCTTGAGAAATATTTACAAAGTGGCCCAAAAATTACACTTTAACCCTAGAAGGTTTGAATTATATCGTGTGACATCCCCAAAATCAAGGCCAGAAAAGACCGATTTCATTTATGTTTTTTAAAACATTTTTAGAGTAAATCCTTTTGATTTTAAAAGAGATGCAGAATTTGTTCCCAAAAAAAACATGAGAAAATAGATTTTTATCAAAACATTTCACAAAGAAATATAATTTCATTTCATAATCAAAAATCGGGATGTCATGTTCCGATACAGACCATAAAGCATAAACAATAACATTACAAGTCATTCAACAAATATATACATATACAGACTTGTAAACAAAACAACTTGATGATTCATCCATCTTATGCCTTCGCATCACTTCCTGTAATACAAATAAACTGAGTGGGTCAGGCTTGGGAGCATGGTGAGCATATAGGGTTTTAAACCTGCAATATATAATTATATTTAATTTCAACAATCAAAAATAACCCGATTACCCATTCCCGTTATCCTCACTTTACATCCCTAAAACAACATCTATTATAAGGAACCTAATTTAGGATTTTCATCAGGACGGATATTACTGCAAGGGGTTTCCTCAGCAATAAATGTCCTAAAGGCAACCATGAGGGAGATAGAGTACATCGGTGAACACATTGTTCCAACGACTACAGGTTATGAGCCTGCTAACGTTCCACAGGGCTGTCTAGAAAGAGTCTGTGGTTGTTATCCATACTCTGCTGAATAACTAGATCAACAACAACAACATCGAGGCCTCTCATCTGTTTATCACACATCAACTCTCTACCCATGTTCTACCCAACATATTAGTATAATAAAAATATATATTTTTATACATAGTTTAAAATCTGTATAACATTCTCATTCAATACATATTCCAAACAACAGATGAGACACATACACATAACACGTATTTCATAGTAAACAAATCATATCTATAAGATAGAAGAAAGTGAATATACGTTCACACATATAACAACAAAATATACACATAACACGTATTTTATATAAAATACTTCATAGTTATGCATTAGAAGAAAGTAACTACACACTCACTTGATCATACGATGATCAGACAGCACTACGGTTTGTAGAAGTAGTATTCTTCGGTAGATCTGGAAGATCTTCACAAAAACCGGGCTCCTTGTGGGTTGGGCTTTCAGCTTGGGAATCTTACTTCTAGGCATCTTCGGGACTTCAGAACTTGCTTCAGGACTCGGGAATGATACCGGGGCTTCGGGGTATAATTAGCACACAAACCAAGGTGAAAACTAGAGGAAAGAAAGAAAAAATGGCAAGGAAAATGGTTGATCTTGGTTTCTATTTATAGGGTGTTGGGTCTGTGATTACGCTAGGCGTAACTCCAGGTACGCTGGGCGTACTCAGTACGCTAGGCGTACACTTAGTGGCACTCGAGTATTGGTCAGGCAACTTGCACTCATCTGAGTACGCTGGGTGTACTCAAATTACGCTCGGCGTAATTTGACTCGTCAAACTTCTAAATTGCATAACTTTCGCATACGAGCTCCGTTTTCGATGTTCTTTATATCCACGCATAGGTCAGACCATACTCTACAACTTTCATTTAGACTCCGTCGACTAATTTTGAATTTATTTTTGTTATTTATTTTTACTAGGTCGGGACAGAAAAACTTTGTTAGAAATTCATAACTTCATCGTCGGACGTCCGTTTTCGTCCCTCTTTCTGTCGTTGCACTACCATCGACGAGATCTTCGATTCTCGTTTAGAAAGTTTTGACTAAAACTCGCTCGATCTCAATTCAAACTTTTAGGCTGTCTACTGCTAAGCTGAAACTTCGAAAAATCATAACTTCCTCATACGAAGTCAGATTTAGACATTCTTTTTATGCACGCTCTCAGTTCAACATTATCTACGTCTTTCGTGTTGATCCCTAAGGCTAAATATCACTCCTTCGTAAATTCACTATTTACATCACGTTGTGCCACACCGGTACTGTCGCGAAACTTTGACAGGTCATAACTTCTTCGTTATAACTCGGATTTCAGCATCCTTTATATATTTTTAGAAACCTCGTCTCAACCACTACATCTTCGTGCATCAATATCGGTTTTATATAACATTTTATTTTGACGCTTATTTTCATTCTTAATTTAATTAAGACACACAATTAAGCAAAAAACACATAATACTCAAATAATACGCTTCTTATTATTTTGAAACGGGTTACAAAGGTTAACCTAAACTATTACATCAATATTAATGACAAGCCCAGAAACACAGACGTTACAATTCTCCCCACCTTAGGATGATTCCGTCCCCAGAATCACATATCAACAAACAAATGCGGATAGCAACTCATCATGTCACTCTCCGTCTCCCATGTGAGATTTGGGTCATTCGCATGTTCCCTTCGGACAAGCACTAACTCGACCATCTTGCATCATAACTTCTTAGTCTTTCGGTCAACGATTACCTCTGGTTCTTCAATCAACCTTTTGTTTTTATCAATTCTCAATTCAAAAATTGGAATCATGTCGGGAACTTCTCCCGTGAACTTCCTCAAATAACACACATGGAAAGTGTTATGAATTCCATTCAGTTCTTCAGGTAATTCGAGCTTATAAGCTTGGTTCCCAATTCTCTGAAGAACTTTAAATGGTCCAACAAGCCTTTGACTTAACTTTCCCCTTTGACCAAACCTTATAAGTCCCTTCCACGGCGAGACTTTAAGTAATACCGAATCCCCAACTTCAAAAGTTACCGGTTGTCTTTTCTTGTCAGCATAGCTCTTTTGACGATCCTGAGCAGCTAACATTCTTTCCCTGATTATTTCTTTCCCTGATTATTTTAAGCTTTTTCGGCGGTCTGGTGGACTATCTCCAGTCCCATAAAATTCTTCTCCCCAACCTCAAGCCAACAAGACGGTGTACGATACTTCTGTCCGTACAAAGCTTGATAAGGTGCCATCTTAATGCTCGAGTGGAAACTATTATTGTAGGAAAATTCTACCAAAGGTAAATGTTCATCCCAATTACCTTTGAATTCTAAGGTACATGCTCTTAGCATATCTTAAAGCGTTTGTATCGTTCGTTCTCTCTGACCATCAGTCTGTGGATGGTAAGTTGTACTCAAACACAACTTGGTACCCATCTCCTCTTGTAGACTTTTTCAAAACCATGAGGTGAAACGACTATCACGATCCGACACAATCGTTAGCAGAACACTGTGAAGCCTCACAACTTCGTTCACGTAAGAATTCGCAAGCTTCTCCATAGACCATTTCTCGTTGGTTGCTATGAAATGCGTACTCTTAGTGAATCGATCAACGACCACCCAAATCATATCGTGACCACTTTTCGTTCTGGGCAGTTTAGTGACAAAATCAATAGCAATGTCTTCCCACTTATCCATAGGCACATGCAATGGTTCTAAACTCATGTACGGTTTCTAATGTTATGTCTTCACCCTCGCACAAGTCACACACTCGGCCACATACTTTGCAACATCAAGCTTCATCGTCGGCCACCAGTAGTAGGGTTTCATATCCCTATACATTTTAGTGCTGCTAGGATGAATTAAGTACATGGTTTTGTGAGCTTCTTCCATCAGAAGATCTCTTATTCCTCCTTACGTAGGTACCTAAATACGTTATTGGAATACCTTTAGTCCATGACTGTTTGTATCGAACACCAACGTTTTACGCAAACGTTCCTATTTTCGGTCATTCTTTTTAGAAGCTTCGCTTTGAGCTTTCATTATACTTTCCAAAATAATCGAGACAACTTCTATTCTCAACGCTCTTGGCCTTCTCTTTTCAAGATTGACTTTCTGACTGAGAGCATCAGCAACAACATTAGCTTTACTGGGATGGTAAAGTATCTCACAGTCATAGTCTTTAAGTAATTCTAGCCAACGTCAATGTCTCATGTTCAATTCTTTCTGATTAAAGAGATATTGAAGACTCTTATGATCAGTGAACAATTTGCACTTTGTTCCATAGAGGTAATGTCTCCATATTTTTAGAGCGAAAACTACCGCTGCCAACTCCAGATCGTGAGTCGGGTAGTTCTTTGCATGCTCTTTTAGCTGTCGATATGCATACGCGGTCACCTTATCTCTTTGAGTCAAAACACAACCCAATCCAACCCCAGATGTATCGCTATAAACATCGAAGTCTTTAACTCCATCGGGTAGAGATAGAATCGGTGTCTCACATGGCTTCTTCTTTAGCAACACGAAAGCTTCTCTGTGCTTATCATTACAAGCATAAACGGCTCATTTGTGGGTCAAAGCTGTTAATGGACTAGAGATCGAAGAAAAGAGCTGGATAAACCTTAGGTAATATCCGGCTAATCCCAAAAAGCTTCGGATCTCCGTGGGATTCTTCGGTTGCTCCCACTTTGTCATAGCTTCAATCTTTGCCGGATCAACCATTATACCTTCTTGGTTGACCACGTAACCCAAGAATTTGACTTCTCCAATCCAAACATCGCATTTGGAGAACTTATCATACAGCTTCTCCTTTTTCAAGACTTCCAACACTTCTCGCAAGTGTCTACCATGCTCTTCTTGGCTCTTTGAATAAACCAAAATGTCATCAATGAACACTATCATGGATTTATCAAGGAATGAATTACACACTCTATTCATCAAATCCATGAATGTTGTTGGAGCATTAGTTAGTCCAAACGACATAACCAAAAACTTGTAGTGTCCATATCGAGTTCTAAATGCAATTTTCTCAATATCCTGCTCTTTTACTTTTAGCTGATGATATCCTAACCTTAGGTCGATCTTTGAAAAATAACTTGAGCCTTGTAGTTGATCGAACAGGTCATCAATCCTCGACAACATATATCTATTCTCTATTGTTGCCTTGTTCAGCTCTCTGTAATCGGTGCACATTCTCATACTTCCATCTTTCTTCTTCATGAATAACACCAGAGCTCCCCAAGGTGGTGAACTAGGTCTTATGAAACCTTGGTCCAATAACTCCTGAAGTTGCATCATCAGCTTCTTCATCTCCGTCAGTGCTAGTCGGTAAGGTGTTTTTGCCATTGGCGTCGTCCCGGGTAACAAGTCTATTCTGAACTCCACTTGTCGATCAGGCCGGAAATCCAGGAAGATCTTCGAGAAATACTTCCGGATAATCACACACGACAAGAATGCTTTGCATCTTTTTTTTCTTCTTCTTAGCATCGATCACAAATGCCAAATATGATGTACATCCTTTGGCCAAACACTTTCTGGCTTTCATTAAAGAAATGATCCCAGAACTTAGTCTGCGTTTGTCCCCATACACCATAAATGACTCTTTCCATAGCAGGTTTACTTTGACTATCTTCTTTCTATACAATATCTCGGCGTCATTGGCGCTAAGCCAATCCATTCCCAACACAATTTCGAAACCATTAAGTTCTATAGGAAATAATTCCTCATGGAACTTATTCCCATTCAAGTCAATTAAGATGTTTTTCATACGATGGCTAACAGGTACAAACTTACCACTAGCAACTTCGACTAATAAAGCATTATCTAATCTATCGACAGGCAAAGCTAGTTTTCTACCAAATTCATGCGAAATAAAGGAGTGGTTGGCTCCAGAATCAAATAAAATTTGGGCAGGCAATTTGTTTACGAGAAAGGTACCTGAAGCGACATCAGCTTCTTCTTTGGCAGCTTCCAGTGTCATCTGGAATGCTCTCACCTTCGGCTTTGGCGGAATGTTGGGTTTTGTTGCCTCCTTCTTTTTCGGATAATCCCTCGAGATGTGCCTCTACTCACCGCAACCATATCAAACTTTCTTGGTGAGGGTGCATTCATTGGCATAATGCCCTGGCTTTCCACATTTGAAGCATGTAGCTTCCCCGCCACATTTCCCATGATGCTTCTTCTTGCATTTTTCGCACCATTTCGCTTTGCCTCCTCCACCTCCTCTCGAACTAGACTTCAAGAATTTACCCTTTTTATTGTACCCCGAGGGTCCATCGATTTTCCTCTTTTCACCAACCTCTGACCTCTCTAGACCTTTCTCCCTGATCTGAGTCTCAACATTTCTATTAGCCTAGATGGCGGCTTTCAATGTGGTTTCTTGCTTAACCATTGCACCATAGTCTGCTGGTAGTCCGAGGGAAAACTTGTTGATCTTAGAGAGTTCTGTTGGTACCACATATGGGATAAACTTCATCTTTTCTGTGAAACTAGCATCTTATTCAATAACGTTCAATTTCCCCTTCTTCAAATTCTGAAACTCATTACTGATTTCCAAAAGATCATGCTTGGAGCAGTATTGCAGTTTCAGTTGTTCCACAAAGTCTTCCCAAGACATTTTGCTCGCTTCTCCCTTGGGCATAGAGTCAGCTAACAACTTCCACCAACTCAACACACCATATTTTAGTAGAGGGATCGCAAGAGCGGTCTTCTGCCTGTCACTGCATTCACAACTTTTAAACATTGTCTCCATCTCGGAGATCCAATCCATAACTTGCACCGACGTCGGGCTTCCGGATAGACATGGTGGTTTGGATGCCATGAAATCCTTGTACTTGCACCCACGACCGTCATTACCTTTATCTTGGTTGTTCTCCCTCCGACTGTCCTCCATTTACTTCAGGCTCTTCCACGTGAATTGACAGTTCTTCACGATTCTGCTGAAGCAGACACCTCGTTTATTCAATTTGGCGATCCAACATAGTTTGAATCATAAATTGTACCCCAACCATTCTTATTGGCTTAGGTGTTGCTGCTACTATAGGTACTCACTCATTCGCTGGTGGTTGATTCCTGTTTTCATCTGCGTTTCCAACGCCACTTCTTGTTCTCACCATTTTTGATCTATACACCGAATAAGGTGAAATTAGATCCTCCTTCACGATAGATATTCAAATCATCCTTATCACTCCGAAACGTTTACATGTTAGTTCTAATATCGTAATCGTACGCTTAGAATCCTACACACATAAGGTTTCCAGATCCGGTTGGCAACAAACCGTAGATCCGAACAAATAATATCATATATGGCAACATATAACATTTAGCACATAAAACCATTTTAGGCAGCTTCCTAAAATATACTAGTGCTTGTGTCCATAATATCACAAACACTCATCTCACAATCTTCGCTTAAACTAATGCTTTGATACCAACTGTGAGATCCCCAAAATCTCGGTCAAAAAAGACCGGTTCCATTTATGCTTTTTTAAAGCATTTTCAGAGTAAATCCTTTTAATTTTAAAAGAGATGCGGAATTTGTTCTCAAAAATAAAACATGAGAAAATAGATTTTTATCAAAACATTTCACAAAGAAATATAATTTCATTTCATAATCAAAAATCGAGATGTCATGTTCCGATACAGACCATAAAGCATAAACGATAACATTACAAGTCATTCAACAAATATATACATATACAGACTTGCAAACAAAACAACTTGATGATTCATCCATCTTATGCCTTCACGCCACTTCCTGTAATACAAATAAACTGGGTGGGTCAGGCTTGGGAGCCTGGTGAGCATATAGGGTTTTCAACCCGCAATATATAATTATATTTAATTTCAACAATCAACAATAACCCGATTACCCATTCCCGTTATCCTCACTTTACGTCCCTAAAACAACATCTATTATAAAGAACCTAATTTAGGATTTTCATCGGAACCGACATTACTGCAAGGGGTTTCCTCAACAATAAATGTCCTAAAGGCAACCATGAGGGGGATATAGTACATCGGTGAACACATCGTTCACAACGCCTACAGGTTATGAGCCTGCTAGCGTTCCACATGATTGTCTAGAAAGAGTCCATGGTTGTTATCCATACTCTATTGAGTCACTAGATCAACAACAACAACATCGAGGCCTCTCATCTGTTTATCACACATCAACTGCCTAACCATGTTCTACCCAACATATTAGTATAATAAAAATATATATTTTTATACATAGTTTAAAATCTGTATAACATTCTCATTCAATACATATTCCAAACAACAAATGAGACACATACACATAACACGTATTTCATAGTAATCATATCTATGAGATAGAAGAAAGTGAATATACGTTCACACATATAACAACAAAATATACACATAACACGTATTTTATATAAAATACTTCATAGTTATGCGTTAGAAGAAAGTAACTACACACTCACTTGATTAGAAGATGATCAGATAACACTATGGTTTGTAGAAGTAGTATTCTTCAGTAGATCTGGAAGATCTTCACAAAAATCGGGCTCCTTGTGAGTAGGGCTTCGATTCAGGAATCTTACTTCTCGGGATCTTCGGGACTTTGGAACCTGCTTCGGGACTCGGGAATGATACTGGGGCTTCGGGATATAATTGGCACACAAACCAAGGTGAAAACTATAGAGAAAGAAAGAAAATTGGCAAGGAAAATAGATGATCTTGGTTTCTATTTATAGGGTGTTGGGTCTAGGATTACGCTGGGCGTAACTCCAAGTACGTTGGGGGTACTCAGTACGCTGGGCATACCAAGCCGTATGCTAGGCATACTCAACGTCACTGCATGCGTCACTTTGTGGCACTCGAGTATTGGTCAGGTGTAACGCCCGTAGATCCGGGCTAGTCAATTTAAAGATAATAGGGGTCAAAAACGAATTTTCGACAAAAGAATATCTAGAATAAATAATCTTAACCAAGTTTTAGAATATGTCTCAAGGGTTCCGTACATATAAAGAGCGCCGAAATCCGAGTTATAACAAAGAAGTTATGACCCATCGAAGTTTCGCGACGGAACCGGCACGACACCGGGAAGACATAAATAGTGAATTTATCATAGAGCGAATTTTGGCCTTAGTAATACAAATGAAAGTCATAGAATATGTTAACCTGAGAGCTTCCATAAAAAGAACACTTAAATCTGACTTCGTATAAATTTCGGCTTAGCGGTGTATAGCCCGAAGTTCGAGTATTAGATCGAGCGGTTTTTAGCCGACACAACCTAAACGAGAATCGAATATCTCATTATTAGTAGCGTAACGATAAAAAGACAGCCGAAAATGGATATCGGATGAAGAAGTTATGAGATTTTAACGGACCAATCATGTCCCGACCTGTTAAAAATATAACTTTAAAAATAAAGTCAAAATTAGCCGACGGAGTCTAAATGAAAGTTGTAGAGTACGTCTCCACCTACGTGTGGATATAAATAACGTCAAAAACGGAGTTCGTATGAACGAGTTACAAATTATAATAACATATTTACGTATTAAAATATAGTATAAATCATATATACGTACACATAAATATACATATGTATATATCATTAGAAAGGTATCTACGACGCGGTCATTATAAGACTAATGTTGAGTTCTTTCAACATTAGTTTAGTACAAATATCGTTAAATCTATTTAAAATAGTAGTATAAAGGGGTGTTTAGTTGTTTATATAACTATAAGGTTATTAAGTAATTATGGAGGGTAGTTTTTGAAAATTCAATTAGTATAAATAAGAGCCTCTAGCTCTCATATTTCTTGCACCATTCTCTTGATTCAAGAATCTTTCTCTCCTTATCCCCCGTGTATTTCGGCCCCTCGTGATTCGACTTCACTTTCTGTAGTTTTTAGTATAGTAAGGTGAGTATTGAAGCGCTGCACGAATCTTTCTTAGAAAGATTCAGCGACGATGTTCTGCCCCTGCAAAGCTCGACTCCTAGCTAAAATCCCCTTGTAAGTAAGTTATGTTTACCCTATTTTAAATATAGTTTATATTTAAAATTTGTATTGTTATTATGAATTTATAATAAATATTTGAGCTATTATTATGACTTATATAAGTGTCGTTATAATATCTTTTTAACTACTCGCGGTACGGGGAATCTGGTTTAAAGGGCCGCATAGGGTTGTTGGATTTCAGAAGTGCTATACGCCAAAATGGTCCTGCCCTCCGGTGTTTTATGTCTGGCCCCTATCTGTACATAATGGTTGGAAAGTATTGCTTAAACGTAATAATAATAATAATAATAATAATAATAATAATAATAATAATAATAATAATAATAATAATAATAATAATAATAATAATAATAATAATAATAATAATAAGACTAATAATTAGTCACGGTAAATATTAGACTAAAATCTAGTGGTAATAATACTAGGTTTCGTCGAAGGAAATTATTTAAAGTAAATGAAGCGGTGTCCGAGTACCGAGTCACCACCTTCTCAGGTGAGTGCATGGTCTCTTTCATCTTACACATAGATATGAAGTATATTATATAAACTACGTGCTATGTGTGCATATTATCTGTATACTTGCTATCTATGGTGGATAAACGTTTTTTTATACATGTTTTAAATGATTTGAACCGTATATGTATTTTAAATATACAAGTATGTTGGGTATGAGATGGGTAGATGAATGATGAGAGATAAAAGATGATGTGAGTAAACATTGGCAGCTATAGACTTAGTGCCTAACAAATAACATCGACAACTATGGACTTAGTGCCTATTGGACAAACACTGGTAGCTATGGACTTAGTACGTGTTAGGAATTGGTAGCTATGGACTTAGTACCTATTAGATAAACACTGGTAGCTATAGATTTAGTACCCAGCAGCTATGGAATTAGTGCTTTACGAATGAGCATTGGCAGCTATGGATTTAGTGTCAGTCCTATAACTCTGGAAGCAAAGGACTTCAGAATGAACGAATGCGGGATAGATGACTATTAGGATAGATCCAAAAGAGTAAAGAAGATAATGCGGATGGGTAATTGGGTCGAATGTTTGATTGTTTAAACATAATAATTATATTATTGTGGGTTGAAAACCCTATGTACTCACTAGGTTTCCCAACCTGACCCACTCAGTTTATTTATATTACAGGTGTTGAGATGAAGTCACATTACACTGAGAGATTAAAGAGATGTAGATCACTAGTGTAAATAAATGTAAGTTCTGTTTATTCTTATGTTTCTGTATTGACGATGACATCCCAAATGTTATAAAACAAATTAAAAATATTTTTCTTCAGAAATGCTTTGATAACGTATTTATCATGTTTTACTAGGAACAAATTCTGCAATATTTTTATTAAAAGAGGTACTCTGATTTTTATAAAGCATAAACACAATCGGTCTTTTCTGGCCGTGAAAATGGGGATGTCACATCAGGCAACTTGTACTCATCCGAGTACGCTGGGCGTACTCAAATTACGTTCGGCATAATTTGACTCGTCAAACTTCTAAATTGCGTAATTATCGCATACGAGTTCCGATTTCGACATTCTTTATATCCACGCATAGTTCAGAACATACTCTACAACTTTCATTTAGACTCCGTCGGCTAATTTTGAATTTATTTTTATTATTTATTTTTAGTAGGCCAGGACAGAAAAACTTCGTTAGAAATTCATAACTTCTTCGTCTGATGTCCGTTTTCGTCCCTCTTTCT
Source organism: Lactuca saligna (assembly GCF_052625555.1). Taxonomy (NCBI): domain Eukaryota; kingdom Viridiplantae; phylum Streptophyta; class Magnoliopsida; order Asterales; family Asteraceae; genus Lactuca; species Lactuca saligna. Next base: position 30,378,028 of record NC_136422.1, read on the forward strand.
GTCGTTGCACTACCATCGACGAGATCTTCAATTCTCGTTTAGAAAGTATCGGCTAAAACTCGCTCGATCTCAATTCAAACTTTTGGGCTGTCTACTGCTAAGCTGAAACTTCAAAAAATCATAATTTCCTCATACGAAGTCATATTTCGGCGTTCTTTTTATGCACGCTCTCGGTTCAACATTATCTACGTCTTTCGTGTTGATCACTAAGGCTAAATATCACTCATTCGTAAATTCTCTATTTACGTCACGCTGTGTCACACTGGTTTTGTCGCGAAACTTCGACAGGTCATAACTTCTTCGTTATAACTCGGATTTCAGCATCCTTTATATATTTTCGGAAATCTCGTCTCAAACACTACATCTTCGTGCATCGATATCGGGTTTATATAATATTTTATTTTGACGCTTATTTTCATTCTTAATTTAATTAAGACACACAATTAAGCACAAAACACATAATACTCAAATAATACACTTCTTATAATTTTGAAATAGGTTATAAAGGTTAACCTAGACTATTACATCAATATTAATGACAAACCCAGAAACACATGTGTTACATATCGTTTGACTTCCCGAGACCAAAACCCCACTAAATATTATGGATTTTAGGGCTATTTAAAAATAATATAAAATATAAATTTACATCTTGGGGTTCCTGATTAATTATTTTAATACTCCATTATAAACGGAGTGTTACAACCGGTGATTTTAACACCGGACTAGGCTACTCACCACCACGACTGCCACCATATACCACCACAACCCCACCGGAAACCACCCTCATCTATCTTGGTTTAGCCTCACCACCATTCCTTTACTGTTTCTGTTGAGCATGCTGCGAGGAACCACCCTACACCACCGCGTTCTTCCCACTCTTGCTACTGATTGGAGCACACTGTCATCACCATCTTAACCCACCTAAATTTTCAAACACCTCCTCCACCTCCCCATGTCGTAACCCACCACCATCAAACACCCTTCCCAAATACCTTCGGACCATAGCCATGCTCCTCCCTGCCCTCTCTCTCTCTCTCTCGTCGAGCTCACCTGAAAAGAAAGGAAACGAAGGCAGTGAAGCTGCCACCATATCTCCGTCACCACCCACCGTTAGCAAAACCCACTTCACCACCCAGCACCGCTGTGGTTGTTAGCAAAACCCACCTCACCACCCACCCCCACCAAACGCCTCCATCTTTTCGTAACCCACCACCACCAAACACCATCATCGATGCTGCTTCGTCTTGGTCCCTCATCGAGCATCCGCCAATAGAAATGAAGCAGCAAGGCTGTAACATCCATAAATAAAAACCAAATAGAATTGTTTACAAAATGTTTTCAAATCATTTTCCATCAGAGTGTCCCAAAAATCATAACATAAGGATGAGGAGCGGTACGGTCACGCCTTCGCCTTTCCATGATCTCCTGAAGTACCTAGAACAATAAACTAAAATCTGTAAGCCCGAGGGCTTAGTGAGCTACCCCCAAAATACCAATACCACACTGACAATACCATATCAGTAATAATCAATCAATCAACATGCATACTGGGCCATCGACCTAACTGGACCGCCCTACCAGGCCTACAGTCTGTCTGAATCTATCCCGAGCCTTCAGCATGACTGGTTCGCCACGTGGGCCTACAGTCTCCCCGGACCGCTCATAGGGTATATTGGCCTACAGCACAAAGCAGGACCGCCTCAACCCAACCACAAGCAAATAACCATGTGTGCATACTATCATATACAAGCATATACAAACATCAAACCTATCTGTCACACTGATCATGAATCATAGAATTCTCCTGTAACTAGAGTACCAACCTAGCAGGTCACTAACACACCAATCCCTACGGATCATAAGAGCATAACATACTATCTACCCTGATTTCCGATCTAATAGATCATAACCACATGTATCATACCATAACAATAACAACTAAAGGGCCGGTCTTGGTGTCGTAGACCCTATCGATATAGTGAGGATAACTCACCTCGCAGATGTCGACACGAAATGTAAACTCCAACTCTCGGATCACTTGACACAGGCTCCACCACCTATTATCATAGTACATCATACTCATAAGTCCTTAACCTTATAAGGTACTCTATAACCCACTAGTCAACCCCTGGTCAAAGTCAAAGTCCTCAGTCAAGGTCAACAGTCCATGGTGACCTTAACTCACCGAGTACCCTTGGCTACTTGCTGAGTTCCCTGAAGTACATTCCAGCTCGCCGAGTAATCAGAGTGACTCGTCGAGTTTTTTTGATTCTCAATCAAACTTTAAGGTCACCCGTCGAGTTCCCTCCTTGCAACTCGACGGATACACACTCATACATATCCAAGAGAAAACTCATCCGACTCGCCGAGTTGTTCTTCAACTCGTCGAGTCTTACGACGATCTTCATCGGACTCGTCGAGTTGTTCATCAACTCGTCGAGTTCACGGCCATCTTCATGTGACTCGTCGAGTCCATTCAGTCCTTTTTTCATACAGACTTATTTTTGAGCCATGTAACGGATCCAACTCATAGATCAAAGCTTCTAGGGCATGCTTATCACATAAAGTTGCAAACTTTACGTGCATGCATGGCTATAAAGGCTCTAAATGTCTATTTTAAGCTCTTAATGGAACTCCATGCTCAAGAAGGACCTTAATCACAACCAAGACTGTGACTTTATGCTTCTAGAATCCAAGGAGGGTCCAGATCTGAAGTTACAACTTCAGATCTAGCCCATAGCTCATCATACCAACTTGAAAATCCATAAAAAGCCCTAGAAACTCAACAAAAAGGAAAAAAGGGAAGTAAGGATAGTACTTTGATACCTCCAAAGGATGCTAGCTGAGGTAAATCCTACTTCCCAGTCCTTCCTTGCTTCAATTTCCTTTGCACTCTTAGCTTTCTTCCTCCAAGATTCTCTTTTCCAAGCTTCAAACACCACACAAAGGCACTCACACACGTATTAAGGGTTTTAAGGGCTCTCAAAAACTGCAAAGATGCCAAAGGAGGCTAAGGCTCCTTTAAATAGAGGTGCAAACCCCGGGATTTAGGGTTTCATCTGCCAGCTCCTACTCGTCAAGTCCCAATATGGACTCTTCGAGTAGGTGGCTTAACTCGCGGTCTCATCCAGTTGTTACTCAACGAGTAGGTCAACCAACTCGTCGAGTAAAGCTTAACCCCAATAATTCTTATTTAAGCAATACTTGAGGATGGGGGCGTTACAAAGGCCGCCCACAGCCACCAACCATAACCACCTATCGACGTCACTGCCCTTCCATCGTCATTGTAGTCCGCCACCGTTGCTGCAGTCCGCCACCTACGACCCACAATTCTTCCGAGTTTCAATTTGGGGTTAAGAATGTGATTCAAAGAGGTGGAAAGATGGATGGTGGTAGTGGTGTTTCTTGGTGGTCGGAAAACAGCTCTACCTCCGGTGGGGTGTTCTTGACTGTAAATGAAAAAGTTGGGGGAGGGGGAAGTTGGTCGTGCGTGTGTGTACATGAGAGAGAGAGAGAGAGAGAGAGAGAGAGAGAGAGAGAGAGAGAGACTAACTTTATTTAATATATAAAAATACTTTTAAAAAAAAGAAAATGGAAAATAAATCTAATAAGGACAATCTAGTTATTTCAATTTTACTAGAGACCAAATCTACATACAAACATTAGTCAAAAAGACCATAAATCCAAAAAAAAAAAAAACGGGGTTTAATCCAAAACCCCCAAAAAATGCATACTACAAAGATCATTTTTACAATTTTGTCCAACTTCAAACAATTAACGGCTATGAACACTTTGGTTCTATACCATGAAGATTTACGGTTATAAAAGGCTACTGTTTTATTATCAATGAAAAACGACACTTACAATCAAAGAAAAAGAAGACTACAATTATGTAAAAGCATCTAAGAAAAAAAAGGCCAAACAACCCATAAGCTAAAAAGGCAAAATAAATATATGCCTTTAATGTTTAATAGCAAAATAAATGTCCTAACATAAATATATGCTGCTACACATACATGAATTTACATAATAACTGAGAAATATAAATACTACTAATCATCAATCATCAAGAAAGTATACATTCTTTTCTAAAAGGTTGAGGTTTCATAAATGATAAAACCGTAGTTTGTGAATATCATTTTAGAGTGTGTATGTGTTATCTGTTCTAGATAAAAATAAATAAATAAATAACATTAATCCAACTCAATAACCCGAAATATGAATAACAGCCCCTTAACACCAAGATCTTCCCGTTGCACAATACAACAAAAATCAATGTATACAACATCTTCCTTACGTTATACAAAAAATTACACAAAACATATCATATAAGAAAACTTCTATTATCTTTACCATCTTGCCTCCCTTCTATAGCAGCAAAATTACCATATAGCCCCTAAAACTCCCACTGCGTCCACAAATTTCCTCCAACAAGCCGACTACACATCTATACAAACCATGCAAGGGTAAAAATGTCTTTTACTAACATCCATCCTTTAATCCCTCTTCTATATTTACCTCCAACTTCAAAAATCATCAAGTTTTCACATTCTTCGAAGGCCAAATTCTCGAAAGCCAAACAGAGTTTCCAAAAATGATGTCCATAAACCTTCTCTTCCTTTTACTAGGCATGTCCTTCAATGTCTTTTTACCCTCAGCGGACCCCACAAAAACCTTTTCCGGTTCAATGGGTTCAACCTTATGAACAACCACCGGCTCTACGACCGGACCATTTCCAGGTGGCGGTCTAGGACTGGCTCCTTCCGGTGCACCACCACCCCCAACAAGCTCATTAACCATCTCCAACACCTCACTCATTTTTGGCCTTCCTTTTGGGTTCTTTGACAAACACTTATTAGCTATAATCGATAATTTTTGTGCTGTTTTCATCGAGTATTTTCCTTCCAATCTAGAATCAACAATCATCCGGAACTTTCTAGAGTCAAGATACGGTTTCACCCATTCTAGAAGCTTTTGTTCGCCTTTTGGACGATTTCGATCCAGTGGTCGCCTACCCGTGATAAGCTCGTAGAGAAACACACCGTAGCTCCACACGTCACTTTGGGATCTGAGTCGACCGGTTTGGATGTATTCAGGAGCCGCGTATCCCATGGTTCCTACAACCGCGGTGGAGACATGAGTTAGTCCTTCTTCGGGACCTAACCGAGCTAATCCAAAATCTGAAAGCTTCGCGTTCCATTTTTCATCTAGAAGAATGTTGGATGATTTGAAATCTCGGAAGATGATCTACATAAACATAGGACAAAACAAAGTTATTTGTTAAGTACAAATGTAGTATGATATTGTTAATTGTCTCACATCAGCTAGACATGAGACCTAACTCTATATATGTTTCTTTTTTTCCCTTTGAGGTTATGTTTGGCGTAGAATGATATTGTTAATTGTCTCACATCGGTGTCACACATCCGTTAGACACTGAGACCTAACTCTACATATGTTTTTTTTTCCTTCTAAGGTTATGTTTGGCGTAGACTAATATTGTTAATTGTCTCACATCATGTCACATCAGACCTAACTCTACATATGTTTCTTTTTTCCTTTAAGGTTATGTTTGGCGTAGAATGATATTGTTAATTGTAGCACATCAATGTCACATCAGCTACAACAAGACCTAACTCTACATATGATTCTTTTTTCCCTTTATGGTTATGTTTGGCGCGTTAGCCGAAAAACTAGAAACTTTTAGTTTATAAGCTAGCTTATAAGCTAATATATAAGCTACATTAAGCTGTTTTTGAGGTTTTAACAAACACTAAATTGCAATATGATTACAAAATAAGATAGCCTATTCGCGTCAAAAATAGCCTTAAATCATGTATACATATTAGTTGTTTCTTTTCAAGACCGAATAAACAAATTTCACAATATTCGTCAATTTCAACAATATTCATCGGTTGTAACATGAGAAGAGTTGAGATGAAGAAAGAAGAAAGGCAAAAGGTAAAAGGTTAGTGTTTTGATACATTTAGGGGATGTTTCTTTTTTACTCAATGAGCTTAATTGATGAAACCCTTAATCTAGACAACTATACAAGTTGTTTCATTTTTACTTAATTGAGACTGAACGATTTAATGGGTTAAAGAAAAAACTCGGCTTACTATCTATATTAACAAACCAACCATTTACCATTTTACCTATTTGTACTTTTTCCCTTTTAACTCTTTAGGTTAAAATTGATAAATATTCTGACATTTGTTTTTTAGTCTCAATCAAAACAGTTTATTCAGTCTTAGATTAACGGCTTATACACTTTAGATAAAAAAGAAACTACCATTCATATGAAAGAAGATAGAAATGGTAAAAATACCTGAAAGCCCATTTCCTCGTGTAAATAAGTCAACCCACGAGCAGCATCTTGAGCTACTTTAAGTCTCATACTCCATGAAAGTGTTTCTTCATTCTTAGCACATAAATGATCCTCGACACTTCCATTCGGCATATATTCGTAAACAAGAAGCCTTTGAATACCTCTTTCATCATCTTCTGCACAATACCCGATTAATTTCACCAAATTCGGGTGTTCGACAATCCCAAGAACATTCACCTCCGTCACCCACTCCTTATGTCCCTATCAGATCAAAATTCCCAAATTCGAAACCAGAATCAGAAACCAGAATCCAATCAAGAAACTCGATCTAAAGTTCTTGAAATCTTACCTGTAACCCTCGTCGGCTGAGCTGTTTAACGGCGACACGAAGCTTTTTCGTCGGGTCTTGATCGGATTTAATGGCGCCGATGTAGACACACCCGAAACCACCTTCGCCGATCTTTGCTGATCGGCTGAAGCCATTGGTGGCTGATTTGAGTTCGGGGAAAGTGAAGACTCGAAGATTACTTGGTCTCTGTGAAAAACTAGGAACATTAGACCTTGTTCCAATCGATTCTGTGCTTACGTCGGAAACATTTTGGGAGTTTAATCCTGTCGTCCATGATCTTCTCACATCAGGATCTGTAAATATGGAAGTAAAAGATTGAACTGATATCGATTTCGTTGGAGTTTTTGCGGCTTCGTCTTTTTCGTTGCAGTACGAGAATGGAAAACACTTCATGGCCTCCCAAAACTTATCGTCCCCACTGTAAAAAAAAATGGATTTTTGTCAGCATTCTTCAGAGAATAGTTCGAATGACATACTTTTTTATGAAATGGATTAGATTTTTTCTTTAAAATCATTGTTTTTTTGGAAGGTTTTTATGTGAAAATAGCTTAAAAGTTGATAATCTTACTGTTGAAGGATAGATGATGCATAATTTAGCATACCCATTTAACAAAAACTCAAATTTTATACAAAAATCGAACAGAGAATCGAATATTCATAATAATTATTTGTAAAGAAGTGAAAAATCAAAGAGATTTAAGAAAAGAACCCACCTTTAATCAGATATGGAATCAGTCAGCTTCCCAGAAGTGAATCCGAATCTTGTTCTTTTTGGGATCAAACCATGGAACCCTATCTGGATTATGCAAAATAACACCATATAATCAAGAAATTGAGATGAGAAACCATTTCAAGATTAAAAATTTACAGTCAAACTGAAGAACCCATGTTGAATCAACGACAATTTATGTGATTAGGTGGAGAAAAGCGTAGAAACTATACAAAACGTCATACCTGAATCAGCTTAAAACTGGATATGATTGTATAAAATCATCTCCACACAGGTGTCCTCGACTTTTTGAGTAAGAAATAATTAAAGAAAGCTCGAAAAGGAGAGAAGGACAAGGAGGACAAGATGAGAGAGAGTATGGAAAGGGTTAGCTGGAAAACAAATCTATAGATAAAACTAGCTGAAAAGTCAAGATAACTACAGTGTGTAAAAGATTGAATTCTGTTATTAATTGTATTTTATAATATAAATTAATGTGTTATTAAATTTTTAGTTACGATTATACTGCGTTTAATGGAAACGTAATCCTACATCGATTATATTACTAACACATGTTAGTATACTTTACGTTTTATTATAGTTATAAATATAAAATTTAATAATTTAACAAAAACATTTATCATTTTCTGATCGTTTATGAAGACATTTTTATCTTTGTATTCATAAACATAAAACATGTCAAGTATTACGTCTAATCAAATATATATTTTCGGAGATTTGTAACAAAATATCATTTAAATCGGAATGATCTTTTAATAGTCTGAAAAGGATTTACAGTAAAGACGAAATTGAGAGGAAGGTGTGTGAATGGGGTCAAGTCAACGAAAGGGAAATGTGGGTAGCTGGTAGCCCAAAAGATTAACACCCTTTTATTCAGAAAATAAATAAAGAAAAGATTGCTTTTGTGATTAAGAAAGAATAGAATATATTTTAGTTCATCTTTTATAGGTTAGAACTTAGACATAATTATAAAACATTCAAAAGTCAAAACGACTATTATCTTTAAGTTTTTTAAAAGAACTATCTTAATATATTAGCACGAGTGTTTAAGAGTTTTTTGGTTTTTAGTTTCTTAAGAAAAACTCACCTAAAAAAATATCTGACGATGACAATGATCGTTTAGTATTTAGACTAAACAAAAATTTCAAAATCAAGAGCAATATTGATAAATTTTCAACAACAAACTCTAAAAGTAAATGTTACCTGCTATCCAGCAACTGTTATATATATATATATATATATATATATATATATATATATATATATATATATATATATATATATATATATATATATATGAGGTTAGATGTATCAGATTTTTTGAAACTTGAGGACGCAATCATAATCATTCATTTTGGATATCAAAAATATATTTTTAAAATGTAAAATAAATGAAAATTTTTAGAAAAAAAAAATTAATATATTATTTTCATCAATTGTTATTCAAAAGTAATTCAAAATATATGTGAAATATTCTAATAGAATATTTTATTATAAATATTCAAATCGAATTTTTAGATTGTTAAAATATTCTATCAAAATATTAAACTATAAATATTCAAAAAATTCTAATACAATATTAGAATATTTAACAAATCTAAAAATTTAAGTAAAATATTATAATATTTTAACATATCTACTAATTTTAGTAGAATATTAGAATATTCTAACATTTTACAAATTCAATTTGATTATTTACAGTGTAATATTATATTAGAATACTTCACTCATATTTCGAAAAAAAAATGATGATTTTTATTTTTTTATTTTTAATATTTTTTTGGATAAATTAAATAACGAAAATAATATTTAAGAAAAAAAGAATTTTGGGATTTATCCTTTTGTTTTGTATTTTTTTTTTATCTCCAATATGAGTGACTAGAATCGCATCATCATGTCTCACAAAATTAGCATAGTCTAAAATGAACCTCTGTGTGTGTGTGTGTGTGTATATATATATATATATATATATATATATATATATATATAAACAAATGCAAATAATCATAAAAAATACCACATTTTTTATATATGCATAAAAAATAATCTAATTTTTTTTATTTGTTTCGGGAATAACATATAGTCAGGGAGTTGATTTTTCTACATTACCTTTTGATTCGTTACATGTGTCTAATTATACATCTTAACCCACTTTCATCTGCATAAGATGAAGATTTGTGTATTCTAGTGGAGTTTTATTTATTTCTCAACATGTATTACTTTAGGTAGTATGTAAATCAACATGTTATTTTGCAGCTTAAGTCAGTTGTCATGGTATTCTATTTTTACTGGCTTTTATAGATTGATATTGAATTACTTTGATCTATAACTTCTCGAGTATTCACATCAAAATTGATTTTTCATGTGAAACCTAATTAATTAAAGTATAAAATGTGAATAGGAGGCATTATAGAACCACCAAGACAAAGAACCCATATGATTATGTGCTTATTTTTATGCCTAATAATTAGCGCTTTCAGACGTAGAACACATATGAAGAGCAGAGATGAAGAAATGCAAATGATAAACACAAACAAACATGCATACATAGAAACAAACATGTGTAATGCCCCGACTCTCATGTACTAATTTTATAGCTTTAATTTTCATAAATTGCAAGGTCTACTCGACGAGTTGGATGCCCTGACTCGCCGAGTAGAGGCGGATTGGACCACGTGTATAAGTGACCTACTCGCCGAGTCCAAGATAGGACTCGACGAGTAGGAGCTGGAGGATGAAACCCTAATTTTTGGGGATTTGCATCATATTTAAAGGATCATTAGTCTCCTTTAGTCCCTTAAAGCCTCTTGAGAGTCTAGCAAACCCTAATCCGTGTATGTGCTCCATTCTTGTGTGTTTTAAGCTTTGGACGGTGGATCTTAGTGAGAAGAGCTTGGAGAGAAAGTGGCTAAAAGCAAGGAACGTGTGGGGATCTGAAATCTACCTCAGTTAGCATCTTTTGGAAGGTATCAAGTTGTTACCTTGTGTCACACCCCCGAACTAATGATGACGGAAACGTCCGGGGATGGAGGACTTCATGTGTAGTATCATCACAACGAGTATAATAGTGCTCAAGGTATATACAACCGTCATAAATATAATTGAAAATGTTACACCATAGTATGAGTTTACATGTTTCAAAATCAATTACACTATGATGATAAAATAAACTATTTGATGCTTTAACGTCCCATCCTCAAAAGTTGTGGGTTCATGTTGTCACACCCCCAAACCAAGGATCGCGGAAATGTCCGGGGTGGCGGACTTCATGTATAGTATCACAACAACGAGTATAATAGTGCTCAAAGTAATTACAACCAATCATAAATATAATCAAGAAAGAATTACATGGTTTCAATTATTACATATTTTAATGATTGATCATGACATGATATAAAAATAGTTGTTCAACGTCGTAGTGTTCCCTCCTCAAAAGCTTGTGGTTACTTGGTTTCGTTGATTTCCTGAGAATACAAGTAATTTTGAAAAAGTGTCAATAATTAAGTTGGTGAGTTCATAAGCTTTTTAGATAAAGAGTTTGGAAACCGTTCTTTGTAATGTGTTGTGTGTTACCAAGAAGAATCCAATATTTTCCTTATAAAATTTATGTGGTCCTAAATCCCAGGACCAAGAATAAACAAGTATTTTCCATACTTAATGATATAAAAGTGGTTTTAAATGGCATAAAACCCTTTTAGAGTTGAGGAATATCCCGTAATGAATTACGTGTAGTCTTAAATACCAAGACCGAAAGTGTATTGTAATATCCGTACTTATTGATATAGAAAGTGATTTTTAATTGACATAAAACCCCTTTTGATTAAATGATATGAAATTTTGTAAAAATCACCATAAATTGTAGAAAAATCGTGTGGAGATGTGAAAGTAGTCATTTTAAAGCTAAGAACTGGAATTACTTGCACCTCAAACAGTTTTGAAAACTAAAATGTTTAAGTTGCCCAAAACAATCCGTGAATGGAGTTGAACTTTTATGATGAAGACTGTTAAATGAGTTTAGTTGTGTTCTTGGTGTTATAACTTGTATTCCCCCCCCCCCCCCCCTAAAACTTAAGAAAAACATGAAAAGATAGGGGTATGAACTCACATTATATGATTTTAGTGGGTGAATGTTGAAGATGAAAAGTGTTCAACTCAAGAACACTTAAAGGATCACTTGAAGATTCGAAGATCTAACATGAATGTGATGATGTTTGTGTAAAATATTTATGATTTGAGTAAGAGGGAATGTAATAAACATAAGGAGGGTGATGAAACTTACCAAAAATGAGAGAAAACTTGATGATCAGCCCTTAAATCTCGAATTTGACTGAGAGGATTTGAGAGAAAAGTGGTGTTTGATACTTGGTGGAAATGAGGAAAATGAGTGAAGTGAAGAGCGAGAGAGAGGGTTTTCCAGCTCATTTGGATGTGGGTTTGCTGGGAAATGAGTGGGGTGCTACCATGAGGTGACTAGGAGTGGTGGGGAGTACAATAGCTAGTCAAAGGAATAGGCGTGGGGTGGTTGTTTGTGTCAAATAGTATGGCAAGATCCACACTCCACCTCAAGATCTCACTTAATAGATTTTATTCTTAAATAAATATTTCCATAAAAATATGTTTAAATTATGAATATTTAGGGTCTTATTTGTTAAAATATGATTTTTGGAGAAAATCCCGCGTTAAAATAATTAAAACGGAGTGGTGGACGAAAACCGGGTGAAAATGGCAAATACGAAGTCAGGAGGGTGACTCCGGCCTTAACAGCATTAGATCCGAAGTGGGGCTTGGCTGCTGAAGTGGGTCCGAAGGGAAAAAAGGGTTGCGGTCCAATGCGGTCAGGAGGCGACGTTCGTTGGCTGCGATCGGCTTACTGCGGCTCGTTGGCTGCGTTCAGCTTGCTGTGGCTACTCCATTGCGGTCCGAATACTGCGGCTGCTCAAGGGCCTCAGACTCAGTTCAAGTGGCCTCGGATCCAAGAGGACTTGGCCCCTATAGAGAGGCTTCGGCCCTAAGGGGCTATTTCCCAAAATATCTCCCCTCTTTGAGTGGTTTCTCATCAAACCAAGTACCAGGATGCCCTCAAATGATCAAAATAATTCGAAAGGGGTTTTGAGAGAGATTTTACAATCTTGGAGAGATTTCTCATACGAAGAGAGATTTGAGAGAGATTTCATATTCTTGGAGAGATTTCTCATACAAAGAGAGATTTGGGAGGGATTTGATATACTTGGAGAGATTTGGGAGAGATTTCACATTCTTGAGAAGATTTATCATACAAAGAGAGATTTAGGAGAGATTTCACATACTTGGAGAGATTTGGGAGAGATTTCACATACTTGGAGAGATTTGGGGTAGCGAGAGATAGAGAGAAAGAGATTGGGAGAGGCTTCTTTTATGACCTTTTTGAGTGCTTGGCTCCGCAACGCAAGGTCCGTAAGCCCCATTAAGCCATGTTTAAGGATCTTACAGACTCCCAGTGAGTATGCAACATCGTTTTATCGATTTGGTTCGTTACTTACCATAGTTTTAGGTTAAGGAAATCTAGATGTACGAACTTTTCAATTTATGATTTCTCAGTAGAATAGCGAGTTGTATAGTAATTGCCTAACGTAAGCCCTAGTACACAAAGGTTAGTTGGGTTGACCAATTTGACTTGTTGACTTTGTTTGACTTTGACTTGACCAGAATTTGACGGTTGTCATATCATCCCCCCGTTAAAGGGAATTTCATCCTGAAATTAGCACTTTGACCGGGACTTCATGAATTTGGAGAAAAGATGGGGAAAACTTTTCATAGTACAATAAATTGGTATGGCGGGGACCAATCCGCCTGATGTTAAATGACGCCTTGGAATTTCTTATTGTAACTTGAGCTAAGTCAATTTAAAGGAGTTATTGTTTTGAAATGATAGTGTATTCCATGTGTGCCTTTATGCTCTCCGCTACAAAGTGGAGACTCTCGTTCATTTCAATTTCGCCAAGTGGTAAGTGGGCACTCCCACATTTTACCGACGTTAATCACTCAAGCTATTAACATGTCTCCCAAGATTTGAACAGGCCCTTTTGTTAAGCCTGTTGGTTTGCTGTTGGTAGGCCATACCCAAATCTAACCTAGTTCCCTGTAAGGGTCGCCAGGGTCGCAAAATGAATCTACTATCTCTGTTAGAGATAATAGATATTAATAGATCCCGTGGTCGCATAATCTCTTTGATGTACATTCTAGTCGATTCCTCCATCCTGTCGGTTTCTTTGATTAGTAGGGAGTGTGTGGATTCGGCTAGTCTGTCGACGGTTACCCATATGGTATCGAGACCATCCATTGTCTTGGGTAACTTAGTTATGAAGCCCATGGTTAGCCGCTCCCACTTCCTTTCGGGTATCGCTGGTTGTTGTACGAGACGCAAAGGTTTCCTTTATTCTCTCTTGACATTGGCACAAGTTTGATACTTGCCCACATATGTAGCGATGTATTCTTTCCTATTCGCCCACTGATGGTACTTTTTGAGGTCCGGACACATCTTGTCCGAGCCTGGATGAAGGGGAGTAGCAAGTTTTCGTGTGCTTCGTTCGTGACATTATTTTTGAATCCATCAACCTCGGTGTCCAAATCCGGTTCATGGGATAACATGCCCCGCCGTCTGTGCCTTCTAGGTTCTTATGATCGGTGAAGATTGTATGTTTCGTGTCGTAGAGATTGTGCCTCTAGACCTCTAGGGCGAAGACTACCACTCCTAGTTCGAGGTCATGCGTTACCTAGCCGACTTCGTACGTCTTTAGCTATCTTAAGTCATAAGTAATACTTCTCCTCGAAGCGTTGCATAGGGCCTGCTGCAGTGTTCCTCGGTTGCTTAGCTCAACAGGAAGCATGTGGGTTTGGTTTACGCGACTAGACTTATTCGGATGGTAGGACGTTCACTCGTCCTCCTGGGCAACCTTGACCCGAAGTTCATGGTAGGACTCGTACTTGGTACATTAACTTGCGCATATAGGTCATATGTACTTAAGGTTGGCAAGACAGTTGGATGGGTGACTCTGCCCCAAGTCCACAACCAGACAAGGAACAGGAAATAGGGCGGAGGCACACATCCAATGTCCGTAGAATCTTAATTATACATTATCCTCGCGTATACACGTAGTAGTGGTAGACTAACCGTATCCGTCCCAAGCTTCTGAGCTTGAACCTTGTCTGTTGTATGCGTGACATTCCCAAAGGGTCTCCTGGAAATATTTGTGATAAGGTTTCGGAAGGTATAACACTCCTCTGGTGAGTGTTTTGGGGTTTCACAGTGAGAGATGACTCGGAGGTCCGTGCTGGATGTGTTTATGGGAGACAAAGGTTTCGATATTCGGTGGGTTAGGTGAAGGGTCCTTTCGTAGCCGTTAAACCGGGAAGATGAGGACTATACCAATTGAAATTGAATGGTGACAACAATATCTTTTTAGATAAAGCATGTGTTAATTTGTATTCATAAGAAGTGCTCATTAAAGTGATAGAGTATCTTGTGTTTCTTTTCAGTGTGTTCCACTTTGCTCGATGTTATTATTACCGCAGATGGTTCATACCACAGTGTCTAGCACTGGTAGTGGGTGTGTTTCGATTGCTAGTAATGATACTTGATATTATGATCCCTGACAGGTCACTCTATGATCGAGCGATATATGTATGTCGTATGTAGTTTGATATTGGTGTAATCGTCGAGTGGGTGGCTTTACCCTAATCCTCCTACTAGACATGGAACATGAGTCAGGATGGAATTATTTGTTTCAAGTCTTTAGTATTTTGATTATAATTAACCCCGAGGTATGCACAAAGTCATCACAGCTTACATGTAATGATCCTAGGGTCATATATGAGTGTCTTTGGTTCAAGTGGCCTCGGATCCAAGAGGACTTGGCCCTTATAGAGAGGCTTTGGCCCTAAGGGCCTATTTCCCAAAATATCTCCCCTCTTTGAGTGGTTTCTCATCAAACCAAGTACCAGGATGCCCTTAAATGATCAAAATAAATCGAAAGGGGTTTTGAGAGAGATTTTGGGAGAGATTTTACAATCTTGGAGAGATTTCTCATACGAAGAGAGATTTGGGAGAGATTTCACAGTCTTAGAGAGATTTCTCATGCAAAGAGAGATTTAGGGGAGATTTCACATACTTGGAGAGATTTGGGAGAGATTTCACATTCTTGGAGAGATTTCTCATACAAAGAGAGATTTTGGAGAGATTTCATATACTTGGAGAGATTTGGGAGGGATTTCACATACTTGGAGAGATTTAGGGTGGCGAGAGATAGAGCGAAAGAGATTGGGAGAGGCTTCTTTTATGACCTTTTTTAGTGCTTGGCTCCACAATGCAAGGTCCGTAAGCCCCATTAAGCCATGTTTGAGGATCTTACACACTCCCAATGAGTATGCAACATCGTTTTATCGGTTTGGTTCGTTACTTACCATAGTTTTAGGTTAACGAAATCTAGATGTACGAACTTTTCAATTTATGATTTCTCATTAGAATAGTGAGTTGTATAGTAATTACCTAACATAAGCCCTAGTACACAAGGGTTAGTTGGGTTGACCGGTTTGACTTGTTGACTTTATTTGACTTTGACTTGACCAGAATTGAACGGTTGTCACACCTGTTTTACTGATTTCCTGAGAATACAAGTAATTTCGAAAAAGTGTCAACAATTAAGTTTGTGAGTTCATAAGCTTTTGGATGTAGAGTTTGAAAACCCTAGTTACCACCGGTATGTATAGTAGTTTTATAATTTTAAATTAAATCGAGTATTATATCCTGAGTTTGAAAACCTTTGTTTGTAAATGTAATGTATACTCAAGAAAAATCCAATATTTTCCTTATAAAATGGTATGTAGTCATAAATCCCAAGACCGAGTGTATGTGTATGCTTTGTACTTGTAACGATGTATGCTATTTTAAATAGATAAAACCCCTTTTTGAAGTAGAAATTCCCGTAAACTACATGTGTCGTTATCTCTCTATGTGAGTCGCTATAACCATACTATAACAGAGATGCCTGCTGTGACGTTCTTCAGGCGTCGGAATCGAAATGACATTTGTCACCCCCGATCAGCCGATCGGGCTGTTGCAAGCAGCATAGGTGTGGTTGTCAATCCTAATATAAATCTATATATAATTATCACGCTCTCCCGACAAGAGACTCTTGTTATAACTTTTCAGGAATTTTAACCCTTCCTCTAAGAGTACAATGAAGACGAGTCTCACAATTTATGATAACGAGTTTACGTGTAGTATGCATGAAAAACCTTTTCTGTGGTGGAATTGAAATCCCCTTTCGTATAGTATGTTTGAAATGTGAAATCCATAAACTATATCTATTATAGTTTATCATCTGGTAAATGAAAACCCATTTGTATAAACTATACCTATTATAGTTTATCATCTGGTAAATGAAAACCCATTTGTATTGAGAGTAAAACCCTTTTCTGTGGTGGAATTGAATCCCCTTTTCATGTAGTGTGTTTGTATTGTAAAATCCATAAACTATACCTATTATAGTTTATTGTACTTGTTAGAAGTGTATGGAAGCCCTTAACATGAATGACTAATGTCTATTGATAATGTTAAACTAACAAGAAATACATTCAACATTTAAAAAAACTTATTGTTATACACTTTGCTCAACATATTACAAAGTGTTGTAAATAATATAAGCTGTTTACTAGTTTTTAACTTTTATGCACTGTTTTAGAAATGTCACAGAAAAATCATACGAAGTCAAAAACTAAATACGTAAACTCTGAGAGTTTATAAAATATGTTTAGTTTGTTCATAATTTTTATTATGATTTTTAGAAGTCTCTAACTTGTGTGAAAATGTTCAACTTCACAGACTGGTCCGAAGTTGTTTCTGAAATGACAGGCAGTTTTGTAAAAATCACCATAAATTGTAGAAAAATCGTATAGAGATGTGCAAGTAGTCATTAGAAAGGTATAAACCTGAACTATTTTCACCTGGTACATTGTTGAAAACAAAAAATATTAAGATGTTCGAAACAATATGTGAATGGAACTAAACTCTCCTGATGAAAGCTGATGTTTGAGTTTAGTTAAGTTTTTGATGTTTTAACTTGTATTCTCTCCCCCCCACCCCCCCATCCCACCTCACCCTAAAACCTGAAGAAAACATGAAAATGTGGGGGTATGAACTCACCTTGAGTGATTACTTGAGATGAATATTGAAGAAAAGAGGTTTCCAAGCCAAGAACACTTGGAAGATGCTTGAAAATTTGAAGATCCTAACAACAAATATGTCGATATTTGTATGAGAAAGAAGGGGTGTAGAATAATTAAGATTAGGATGAAGATTCTTACCAAAAGTGGAGAAGAAGCTTAAGATCAGCCTTTGAAATCTCGAGTTTTTAGAGAGAGGGAGAGAGAGAGAGAGAGAGAGAGAGAGAGAGAAAGAGATTGGGAGAGACTTTGTTTGTGACCTTTGCAAGTGTTTAGCTTCAAAATGCAAGGTTTGTAAACCCCATTCAGCCTCGTTATGAGTGTTATACGTCCCTAGAGGGTATGTACTTCCATCACTTACCCTGATTAGGGTTTAGATTTTTTCTGAACACGTGAAGACTTAAAGTAATACTTTGCATTAAGATAGCGTGTTGTACAATAGTAACACAATGTAAACCCTAATATAAAAGGGTTAATTGAGTTTACCATTTTGACTTGTTGACTTGACCGGAAATTGATGGTTGTCACACCTTGACCTCATTTCCTTCTAGATCTCATTTGATTAAAGATTAGGGATTTTCTAGCATATTTGGAAGCTATTTGTAAGGGTTGAAGTTTTGGTTGTAATGTGTCGAAATCTGTAATGTTATTTTACAAGGCACTTTATATGTAAACTTAGTGTTTAGTCCTTGTAATTTTTTGTATGCTTTCATGTCTCATATCAATAGGGACTTTACTTAGAGTTAGATAAGGATCCGAATTCATCTTGTCTACTTTCTCTCTGTAAAACATTGAAAGCATAATATGAGCTGAAACCATATTCTATTTATCTCGTTGTTTGTTTACTCAATTACTCTGATATACTTGATAATTCTCGATTTAGTAACATCATCACTATTCTTAGGAATGAGTTAAGATCTGAAGTTGCAACTTTAGATCTTAACTCTCTTTGGTCTCTGATTCCATAAATCTTTCAGCTTTAGCAAGCATGAACCTCTCTTTAAGTGTAAAACTCCATTACAAGCTTGGTATTGTCAGTATAAGTGTTTAGAGCCTTGCATGCACAGAAAGTTTGCAACTTTACTTGATAAACATGCTTTGGGAAGCTGGATCTGCATTATGGAACCTTAAAATGGCTTAATAAGCATCTAAATAGATAATTGATTGAAGGGACTCGGCGAGTTACATGGCGAACTCGGCGAGTCCAATGAAGCTTGTCGTGCATGGACTTCTGCATGGACTCGGCGAGTTAGTGGGGTGACTCGGCGAGTCAACTGGGGTTTTCCCGACTTTTTGACATGCATGGACACGGTGAGTTGTAGGGAAAACTCGACGAGTCGGGTCAACATGGACTGTTAACCTTGACCGTTGAATTTGAATTTAACTAAGGTTTGACTAATTGACTTCTGGGACATTTTGGGAAATTGGAAATTACAAATATGGTTCTATGGTGAATATAGGTGGTGGAGTTTGTGGCGGTGATCTGAGAGTTTGATCTTATCTTTCGAGTCGATAGTTGCGAGGTGAGTTACCTCACTATACTAAGAGGCCTAAGGCATCAAGGCCAGCCCATTGGATATGATATCCTAGCAGTTGGTAGTATGTTGAGTATGAGTTAGTGTTGCATGTTAGTTGTTATGCCAGTTAGGTAGATCTGTAGGACTACCTGTAGTATCATGTGATTATCTGTATGTGCATTAGTTGTGTTATATGTCGACATATTATGTGGATGGGTTAAGGTGATACTGCTCTGTGCGGTAACCAACAAACCCGTGAGCATCCCCAATACGAGCTGAGGGAGACTCGTACTGTGGGCTCGATGGCAATCTAGATGTGAGCTGTGGGCCCGAGAGGAAATCCAGACTCACACTGTGGGCCAAGGTTTAATCCAGTCTATAAAGTTGTGGACCCAGTACATGCTGTTGATTGTATATGTGTTATGTGCAATGTATCAGTATTTTGGGGGAACTCACTTGATATGGTGGTGATTCCAACTTGGACAATGCTTTGCTTTGACGAAACCAGGAGGCTTGATTTAAAACCGGGTTCTGCGTGGGCAAAGTTTCAAACCAAAAACCTCTTTTTCTTGGAGCCTCCGGGCACTCCGAGGCTTTCTTCAAGTGCTAGGGAAGTTTCATAGGCTTTTAGGGATGTTTTAGGATGTTTAGAGAGTGAGATGGAGGGAAAGAAAGGGTGAAAAGTGTGAAAATGAAGGAACTCTCAGATGGTATTTATAGGCTGAAAAAGGGGTGAACTCGTCGAGTTTCTAGCCCAACTCGTCGAGTTGCTGGTACAACTCATTGAGTTGGTGCCACGTTTTGTCATCTGGCGGGGAGAAAGCAATGACTCAAATTGCGCCACGTCACCCACTTTGCAGTGGCACCCTGCTGACTTTTAAACCCCATAACTTTCGCATACAAGCTCTGTTTTTGACATTCTTTATATCTAAGAGTAGATGGAAACATAATCTACAACTTTTTTTTAGATTCCATCAGCTAATTCTTGACCGATTTTGAATTTAATAGTATGAGAAGATTACACTGTTAAACGACCATGTAGAATTCATAACTTCTACATACGGACTTTGTTTTCGACTGTCTTTTTATAGTTGAAATCCTATTAATGAGATATTGAATTCTCATTTAGGCTGAATCGACTAAAAATCACTTGATCTAAAATTCGAACTTCGGACTGCACACTACTATGTCAAATCTTAGAAAATTCATAACTTTGTCATATGAAGTCAGATTTGGACGTTCTTTTTATGCACGTTTTCAGTTTAATGTATAATATGACTTTCGTTTAGATCTATAAGGCTAAAAAGAACTTTATCGTAAACTCAATTTTTACGTCACACGGCGTCGTGTCAGTTTTGTTGTCAAACTTCGATAGGTCATAACTTCTTCGTTATAACTCGGATTTCGACGCTCTTTATATCTCTGGAATCCTTGTAATGACCATTGCAACTTCCTTCATAGATATCAAGTTGATCTATATTTTTATTTTTATCGCTTACTTTTATTCTTAATTTTGTTATATCATTATAAACAAGTATAAAGCACATAAATTCACATAATACTCAAATAATTCCTTTATTACTTCAAAACATGTTACATTTGTTGACCCTAACTATTACATCATCACATCAATGCTTAGCGTCAAAATACGGGCGTTACAATTCTCTCCCCCTTAGGATGATTCTGTCCCCAGAATCATGCATTAACAAAAAAATGTGGCTAGCGACTCATCATGTCACTCTCCATTTCCTAGGTGAGGTTTGGTCAATTCGTATGTTTCCATTGCACAAGCACTAAGTCAACCATCTTGCATCGCAACTTCTTCATCTTACGGTCAACAATCGCCTCCGGCTCTTCAATCAGCCTCTTATTTTCATCCATCCTTAACTTAGAAATTGGAATTATGTTTGGAACTTGTCTCTTGAATTTCCTCAAATAACACACATGGAAAGTGTAATGAATACCATCTAGTTCTTCTGGCAATTCCAGCTTGTAGGCTTGGTTTCCAATCCTCTAAAGAACTTTGAACGGTCCAATGAACCTTGGACTCAACTTTCCTCTTTTCCCAAATCTTATAAGTCCCTTCCATGGTGAGACTTTAAGCAAAGCCGAATCTCCAACTTCGAATGTCATCGATCGTCTTTCCTTGTCAGCATAGCTCTTTTGACGATCCTGAGCTGCTAACATCCTTTCTCTAATCACCTTTAGCTATTCAGTAGTCTGATGGACTATTTTGGGGCCCATAAATTGCTTTTCTCCAGCTTCAAGCCAACATGACGGCGTACAACACTTCTGTCCGTATAAAGATTTATAAGGTGTCATTTTGATGCTCGAGTGGAAATTATTATTGTAGGAAAACTCTACCAGAGGTAAGGGCTCATCCCAGTTACCTTGGAACTCTAGGGTACATTCTCTTAGAATATCTTCAAGTATTTAAATTGTTTTTTCGCTATGACCATCGGTCTGCGGATGGTAAGTTGTGCTTAAACACAACTTCGTACCCAATTCCTCTTATAGACTTCTCCAAAACCTTAACATGAAACGAATATCACGATCTGATACAATTGTTAAAGGCACTACTAGAAAACAGCCTTTTACGACACAAAATGTATTTCGTAAAACGTTCAGACGACGCGCAAATGCATGTCAATGAATGCCCTGTCATAACAAGAGATGACACGCTACGCATTTACGACACACATTTATGACATGCATTTACGACGCGCAATTATGTAAAGTTTTTAGTACAAACTATTTACATATTTTTTGTATCCAGTTTACTGACCAATCACAATAAAAATTGATTTGTTTGACTATATCTTCTAACAAGTAACAAACAAATAAACACTTACACAACTAAAAAATAAGTTATCTACTTCTAACAAGTAACAAACAAGTAAACACTTACACAACTAAAAGATAAATTATCTATTTTAGTTTGATTTTTTCGCTTAAATTATTATTACATGTCGACAATGTCGTTTACGAAATAAAATTTATTGTACATAAATGTAATTTACAAACTATGAGATTAACAAAAAAAAATAATATGAAAATATGTATAAGAAGGATTTATCACATCCCACAGCCTCAAACTTTTAAATAAAATATTTAGATTTTGTAGGTAACATCAAAATACGTAAACGTGAAACTAAAACAGAAAAATTGATACCAAGCCAAAAAATAGAACACAATGCTAAAATGAAACTGCATTAGAACGAAATCCAACCGAAAAACATGTAGAAAATAGAAATGTTTGAAAAATATCGGTAACAAAAAAATAACATTCGAGACTGCTCGAAATAGTTCAAAAGCAATCTATTCTTCGTCCAAAAAAACTAATGGCAAGAATGAAACAATTTGCCATCTGCAGAAATAAAAAAAGAATAATAATTTTATTTCCAACAAAAAAACAATGTACATCTATTTTGAATATTTACAATGTACTTTTATTTTCTACATACTAGAAGCAATATATACTTCAATTTGTAATAGCAACTTTAACTTTAATAGATAAGAAAAGATGAATACCGTTGGTTCATTTAATGCGTTATTTTGTTCCATAATCGTCACAAATAAACTATGGGAACTGATTTGTACACAACACTTTTTCTCCGCACACAACAATTTGTGCTTTAAAGTGTTGTATTGTACAACTTTATAATGCATAAATTATTGTGTACGGCAAAAAATTGTTGTGTACAAATCACTTCTCATAAACTATTTGTCGGAAAGAATTATCCGACTTCTGCTGAAAGCAACTTAATTGCAACAAAGAAACTATTCCCAAAACAACATGCCGAAAGAAAGTTAATCATAAAAAAATCTATTTTCTGCCGCTGCATCGTGTGGGTATTCTACTAGTGTGTGTGTGTGTGTATATATATATATATATATATATATATATATTTGTTGGAAATCAGTGCCCAATGTCATAACTAACTGTTATAATTTTAGGAATAATAGCAAAGTTCTTTTTGAGTTGTCCTCAAGAGTAAGAATAACTAGAAATAGTTTTAGAAGATTGAGAAAAATAGTTTATTAATTTATTACATGTTAATAAATTAATTAGAAACTACTTGAAATTAATTTGAGGTTAATTGAAATTAATCAAAAAATGCAGAGACTGAATGTTAATGGTTCTATAGTTGAACAAAGGGAATATTCTGGAATACCATAAGTGATAGACGGTTTTGGAGACTCCTTGGAGGGTTCCATAATTAGCACAAGTAACAGCTAAAGCAATGATTTGAATTAGGATTAAATTTGATTATTTAATTGATTTAAATTAGGGTTATCATATTATCACCACAACTATATAAAGGGAACTTGTGGTGCTCATATTTTCATCCCATACATTTAAAAGGTTGAGAATTTTGGCTCTCCCCTCTCTCTCATCTTTCTCCTTAACTTCTAGGGTTCTTGACTTTTAGTTGTGAACCATTAGAGGTGCTCTGCTTTGGGTATTAGTTAATCAAGAGTAACCAAGGATCAAGGGAATCAAGCTTCAAGGAGAAATCGGATTTGTCAAAAGGTTAGTGTTTTAATACTCTCTTTTTTAGCTTATTAGATTAGTTTTAAAAGTAAGTTTTTATAATAGTAAAAACTTAGATCCTAGGTTGACTGTACGCTTGGGATGTTTTTGTTTGTTTCCACTACCATAATCTAGTGTATAGTAGCATAGGAAACCCATATATATATATATATATATATATATATATATATATATATATATATATATATATATATATATATATATATATATATATATATATATATATATATATATATATATATATATATATATATATATATAGTTTTAACGTTAGCATTAAAATATTTATGAGTAAACTTCATTGAGTAAATGAAGGAAGTCTTTATGAAATCATACATTATTATAATAGGAAAGAATCTAAACCCATCAATGGTAGTAACTATATAAACCCCACATATCTGGATGCATAAGATCACCTAAAGTAGAGGATTTATGATGCCTAAAAGGAAACGTTTCATTGAGTTGTTTGGCATTGTAACAAATATCATAAGGTGGAAGTTTTTATCTTCCAAAATTAAGTTTATCCTTCAAAATATTTAGAGATTGACTAGAAAGGTGTCCAATGCTACCATGTCAAGTGAATTTAGACAAGAAAAAAAAAACATTTTGAATTGAAAGCACAAGAGAAATGCTTAATATTAGCATAAGAGTTGTCCAAATAATAAAGACCAACATATTCATTAACAGTCCCCATTGTTACTAGGGGTGTTCAAAAATATCTGAAACCGAAAAACCGATGAACCATACTGATTTTCACATTAACAGAACCTGTTATTTTGATTTTTTCCGGTTTGGTTAACCAAACCGATAAAATCTTCGATTTTTCGGCTTGGTTACGGTTCATGTTTTTTGGTGTGGACGGTTAACCGAAAAACCAAATTTTTATTTTTATATTTTAAGATGATATTTAGGTTTGAAGTGAATATTATGTAATTTTTATATATTATTAGAAAATAAGAATTTTCATCAATTATTGCTATTTTCCAAAGACCTTAAAAAAGCAACTACAAAGAAATAAAGTTCTCCTATTCATCTCGAATCGAGTTGACGGTTGATAAATCATTCAAAAGTCTCAAACCCATCAACAAGGCAAGACATTATTTATTTTCACTGGTGCATTTTAATTTTGTTTTTTAAGCTTTAAACTTCATATTTAGCTTTTTGGAAAGATTATGTCCAAAATTATCATTATTTTGGAAATTTGTTTTTAGAAATTATTAATTTTGAAATACATCTTTTATAACAGTTGATTGGTTAATTGAAAAACCAAACCAAAAAATTGGTTAACCGATTTTTTTTTTTTTAACGATCTAGTTTCAAGTACTCTTCAATATTGGATTTAGTTTAAAAAAATTGCATTTTGGTCTTGTTACACTGGGCGTAACATGGAGTACGCTAGGCGTACCCCCTTAACTTGGTAACGGGTGTTGGTGACATATGTTGGGCGTACCCATACGTACATTAGGCGTACCTACGCAGACTATAAACCCTAATTTTTAGGGTTTGGCGCCTATTTAAATTTCATTATGAACCTTAAGTGTGCACCCTCGTCAGCCTCCTTCCGTCTAAAGACTCCTTACGAAACCCTAGCCTTTCCTTGTGTGTTCTTGAGTTTTGGTGGTAAACGTTGGTGTTTTTGTTCATTGTGAAGAAGTAGGAGCTTGGTGATCAAGCATTGGTTCGAGTGTATCTTGAAGATCCAAAATCTTCATCATATTGGCAAGTCTCAGAATGTATAAAGTTGCAACCTTGTTGATTCATCTCTTAGATCTAGCTAGTTTGTAGTTCTTGGCATATTTTGGTCCCTTGAATTGTTTCTTGCGAGTATATGCTACTCCAGAAGCTTAGGATAGTATATCCTAGTGATTCTGAGATCCCTTGTGCATAGAAATAATAGCTTCATAGGTTTAACTCAACCATGCGAGGGTTGATGTTCATTTCATGAGGTTAGAGTGTTAAAATTGGGTTTTGGGGATTATTATGTAACAGCCCGAAATTCCCAGGTATTTTTATTGGTTTATTTTTGGAAATTATGAGCGGACTCGGCGAGTTGGAGCTCAAACTCGCCGAGTAGGATCGCGGAATTGGGCACGGGTTCGCGTCCGGACTCGGCGAGTCCACGTTGTGTGGTGAAACCCTAATTTCCGGGGTTTGAGACCTATTTAAAGGGCCTTATGGCCGTCATTTGTGCTCACCAACCCTTAGAGAGAAACCCTTGAGTGCTTGAATGATTTGAGAGAGAAAGGAAGCATTTCTTGACCTTGTGTGTGTTATTTAGCAAAGAAGGAGGAGGTTCTAGACAAGAGGAAGCAAAGGAGGTTGCTATACTGTGGATTTGAAGCTTAGATCATCGATCTAGAGGTATGATTTCTGCTCATCTTCTGTTTTGTTAAGTATAATGGGATTTAGGGTTTTTTATGGAAATTATTGGGTTGATTTGATGCCAAATAGTTCCCTTCTTGTGTTGAGGCCCTGGATCTGGATCCATAGAGGTTTAGAGAGCCTCATTCATCAAGCTTTATGTATAGCAATGGAGTTTATGACCTTGAGTTGTAGTATTTGAGACAAAAGCATCATATATGGTCATATAGATATTGTATGTGCATCAAGATAGTGACTTTACGTGCTAAATAAGCTTGGAAGGACTGGATCTATGGGTTAATGGACTGGATCTGACCTTATGAGCAAGTTTGAGTCATTGCATGGCACGGACTCACCGAGTCCGAAGAACAGACTCAGCGAGTAGTATGAATATTGCCCCGACCACACAGCGAGTGGTCTTGCCAAGTTGGGGAGGGTTGACTCAGTGAGCCATGGGGAGTCAGAGTAGACAGGTGGACTGAATCAAGCTGGACTCACCGAGTTGTTCTTGAGACTCGGCGAGTTGAGTCGTGGTCGCCCCACAACTCATGCCAGGTGGAACTCGTCGAGTTAGGAGAATACTTGACGTGTTAAGGGAGGATTCCAGGGAAATCAGTGTATACGCTCAGACTCACCGAGTCGCTATAGTGCACTCGCCGAGTCCGGTCAAAGTTGACCGTTGACCAGCGTTGACCTAAGTTGACTTGTTAAGGGTAGTCAACCTTAGTTGGGAAAGTGTTAATTAGAGATGTATTGTGCTATAGGAGGGCTATAGCTCGGGAGATCGAGCACTAGTGATTTCAGGACTTACGAATTACCGAGACACGCGAGGTGAGTCTTCTCACTATACTTTACCTTGAGTAGGTAAGTAGAGTTATGTGATAGAGTATTTGTATGCTATATATGTATTATGTGTTGCGCTGCATTATTCTATGTGATTTATGTTGTGCATGTTTACAAAGTTAGAACCTGAGGGTTCACAGAGTTTGGGTGCACAGACCCACAAAGTTATAGCCTCGAGTGGCTAATATGTGTTATATGTGGTATTTTGGGGAACTCACTAAGCTTTGTGCTTACAGTGTTTGATGTTAATTGTTTCAGGTACTAGTGACGATCGCGGGAAGGCGCCGGCTTGATCAGTATACACGAGTGGGATTATGATTTTGAGATCTTGGGATTTGTATTACTAGATTGAATGATTAAATATGGTTGTTTTCTGAATATTAATTGAATTATGTTTTATAAAAATTTGAAAATTTTGTTTTGAAATTTACGGTGTTACAATTTGGTATCAGAGCTTTGGTTTGAGGGATTCGGGTACACCTTCGGGAGTATTTGAACTCAAACTGAGGATTTGGAAAAATATTTTCAAAAAGAGAATTAAACTTTTCTAAGAGTAAAAGATTTTTAGAGAAATTCAAAGAAGAAACGTGTGTACGATCAGTCAGCACCCGAACGGTGATTTCCCAAAATACCCTTATATTATATGTTTATGGAAATTGATATGATGTATTCACTTGCTAGAGTAGGCTAGGTATTCTTATTAGGACTAGAGTGCCCTGATTTGTGATGCCTTAGCCTAGGGAGATGCGAGCTGCTATGAGATGCTTGAGAGCGAATAGGTAGCAGCGAGGAGCTTATGAGAGATCTGTTAGAGAGTGATAGAGTATTTGGGAGTTGGGATCCGAAGAGGAGGATTTGGGGTGTGTACTGAGACGGTGTGGACAGTAGTATTGGGCCCGTACTACTGAAAGTACCGGGGCGGTGCACGGTCCAAGTAAGAATCTTCGGTATACCAAGGATCAAGGAGGGATGAGTTGTCGAGTGTGAGTATGCTCGAGCGGATTCTAATTTATCGTATGTTGTATTTCAGAGGTTGATCATGGTGAGGACACATCATATGCCGGAGGGTGTCGGGGTTAGTGATGAGGAGATCCGACAGATCATTCATGAGGAGGTGGCTGCGGTCATCAGGGTAGAGATACCAGAGATGTTCGGGTCTATTAAGACTGTGCTGATTGAGACCTTCAACGAGCGTTATGCTGCTCTTTCTGAGGCTGTGGCTGCTGCTAGGCCATAGGGTGGTGACGCGTTGCTGTTCCGGGAGTTCAGCAATACGAAACCACCGGAGTTTGATGGGACCCAGGACCCGGTAGCGGCTATGAGATGGATTTCTAACATAGAAGGGTGTTTCTTCACTTGCTCATATCCTAAGCATTTGAGAGTGCGGTTCGCGCTGAACCAACTTCGCTTGGGAGCGAAGGACTGGTGGAAGTTTGTTACAACACACTTTTCGCCTACTAAGCTTGCGGTAGTGACCTGGGAGAGGTTCACTGCCATGTTCCGAGATGAGTACGTTCCCCAGGTGGAGAGGGAGCGTTTAGCCCAAGAGTTTCTGACCCTCAAGCAGGGCACTGAGTCTGTTATGGTGATTACCAGGATGTTTCATGAGAGGGCGATGTTCTGCCCTGAGCACGTGTCCACTGAGCAGGCACGTATGAGTCGGTATTTGAGTATCTTGAGACGGGACATTCGGGAGTTCGTGGTGAACTCCTCATACTGGACATTTGCTGAGCCTTAGGCAAATACCCGGAAGAGGGAGATTGAGTTGGAGACTCAAGCTAGGGAGGAGGCTGAGTCTCGGGGGAGGGGTCGGCGGCCAGCACAATTCCAGCCGGCAGCCAAGCGGGCCAAGGCCGCTGATCCCAAATTCGGGAGCCAGAAGGGCCGCACTTGTGGAAAGTATGACAAGGGTCATGATGGAGTGTGTAGAGCTGGATCTTGCTACAAATGTGGAAAGGAGGGGCATATGGCCAAGGACTGCCCCAAGGGGTTTGCAGTATGTTTTCACTGCAACCAGACCGGACACCGGAAGGCGGAGTGTCCGCAGTTGCGGGGATTAGCACAGGGATCTGCCCCTGCCGCCATCAGAGCTACCGGGAGTGGGCCAGTGAAGGCCGAGGCACCGAGGGCACGTGGGAGGGCGTTTCAGTTGACCGTGGAGGAGGTCTGCGCAACGCCCGATGTCTTGGCTGGTACTTTTCTTGTGAATTCTGTACCTGCCTTGGTATTATTTGATTCAGGTGCGAGTCGGTCCTTTGTATCTTTGGCTTTTAGTCAGCACATCAATGTTAGTCTCGAGGTGCTGAGTCGACCTCTGAGAGTTTCCATAGCTGATGAGAAGGCGATATATGCCACGGAGGTGATCCGTGGGTGCGTACTCGAGATTTTCGGTGTTGAGTTCCCGATTGATTTGGTTCCTATTTCCATGGGGGATGTTTGTGTCATCATGGGCATGGACTGGTTGAGCAAGTTCGGTGCAGTTATCGACTGCGAGCGGCAACTAGTGACCATACGAGACCCTAGTGTGGGAGTTCTTACGGTATACGGCGAGGGTACCCGTTCTGGATTAGCATTTTGTTCGGACGCTAGGGTGAGGCAGTGTCTACAGCAGGGCTGTAAGGGTTGTTGGTTTTTATACAAACAATCCTATGTGTGCATGCAACCCTAGAATTGGATCTATGTTTTCACTATTAGATACACAACATTATGAACACATAAAGAAACCCTAATACTAGCATATAAGTAATCATATTAACATAAGAATAGGTTTATAATACTACCTTGATTGTTATGTAGCAATAACAATCCCAAATCTCCTTGTATTGACTTTGGAAGGCTTAGAGTCACAAGTGTCACTCCTCTAATGGCTTACAAACACCAAGAGCAAATGGAGAAGGTATAAAGAGAGAGGAAAGAGGTTAGAATTCGTCCTTAGATGCTCTAGGGATCAAGTACACGAATTCTAAGGCCTTAGGGGTCTTTATATAGGGTTAGGATTAGGGTTTTAGTCCTTATCCTTATCTAGTTGCTTGTCCACCAAGCAACCATAAGATAAGTCTTAGAAACCCTTATCCTAGTCGAATTCAAAGGCATTATCACCTTAAATTCGTTCACCATATATTTAAGATAATCCTTACCTTATTTTGTAACTATCACATAATTACAATTCAGCCCCTCTAGTTTAATTAATTACACTTGATCACAAAATTAATTCTTAATTAATTATTGACCAATAATAATTAAACAAATATGATTTCTCCTTTAATATATTATTCTTATAACATATTAATAAATCATATTATCCTCTCTCTCTATATATTTCTCCAATCAAGTTGCTTCGGTGAAGGCAACCCAAAAGGACCATGCACCATCGGGTCAAGTACATACCAAAAATAGTTATGGACTTAGACACTAATCCAACAAGGGTTTTGTGGCGTACGTGTCAGATACGAGGGTTGATTCCAGGAGGCCGAGGTCGGTGGAGGAGGTTCCCATAGTATGTGAGTTCCCGGATGTCTTTCTAGAGGAATTGTCGGGGGTGCCTCCCGTGAGGCAAGTAGAGTTCGGTATTGATTTGGTCCCGGGGGCTGTGCCGATCGCTAAGGTGCCTTATCGTCTTGCACCTCCCGAGATGCAAGAGTTATCCTCACAGCTTCAGGAGCTGCTGGGGAAAGGGTTTATTCGGCCGAGTAGCTCGCCGTGGGGAGCGCCCATTCTGTTTGTAAAGAAGAAGGATGGTTCACACCGAATGTGCATTGATTACCGAGAGTTGAACAAATTGACGGTCAAGAACCGTTACCCGTTGCTGAGGATCGATGATTTGTTCGACCAGTTGCAGGGAGCATCTTGGTTCTCCAAGATTGATTTGAGGTCTGGATATCATCAGGTGAGGGTGCAAGATGAGGACGTCCAGAAGACAGCGTTTAGGACGCGTTATGGGCATTATGAGTTCGTGGTGATGCCTTTCGGGCTCACCAATGCTCCGGCAGTGTTCATGGATCTCATGAACCGGGTGTGCAGGCCGATGTTGGATCGGTCGGTGATCGTATTTATTGATGACATTTTGGTATATTCGAGATCTAGGGAGCAGCATGAGGAGCATTTAAGGGAGATCCTCGGAGTTCTGAGATCGGAGAGGCTTTATGCCAAATTCTCCAAGTGTGATTTCTGGTTGCGAGAGGTCCAGTTCCTTGGACATCATGTTAACCAGGATGGGATATTGGTCGATCCGGCCAAAGTGGAGGCAGTGATGAGTTGGGAGGTGCCGAGGTCACCCTCTGAGATCAGGAGTTTTATAGGGTTGGCCAGTTATTATCGGAGATTTATCAGGGATTTCTCTAAGATCACAGTGCCACTCACTAGGTTGACCCGGAAGGGTGTTGCTTTTTCATGGGGCCCCGAGCAGCAGGCCTCCTTTGAGATGCTTCGCCAAAGGTTATGCGAGGCCCCGATGTTAGCCCTCCCGGAGGGAATGGAGGACTTTGTTGTATACTGTGATGCATCGATTTTGGGGTTGGGAGCGGTGTTGATGTAGAGAGGGCATGTGATAACATATGCATCGAGGCAGTTGAAGCCTCATGAGACGAGGTATCCCACCCATGACCTAGAATTGGGGGCAGTGGTGTTCGCCCTCAAGATTTGGCACCATTATTTGTATGGGGTTTGGTGTACGATATACACGGACCATAAGAGTCTGAAGTATTTCATGGATCAACCCAACCTAAATATGCGGCATAGGAGGTGGTTGGATGTGGTTAAGGATTATGATTGTGAGATCTTGTACCATTCGGGCAAGGCTAATGTAGTAGCCGACGCCCTGAGTCGTCGGGCAGAGAGCGCGCCGTTGCGAGGTGTATGTTTGCGTTTGACCGTGATGACTCCGGTGTTGGACACCATTCGAGGAGCACAGGCTGAGACAGTGAGGTCGGAAAACCAAAAGAGAGAGCGAGTTGTTGGATTGGTATCAGAGTTCGTTACCGATGGTCGGGGGCTTATGACTTTTCAGGGGCGTATTTGGGTACCGTTCGTGGGAGGTGCGCGTGCCATTTTGATGGAAGAGGCTCATCGGTCAAAATTCTTGATCCATCTTGGGGTCACTAAGATGTATTTGGATTTGAGGAGGGAGTATTGGTGGCCCTGTATGAAGAGGGATGTTGCGTGGTTCGTTGAGAGGTGCTTAACCTGTCGTAAGGTTAAGGTCGAACATCAGAGACCGCATGGTAAGTTGCAGCCATTGGAGGTTCCCGAATGGAAGTGGGAACAAATCACCATGGATTTCATCACCAAATTGCCAAGGACTGCTCGGGGAGTTGATGCAATTTGGGTGATTGTGGACAGGTTGACGAAGAGCGCTCACTTCCTTGCCATCAGTGAGAGTTCTTTCGTAGAGAAGTTAGCAGAGATATATGTGAGGGAAGTGGTATCTCGGCATGGGGTGCCGATCTCGATTGTCTCCGACCGGGATGTGAGTTTCACTTCCAGATTCTGGAAGAAGTTCCATGAGGAATTGGGTACTAGGCTGCATTTTAGTACCGCATATCACCCTCAGACAGACGGACATAGTGAGCTGACGATTCAGACCCTCGAGGACATGCTCCGAGCATGTGTATTGGATTTCGGGGGAAGTTGGGATATGTATTTGCCGTTGGCCATGTTTTCTTACAACAACAACCATCATTCGAGTATCGGTATGCCACCCTTTGAGCTGTTGTACGGAAGGAAGTGTCGGACCCCCATTTGCTGGGGAGAAGTCGGGCAACGCGTTATGGGCAACACTAAGATAGTGCTTCAGACGACAGAGCAGATCCAGCAGGTCAGATAGAGGTTACTGACTGCTCAGAGTCGACAGAAGAGTTATGCGGACAGACGCCGGTCCGAACTTGAGTTCCAGGTCGGTGATTTTGTGCTCCTGAAGGTCTCTCCTTGGAAGGGAGTGATCCGATTTAGGAAGAAGGGCAAGTTGGGGCCCCGATATATCAGACCATTTCGGGTAGTCGCGAGGGTAGGCAGGGTAGCCTATCGCTTGGATTTGCCAGCAGAGTTGGGGCAGATTCACGACACTTTCCATGTGTCACAATTATGGAAGTGTATAGCAGATGAGTCGGCAGTGGTTCCATTAGATGATATTCAGGTGGATGCGAGCCTGAATTATGCTGAGAGACCAGTGGCCATCAGAGATCGGAAAATCAAAGTTCTTAGGAGCAAGGAGGTACCTTTGCTTTTCGTTCAGTGGCAGCACCGGAAGGGGTCCGAGATGACGTGGGAACCGGAGGGGGAAATGTGAGAGCAGCATCCGGAGTTATTTGAAGAGTGAGACTTCGAGGGCGAAGTCTAGTTCTAGTGGGGGAGAATTGTAACAGCCCGGAATTCCCAGGTATTTTTATTGGTTTATTTTTGGAAATTGTGAGCGGACTCGGCGAGTTGGAGCCCAAACTCGCCGAGTAGGATCGCGGAATTGGGCACGGGTTCGCGTCCGGACTTGGCGAGTACAAGAGTGGACTCGGCGAGTCCACGCCTAATTTCCGGGGTTTGAGACCTATTTAAAGGGCCTTATGGCCGTCATTTGTGCTCACCAACCCTTAGAGAGAAACCCTTGAGTGCTTGAACGATTTGAGAGAGAAAGGAAGCATTTCTTGACCTTGTGTGTGTTATTTAGCAAAGAAGGAGGAGGTTCTAGAAAAGAGGAAGCAAAGGAGGTTGCTATACTGTGGATTTGAAGCTTAGATCATCGATCTAGAGGTATGATTTCGGCTCATCTTATGTTTTGTGAAGTATAATGGGATTTAGGGTTTCTTATGGAAATTATTGGGTTGATTTGATGCCAAATAGTTCCCTTCTTGTGTTGAGGCCCTGGATCTGGATCCATAGAGGTTTAGAGAGCCTCATTCATCAAGCTTTATGTATAGCAATGGAGTTTATGACCTTGAGTTGTAGTATTTGAGACAAAAGCATCATATATGGTCATATAGATATTGTATGTGCATCAAGATAGTGACTTTACGTGCTAAATAAGCTTGGAAGGACTGGATCTATGGGTTAATGGACTGGATCTGACCTTATGAGCAAGTTTGAGTCATTGCATGGCACGGACTCGCCGAGTCCGAAAAATAGACTCGGCGAGTAGTATGAATATTGCCCCGACCACACAGCGAGTGGTCTTGCCGAGTTGGGGAGGGTTGACTCAGTGAGTCAGGGGGAGTCAGAGTGGCCAGGTGGACTGAATCAAGCTGGAATCGCCGAGTTGTTCTTGAGACTCAGCGAGTTGAGTCATGGTGGCCCCACAACTCATGCCAGGTGGAACTCGTCGAGTTAGGAGAATACTCGACGTGTTAAGGGAGGATTCCAGGGAAATCAGTGTATACGCTCAGACTCGCCGAGTCGCTATAGTGCACTCGCCGAGTCCGGTCAAAGTTGACCGTTGACCGTTGACCTAAGTTGACTTGTTAAGGGTAGTCAACCTTAGTTGGGAAAGTGTTAATTAGAGATGTATTGTGCTATAGGAGGGCTATAGCTCGGGAGATCGAACACTAGTGATTTCAGGACTTACGAATTACCGAGACACGCGAGGTGAGTCTTCTCACTATACTTTACCTTGAGTAGGTAACCAGAGTTATGTGATAGAGTATTTGTATGCTATATATGTATTATGTGTTGCGCTGCATTATTCTATGTGATTTATGTTGTGCATGTTTACAGAGTTAGAACCTGAGGGTTCACAGAGTTTGGGTGCACGGACCCACAGAGTTATAGCCTCGAGTGGCTAATATGTGTTATATGTGGTATTTTGGGGAACTCACTAAGCTTTGTGCTTACAGTGTTTGATGTTAATTGTTTCAGGTACTAGTGATAATCGCGGGAAGGCGCTGGCTTGATCAGTACACACGAGTGGGATTATGATTTTGAGATCTTGGGATTTGTATTACTAGATTGAATGATTAAATATGGTTGTTTTCTGAATATTAATTGAATTATGTTTTATAAAAATTTGAAAATTTTGTTTTGAAATTTACGGTGTTACATATTAAGCCATGCATAAGCTTAAAGCTTCTGAATTAATGGATTAAGACCTTGTTTTAGAGTATATTTGAAGTTTAGACTAAATGTTCTTAAGGGATTAAGTCATCCATATGAAGATCGGCTCACAGACTAGTACGCCAGACATACTTCTATGTGCGTTATGTGTACTGGGTTCGAACCCCATAATCTGGACAGTGTAAGTACGCATGGCGTACAGGTTGGGTACGCTCAGTGTACTCCAAACTATGAATTTGGAAGGTTAGGCAATTTTGGGGTTCGAGTGCTTTTGAGTTAGGTCACGATTATTTGGGCCAATTAAGGGAAAGGGTAAATGACCTTTTACCCTAAGGAGCCGAGTTTAATGAATTAGGTTCTAGATTATGGTTTATGAACTAATTATTTGTAATATCCCCCTCAGGCACGTATCATAATATTATACGCTTTGGGCTCCCGGAACGAAAACTTCCCAGGGGGTCACCCATCCCTAAATTGTTCTCGTCTGAGCATGCTTAACTGCAGAGTTCTTATGAGATCTGCTGCCCTCACGGATTTAAAATGCGTTGTGACAAGGAAGGTATCCATACCCTTTTTAAGGAAATGGTTTGTTCTCCTTCCAAGCCAATGTAGGATCAGGTGCAACCCACCTTCACCCCCCATTATAGGGTTTGACGTCCCCGTCGAACACATCGACTCGTGCCCCAGCTCTGATACCATTTGTAACATCTCCCTCGGCCACGTATTACAATATTATACATTATAGACTCCTGAAACGAAAACTTCCTAGGGGTCACCCATCCCTGAATTGCTCTCGCCCGTGCATGTTTAACTTTAGAGTTCTTATGGGATCTGCTGCCCTCACAACTTTAAAACACGTTGTGACAAGGAAGGTATCCACACCTCTTTTAAGGAAATGGTTTGTTCTCCTTCCAAGCCGATGTAGGTTAATATGATTAATATCATAACAACGTTCGTAAATACCACTAATATCATAACAAAATAGGTTAATATGATAAATACAACACTAATCATTCTTCAAATAGTTTCTATTGAGATTGAACTTCTTTTAAGTGTTAAAATTTCACTGTTTTCAATTGTTTCACTCATTGTGTATGCAAGGATTAATTGTTCGGCGCTCGCTAGTTGGTCGAGTAGCGCCTAGGGATTAATCGGAAATTAATTAGGACCTACTTGAAAATTTTACAATATTGCTATATACCAAACATATTCTACCTCAAATACGACCTTACATGGTTGTTCCTTATCAGAGACACACCGATATTCTTTTGGGATTATTGATAAATTTGATAAAACACATTTTAACGATTAAACTTTATTAATACGAATGAATACTAAAACTTAGTAATATTCGTATTTAGGTCATTTTAAAAGGGAATCTGATGTATCAGTCATAGAGCTAACATTTCCGTGACTCTTCCATCTACATCAGGTGAGTGGATAGTTACTTTCATGAACATGATTTTAATACAAAATATTTATTAAAATGTATTAATTGTATATTGAAGTTTATTTGTGGATTAATTGCTTATTACCTTGAATATATGTTAAATGTATATTTGATAACATATACTCTGTGAACAAAATATGGTTAACTATGAGTTAAATGTTTATATGATATTATTACATGATAATCTTAAAAGTATTGTTGATGACACTGAAATAACTTAATGTTTTGTGTTATGATTTTATAGATACATCACCTTGTCTTAGGTCTTCTGGAATACCCATCACTAATCATAAATGTAACTAGGCGAATACATGTGTGTTGCGCAGAATACAACAATATATTTGAAATCTTTACAAATATATGCTTTTTAAATATATCAATGACGTTGTTGTTAGATATTCTAAATAAATCTTATAATAAGTTAGTATAAACATTGTTTTTTTTATTTATATGATAATGTATATATTTTTTAAAATTATGTACTTCCAATTGTCTCAATGAAATCTATCGACGAGTTACTCATAAATAAAATTAAATATAATATATGGTTTAATAGTATTTATAGTTGTTGTTATGATAATTAACCTTAAAAAGTTTATTTTCTTAACGTTTTAATTTTTATCATTGTAATTATTTACAACATCAAATATTATTTTTGTTTTTAAAGGTAACAATATAATTTTTGTATATAATGTTACTTGTAACTATTATTGTTGTAAGTTATTAATGTATTTGGAAACTCTTAATTATTTTAATTTGGTTTCATAAATTTAACATTTCTAAAATTTATTTGATGAATATTGTTAGATTTTTTGATTGTAACTATTTAAAACAAAAAACAATTTTTTTTTATTTTTTAAAGATGACATTATAATTTTTTTTATATAATATTACTTTTAACTATTCCTATTGTAAGTTGTTTTTAAGCTACTTATTTGAAAATTGTTTATGATTATAAAAAATAGTTTCATGTTTTTTTTGATAATTTATGATAACAATTTATGTTTAACACTATAATTTATAACATTTAATTATTTATAAAAAATATCTCGATGTTTTTCAAGTTTAACTGGAATTTTGATTTAAGTTAATCGTTTAACATTATATTCAAATTAATAATTTAACAATATTGCATAAAATCATAAATTATACAAAAATTATGACTCTAAAATAACAATTATTCACATACGATAATATATCTAAACTAATAAATTAATTGTTTTATAAATATAAATAAAATATAATATTTTAGTATTATATTTTAGTTAATTTATAATTAGAATTTAGTTTTTACATTAATCTAATTAACATTATTAACAAATTTATAATAATTATTATAAAAAAATTAAAAAATTATGGAGATCTCAAATATATGTAGTACAAGTAAAAATATCTTTTTTATAAGTATATATAAATAGATTGATAAATAAATATAGATAGGTGCTATGTCAGTACCACCTCATTACCATATACAACTATATTAGTTTGGTATGCTCACCACACTATATCATTATATCTTTTTTTTTTATTATTATTATTTAAACATAATATAATAATCTAATTATTAAAAATGGAGAGAGAGATAGAAAGAGAAAAGTATATGATTGTGTGTGGTTAATTATGGTGGTGACCACAACCCACCACTCCACCTTATCACCATTATCCACCATAATTTATCGGGGTGTTATTCACATTCTTACTATTATGTCACATCAACCACAAGTACAACTCGTTGAATGTATACTGAATTCCTTATCGCCTTATCACTATTATCCATCATAATTTATCGGGATGTTATTCACATTCTTACTATTATGTCACATCAACCACAAGTACAACTCGTTGAATGTATACTGAATTCCTTATGATATATGTTTAGAGAATTTATTAGACGGTGCCAACACACCTCTCGGGCTCCCACTTTTTTTTTTCCACTTTTTATGAATAACTTAGAATTATCAATGAAATTATAAATGAATATTAGAATACAGTTTTTTGACGATTTAGATTATGTTGGACATACTAACTAAAAAACTAACTTATAAAAATAATATTTGGTAAAAACTAGCTGATATGTTAACTGAAATATATAAAATAACATCTAGAAGAATATGTTTTTTATAATTAATTAAGGGTACATTTGAAAAATCTTAAGAAAACTCATGGAAAATTAAACTAATTAGTTTTTTAAAAAGCTAGTTTATAAGTTATTTTTTTGTTTGTCAAGCATAACAATGTAAAATTTTTTTTAAAAATAAGTTATATTATCAGCTAGTTGTGACATGTTAAATACAGCTTTAATGATTTACTAAATATCGTTAACTAATACAAAGTTCGTATACATGAGCAATTGGAATTTTAAGTGTAAAAATTAATTTCATTTTTAACCCAAAAAAACTAAAACATGTGATAATTAGAGAATTAAAGAGTCGTTGGCATGGCATAGCATATCCTTGTCTCCTACCAGGCATTTTCTGAGAAATGACTCACCTTGTAGCTTTTGCTTCTTTTTTTGTTTATTGTAATTTAATTGAACTACTTTTATCACAATACAACAGAAAAAAACAAAAACTGGATTATCGAATGTTGCATTTGTTTGTAAGAATCTTAAAATATTGTCACTTTGTCACGTTTTTCATTCCTCATATTTTTCAAAGAAATGGTTGGCAGTTTTCAAACTAACTTTTAATGGTAAGATATAATTCGAGCATAATAATTTTTCTATACATAGAATAATTTATATTTAAAAGGATCGTACATTAACAGTTTATATGGTAAAATGTGAGAATAATTAACATAACCGTCATTCACTCATTCCATTATAAATATTTGAGAAATTAAATTACCTACTACCTTTTATGCTTACAATTATTCCTACTCACTAAAATTATGATAAATCATCATTCAATTTAACTATAATTGATATATTCTTAATATAGCCTTAATGAATTAGTTAAAAAAATATGGAATGATGACACTTGTCATAATTTTATTGGGTAGAAATATTTGTAGGCATAAAAAGTAGGAAGCAATTTAATTTCTCTAAATATTTTATGGAAATTATTGATTACGAGTACCCCAACTTTACATAATTATCCCACATAACTTAAAATAATGGAGAGAGTATCTTTACATAATTATCCCACATAACTTAAAATAATGGAGAGAGTATCTTTGAGCCGTTCTTATTGATTGATTACTTTAATCTAAATATTTTTCTAATTGAACTTAAATTAATAGTTTGTTTATTAAGGAGAAAAGTCTCTTCATTAAAGTTACACGGTGTTCTTTTGAAAAAATGGAGGTGATGGCCATGACCTTTCAAGATTCTTAAAATCATAACATGAGGCATCACCAAACATTAGACATTGAGTGTATTTTTTGCTTGCTATTCTATGGATAAAAATAAGATTGGCTATAATTTTTATTCGTACACAACATTTTATCACATGTTTAAAATACAAATTGTTGTGTATAGATAAATTTTATTATGTACAAATAAAATCACTACACCTTTTTTTATGGGTTTAAACATTATAGTTTATTTGGGTTAAAACTTTTAATTCATTTACAAAACAACGTTTAACCCATTTACTAGAAATACATTCACAATCTTTTAAGTGCATGCAATTAGCTATACCTAACATAGATGTATAAGCAACTCTTTGAGACATTTCATCGAACACTTTACATGCCTCTTTGAGATCTCTTAACATTCCAAAATTCAAAAAACAAATTCACATTCATTAATTAGTTTTCAGAAGATGAAAAACTTAAAAACCCTTAAGAATGTCTCAAAAAGAACACAATTTCTATATATAGTATACACACAAGTCCCAATAATTTCCCAAAAAATATACACATACCACTATATCAGACCAGTTTCAACAGGTCAAAAAATAGTCTATATCGAGAATCCAAGGAAAAAATAAAATCTTTTTTACATATAATTTTATATAACAAATACTCAGCCAACCTGCTGATTCTCCGATGCAATAGCATCTGTCACCATTTCAAGAACCTCCCTCATTGTTGGCCTCATCTTCGGATCTTTCTCCAAACATTTCTTAGCAATTAAAGTCACCTTCTGCATCGATCTCTCTGAATACCCTTGGAGCCTCGGGTCAACTATTAGTTTTGACTTTTCTGCCCCTGTGTAGCAGCACAACCACCTCAAGCATTGGGCATTGTTCTCAGGGTTATTTTGGGTAATTGGAGGTCGACCTGTGATAAGCTCTTCAAGAAAGATACCATAGCTCCATACATCAACCATAGATGTCAGTCGACCCGTTTGAACATATTCTGGAGCTGCATATCCTTTTGTTCCTACCACCTAAATAAATTTCCATCATATTACAAAAATCACAAAAACCAAAAACTATTTTCGATTTTAGCAACAAAATCATACATATATATACCATTGTTGAGACATGGGTACGTCCATCTTGTGGGCCATCTCTAGCAAATCCAAAGTCACAAAGCTTCGCATTCCAATTGTTGTCTAAAAGAATATTTGAGGGTTTAAAGTCCCTAAAGATTATCTGTAATTAATAACAACATCAAGTCAATTGATGCAACCAAAAATAACAACACAAGGATTTAACGTGGCTCAACAATCACCAATCCATAGAGACAGACGCAAGATTTCATAGTAGGGGTGTCACAGATAAATTTTAGTAGTGTCACGATAATAAAAAAGAAAAAAATTGTACTGCTTCCGAAAAACCAGGCGTTGCCGATGCCACTTTGGGCACCATAGTAAAACCGCCGTCAATCAGGTTAATCGTGGTACATCCACAGACAAAGTAGAAAGATTTTATTAGATTCGTAGAATACAGACGCACACATGCTTTCTACTTTTGGGTTATAGAGATTTATAACGACAAAAGTGAACAGATGACAGATGACAGATGACAGATCAATCTCCACAACTATTTAAAGGAATATTTTACCTTTGCCTTGTGTAAGTGTTCCAAACCCGTAGCGGCATCTTTAGCTATGTTTAGTCTCCTACCCCACGAGAGAGGTGTATTTGAGTTAGCTGCTAGATGACCATCTAAGCTTTTTTTAGGCATATATTCATACACCAAAAGCAATTGGCTATCTTCATTACAAAACCCAATTAGCTTCACAAGGTTATCATGGTTAATTTCCCCAACATTCACTTCAGTCAACCATGTTCTATATCCCTATTATCCAAAAAGTACAACATTCATTAAACATTTAAAGTTTAAAACTACAAATGTTACTATATAAGGAAAGTGTTAAGGAAGACTTACCAGTTGTCCTTGTTTAATTTGCTTCACAGCCACCTCAATAAGAAAGGACCGATGTTGTAAGCTTTTCACTGTGCCTTTATATACAATCGCAAATCCACCCTCACCGATTTTGTTAGAAGCGTGAAACTCTTTAGTGGCTGTTTTAAGTTCGGAAAGTGTGAAATTCCGAAGTGTTGGGCTTATGTTTAGATTCGGTGCAACTGTTTGATTCATTCGTGAAGCATCAACAAATCGGGAATTTGCAGTATGAAAGACATCAACTGTTGTGGTTTCTCGTGCATTTTGTGCAGACAAAAAAGAGAAACATCGGAAATGGAAAACCATTGTTTTGAGCCTTGAGTCGCATGAGAGAAAGGTGTTATTGTTGACTATGTGTCCATATCCACGATGAGTTTTACAGATTTGGCTGTAATAAGAAAGGAATCACGAATAAGAACATTATGATTCATAT
This sequence comes from Lactuca saligna, assembly GCF_052625555.1. Taxonomy (NCBI): domain Eukaryota; kingdom Viridiplantae; phylum Streptophyta; class Magnoliopsida; order Asterales; family Asteraceae; genus Lactuca; species Lactuca saligna. The sequence goes on from NC_136422.1 coordinate 30,420,125, forward strand.
ACTAAATAGACTTTTCCCCAAAATAGAAATGGAATTTTTTGATTGAGAATCTATGGATAGCGAATAAGAGTTCGAGGATCTAATTAGTCAAACAGATAATCCAACTAACGGATGCTAAAAACAACAATCAAACAGACCTAAAATCGTTAACCAGATCAAATCAATGACCCAGTTGACGCATAAAGTGAAATCGATTTATATCACAATCAGCGAATTCGAGTTAAACCCACATGCGATTTCCAGAAAAAGGAAGGATTTTTCCGAACCTGGAAGCTCAAGAGCTGGAATCGCCATGATCTTCAGAGCTTCCCACCATCTGAAGAGGGGAGCTAGAAATGCTCATTAAAGACAGCAATGAAAGTCTACCCAGAAAAGCAAACAGAACAGAAGTGAAGGAAAAATGATAAATTTCGAAGTCAATTTCTCCCTAGATTCGAAGTCAAATGAAATAAAAAAATTGTTTTGAAGAAACCCAGAAACGATGGTATGAACTATGAATGATTTGAGGAAGGTTCGTTAAAAGAACCGGGTATTTGAGGACATTATTTAACATAGGATTCATCTTATTCTTTGTAAATTCTTAGTTAGTCGCGTAGGGTGCGCGTAAACCTCATCTCCGTCAACGACCAACAAGAAGATGGTATGAATTCACTTTGTATGTTTTTATTTATTTTGCAAGATATAAGACATGAATCCATAAATTTATCAATAAATTACCTCTATACAAATTAGTATAGATCCTGTTTGTCTTCTTTTAAAAATTAAATATGTGAATCTAGATTATCAATGATATAAATATGTGAATCTAGATTATCAATGATAACGATCGTGAGATTTTATATATGAAAGTTGAGAACAATTCTATTGTGTTCCGTCATTTTAATAAAGAGAAATTGAGTGATCTAACTCATATGAATGAACATAAAAAAAAAAAAAAAAAAAAAAAAAAAGCAATATTTTTTAATTTTTGTAAAATGACAAGTATGTTCGGAAGAGGACATTACCGAGCGAACTCTGGGGGACACCGGGGTAAGATTCCAGAGAAGTGTTCCAGAACAATCAAAATTATTATTTTTATTTATTTATGGTTTTATATGTTTTTTTATATAAAATGTATATATTGCAAATAATAGAAAAAAACTACAAAACTGATCCCACTGGTATGTATTTGTTTTGGGATTTCGTCTAAACATCGATTTTTTTTTTTGGTTTTGTGGTTCTTTTGACCATGTTTCTATGTAGTTTTAATACATTTAAAAGTGTAATACCCTTACATATTTATTTTTTTATTTTTCTTTCATTCTTTATCTATTTAAATAAATAAAAAATAATAATAACTCTCTCTCTCTCTCTCTCTCTCTCTCTCTCTCTCTCTCTCTCTCTCTCTCTCTCTCTCTCTCTCTCTCTCTCTCTCTCTCTCTCTCTCTCTCTCTCTCTCAAATGAACACACACAATTAGTTAAGACACATAAACATATATACACATGAGGTGGAGTTAGAGAATCTAAACCAATTCTAATTAGTAATCAAGAACTCCACCTAAAAAGAGGAAAATGATTGGTTTTTCTTTTTTTTGCTTCCACCATTTTCTAGATGTTGACATCAGTAATCAAGAATTCAACATTTTATTTTTACCTATATTGCAATTCGAGTATACAAGAAATATTTTGGTAATTTCGTTTGTTTGGTTACCTGCATACACACGTGGGAAGAAGGAGGGTATGATTTTGCCGGTATTATTGAATATGAAATCGATTTTGTCTTTCTTTTCTGAAACTCAAGAACTAAAGAGCAAAATCGTAGATGCATATTTCGTCTTACCCAACTACCACCACAAAGAAACACACACATACACACACTCACCTACCAATCATAGGCTACTCGAGGATTAAAGAGAGTTGGTAACCGGAGGATGAGGGAACGATTTTAGATCAACACACACCTTCTTGAAATAATTCATATTCACAAATATCAATTTTAAAAATAAAAACACACATGTACAAACAAATCACTTTTTGGGGACGAACACATACACCCAAATCGATTTATGGTTTCTTTTTTTTTTTTCGGTTTCATAAAAGATTTGAAGAACAAATGAATCATATTCCACTTTTGATTTTTTTGGTCCCATAAATGTTTCAAATTCATGAGTGTGAGTGTGTATTTTCTAGAACAAACCTAAAAAATTATTTTCTACAAATGGTTTGTTTGTGAAGACGACGAAACTCAGGAAGCTTCATGGGTTTTTTTTTAGAGAGAGAGAGAGTGTGTGTGTGTATGTGTGTGTGTTCCCTTTTATTGTTTTAATTATTAAAATAGATATTGAAAAATGTAAAAATAAAAATAAAATGGTATAATATTCATTTTAGTTTTCGGATGGACCATTTCCACATAGAAACATGGCCAAAAGGACCATTAAACCAGAAAAGTTGAGCTTTGGACGAAAACCTAGAAAAATGCATACCATAGGAACCATTTTTGCAATTTTGTCCAAAAAATAATAATGCAAGAATTTTTAAATTTACAAAAAGTAATAATTGCATAAAGTTAAATATGTTTTAAATAATATTACAACGTTCAAATGAACTCTTATTTTATCTTAGTACCCCAAAATTTTCCACCAATCTCTTGTGATATGATACGGTCCATGTTTTGGTTGAACCTTCTATCTTATATGATTTCCCCATGATTAACATCTTTGTGAACCAACACAAAACACCCAATAATCTCCTTTACTATCAGACTGTTGTGGTACATGTACGCCCCTTTTCAAGGGTGATTTTGAAACTCTAAAAGGGGATTACATTAGTCGGTTTGGTACCCTAATACTTGATACCCACTAGGAGTTTATAGATGCGGGCTCGCATAGCTATAAACCAAGATTGGTATTCTGAACAATAGTTGTCCACCCAATGGCTATCGTATATAGGCATTTTAAATGTCTTGAAATCCAAAACATCCAAAAACTAGTGAGCATTTGGTATATTCATATGGATGTAAAGTTGCACAAACGGTTGAAATTAAGTTACCATGATATAGCATTATATTATAAATAACTATTAAGTAGGCAACACAATCGAAACAAAGTTATATTGTATCACACTCAAACCAAGCTGGGTAAATGGATCCATCAGCTATGTTACTCTAGTCATATGCATATGTGCTGAAAGTTGTCGACACAAACATCCACAGAGCATCATCCGATCTACACTCTATCAACAATGAGATCCACATCATGATGTGTTGCCAATCAACAGATGTATACAATAAAACAAGTATTGTTATTATAAGCTACTATGTAATGACTACATAATTATATAACTTACATCACATTCCACCCAGCCCGCGTTATTCTCCCCATATAAGCGCCTCCAAAACTCAATCGTCTGTACACCAGTGATAAAATGGTGTGAAAGAAAACATCGAAGCATATGGTTCTTTATATATAGTATGAATGGTAGGGTCTAAAAGACCGTCCAACGAACAACATCTTTTTTCTTCATCTATATCTATGAGGAATTATACTATATGGATAGTGCGAATGACTAAGAAGTATTGCAGGCGTTTTGTATTCTTCTTAGGGAATCTCTTTTATATAGACGAGTGTTTATATACAGATGGTTGCTCAGGTTCGTCATTCAGCGGCTATTCTGGTGCACCTAACCCATACTCATGCACCCATAAGTCATTGTTGTCTATGGTACCAACATCTTCCATGATAAGTGCATGTACGGTTCAGTAGTATTTAATTATAATCGATGCAATAACGACTATACCATAAAGGTAAATAAAGAGTGTAAGGGAGTGAATTCATTAACAATATACCTCCACCCTCTTTGAGGTACCAACATCATCTCTGACAGTCTTATTAATAAGTTTTAGAAGCATGACTAAAGTAGCATCATGTTCTGTAAAACGCATCCCATGTCCCCTTAACAACTCATGACATTCACAAAACTCATTTTGTAACTCAACAATAATTTGGTCCTTATCAGTAGACGGTACAATGGATAGTGGTGGTAATGGTGGGTCAGATGCATATGAACCTTTCATAACATCTGTATGTGCCTTCTTTTGTCGAGGCTTATAAGTAGGTGAGTGTTGTTGTGATGGTGTTAGAAAATGTGCCATGTGAACATCTGTGGTAGTTAAAGCATGGCGCTCAATCCACGTCGAGCTAAAAGTCCACCATTCAACATGACCATATTTGTTGTTGGCTCTAAATTCACTATAAGTCTATCATCTTGCTTACAAAATTATAAAATAACTATAAATATGCATAAATATAAATATATGTGCAAATATAAAATATATAAGTAATCATAGGTCGTTAATGATTAGAAACTACTTGCACTGATCTACCTGCTGTCAGAAATAGTTGTCCAATGTCATAACTAATTGATATAACTTTGGGAATAATAATAAAGTCATTTTGGGTTGCCCTCAAGAGCTAAAATAGATAGAAAAGAATTTAAGAGAGTGAGATAAATAGTTTATTAATTTATTACATGTTAATAAATTAATTAGAATCTAGTTAAAAGTTGTTGAAAATAATTTGGATTTAACTTAAAGGTACATGGGCTGAATGTTAATTGTTCAATAGTTGAGTAAAAGGAACATTTGGTTGTAAATAGAGGTGGACGGTTATGGAGAGGTTCCAAAAGGCTTCTAGAATATTTTAGGTGGCTGATAAGGGTAAAGATTCGAATCATGATTAAATCTGATTATTTAATTGATTCAAATCAAGTTTATCTGGAAATTACCACATATATATAAAGTCCCCTCTAGGCCTTAGATAAACCAATTTTAGTCTCCCTAATGTTGTGATTTTGGAATTCTTAACCTCTTTCCTTTCCATCTCTCTCTCTTAAAGTTATAGGGTCTTAATCTTTTGGGTATGAGTCATTAGAGGCATTCTACTTTGGGTGCTAGACTTTCCAAGAGCAACAAATGAACTCGAATTCTTCAAGGAGCCAAATGAAAATTTTTGATTTTGTCAAAAGGTTAGTAAATCAATCCTTCTCTATAGTTTATATTCCTAGTTTTGAAAGTACGTTGTCATAATAGTAAAACCTAGATCTAGGGTGCATGTACACTTAGAGTTTATATTGAACGCTTATGTTGCCTAATTTCCGCATATAGATGTGTTGAAAACCCTTCAGTTGTATTAGAGCATTTAGGTTTTAATTATAAGCACTACTTGAAAAAACTGAGAAAATAAGAAGAAACGTGCTACTCGCAGGGTGCGGCGCACCGAGACCTAGACATGATGCACTTTTTGGCGATTTGGATTTCGTGATTTTTTGCTATAATTTCGAATTAGGGTTTATCTTAGTTTTAAATATTATTTTAATTTGTTAAAACTAGATAATTAAATTGAGAAGATAAATATGCATAAAATACTAGAGATTATAGATAATGATTTTAAATTAATTAGTTAAAAGTTAATTAAAGATATATTCTTTTAAATCATATAATTTTAAATTGTTTAAAAATTACATTACATAAAATTGTAAAAGTTTATATAAGAATATGCAAAAACAAAATTTTTATATATGTAATACGAGTAATATATGTAAAATAATAATACACCATATTTACTCACATGTTTGATTAATGATCGTTAGTCGAATCAAGAGTATGCTTCATTTATGAAGCAATGGTATAAGGAAACATCTTATAAAATGACCTTTTAAATGAGTGTCCTTTTCGCTCACCGCTTCTTTGCATGGTAGATTGTCGTTACCCAAAAGGGTTTGATAGTACCATATCTCGTTAAAAGTATAACATATAAAAGTACTAAAAACAAAATTCCCGTTCTCAGTTATTTGGGAAAATGTGAATAGCTGCTAATCCGTTAATAACACACATTATTCCTTATTATCTATTCACGGAACATGTGTGGTTAACAAACACATAAATTTAAGATGTAAGAAGAAGATGATGTGACACTTATGGTTGTGTTTTGTTGGCGGAGTGTGTGTGATTAACTAACACGTCAATCCGAGGACCATGACATAATCAAGGGTCATGCGTTATTTCATGTTTGCTTCTGTAACACCCGAAATTTAGAAGGCTAATTATGGAAAATAAAACCTCATTTTGAAAGGTCTACTTGTCAAGTTTAAGGTATAAACTTGACGTGTAGGAGCTAGGAGTCACGCACATTTTTGAAGATCAACTCGACGAGTTGGAGGGACCAACTCGACGAGTTGGAGGGACCAACTCGACGAGTTGGTCGCTGTTTGAGAAACCCTAAATTCGGGGTTTTGGACCATTTAAAAAACTTAAGCTCTAGGGTTTGGCCTCATTTCCAGCCTCCATTGTCTAAAACCCTAACCTCGAAACCCGAAGGCCATTTTTGAGTGTTATGAGTTCATAAGGAGAATTTGTTGGTGATTATCGAAGGAGACTTGAAGAAGGAAACACCTTGCTTTGAGGTATAAAGTCGTCACCTTGATCTATAGTTTACTAGATATCTTTTCTTGAAGTTTTGATCAATAGGTCTGAAGAGAAGAGGTTTCCAGCGGTTAATGGGATAGATCTAATCCATATATGTTAGAAAAAGGGATGAATAGATTGCTTGGATTCTCTGAAAGTCGTGATTCACTATCAAATTGAAGTCTTTCGATGGTACAGATCGAACACTCAATTGGACGAAATTCAGAGAATGAAATTTGAGAATGTATATGAAAATGTTCTTCAACATGTACCAGAATATTGACCAAAAAACGGATATATCAATCCTGTCTGAAAACTGTCAACAGACAGTTACAAACTGTCATAAAACTATCAAACTGTCGATCCCAGCCAGGGGCTCTGCCCCTTGGACCCCGCCAGGGGCTGCCGCCCCTGGGACCCTGCTCCCAGGGGCGCTGCCCCCGGACCCCCGTTCGCCCCTAAATAGCAATGTACTTTAAATCTTGAAAAACTTGAACAAGTGTGCACTCCTACACCATCCTAACTTGTTCAATATTCAACAAGATCACTTTTGATCAACAAATTTAATCCTATTACACTTAAATAATATTTGATGATATAAAATCACCAACAATATATGACTTATTAAGGCTTAAAGTTGCAATCTTTAATGGACTCTATGTCCCATTCATGCAATATGTCCATTATGAAGCCAAAGATGGACATTTGAGGGTGTTTCTAGTATGCATGAACGTAAAGTTGGAAACTTTATGTGATTTGTCCACCTTGGGACATCAGATATGTATGTTGGTGGGTTGTAATAGGAGTTTAGGGGCCTAATGGATCAAAACCACCTTTAAAGAAACTAGGGTTTGAGTTTTAAGCTTTGGGTTTCGCACCCAGAACTTCAGAAATTCATAACTTTCGCATACGAACTCCGTTTTTGACGTTCTTTATATCGATGCGTAGGTAAAAACAATATCTACAACTTTCATTTAGAATCCGTTGGCTAATTTTGACTTTATTTTTATTATATTATTTTTATATTGTTTTTAGTAGGCCGGGACAAGAAAACTCCGTTATAAATTCATAACTTTTTCATTCGACGTCCGTTTTTGCCTATCTTTTTAACGTTTCGATACTATCAACGAGATCTCCGATTCTTGTTTAGATTGTTTCGGCTAAAAACCGCTCAGTCTCAAATCGGGTATTCAGACTGCGTATTGTTAAGTCGAAACTTAGAAAAATCATAACTTCCTCATACGAAGTCATATTTTGACGTTCTTTTTATGCACGTTCACGCTTTATCATATTCTATGACTTTCGTTTAGATCTCTAAGGCCAAATCTCGCTCTATCATAAATTCACTATTTACGTCGCGCTATGTCGTGTCGGTTCTGTCGTGAAACTTCGACAAGTCATAACTTCTTCGTTATAACTCGGATTTCGGCGTTCTTTATATGCACGAAATCCTTGTAACATATAATACACCTTAGTTAAGATCACTCCTTCTAAATAATCTTCCATCAAAAAGTCATTTTTGATGCTTATTGTCTTTAAATTGACTAGCCCGGATCTACGGGCGTTACAGTATTTTAGGGGATCTCACTAAGCTTTGACTTACAGTTTGAATTTAAATATTTAAGGTACTTTAGATGATCGAGAGAAAACGTAGGCGTGATCATACACATCATCCTGATTATTTTTATTTGAGAGATGTTTTGATACTCTGATTTTTATGTTTTGAAACAATGGTTTGGATACATGATGGTTTCTATGCGAATGTCTTTTAAAACTGAAAATTTTTTACTATGGTTTTTGGGACATTATAACTTGGTATTAGAGCTCTGGTTTGAGGGATTTAGATGAACACTCGTGGGATTCTAGGCTCAAACTATGGATCTAAAAAAATATTTTTCATAAATAATTTCTAAATAAGTGAAAAAGAGGATGTAATGTGTACAATCAGCTAAAGCTCAAGGAAAAGTTATTCCCCAAGATACCCATACTTTTTATATGTATATTGATGATATATTAGAATTACATGCTTGTTTATATGCTAGGGATCTTCACGAAATGCATGATTTATGATGTCTGATATCCTTGGGGACTTCATGTTATGTCATATGAAACTGACATTATTACTGTAGTTTTTTAGTGTATGCATCATGATTATACATAACTAGGATTTTATAGCATGATAATGTTTAATTTATCCTTATTTCTTGTTCCTTGTATGGTCGAGGGCTTAAGGTAGAATCAATAATTTGACTGTTTAATAAATCTGGAATTACATATGATTAGCATATACACAAGTTGATTGCAAAGTTAGTGAAGGTTTCATGAGTTGGGTGTTTTATGAGAAGATATATTTTGGTTAAAAGGGTAAAATGGACATTGTATTCTTTTTGGGAAAACTTTGTGACTTAATAGATTAAGACTCGTATTAATTCAATAATAAGTGACTTAACATGTGTGTAGAGCATGTTCCCACCTTCATGTTGATATAAAGAACATTGAAAATAGGTAAGAAACAAAGAAGATATGGAGGATAGAAGTTAGGACAAAAATGTCCTAAAGATTGGAATTAAATCAGCCAAGGGCCGCTGTTATGCCGGAACCGCGGTGTGAAGGGATGAGTGCCACGTTGCGATGATTGTCCTATGTAAGAAAGAATAACAATGTACTTTGCTCTGCGGTGCGGGTATATGGGTGTCACGATGCGGTGACCAAAGTAGGTTGCTAGTGGGGATAAAATACCATGGCGTGGCAAGAAGTTTATATTTTGCAGGTTCAGGTTGTTGCATTCGTTGTACCAAAAGAGAAGATCGGAGAACAAAGAAAACTTAGAGTAGAACTCTACATTGTAAGATAAAACTCTACATTGTAAGATAAAACTCTGATAAATCCCTTAAAATAGATGCTTAAAAGATTTGGGTCGTTACATTGATCAGTATTAAGAACAAGTTAGATTAATCTGAAATGGTCATTCCGGAATGTATTTGATGGGCTGGTCCAAGTAAAAAGTCTGAATTGGACTCTAGAATATCTCATTTCGGAGACGATGGTTATTTTACAAAAATGAATTTATAGTGGTTATTTTTTAGAAAATAATCACAAAATAAGGATAAATTACTCGGTCCCCAATAATTTATCTACTTTTTAGGTAAAAATTCAAAGCGCTAAGCCTATAAATAAAAAGTGTTGGAATTAATCCTGATTTGGTTCATGTTTAACTCACTTTTTAATGCATTAAAAATGAATAAGTGGTTACCATATTATTAGCTAAATGTGGTTAACCAGGTAGTAAAGTATTTTCAGTTTTAATTCTTAGTTTAAAGCCTTTTATTTCAGCTTTCAATTTAGTAGTCTATAATTTTTTCAATCCCTGTTTTACTGTTAACAGTGCATTAGAATAAAAACTTCCAAAAGTTCTTCCAAGTGTGCGTATCTCTAATTCCTAATTCAATTTGCATATTTTGAGTGTGTAGCTTGATATTTTGCTGTCTGATTTCCAACATTTGGTATCAGAGCATATGGTTCATGCCAAAATATACCCACTACGAATCCATGTCGGCATCCAGCCAACTTGTTACAAGAGAGAATGGTGGAGTGCCATTTCAATGTCCGATGTTGACTCCCATGAACTACACCACGTGGAAATTAAGATGGAAGCTATAATGGATGCCCAGGGAATATGGGAATCCATTGAACCAGTAGCTGGAGAATCCGTGGATGAGAAGAAGAACAAGTCAGATCGAGCTTTTCTTTTTTAAGCAGTACCTGAATATATACTATTGCAAGTAGCGAAGAAGAAGATGGAAAAAGAGGTTTGGGAATCCTTGAAGTTAAGGTACATGGGAGCAGATAGGGTACCGTAGGCCAGATTACACACACTCAAAAGTGATTTCGAGGCATTACGGATGAAAGACAGAGACTCTATCGATGAGTTCACAGGAAAATTGAGTGGGATGATTTCATAGTTTAGCAGCCTTGGTGAAACCCTTGAAGACAACAAAGTGGTGAGAAAGCTACTTGATTCAGTTCCAGACAAGTATCTCTAGCTGGTGGCATTGATTGAACAGTACTCAGATTTGGATAGCATGCCTTTTGAAGAAGCAATTGGTAGGCTTAAGGCTTACGAGGACTGACTTAAGTCCCGTAGCAGCCAAATAAGTGGGGAAGCGGGTTTGTTACTTACTTAAACAGAAAACAACCTCAATCAAAAGTCTTCATGGGATGGGTTCTCAACAGGTGGTAGAGGAAGGGGCCCGTCACACCATGATAGAGGGGGTCGATCGGGTGGTCGTGGTAGAGGAAGTGCACGAGGCAAAGGTGGTTGGGTCAATTCGTCGGTGCCTCATGACTCAAATAATAATCGCCAAAGAGGAAAGGATAAGAGTCATATTACGTGTTTCAACTGTGAGGAATATGGTCACTATGCATCTGAATGCAAAGCACTGAGAAAAAAAAGAGATGAGGCAAATTTGAATCAGATGGAAGAAGAAGGACCCGCTTTACTGTTGACTGTCCATCGTGAAGAGACAAACAACATGGTGCTACTAAACGAGACAAGGTTTTTCCAGGACAGAAAGGAAACAAAAAAGACATTTGGTACTTGGATAATGTCGCTAGTAACCATATGAACGGTGTGAAAAGTTTCTTCGTGGAGCTTGATGAAAATGTGACTCGACAGGTGCAATTTTGTGATGGCTCTAAGGGGAAAATTGCAGGAAAAGGATCCATCTTGGTGGAGTGAAAGGATGGTGAGTAACTTTTGATACCGGAGGTATATTTCATACCCGCTTTGCACTGCAACATCTTGAGTTTAGGGCAGATGACAGAAGACGGGTATAAAATCGAGATGTTGCATCAATATTTGCGGGTACATGGTGAAGATGGAAGGCTGATCATGAAGGTTCAATGATCCAGTAATAGATTATACAAAATTTTTCTCCATACAACTCAGCATGTATGTTTAGCTACTAGTTTGGATGATGAGGCGTGGTTATGGCATGCGAGGCTTGGTCACGTGAACTTCAGGATCATAGAATCCATGGTTGAAAGGGAACTGGTGTATGGAATACCAAAGATAAAGCATCCTATACATGTATGTGAAGGATGTTTAATTGCTAAGCAGACCCGAAAATCATTCCCTAAAGAAACTCAGTGGCATGCAAACAACCCGTTGGAATTACTTCATGCAGATTTGTGCAGACCAGTATCACCAACTACAGTGGGAGGCAATCAATATTTTTTCTTAATTGTTGATGATTACAACAAGTATATGTGGATTTATGTTATTGAGACCAAGGATGAAGCTTTTTCAGCCTTCAAGAGCTTCAAGGCTCGAGTTGAGAATGAAAGCTCGTTCAAATTGAAGGCATAAAGACAGATCGAGGAGGTGAATTCGTCTCTAAGCAGTTTGCAGATTTTTGTGATAAAGAAGGAATAAAGAGGCAATTGATGATGCCCTACTCCCCTCAACAAAACGGGGTAGTAGAGCGTCGTAACAGAACTATACTTAGAGCTACGAGATCTTTGTTGAAAAGTATAAATGTGCCAGAGACTTTATGGGGCGAAGCCGTTCATCATGCTATATACATTCTCAACCAAGTATCAACTAAAGGAGTGAAGAATATGACACCATACGAGGCCTGGAAGGGAAGAAAACTGACACTCCAACACATTAGGGTTTTTGGGTGTTTCGCACATGTAAAAAGACCAGCAAACCAACTCACTAAACTTAGTGACAGAAGTGTGGCAATGGTGTACTTGGGAGTGGAGCCAGGAACCAAAGCCTATCGCTTATTTAACCCTAGTAAAAACAAGTTACACGTGGCCCGTGATGTTATAGTTGAAGAAAAGGTTAAATGGAATTGGGGTGTAGCCCAAGAAAGTGAGCCAACATTGAAGCCCAATTGGTTCCAGGTTCCTATCAATGTTGAAGTAGAAAGAAGGGTACAAAGCCAAAATCAACCTGGTGAAGAAGATCTTAGCCCTATTGCAGACGACACAAGTGACCCGATATCACCAGTATAAACTCCAATAACCAGGTTAGGTAACTAATCAATTTTATCTTCGAGCATGGGAAGCACATCAATTGAAACACCAGGAAGTAATCAGTGCATCAACAACTCTGCCTATGATCATACACCTGTTTGAGGGTTTCGATCAGTATACAACATTTATGATGAAACACAACCGGTAGAAATGGAAGATGAACAAGAGGAATTAATGTTCATTGGAGATGAGCCTACAACTTATTTTGAAGCAGCCTGTAACCAAGAACGGGTAGACGCAATGAAAATAGAGCCTCAGTCGATTGAAAAAAATTGAACTTGGAAGTTGACTGGTCTGCCTCGTGGTAAAAAACCCATAGGGTTGAAGTGGGTTTTTTTTTTAAATTAAAAAGAGATTCTGATGGAAAAGTAGTACGACACAAGGAGAGGCTTTTCGCTAAGGGATACATACAGGAAAAAGGAATTGATTTTAGCGAGATTTTTGCACCGGTGGCTCGGATAGAAACAGTACGCTCACTGTTAGCTCTGGCTGTTTTTGAGGGATGGAAGGTGCACCACCTCGATGTAAAGTCGGCCTTCTTGAATGGTGACTTACAAGAGGAGGTGTATGTAACTTAACCTGATGGTTTTGTGATTGCAGAAAAGGAACACATGGTGTACAAGTTGAATAAAGCTCTCTACGACTTACGTCAAGCACCAAGAGCTTGGAATATCAAGCTTGATAAAACACTTAAGGAGTTGGGTTTTCAAAAGTGCCCCCAGGAACAAGCTGTGTACAAATGCCAAGAATCAAAATTTGTACTAATTATTGGAGTGTATGTTGATGATTTGATAGTATCAAGTTCGAGTGAAGAAGGAATTTAGGTGTTTAAAAGGCAAATGCGGGAAGTTTTCGACATGAGTGATCTTGGGAAACTGTCATACTATCTTGGAATGGAATTTCAACAATGCAAGAACATAATCTCTATTTGCCAAAGGAGGTATGCTCAAAAGATATTACAGATAGCTGGCATGTCTGATTGCAACTTAGCAAAAAGTCCCATGGAACCGAAGCTTGACCTGACTAAAGATGAAGAAGGAGTGCTGGTGAATGCTACACATTATGGTTGTCTCATTGGGAGTTTGCGTTATTTAACTCACACCAGACCATACCTAAGTTATTCAGTGGGTGCCGTTAGTAGATTCATGGAGTCACCACGAGAAAGTCACCTCAAAGCAGTTAAGCAAATTATGCGATACATCAAAGGGGCTCTCAACTATGGGTTAGTGTATCGGAAGGGAGGATACGGGAAGATACTTGGCTATAGTGACAGCAGCCACAATGGGGATTGTGAAGATGGGAAAAGTACATCTGGGATGGCATTTTATTTTTAAGGAAATCTAATCACTTGGTGTTCACAAAAATAGCGAACAGTAGCTTTGTTTTCTTGCGAAGCCGAGTTTATGGTGGCGACTTCAGCAGCTTGTCAAGCTTTGTGGCTACAAGGTTTCTTGAAGTATTTGACAGGTTCTAAAGAAAGTTGTGTAAAGATTCTTGTAGACAACAAATCTGCAATTGAGCTGATGAAAAATCCGATATTCCATGGAAGAAGGAAGCACATCAACACCCGATATCATTTCATTCGAGAATGTGTCGAAAAAGGTTTCATATGCGTTGGGCATGTAAACGGGGAAGAAGAAAAGGCAAATATCTTGACCAAAGCACTTCCACGAGTCAAATTTGTAGAAATGCGGAATTTGTTGGGTGTTGAATACCAGAAGACATAAATCATGATTGAGGAGGAGAATGTTGGAATTCATCCTGACTTGGTTCATGTTTAACTCAAATTTTAACGCATTAAAAATGAATAAGTGGTTACCATATTATTAGCTAAATGTGGTTAACCAGGTAGTAAAGTATTTTCAGTTTCAATTCTTAGTTTAAAGCCTTTTATTTCAATTTTCAATGTAGTAGTCTATAAGATTTTCAATCCCTGTTTTACTGTTAATAGTGCATTAGAATAAAAACTTCCAAAAATTCTTCCAAGTGTGCGTATCTTTAATTCCTAATTCAATTTGCATATTTTGAGTGTGTAGCTTGATATTTTGCTGTCTGATTTCCAACAAAAAACAATGTTCTAAAATGCTCATCATAATTCCAAGGTTTGTAGTTGATGTCACGATTTAACAAAATGTCGTCTTGAATCATATATATAAGAACTATACAAAATTTTTAATTTTATACAAAATTGTCGCCTTAAATTACGTCTTACAAATGACGTGGCTCGACATAGCTTGCAAAAGCTTGAAGCCTGACACTACCGCCATGTCACACCTAACGTTATTTAGAACTTTGATAAAAAAAATAATCGAAAAGGTTAATATTAATCTATAATTGTTAATAAATTCAAAAAATTCAAATTAATATGGTAAAAATTCAAATTAATATGGTAAAAATTAAATGATTTATCTTGAAACTAATATTAGTTTAATTTGGATGGCAAAATTAGTTAATTTACTATATAGTAGATAATCGAAATGTTTAATCAATTAAATATATTAATTCCTTCTGGTGTAATATAATGATTATTATTTTATAATACTATTAAGTTTTTTTTTTTCCTTTCAAAAATATTATATATGCTTAAAAAAGTAATTAGACGTCGGGACTTTACGACACATTACAGAGAGTAAATTAGTTAGCTTAAAAAACCAAAGAACTTCAAATTCATAACATCTGAGTTTAAAAAGTATATTAACATCCACCCATCACAACCTTCGAATTCACAGAAAGCATCTACTATACAATCACAATCTGAAACAAAATTTACTATAAAAACAAGTAACTACAACCTTGGATTTTGATGATATAGCCTAAGCTTTTTTGGCCGGAAGAGATTCCTTGAACCATATGTTGAGTAATAAACATCCATTAGAACTTCATATTGCAGTCTCACATATAAAATGATTGGCATGAAAATAAAACAGCTGATAAAAAGTGGCACCCAAATCAACTCGCCCTGCCAAAAGGAGAAGAAAGCAACAAGAAAAGCTACCGCCATGTTTGCGACTGAGAAGAAAAGTGCTGACAGACCTCTCATCAATTTTTTGGGCAATGATTCCAAGAAGTTATGTTCAGTATAGCGAGATATGAAAATGGATAAGAATATGAGGATCGAATAGGCAGCGAATACCACAGAAATGGCATTTAATATGTTGAAGAATATGAATGGTCGATTGTGAAGAAAGATAGGCATACCAGTGTTCTGGTTGTATCCACCTGGAACTGCGAAAGCTGCTGAGCATCCTGTGGAAGCTATGAGTGCAGCAATCAGCAAGCACTGGTTAGCCGTGTCTTTCATCCATTTCTCATTCGCTAAGAGTAGATAGTCGTGTTCACTCTTGAACAATTGTTTTGGTGTTCGATCATTTTTGTTCTTCATTTTCCGATAAGAAGGAGGGATCATATCTTTTACTTCCTGCACAAATTAATGTTTTAGAGGACGCCACATGAAACATAAGATTTGGCATCATACATTTTGAGCATGTCATATTTGAGATTGTGTATTCAATAATTATAGTTACTATAGGATAAAATAGTTGAGATCCACACTTGTACAGACGATGCAGAGAACAAGAAGACTTGTTAACCTTCCGTTAGGTAAATGTTTGTAGATATCTCCAAGGTATTAATATAAAAACAGAAAAAGGACAAGTAAATTTCTTTCTCTCTATACATGTAGTTATAATAACTAGTTTTCACTTATATAACACTACCAATCATTGAGAAAGGAACTGGGAATGTTGATCGACAAAATGAAGTACCTTGAACCATAACACTTCACGTTGCATATGTTGCATTTGTAGACGGAATCCTGAATTATCTTCACGTTCATGTCCGTTTGCCACCATCCCAACTAGATGCAACATATTATTTCCATTCTTGTCCACGACAGATGTTATCATATCCTTCATCGAGCCAATCTCATGCAGAAGATTATAGATACTCACATGACGATGTAAGACAGCAACATGAAATATAGTTTGGTTATCGTCATTTCTCTTCCATAATAAATCTGGATATTGGCGAATGAGCTCTACTACAAATTCGGTGTTTCCCATTTCGGCAGCAATAAATAGTGGTTGCAGTGAGTGCGTTGGAAGTCCCCGCTCATTTGTTACGTTTCCCATAAGGTAGTCAGTTTTAGCCTTTGGCAATTTCATAATATTTCCGCAGATGATTCTAAGTAATTGCATGGCATCACTCGGTTTTTCTGCAGGTCCAACCTTCATCCAAATGACTGCACAAACTGAAACCCAACAAACAAAAGAAAGTGTGTTTTGAATATTCCAACTACTTATTTATATATGAATAATAAATGAAGTGTAATAAAATTATGATAAATGTTTTATTTACATATGAATATAAAATGTGAGGAGAGAGCTAATACAAGTTTTATTCATATATAAATATAACATGTGATTATTCATATATAAATGATACTTAAACGGTTTATTCATAAGTGAATAACGAATATATTTTTATAAAAATATGATATACTTTTATTCACATATGACTAAAAATAGGGTAAATTACACCAATAGTCTTTCGTGCGCATGCCAAAAAGCATGTTTAGTCCATATTTTCAAAAATTAACTTAAACCATCTCTCGTTTGTTTAAAATTTTCACGCTTATTTTCCCTTAGTAATTTTTTCTCATTTTCTTTTATTTATTGATCATTTCTAAATTAAAAGTAAAAACAAATATCCCCACCCTTCCTCTTCCATTTCTACATTTCTCCCGTAACAAGATTTTCCACAGATGAGTAGATTACCCCTAACACCACTGTCTATCAACCACCTCCAATCACCAGCCACCTCCGGTCACCAGTAACCTCTGATCACCCCTTATATCATGCCATCTCTCACTCTCTATTCCAGAAACCTCAAAATCAAACCATAAATCTACAACCAAAAACCTTCAAATCAAACCACATCAAATTGGAAAATCCAAAACTCAAATCTAAAAACCCACTTGCAAAAATCGAGTGTCAGTGATTTATAAATGGAACAAATCTATGAGTGATGGTAAACATAGTGGGCTAGGGAAACCACAGGTCACCGGAGAAGAAGATCAAGAACCCACAGAGTCGCCATCTCTAGCGACTTGAAGCTTGGGGACGTCAAGCATTAATGGTGGTTGAGCCTTGGTTACTAAGGATGGGAAATCAAATGATTTCTAATCTCAAACACAATCTCCTCTTGGAATTATCATCGAAACCATAAACCAAGAACAAGAAAGAAACTTGCAACAAAACTTCACAAACAATTGGAATCCTTTCTTTCATCGTCGGCATCGTTTCCAGGCTTAGAAAAAGGAAGGAAATCCGATATTGTGGTGCTCCGGTGAGGTCTCCATCTTCAGTGACCAATGGTCTGGTGGTTTGTTCGTAGTGGTAATGCAGATGCTTAGGATTGGTTTAAGAGAAAAATAAGGTGAAGATATAGTAGGTTATTTTTTTAGGGTAGGTGGATGAGAATAGGTTGGCTATTATTTTTCTATTTTTTTCAAATTAGTATTAATAATAATATATTAATTTAATTGGAAAAGAAATACATAAAAGGAATAATTGTTTTTTAGATTTGATATGGACTAAACGTGCAACAAAATTGCATGTCAGGGATGAAGCATGCAAGTTTAAAACAAATGAAGGACGATCTGAGTTAATTTTTGAAACACAAGGGACGATTGTTGTAATTTACCCACTAAAAATATGTTAAGTAAGAAAAAACTTTATTTGATGTTATATTCGTATATGAATAATGCTTAAACAGTTAAAAAGTTAAACATTCGTTTTATTCATAAGTGAATAATTTATCTACAATAATAAAATCCGATACACTTTTATTTATTTATGAATAACGAAAGTTGAAACTAAAAAAATTATTTTATGTTAAAACTATATCAATATGGATATCTATTTATGGAGAATAAAAAATTATGAACTTTGATGTATTTAAAATAAATTTTTTTTATCAAAACAACTTATTAAAAATTAAAAAAAAAATTTGTTTGGATATATTAAGATAATGATAAGAATAGTTTAAGGAAATATATTACAACTTTGAAAAACACATGTGTATTCATTTTCCTTTTCGTGAGTACAACGGAGGGTTTTGTGGCAAAAATAAATGATTGCCTGAAAATGATTCCTTCATTTCTCAATATTTTTTATTTTCTCAACTGAACTTTTATATATATATATATATATATATATATATATATATATATATATATATATATATATATACACACACACACACTCAAAGTTAACACCTCTTAAACACCTCATTGAAAATGTTTCCTCAATTCTTAACCTTTTTTATTTTTCAACTGAACTTTTATATATATATATATATATATATATATATATATATATATATATATATATATATATATATATATATATATATATATATATATATATATATATACATACATACACAAACACACTCAAAGTTAACACCCTTAGACACCTCATTGAAACTTTTATAAAAAGTCAACATATAATTAACTACTTACAGTTAGATTTTTCAAAAAATAATACAATTTTAGCCAATAAAAATATTTTAAAAATTAATTAGGGTATTTATATGATAACATAATGTGTCTTTTTAACCAACCTATATTATATGTTACCCTCAAATAAACATATAAGTCAAACTGGAACCAAAATAAGGCTAGTTAGTCTATGAAAAGGTTAGGCGAAGAGATACTCACTTTTATGTAAGGCTCTCCTAAAAAATGGTGGTTTTATTAATCCAAATGCTTCGGTCTTTCGAGCTAACAATCCGAGTAGTTCCTTGTTAGCGGTGAGGGTTGGCCAGTCTGTAACTATTTTCAGGGAAACATCTACAAAAAAAAAATAATAAACAATAAGTTAATGAGGTAAGGTTAACATTACAAATGTATCACTAACATCAAACAAAACTACATAAGATTTATGTTCTCAACTAGCCGAAATAATAATTAAAATGCAACACACAACTCTATGTATACAAGCTAATTAAACAAAATGCATGAAATTAATAGGAAAGTTCTAGTCTTTACATTACACATCGAACAAATTAATGCAAACATAATCACAATGGGTTTTCTATTTTCACTACCGAAACAATCATTAAAAGACAACACATAACTCTATTTATACAAGCTAATGAAACACGAGACATAGAACAAACACAACTCTATACTGGTCTATGTCATTTAGAGTAAGTGTGAGGACTAAAGTTGGGTGGGTATAATTTCTAAAATATAACCACTAATAATGATGGTTACTGATGTGGGCCCTAGCATAGGTGATTAGGCCCCGTGTTCATTAAAGTAAGGTCCATGATCGAGTGATGAAAATAGTCATAACTTGGCCATGAGGCTCTATTTTAGGCTTACAATCAATTAAATCAAGCTTGAACCAAAAAGCACGTCACAATAAGTTTCTAAAAAAATATCTTTGTAAGTGGAGTTATAGAAGTTTTTATGTTTTTTATTTTTATTTTTATAATTTTTAGATTTTGCTTTTGGGTTGGTTTGTGTTTGGCCCATGATTCTTTTTATGGACTATTTAAATCTCTGTCTATTTATATGTTCATGTTGTAATATATATGCTCATTCATGAGTTTTATGAGCTTTCATTTTTCCTCCCAAAATTCTTTGCATTCGTAACCAGATTTTGAAGCCCAAGTCATTGGTATTCAATGAATCAATGTGGCTTGGAAGATATTTTCTTGGGTATTTTATAAGAATCAACACATTCAATATTTTCTTATGTTTGTACACTAGTTACATTGGTGGTTACACATGGTTCAATAAATATATGGGTGCGGTCTTGATTGACATATGGTTAATTTTGGCATCAATATTTCTATTTTCTCTAATTGTGGATTCCATCATCCTTGTTTTAGATGCCAATTAGGCATGTGGCAACAGAATGATGGTAATTTTTGTTAATACATATTAGAATATTAAGTAGTTCCATAGGAAATTATCATTTTTTAATCACCACATCAAGAAAATCAATTGAAGGTTGACTCTTGTCCTAATAAATTTGTCCTAATAAAAGACTCATTTTTTTAATTACCACATCAAGAAAATCAATTGCAAGTTGACTCTTGTACTAATAAAAGATTCAATGTTGCTTTCATTTTGATATCATAAGGTGTTACTTTTCTTACTTTCATGAAATTCATTTTTACATTATATATGTGAGTTAAGTTTGTTAAATTTGTTTCTCATGGAATAACCGATGTACATAATGCTTCATCAGTTAGCTCCACAATCAATAAATTTCCTTTGCGGTAATTTAGAATGGTCAAAAAGATAAATATACACTGAATGAATTTATCTCCCACTTGGTGCAAGAGGAAATATTATAAATCAACATACGATCGAAAGTTCTCATTTTGCATCAAATTATTAAAAGGGTGGTAAGAAGAAGAAAGGTAAAAATATTGTTAATTAAGAACACAACAATAAGCGAAAGGGTTCTGATCACAATAACCAATTAAATGTTTCTTTTGTAAGGATTCTTTTTATTTTAAGAAATATTGCCCAAAACATTATGTTTGGAATGTAAAGGAAGGTACTTCGTACATACGTTAATTTTGATGGTTCTATATGACAAAAAAATAAACATAAAATGACATCGTTAATAACATATGATATTATAAGGTCTCACTAATAAAAAGTAGATACCAAATCGATCTTTTTAGTTCATGAAGTTGATTCATGTTAAAATACTATAACTCTTATATTTATTATTTTATGATAAAATAAGATTTTATGTTAATTTAATTCGTAAGGTATGAATTTATTCAATTATGTATTACTTATTTCAATGATTTAATAACTTTGTATGTCTATTATTTAATTTAAGAGTTAAGTTAAATAAATGATATATATATATATATATATATATATATATAAAGGTGTATATCTTTTATAACAATTAAAGGTTAATTATTATAAAATAAAAAAACGAGTATGTGGGTATTAGTACGGGTGTAAGACACTCCACCTTCTTCTCTCTTTCTTCTAAACCGCACTGCGAACCACTATCCGTAAGGGTGATGTGTTGGTTTTCCTCCATTCATTGACTAGCAATATCTCATACATGGTCCATGTTTTTTTATCATTAAAGAGTATGGTATATTGTTGGGTCAAAAATATGATTTATACTTTGCTTTTCTTTGCATTTATTGTTTTTAGTCTTGTGCCGAAAATATTATTGATTTATTTATAGCTTGGACCAAAAACGCTCCTCCAATCCTCGTTTACGGTCCCTACGGATCTTCAGCCCAGCAGGAGTTCGACCCACGGTCAGCAGCCTCTTATCGGCCCACGTGTGCAACGAATAATTAAAAGGATTTTGGGAGTTGCAAGGATCGAACCTAGGTCTCTTGAAAATGCAACCAACGCCCCTTCCAACTCATCTAACAAGCCACACATTATTCTCCTTCCCGATTTAATTAGAAAAGACTCGTTATTTCGGTTTCAGTTTCGCAATTTTAACACTTTCAGTCCAAAATCAATTTTTTTTGAATTTTGAAATTCCATTTTGTACACAAAATTTTGGTTTTTCATTTTTGACTGTCATTTTTGACTTTTGACCTTAAAATTTTGAATTTGACTTTCAAGTTTGACCTTTGACTTTAAACTTTGACTTTCTCATTTAAATTTCAAAATTTCAAGTAGCCTTTCAGTTTGACTTTTTAAATTTGACTTTTAAGGTTGACTTTCTTGGTTTCAAGTCAAAGGGCATTTTTGTTAAACAATGACTTCTTTAAACACCAAGATCAATGAATTTTCATGCTCTCAATCTTGTGAAACTACTATTAAATTTCTCCGATATCAAATCGATTTATTAAAAAGAGAAAATGAGGACCTCAAATACGAAGGTTATACCCTTAGGAAAGATCAGAAACCTCTGAAAGAAAAACTAGAAACCAAAACTGAGGATTTTCGAAAACTTCAAGAGGAATATAGCATCAAATGTGAAAACTATAACTATGTTAAGAGACAACTTGCCAAATTAACTGTTGAACTTGATGCATTAAAAGCTAAATATAAGATGTTGAATTCAAATTTAAGAAATTTGATGTGTCAAGTGAGGTAGTTGCATCAATGATTGAAAAACAACTAACTTTTAAGGAGAATCAAAATAAGAGTCTAAGGTATCACAGTGTACCACCTCCCTTTAATCACAACTATAACCCACCCCTTGAGACCAATGAGGAAGAAGTTCCTGGTCAGTATGGCCAAACCCCTGTACTGGCTTCAATTAATACTGAACAATCTGGGCCAACTAAGGATATTGAGGTGAACATTTCTAATGTCTCTACTTCTTGTGCAGGTAAGGTAGCGGAAGATGAGAACAAGGAGAACACTATTGAACAAACCAGTGTCTCCTTGAACTCTGAATATGCTGCTTCTAACTCATTTACTTCTGATCAACCTATTATTGGTAAATACAAGCCACCAACACAAGCTAAACAGAGTGCCTGCTTCAAGTGTGCTTGTGGGAACAATCAGAAACGAGGCAAGGTCACGCCACCAGGGGTAGGAAGAAACAACTCCTACGTGAAGAAAAGACATGTTTTCACTATAGAACACTTGGACACATTGCCAGGAATTATCCTAATCATGCATATGTTCCCTACTATGCACAAGGGTGGTAGAAAGCACTAAGAGGGAGATATATCAAAAGAAACCCTTTGTGGTCACAATTGCTAAATGGTGACTGGAATGCAAAGAAGACCAAGAAATCAGCTCCCAACAACAAGAAGGGAATGTCAGCCAAGAAGTCCTATCGAAAAGATGCTCCGATGAAACTAAGATCAGGTAGATCAAAGTCATCTCGAAGATCGGCTTCAAGTTCAAAATAAAGTTCCTAGGCACCCATCCTCTCGAACAAAAGATGGGTTAAACCCGACTACAGATGGGTACCAAAGGTTTAATCTCCAAAATCTTCTAATGACTCTAATATTTCTTCATCTTCTGTTTGTGATAAGTAGGATATGTCATGGGAGAGAGTACCTTGCGTAGATGACAAAGTTCGACCCAGTTTCAAAATGGACTGGGTTCCAAAGACTAACTGATCCCGCTCAGAGTTGGAGCAGCTATGGAGGCATACCATTAGACTTCGGTTTGTTAATAGTAGCTGTTATAGGCACTTGATAGGAGGCATCTCTCAACTGTACAACATTCAGAACTTTGTTTGAGAGTATGTGTCCGTTGCGGGAAAGGAAGAAAGGAAAGGATCACAAATGGGGTTTGTGCTTAACGATGTGAAGAATTTTTGGATCTGTTCCGAGATTGTTCAAAATTATTTTTCTTTCCTCGCTATTTGGATCATTTTTTAAACAAATTTTGGAACAAAATTAAACCCAACAAATTTGGTTTAAGTACCTAGATTTACTTGGTGGGTGGATTCTAGTGCTATAACTCATATAACAATAAATATATGCAAGGTTGCCTGGACACCATAAGGCGTACTTATTGATGAAAAGTATATATATATATATACATATATATATATATATATATATATATATATATATATATATATATATATATATATATGGGATGAAAATGTAGTTGATGTTTTAGGCATAAGGACTTTTTGGTTAAAGTTTTGATGATGTAGAGTTGCGTCATGAAACTAATTTTTTTTTGAAGAATTTGAAATGAAAGAACTTAATAAGTTTCTTTCATTCTAGGAATACAAGTTCAATATGGTTGTTGATGGGGAGTTCTTGGATTTTCACAAAACAAATCTTACATTCAAAAGGTGTTGGAATGATTTGTCTTGAAATATCGTAGACCGCATGATACTCTTGTGTCTAAAGGAGATAACCTAAGTCTAAAACATTACCTGAACAGTGAAATAGAATCAAAGTTCCTGAATTCAGCCAAATATTCTTCTATGGTAAGATGTATGATATATGCACATGTTTACATGCATCTTGACAACATATAGGTGATGGGAATGATGGCAATATAGCAAAGCAATCTATGAAGAGAACATTTGGTGGCAGCCTAAATGGTCTTAAGATATCTTCAGGAAGGAAGGATTATATGCACATATTCAAAAAGTCAAAAGAAAACATGATATCATTGGACTTAATGGTTCCAAATTTGATGGATGCCAAGACAACTACAAATCGACATCGATATATATATTTATCGAATAGCTGGATGAGAGTTTTCTTGGTCAAGTATAAGTGGACACCATTCACATATTCTACCATAAAATACGAATATGTTTCATCTGACGAAGCATCCAATCATGTTATATGGATTAATTATAAATAATACAAGGTATGTGAAGGCCTCTTATGCTATAATTTGACAACATAGCAACAATTTTATGTTCAAATAACAACATAAGCTTGTCTAAGTCTAAAAAGATAGACATTAAGTTCCTCTTTATTATATAAAAAGAGTTAAAAGTGGTTATAGTAGTACATAACATATAATGACGAACTTCATGCTTGGAAATCTACTTACTAAGGCAATGGCACATACAATTTTTAATCAACATATTGATCATATGGGTATTATGGAATTTTATGGGAATTAATTTATTAGGAGTTTTCATTTTACATTGATGCTTGAAATTATTTTTTAATTTTGTGACTTTTTAAATCATATGCATATATATTAAATTTCAAGTTTATTTATTTTTTTTATTACTGTTTCCTTTGAGCTTTATTCTTATTTGGATATTTATGGACTACATGGAAATAAGTATGTACAAGTCATTTTTTCATGTAACTTCCTTGCTACACATGTACACTTAATATGGGTCGTGTAATCGAATTAGCATATCTAATTAGTGTGAGTTTAGTTTCACAATGACAATGACTACTCCATGTGTGCTAATAAACCTAATGGACAAGATTGTCTTAGATTATGATTCTAAAGTTGTTCACAAGTATGATTAGTTATAATGATGTATATATCGGTTAAGTTTTTATTATGTAAGCATCTAATTGTGGACTTGAAGTGGGAGATTGTAAGAATATGGACTTCACATAATGTGCATACATAATAATAAATGCAATTTGACATGTATAAGCATATTCATTGTAAATCACAATAAATATGTTGGACCTAATATATGTGATCTAACTTTATTTGTGGGTCTATGGAAATTAAAGTAAGTGTAGGGAGCAAAGTTAATTTTGTAGAATTCCGGAATGTAACCGCCAATAATTATGGTTACGTTGGCGGTTACACATAATATTATAAATATATGGTGTGGTCCTGATGGACATACAATTATTTTTTGCATCAAGATTTTCATTCTCTCTAATTGTGGATTTCATTATCATTGTTCGAGGCACCAAGTACGATCAATCCATAAAAATCAGAATTCCATTTTGAAATCCCACAAAATGGAATCAGGTTTCCAATTTGTTGATATATGTTTAAACAATCTTTGAAAAAGTAACCTCCAGTTTTACTTTAGGTTATAAACAAATTAAGTTTGTTATTTCACTCGATTTAAAAGGTAATATCATTTTGAAGTTTATGTAAGATATTGATCACAAACTATGTGTTATAAGATGTATTCAGTCTAGATACATTCAATGGTGAACTCAAATAATGAAGCAACAATGTTTTTGAAAATTTAATATGTACATCCTTGTACTTATTTCATTATAATAGAAAAATTATAAGTTTTTAGCAAAAGGTTGTAAAAACAAAAGTTTTAGCTCACTCTGAGACTATTTTGTGGATATAAGTTTGCTAAAATCCTAGTTCGTATGAAGAACTTATCATCATCTGAAGTTGAGACAGAAATTTTACGAGAAGCGAGACGCCTTTACACCTTGTTCTCGAGCATTTTTAAAGAGTGAAGGGGAGGAGGAAATAGAAGGAAAGGTGTGTTTTGAGTTTTCTTAAGGAGAGAAATGGAATGAAAGGAAATGAGGCATATTCTTGAGTTTCATTTAAGAAGGGAAAAGGAAGGAAATGGAGGGATTGGGAGGGGGAGAAAGGGATTGTTTTCTAAGATTTCCTTCCTCACATTTTTGGGATGATTAGGAGGGAAAGGAAGATAAAGGAATGAGAAGGAAAGGAAAGGTTACTAACCTTTCTTATCTTCCTTTTCCCTTCCTTCTCTCTTGTTCCTTTTAAAAAAACTCAAGAACAGGGCATTAGGGAAAGGCTTATTTGACCTTATTTTATACCAAAACCTCCCCTAGAATAGTAGGCACGAAAAGGGGGTGATAATCAAATATTTTTAATGGATTAAGAATACGGAGGGTTCGAAAAGCGATACAAGTCTCAATTTCATGATATTGGTGTCGAGCGCTATGGGAAAAATTACATACAACCACACTTTTTCGTAAATAACCTAGTTACACTTTTGATATAAAGTGTGACTAATATTTGTGTGTGACCATTTCAAAAGAAAAAAAAAACCTTGTGGTCACGCTTAAAAATAACGAATATGAGAAATTTTGGCCACAGTCGAGTCGAGTACTGTGGCCAAATGTCACAATTTATGGAAAACATTTGTAATGATTTTTAAACGAGACGATTAATATATATATATATATATATATATATATATATATATATATATATATATATATATATATATATATATATATATAAACATGTTTGACACAAAGTGTTTGGGATCTTCTAGCTTCTAGCATTTGACAAAATGCTCTGTGTTGAAGATGTTAGTTGTATAGTAGGACACAAGTTTTCTTGAGTTAAAAAACTTTGCATGAATACTTGAGCCTAAATAAGAAAACAAGATAGGCAAATATATGAATGGCTTGCTATAGGACTATCGTATCACATATGGGAACCGAAGGCTCTTAATATTGCTATGCGTACATTAAATAAGATATACGTAACATTTGAGGATATGGATAAAGAGGAATGAGCATTGCATAATAACTTATTGAAGACTTAAGGAAGTTCAATTGCAAGAAGAAATAACTAATAGAGTAAATCAAGATTTTGGAAGTACAACTTGTTCCAAGAAATACATAAAGTGCTACATGTTTGGATGAAAGGGCACATTACTAGTAAATGTTCTAAGAGGATCAAGTGCTATAATTTTCAAGGATTTGGACTCATATCCACTAGTTTCAAGATGAAAGCTACATTAGATACTTTAAACTTCATGTTCTTGGTATATATCATTATTGTTGGGAGAATAAGTTATGCCATGAAAGCCTAATACTTGCTCAAAGGAGATTGGATTATACCTTAAGCCTTTTGTTTAGTAATTTTTTGGACGAAATCTTTCGTAAGGACTTGTAATAGTAACATCCTATTTTTTGGTCTAGAAATTTTAGACCTTTTCATGTAAATATATATATATATATATATATATATATATATATATATATATATATATATATATATATATATATATATATATATATTTGCAAAATAATTAAATAAAAAATAAATTAAAACAAATAAATTGAAAATAGTGAACACATAAAATAATAATACTACTATCGATGAAAATGTTCATATAGAATATTTATACACTTATATGTAGCTAAAAATAATAAAACTAGAAAGATTACGATAAATTGAGAAACAAACCATGCTTGACCATTTAACTAACATAGTTGCAAGTGATGTCCAACCTAGCTGGATTGATGCATCGGGCTCGATACTACACATGAGTTTGAGGTCAGGAGTTCAAATCTTTGAGAATGTTAAATTTGCCTCTTGCAATTTATGCCCATATGTGAGAATTTTTCCCTAGAAATCCCCTTGGGGATGAGTTTGCCTTATAACGGCGCTCGAACTCGAGGTCACTATTGAAATATTATGGTGAAGCTTCTCCTGAATCGTTTGCATTTCCAAAAAAATTTGACATACTTTATATTTAGGGACTTACTTGAGATAGATATAATTTAGTTGTGTCATAATAATTAAAATAAATAGTTTGGGAGAGTTTGTAGTTAGTTTTGGTGCCCTTTCTACCGGAAGGATGAAGTAGAGTGACCTTAGTTGCCAAAAATCCAAGTCTTGAAATTTTTATACCTCATCTTCTCTTCCCTCCCTCTTGAATGAAAATTCCATCCATGAAACCCTAGTGGGATATTTCTCTCTATTTCCCATGGTGTTTTGAAGTTTTAAGCTCCTTGTTGAAGCATTGATTAAATGTCTACATGTTCTAGCAGTTGGAAGGTAATTTTTTCTCCATTTCTTCTAAAATTCAAATTATAAGGTTTGTATGATAAACAATTTCGAGTTTCATGTTCTTATTGGGAGTTAATGTCATGTTCTAGTTGATATTTCACTTGTAGTTTATGGTTTAACCAACAACTTTCATTATAGTTGTTAGACTTGAAATTTATAGAGGTTTGGGGAAGAACACAAACCCTAATTTTACGGATTTCGAATATAATTGTTGGATTTTTCTATATACGATGTGTTTATGTCCATTCAAGTATCTAGGTTATCATCCATGGATGGATTTGCAAAACATATTTTAATTTGTGTCTATTAAAATTTTGCTAATGTTTGGAAGTTTTTCTAACTCTAGGGGTTCTAGATCCAAATTTCACAAATCAAATGGTGTTATGAAGTTGTTTATATTTTTACTTTATTTTCATCCACTTTGTATCCATGTTAGTAATCTATGGTTGAATTTGTTTATATAAAGTTTTGGAGAAGTTGAGCTTCTTTGAAGTTCATGTGATGTTAGCTCAATGTTATATAATGACTGAGTTCTAATATTTCACGTATTCCTAAATTCATGTGTTTTAGGTTGGACTTTTTGTATTGATTCATTTTGGTTTCAATCCATTAATCACGCATACCGATTAGGTGCAGTTTAAGCTCCATATGTTCATTATACTTTGAATTTTGAGGAATTTTTATTATTTGATCTATTTCAAGGATGTAAAATCAAAGGGTGATACTTTGTAATGTTCACTTTATGTCTTATAAACTCTATTTAAAGCTTCTTGAGTCAGTATATTCATATGTGAGATCAGTGGGTTCAAGTTCCAAGTGAATAACCTTCTTGAGAATTTTTACACTAAAGCACTGATCTGTTTCATTCAAATGGACCGTGTGTTTTTTAAGTAAAAAACATATGCATTGTTTTTTTTTTTTTTTTTAAGTTAAGGATTCACACTCTGTTAGTATCTTGAGTGTGGTTCATTCCATTGGTCTCAAATGGATTCTATAATCTATATAAGGATAAATAATGAACATTTTAAGCATTTGAATTATTTCTAAGCTTTTGAGATGAGTATATTCACAAGATACATGTCCTATATATCTATTTTGGATAATGATGTTTTACTTATTAATGTGTTTTGTGTGTTTAATGATATATGACACCTATGTTATTCCTATTTGGAGTTTTGATGGTTTTAATAACCTATATATATATATATATATATATATATATATATATATATATATATATATATATATATATATATATATATATGCTTACCATGCTATTTGAATGTTACATATTTTCCTTAAATGTTTAATACTAAACGAGGCTAACAATGGTGGTTGATATATGGTTCTGGAGCAACATCTCATTTACATGCTGATGCGGGTATTGTAACCTCTACTCACGATCTTGGCTTATCATCTTCTCTATTAGTTTGTAATGGATCCATAATTTTGTTGATCAGTAAGACTGGTGACAATTCTTGCTAGCTCTAACCCTTACTAATTTTTTTTATCCGTCATATCCCTATTACTCCAAATAACATTAAAAGTTCAATTTATGTTTGTCGTTTCACTCATGACAAAAAATGTTCTATTGAATTTCATTTGTCGATGAAGGACTACCTAACACCTCAAATTTAATAGAATGGATGACTTATATTCAATTACAAACTTGTTTCCTCTAGCATTTCTCTCTATTACCCATCTACATGGCACCATTGTCTTGGTCATCCTAGTCATCAAGTTTTTCAAGATTTAATTTCTCAGAATTTTGTTGCTTCTATTCATTTTCGATGCATACATTTTAAATTTTGGACCTCACTCATACAAAGCATTAGTAGCATTAAATATTATGCTCTTTTTCTTAACCAAATCCCACATTTTCTTTGAGTTAATCCTCTATGATTCAAATATGTAGTATTTTCTAAATTTATACACTTTCATTCCTGTGTCCACACTCAATTCCAAACTAAAATACCAATGTTTCAATGTGATAATAGTGGAGTATATGACAATGCCCAATTCCATCAACTTTGTGATTCAAATGGCATTCACATCTATTTCTCTTGTTTGTATACACCTCAAAAAATGGAAAATCCAAAGTATGGTTGGTATCATTAACAATATCATTCATATTATACTCTTCTATGTATGTCTTCCCCCTACGTATTGGGGTGAGGCTCTTTACATGGCCACCCATATCAGGTTTAGTCTATGTTATCTTTATCTCACAATTTCCCATAAACTTAACCCTCGGACGACCCCTTGCATCTGTATTGGGTATCCTCCACATCATAGAGGATATCAATATTTAAACATTATCTAAAATAAAATAAGTGTATCCATACATGTTACATTTGATGAGTCTATCTTTCCCTTCGGTTACATGTCACAAATAAAATCACTATCATATGATTTCCTTGAACCAATTTATGAACCAAAAACTGTTGGTGATTTTGATCATCAATGTTATTTAAGTGTAATGAGATTACTTTGTGTTGACCAAAAATGATCTTGATAAATATTAAACAAGTAAGGAAGGTGTGGAGTACACATTTGTTTAAGTTTGATCAAGTTTCAAAGTACACTATCATTTAGGGGCGAAGCCCCTGAACGAACGGGGGTTCGGGGGCAGCGCCCCTGAGAGCGGGGTCCAAGGGGTAGCAGCCCCTGGATGGGATCGACCTTTATCCATATATCCGTTTTTATGATAGTTTTTATATAGGGTATGTTACTATATTAAAAATGCATCAGAAAATTGATTTTTCAGATAATTGACCATTGGGTTGACCCTTATCCATATATCAGTTTTTATGACAGTTTTTATGGTTTTATGACAGTTTAAAACTGTCATATGACAGTTTTCAGACAAAGATATTAAAGTTGGTTTTGGTCTCATTTTCTGGTACATACGAAAATATCATCAAACATTCTCGGTTCTTGCCTCTCTGAGTCTTATCCAATTGAGGATTTGGGAGTACCACCAAATACTTCGATTTGAAAGTGATAATCACAATTCTCAGAATTTACAAGCCTTTCTACACCCAAATTTCTAATAAAAACCATATCTCAAACATTCCTTGGAAATCCATCTCCTCAAGACCTCACCGAGATCACCTCCACACCAAAAATTAACAACCACCACCGCTGCCACTTTAGCATTAACCTTCTTGTCTGAGACAACCTCATATGATAATACTGCCTCAACAACTCCTAATCGAAGTTATCTTATTTTAGAAACCCTACATTGTCTCCCACTCCTGATGTCTTCCCTCCAAACTCGTCTCTTTAGGCTATGGCCATTTAATCTCGTGTTAGATTCTCTAGAAAGAGACAAAAACTTAATCTTCATGTGGATTCTACATCTCTGATTCCCCGAAATTAATATTAGGCTTTCAATGATTCTAAATGGAAAAACGTAACGAAATTAATCGTTGGGACTCCTCTTTATTTATCTATACTGCTTATCTTATGTTGTACATTGGGAATTTCAATTAATACTGAAGTACTACAGAGTGGCCAATGTTTTCACCAAGACATGTTGGATTCATAATCTTCTCCTCGAACTACTCCAACTAATTCTTACTATCACCATTGCTTATTGTGATAATATAAGTGTGGGTTATCTTTCTTCCATTCTAGTTCGTCGTTAACAAACCAAACATTTTGAGATCGAGATCCATTTCATTCGTGACAAAGTCACGATGGATCAACTATGGGTGCTTCATGTCCCTCATATTCTCAATATGCGAACAACTTCACTAAGAGACTTCCTTCATCTTTATTTCATGAGTTTCAGTCTAGATTAAATGTTCGGACATACCCTCTCATTCCAACGGTCAGGAGATGTTAGGCTATGTTAATTATTATTATAATTATCATTGTTATTATTGGTGCTACCATTATTGCCCCAAAGCCCACTCAATAAACTTCTTATATAATGTTGAGAATTTAGAAATGAGGATTCAAAGAAAATATTTCGTATCACTATGTAACTTAGTTTTAACGAAATTTATGTTGAAAATAACTTGGGCTAGCCCACTTGGCTAACATGGAGTCTAACAAGGTGTTTGTAATAAGGAGGTCATGAGTTCAATCCCATGCATCTACTAACTCGTCGTTCCGAAAAAATTTATATCGAAAGAAATGTATAAATACTTACCAAAGAGATCGACTTCTACACAGTTGTGGAGAACCTGACTACGGTTGTGATCTGTCCAAAAGTCACCAGTCATCTTGTTAGAATTATCATAGAAAAGTTGCACCATATTACGTTGTCCTGATCTCGAAGCAATGGAAAGTGGCATCAATCCTTCACGAGCAGGGATATCTAATAGCGCCCTATTCTTCTCCACCATAGTCATGGCAATATTCACATTTCCTGCGCTATCTGCTGCTGCTAAGCACAGTGCGGTGTTATAACTTTTGTTCTGGAGCTCTAATTGTTCCTTTGTCATCTTATTTACTAGCTTTTCCACAAACATTTCCATTAACCTGCTGCTTTTTGCGGATGATGCAATGTGAAGCGCAGTATCATAATTTTCAGTGATGGCAAACCCCAAAAGATCTAGGTCTTGGTGTTCACTAAGGATGACACTAGCAGCTTCCCAGTCACATCTCATTGATGCATTATAGAGAGGAACACAAATTTTGTTGTAGGCGTCTTCATTTCCTATATATAAGGCAATTGAAAAGGTTAAGGAAGGTTATTAATTAAGTACTGACAATAAGCTCTTTTTCTCTAACACGTGATGTATAGCTAAGCCGGTGATCATATTTTATTTTTAGGTGTAAATCTATCCTAATTACTACCCTCCCGCTGAATATATATATATATATATATATATATATATATATATATATATATATATATATATATATATATATGGGACATCAATTAAGATTCTGAAAAAATTAGAGATTTTGAAATTCGTATTAGCATGGCAGAACAATGCCTAATCAGAAATGATTATATGATGGAAAGGTATAATCATATATATATATATATATATATATATATATATATATATATATATGTGTGTGTGTGTGTGTGTTTGTGTGTGATCATAAATAAATATACATATATGTCTGTTCATAAAGTTATTAATCATATTTGATTATGGTGGTTGGTGACAGAGGATGTGTTGATGGAAGAGGTGGCGGTGGTAGAGGTGATAGAGGTGGCAGTGGTGGCACAGTTGGTGGCGGCACTGTTGGTTGTGATTGTGAGGAAAGTAGCACGGAAAAAGAAACAATGGTGTTTTACAATCATTTACGATTATAACTCTTTGCTGAGTCGGTACACTGGAGTGCTAGAGTAACAAATAAGACATATATGACTAAAGTTGAATATCAAGATCTTTTATTTTTTTCGGAATCTAAAGAGGATCTACTTCTATTCATATATATATATATATATATATATATATATATATATATATATATATATATATATATATATATATATATATATATATATATATATATAAGGTTAAGTTCAAATGAGAACATTATTTAATGTGAGAACACTTTTTTATGTTATTATTCTACTATGAATTTTGTATATATATAACGATATGATATTATTCATCAACAAATATACAAACAATCACACATTAATATTCACATTAAAGTTTTGTATGTACAACTTTATAACATTATTCATCACCGAATATATGAACAATCACATTAGAATTTACTAAATTATTACATATATATATATATATATATATATATATATATATATATATATATATATATATATACATACATATACATACATATATATATATATATATATATATATATATATATATATATATATATATATATAAAATTTTATAGTGGAATAGCAATATAAAATTGAATATATTTATATTATAATTACTACAATACTATACATATTAAATTCATAGTAGAATAATAACATAAAGTAGTATTCCCACGTTCTCACATTAAATAGTGTTCTCATTTGAACTTAACCCTATATATATATATATATATATATATATATATATATATATATATATATATATATATATATATATATATATATATATATATATATATATATAGACAGAGAGTTAGATTCAAATGGTTCTACTATCTATTGTGTGTATGTATGATTGATTTTGGACCAATTAGTTTAGTTATTTTTAAAAAGTAATTAATGCATATTAAATGTTAAATATTTAATTAATAATCATTATATCTTCAACATGTAATATGCATTAATTACTTTTTTTAAATAACTAAAATGATCGGTTCACAATCAATCATACATGCACACAATAAATAGTTAGAACACAATAACTTAAAAAAAAGTGTAAATTTGTTAAACGAACATGCATGCATCGGGTTACAACAATAATCGAACAAAAAACCAATTTATTTTTCCAATTTTTAAAAGTTTATTTTATTTAAAAAAAAATAAAAAATATCAAAA
Source organism: Lactuca saligna (assembly GCF_052625555.1). NCBI lineage: Eukaryota > Viridiplantae > Streptophyta > Magnoliopsida > Asterales > Asteraceae > Lactuca > Lactuca saligna. Next base: position 30,455,235 of record NC_136422.1, read on the forward strand.
TTCAAATTTTTTTGTTCTCTATGAATAGACATTAATAGTGATATATAACTTTTAATATTTTTACATGTATATATTAGTGATGTACACATATATACATTTGAATAAGATTAGACACTGCTATAAAATGTAATTCTCAGAAGAAAAAAAAACCGAAAAAAATGTATATTTTGGAATGATGTGTATATACACATTTTACGTATAAATGATGTATGTGTGCACAACAAGACTTATGCATGTGGAAACAAATATAAATGTGTATACGCGTACATCTGTACATAATTATGCTTGTGTATATATGCATATTTATGAACATTTTTTTGATATATTTTTTTTCATAAAATAATGACAATAATAGACTAAGATATTGCTATGAAAGGTGATTCGTTGAAAATAAATGTCAAAAATGATGTTTTTTAAGTGATGTTTATATGTTCTCATTTTACGTCAAAATACATGTTTCTGTATAAAACATAAATGTGCATATGTGCACATCACCAATATAGATTTGTAAAATAAAATAAGATAAAATTATATCAATATAGACTTCTATTTATAGACGAAAAAAATTATGAATTTTTTAGTTTTTAGTTCCTTAGATAAAATAAAAAACAAATAAACGCATTGGTTTCTGTTAAATCTGAAGTATACGGTTTTAAATTTCTAAGGGACATCACTCTTAATCTAATGGTTAAGCTTTTGATCCTAAAATCTAAAAATACTTAGTGATCTCACCGTGTGCGCGCGCGCGCGTGTGTGTGTGTCTATATATATATATATATATATATATATATATATATATATATATATATATATATATATATATATATATATATATATATATATATCCCAAAAATTGACAATTGTTTGTATTTTGATCATTTTATCTGGTAAATTAACAACATAATATGAGGATTTTTTTGCAAATAAATCAAAATATAAGGATTTAAAAAAAAAACATATTATTTTTTAATTTTTATAATATTATAATCATAATGTAATAGTTTTTGTGTGACACAAAATATTATCTTACTATTATGTTATTGTATATAGCTACTAATATCATACAATATTTTCTTTAAAATAAAATAAAAAATCTTCAATATTTTTTTAAAACGAAATATATTGTTTTACATCAAATCCTATAGTAATTTTTTGTATGACAACAAATATTTATTATGAAAATAATTTGTTTTCTTCTTCTAAAATTAATGATTTTTATAATATTCTCTGTCTAACGGATTGTATTATCCTATATCAATTTTATGATATTTTCTTTGTTTAAGAGTTAATATCTATTTTGAAAATATTTTTTTTAATAACATTTTTTAATGATATTTATGTCTAGCAAATTGTATTATTTTCTATTATTATTGTATTTTCCGTGTCTAACAGATAATATTTACTTTTAAAATATATTTTTTTTCTTCTGATAATAATCGTTTTAATAATATTTATGTTTGATGTATTGTATTATCTTGCATTAATTTTATTGTATTCTTTTGTCTAGCAGAGAATATCTATTATGGAAATAATTTAATTTTTTCAAAAAAAAAAATATTGTTACCTAACGGATTGTATTATATTATATTAATTTTTTTGGTATCTTCTTCCTTCTATGTAGGAATGATGTGTATATACACATTTTACGTATAAATAATGTATGTGTGCACAACAAGAATTATGCATGTGGAAACAAATATAAATGTGTATACGCGTACATCTTTACATAATTATGCTTGTGTATATATGCATATTTATGAACATTTTTTTGATATATTTTTTTTCATAAAATAATGACAATAATAGACTAAGATATTGCTATGAAAGGTGATTCGTTGAAAATAAATGTCAAAAATGATGTTTTTTCAAGTGATGTTTATATGTTCTCATTTTACGTCAAAATACATGTTTCTGTATAAAACATAAATGTGCATATGTGCACATCACCAATATAGATTTGTAAAATAAAATAAGATAAAATTATATCAATATAGACTTCTATTTATAGACGAAAAAAATTATGAATTTTTTAGTTTTTAGTTCCTTAGATAAAATAAAAAACAAATAAACGCATTGGTTTCTGTTAAATCTGAAGTATACGGTTTTAAATTTCTAAGGGACATCACTCTTAATCTAATGGTTAAGCTTTTGATCCTAAAATCTAAAAATACTTAGTGATCTCACCGTGTGCGCGCGCGCGCGTGTGTGTGTGTATATATATATATATATATATATATATATATATATATATATATATATATATATATCCCAAAAATTGACAATTGTTTGTATTTTGATCATTTTATCTGGTAAATTAACAACATAATATGAGGATTTTTTTGCAAATAAATCAAAATATAAGGATTTAAAAAAAAAAACATATTATTTTTTTATTTTTATAATATTATAATCATAATGTAATAGTTTTTGTGTGACACAAAATATTATCTTACTATTATGTTATTGTATATAGCTACTAATATCATACAATATTTTCTTTAAAATAAAATAAAAAATTTTACTTTGCAAAATCCTAATGGTTAGATCCTATATAAGTTGTGAAGAACATAAGAATAAATAATTAAAAACATAAAAGATACATCTCGAATAGAGATCATTGTACTTAGATGATCATACGATTATAAGATCAAGATCGTTATTTTAACAAGTTTTATATCATTTGTTTAATAATGCTTTTTTTTCTAAAGTTATTTTTTATAACTTTTAGATTCTTATGTTTGTTTTAGTGAGAATATGATACGATAATAACCGAAAAATACAATAAGATAATATTGTGTGTCACGCAAAAACTATACATTAATACTATACTAAGAGAATAAGATGATATTAAAAAATTAAAAATAATACATTTTTAAAACAAAATCCTTTTATTTTGATCTATTTGCGTAAAAATCATCATATTTTGTTTTTGAGCGGTTACTGGGTAAAATTGTTAAAATACAAATAATTATCGGTTTTTGGGATTTAATTAAATCAAAAAAATAAGATAAAAACTAAATTGTTAATGAGGTCAAAATATAATGATTTTTTTAGTAGTTTCCATATATATATATATATATATATATATATATATATATATATATATATATATATATATATATATATATATATATATATATATATATATATATATTTTTTATTGTGTTGTACCTCTTGTGGAATTTCCATAAATAATACTAGGGGTCAGATCATTTTTGATCATTTAACTTTTGGTTTTATGCCCATTTGATCACTTAACTATTTTTAAGTTTTAAAAGATTATCGAACTTTTAGTTTTGTGCTTAATTAGTCACTTAACTTTTGTTTTGGTCACATTTAGTCACCTAACTTTTAAATTGTTCTAATTTATTCACTTAATTTTCAAACTTTTTTAAAAGTTTTGTAACTAAATGAACACAACTTTAAAAGTTAAGTGACTAAATGAACACAAATCTAAAAGTTAAGTGACTAAACTAAAAGTTAAGTGACTAAATGAGTATAAAGTCAAAAGTTTAATGATTTTTTAAAACTTAAAAATAATTAAGTGACTAAATGAGCACAAAACTAAAAATTAAGTGATAAAAACTGACCCAAACCCAAAATACTAATTTCAAATAGTTTTCCACGATGTAATAAAAGATATTTTGTCACCAAAAAGAACTTGTGAGCCTCCTTAATCAGATCAGGTCATAAACTAAACTGCCAACAAGTAGCCTACGAGACAGCTAACAGCAATATAAAAATTTTGCTATGAAATAGTAAACAAACAATGGTATCAAGTTCATGATAATCCTTAAATGATACAAGAGTTTACCAAGTAGATCTCCACAAGGTTGGTTCGGCTGTCGATGACTATATGAAGTGCTTCCGGTGCTCATTTCCGACCTACATATATACTCACACTATTAGTAATTGAAATCGATAAAGGATGACCCCATGCATGAGATATATAGTATTTTGTGAGATTGAAACTACCTAAACTCCAAAGAAGAGTAAAATGTACTTGCTGAATCAGTATGTGTTGTAGTAAGTAGGAATGAGAGAGCATAATTAAGACATAGAAATGGATCTATATATAACCTCCCCTTTGTTCCAAGAAAGAGCTGAAGACGAATAACTAAAGAGATTTATTAGTAAATTAGAAATTTAGTCCTTTTGTTTCACTAAAAATCATAGATATGTTTTAAGTTTCCATTTTTTTTCATCTTGATGCAGATATAGTCCCTAGATGTTAATTTCCATTTTGCTTTTGAACCAAACTAGCAAAGAAAGAAATATACTATACAGAACAAATTTTAAATATACTCATAATATTTTTATTCAAATACTTTTTAATGTTACAACATATTTTACTTTTAATTGTCTCAAACTGATCATTTATTAATTACATAAGATATTTTTGTCCATCGAATTTCTAAAAGATGTACAACAGTATCATTAAATAAATAAAAAATAATATTATCCACATAAATTTAACACCATACTTAAATCATTTTTAACCTTTGTATGTAACAGGGTATTGTACGTTAATTTTTAATGCAAACTCTAGTCTATCCCCTTTGAATAAGAAAATATAAAAGAGTATCATACCATATCCTTGTAGCCCCATAATTAGTTTTATCTAACATGTACACATGACTAGGATCCATCTCAATAAATTTAACACAAAAAGAACTTCTCAAAAATGTATTGTTAACGGTTAACATCTTATTTTAAAAATCCAATATTTTATAAAACTAAGAGTTAAAAACTTTTGAAAACAAAATTCTTCTTAAGATTTCTTTTATATATATATATATATATATATATATATATATATATATATATATATATATATATATATATATATATATATATATATATATATATATATATATATATATATATATATATATCATGTTTTATTTTGTATCCTTATCTTCTTCAATATAATTATTTTGTTGGAGTTCTGAAATTCTTATAAATCTAGATTTTTCCACATATAATTTTGGATTAATGTATTGAAAAAAAAATAAAAATGAAATAAATATGGCAATGTAAATCACTAAATTGTCATCTCACATCTGTGTACACTGTACTGGCATACTGCCAGGCTAAAATTGTTCTGGCCCCACCAAAAGAAAGTCGTTCGTAGGTTCTTAATTCTTTGATTGAATCGCACTGAAAAAATATTCGTTGAAGCCTACTCACGCCTTGGATGATTTTTAAAAGAAGTATGCGTTGAAATGTTGAATCTCTTTTTCAATCCCATGACTTTAATAATCTTATTAATTCTTTCTCAAGCTTGTTGGTTCAGATTTGTTGTAATAAAAAATTCTAATAAAATATAATCGCTTAGTTCCCGAGCCTCAATTAAAGAAAGAAATGAAAGGAAATAGATAAAAGTGAGAAAAAAAGGGAAAAATAGATTTTCTTTGTTTTTTAATGTAATGAATTTGACAAAAGAGAAACGAAAATGAGGTATAATCCTGGGAAGGAAAAATACCGGTAATATTAAGAAAACAGAGGGTAATTTCAAAATTTAGATATGAAAATCGATATTTCCGGGTATAGATATACATTCCGCGGAATGGCAAAATTGTAACTAAATCAACGTAAAAAAAATAAAAAAACTCAAGATTCATTCTGCGGAACTAAAGTAGATTCCGCGGAGGTAGCTCCGAGGAATGGATCTTGAGGTTTTTTTTTTTCTTTTTCCGCATCGATTCTTCGGAGTTTATATTCATTATCCAACTAATTATTTTCAAAAAAAGATTATCATACTATCATAATCTTTTCTTGAAAATAATTAGTTGGTGAATAAATATAAACCCCGAATAATCGATCCGAAAAAAAAAAAAAAAAAAAAAAAAAAAACTCAAGATCCATTCCTCGGAACTACTTCCGCGGAGCTCCGCGGAATGGATCTTGAGTTTTTTTTTTTTTTTTTAAATGTTTATTTAATTACGATTTTGCCATTCCGCGTAGCTACAATTGATTCCACGAAGCTACCTCCGCGGAATGCATGTCTATACCCAAAAATATCCATTTTCATGTCTAAATTTTGAAAATACCTCCTATTTTTTGGCTATTGCCGGTATTTTCCCTATAGTCTTTCCTCTTAGTTTTTCTTTCAATTTAAAAGGATTTAGAGAAAAATAATTTTATCTTGAAAATAAGACTTGATTTAATTTTTTTTTTTTTTCAACTCGGAAACATAAAATATTTATTTCTTTTTTGACAATCTCTCTCTCTCTCTCTCTCTCTCTCTCTCTCTCAACTACGAGAGAACATCTTAGTTAAGATAATCAACCTATAACGTTGAGTGTTATACCAACCCTACAAGGCAGCGGTGTCCAAAGTGGTGTTAGGTCTCGGAGTCATGTATTGTGTTATGTCTTTGTTTGTTGTTAATGTTTTAAATATAAAATCCTATCTTCAGTGTAATATTATGATAGTTTTTTGGTCTTGGAATTTAGTACACCTTATTTTTCGAAATGACTTAGCTTGACAGGTTATATTTTGTCATTGCCTAGGTGCAATAACCTTATTGGTTATATTCCTAACCGATTCCCTTTTGTGTCCTATAAATATGGATGTTAGTTGGTGGTAATGGTAAGTTTTTGTTAGTTATTACATCAAGGTGCTTACTCTTAAATCAAATACTGGAGTGTTATTTACACTATCGATCTTTCATTTCATTTACGTGAATGTTATAATCATGATTTCTTAGGCATTGAATTCGTATATCGATCCAACAAGTGGCCAAGAACCCTGCAAATTTGAGCATCATCATGTTTACACCCTTTACACCCACCCTCTCCATTCTTTTAACTGTCGGAGAGCATCTTTTTAAATAAATGAAAAAAAATCGTTACATATATATTTCATGATCAAAATGTAAATAAAAAATCACACGAACACCAAGTTTTAGAGTAGAAACTCAAATCGGGACACTACTACAAAAATACCATTTAATGACATGCAATGTGAGTCGTAAAACGCACAGACGACACGCAAATGTGTGTCAAGGAAGACCCAGTCATAACGAAAGACGACACGCTTTTGCATGTCGTAAACTTACGACACGCATTACAACACATATTTACGATGTTCCTTTATGACACACAACACGTGTCAAAGAAGCCATTGTCATAAATGAAGACGACGCGCCCTTGCGTGTCATAATCTTACAACGCGCATTGCGTATCATTAAATCCACAGTCATAAATGAAGATGACACACATTTGCATGTCATAAACTTTAGCTGCCAGTGATGATACACATTTACTACGTACGCATTTACAACGTGAATACACATAATATGAAAAACAAATATATACCAAAACATTCAATTTCATTTAAATGGAAAACAAGTTACCTAACACATTACTTTTAGGTGTCAAATGCCCATATTTATCAAATGCAAATAATCACTCTAACTATAAGAAATATGACATAAATTAAAAAAACACACTACTTTTTGGTGTGAAAGGCCCATATTTGTCAAACTCTTATGCTCCGAATTCCTTTCTGTAAATTCCTATGGGAAGTTCCGCTCTGTTATGCCAGCTATTTAGTGTCGCTGAAAAAAAAAAACAACCAATTCATATTATTAATCAATTACTGTTAACTAATATAACAGAATTAATAAGTGAAAAACGTCTATTAATCACACAATAAAAAAACATTTAAATAGAATTACTTCTAAACTCTTTTTTCAGCTTGACCTTACTGTAATTACCTGTTTTATCTCATCAACAATGCTTCTGCCTTGATTTTCATCTAAAAGTTGTCCAGAAACTGAAAAAATAAATGTTAAAAATGGAATAAATCTCAAGATATATGAAAAAAATTGTAAACAATATAAATCTCACCAATTGCCATAGATATCAATCATGGTATTAATGAAAAACATACCTAAGAAGTTTGTAAGGTTTGATGAAAGATCCATGTCAAACCAACATAAAGTGGAAAAAATGGGATCTAGTCATCTAAACTCATGCTTGGAGTCTCAAACTATACCAAAACTCAGATCAAAAGACTATCTTGTAGATAATGACTCAGTGATCCATAAAGTTTCCAAATTTATGGATCCCAAGCATTAAATCTAACACAAAAATGAAACAAGGAGCTTAAAACTTATATCTAGCATGTAATAGGTAGAAAAGTCCAAGCTTTAAGACTTACAATGGTCTAAAAGCTCCAGGATATTGCAAGGTAGAAGCTAAAACGCTAAGATGTTTCTCTACCAAGATATTCTTCCACTTCATAGTCAAAAACTACCAACTAATGTTTCAAAGATCTCAAAAATGACTAAGGACTTCAAGAGGGTCGAGATTAGGGTTATTAGGAGGCAAAAGAGTGAAGGAGGCTAAGGATGGGCAACCCTATCCCTCTTTTTTCCATTGAACCTGGAATATTAGGTTTTGGATGTCCATTCAATCTCATGTTGTGAGCACTTAAAGTCTCACGTCTTGAGAACTAAAATCATGGGTCAACCAGTTAAAGGGCATTCATGACGTGAACATCATGTCTCATGTCGTGACCTTCAACCCAAGCTAAAAAATCATGAAATTAAATACCTCCATGGTTAGAGTGTTACAACCCTCACCCACTAGAATCAGACTTCATCCTCAAAGTCCGCTGCCTCAAATAATTCTACGTAGTGCTCCCTCATCTCGCCCTCCGGCTCACGTCCACTTAGAGCCTTTTCGGTGCCGCCATTGCACCTTTACCAGATTCACCAACTTATTACGCAAAGTCTTATTTTTTCTGTAAAGAAATGAAATCGGCCACTCCACGTAATTTAGGTGCTCATCCACCTGAATATCATCCAATGAAATTACATGTTGAATCATCGGCTAACCGCAACTGGGACATGGGGAAAGTGTTATGGATCTGACTAAGTTCATGAGGAAAATCCAGTTGGTATGCAACCCTACCCACCTGGGTCGTAATCTGAAAAGGACCAATAAACCAGGTGCCCAACTTGCCTCGTTTCCGAAACTAGATGAACCATTTCCAAGTTGACACCTTTAGCAGCACCAAGTCCCCCACCTGAAGTTCGAGGTTTGAACATCGACGATCAACATAACTCTTTTTTTGACTCTACATGACCCACAACCTGTCGTGCACCTGCTAAATCAACTATGTGGTCTTGATCACCACTTCGATGCTTCCCATCACCCGATGACTAATCTCTCCCCAACAAATAGGGGTCCTGTACCTCCTCCCATACAACATCGCAAATGGTGGTCGGTTAATACTAGCATGATAACTGTTGTTGTAGGAGAACTCGTCCAGTGGAAGGTAAGTATCCCAAATCCCTCCAAAATCAAACACACAAGCCCGAAGCATATCCTCGAGCGTCTATAACGTTCACTCACTCTGGCCATCGGTATGAGGGTGGTATGTTGTATTGAAATGCAACTAAGTACCCAACTCATCATGAAACTTCCTCCAAAACCTGGAAGTGAAGTGAACGTCCCAGTCTGAGACTACCAAAACTGGCTCCTCACGTCGAACTACTACCTCCAGGACATAAATGTCAACTAGCTTCTTTGCGGATATGCTCTCGACGATCAGGATAAATGTGCACTCTTGCTCAACCAATCCATAGTGATCCACATAGAATCAACATTGTGTGCCATCCTAGGCAATTTTGTGATGAAATCCATAGTGATCTCCTCCCACATCCACATGGGAATGGGTAACAACTACACCTTTCTGTGGGGTCTCTGATGCTTGACCTTGACTTTCCTGCAAGTCAGACATCACTCAACATACCAAGCTATCTCCCTTTACAACTTCATGGCCCCTAGATGGATATAAAATTTTAACTTATGCGTTTCCTCCATTACCATTTGTATCATCCCACCTGATGCTAGTACCCAAACTCTACCACACTGAGTCAATAATTCATGGTTGTCCCTAAAAACAATGGAATTTTCCCCTGATTCGCTCAACCTTCCAATTATCCTTTTTCAAACCATCCACTTGAGCTTCCTTGATAAAATCTATTAGTGGCAAGGTGACAACCATTCTCAAGCAAACATCTCCGATAGGAGTACCTGCCGTCTTCCCAGGTTAGTATGATTTCTCACAATCAAAATCATTTACCACATCCAGCCACCTTCACTACCACATATTCAAATTCGGTTGGTCCATCAAATATCATAAACTCTTATGGTCGATGTAGATAGGACACCGGACCCCATACAAATAGTGCCTCCAGATCTTGAGGGCAAAGACCACGACCCCCAATTCCAAATCATGTGTGGGGTAGTTCACCTCATGAGGCTTCAGTTGCCTCGAAGCGTAAGTAGTAACGTGACCCTTCTACAGGAGAACAACTTTGAAACCCGAGATAGAGGCGTCACAGAAAATCACAAACTCATCTAAACCATCAGGGAGTGGAAGAATCGGGTCCTCATGCAATCTCTTCCTTAGAGTCTCAAAAGCACACTGTTGACCAGCCCCTCACCGAAAGGTCACATTCTTCTTTTTCAAATGGTTCAATGGCATAGAAATCTTGGTGAAATCCTAGATAAATGTCTGATAGTACCTTGCGAGACCTAAGAAACTCTGAATATCCGATGCGGTCCTCGGGACCTCCCAACCAATCATGTAACACCAGTCAAAATAGGTCAATAGACAATCATATATGATTATACCAATCATGTAATGTGATTTTGTAAACTAGTAATGTGATAAACATACTATGTAGTTCATGATAATTTCTAATAAAAATACGAACTTTCTTTATAATACAACTCAAAGTATATGTCCATACGATTCCAAAGATATAGAGAACGTCTGAATCTGACTTCGCATAAGGAAGTTGTGATAAACAAAACACTAATATCTTTATAATAAGAGTAATTTAAAATAGACTTAGAATTAGCTATTAGAGTCTAAAAGAGAGTTATAGTACTCGTAAATACCTATGCGTGGATATAAAGAATGTCAAAAACGGAGTTTGTATGCGAAAGTTACGACATTTCGAAGATTCAACTATCAGAAACCCTAATCTGACTGAACTCACGACGTGAACAAGGGTTTATTCACGATGTGAGGTGTCATTTTGCCACATCTCGGAATCTAGAACGTGTGTGATGAGTCTATGAATGGATAATATCCAAACTCACGATGTGAGCAAGGATATCTCACGACGTGAGGAGTCACATAGCCACCCTCCGAAGCTAGGGATGCAAATGGAAAGTCTACGAGTTGAGCATGCATGACTCACGACGTGAATCTTATAAAACTCACGACGTGAGAGTCCAAAATCCTTACTATAAATAGCAGGTCCGACTTCAGCTATTCCTTACACCATTTCCCTTTCTCCTCTCTCCCTTGCTGAAGCCATCTTGCATCCCGAGCCCCAACGACCTCGTATCACTAACCGTTTCTACTTAGATTACATAAAATCTCGCTACTAGGGTGAATTTCACGGCCCCACTTTTCAATATCTTTTTGGGGGAAACGCATGCTAAATATTATACATATGTTAATGTTATGTCTATATGATACTATATTCGTGTCGATATAGATAGTTATATTAACCGGGATATAGTTATTTTAAATATTATATTTGGAAAATATACAACTATTATCAACTTATTAGCATGTTATTATACAAATGTAAATCTTGAGTTATACTTAAGATTCTATATATATGTTGTTGAGATATAATTCCGAAGTTATATTCGGAAGTTCTATATGTTAATTTATAAAGTATATTGTTATTGTTAGTTTTATGACAAGATAAAACTTGGTATGTTATATGTTGTTGTTGTTATTGGTTTTATGTCAAGATAAAACCTAGTTTTACTTCATGTTATAGCTGTTATACTGCCTAACTTTTATGAAGTTAGGAGTAATGTTTAAAAGCATAGTATAGTAACTTAGGGTTTTAAACACAAAAATGCTTTTGTTGTTAGAGTTATAGAAAGCCTTCGAAGTCTACATGAGTAATTGTATTCATCAACTAAGATTGGGGATCTTAGCGGAAATCCTCTGAACTGTACCTGTTAATCCCATGTGAGTGAGGAAGTCATGTATAATTAGTATACGGGTTGACAACCCCACTTATAATTGTTAGCTACAGTCAACCATAAACAAGTGACAAACTATCCTTTTACTTGTTATTGTTCCGACATCGATGAAGCGTACGATGTTATTTCTCATGAAAATCATGAGTGTATTGTTTCTCATGGAGATCATGAGTGTGTTTTATCAAAGGTATTGTGTCGTAGCAGCGGTTACAGGCTCATGGTAGCAATTTGTTAGAAACATTATACTTTATCGTATACAAGTATTAATGTTATGTATAAGTTTCCCCCTAGTTATACTCTAGGTTCAAAGAACGTTTAGGTATAACACTTATTTGATAAGTAGAATATTATACTTGATATATATACTAAATGTTGAAGAGTCCAAATGATACTTTCAAAACTATACTTTTGAACTTGGAAAATGTATTATTTTTATATGGAGTCAAAACCTGTGGACTCACCAACTTTATGTTGACGTATTTTAAAATGTATGTGTTTTCAGGAACTTGAAAAGTTGGTATGTATTCGAACAGGAGAAGTTTTACTATTATATTTTTGTTCATTAAGAAGTATGCCATAGTCGGATATTATGTAATAGGTTCTATAAAAAAAACAGTTATGTAACTTTCATTTATCAATAAAGGTATGTATTTTCTTTAGTACTATTCAATGTATGTTATATAACTGTGATACGAAGAATGACATTACACCACCCGGTGTTTCCGCCGACGGCTGGGGTGTGACAAATCATGACCTCGATATTGTCTAGATCAACCAAGATTCCATTCAGGTTGACGATGTGGCCCAGACATTGCACCTCATGTAGCCAAAACTCACATTTGGAGAATTTGGTATAAAGCCACTCATTCCTCAAGGTCTCTAACACCTCTCGCAAATGCTGCTCATGTTGCTCCTTGGTCTTGATGTAGACCAAAATATCATCAATATAACAATCACAAACTAATTTAGCATCGACTTACAGACCCAGTTCATTAGATCCATGAACCCTGTTGGTGCATTAGTGAGCCCGAAAGGCATCACCACAAATTCATAATGACCATAATGAGTTCTGAAGGTTGTCTTCTTCACATCCTCATCCTTGAACCTCATCTAGTGGTATCCTATCTGCAAATCAATCTTGGAAAACCAGGATGGACCTTGAAGGTGATCAAACAAACCGTCAATCCTCGGGAGTGGATAATGGTACTTCACTGTTAGCGTATTCAACTCCCGATAGTCAATACACATCTTGTGTGAACTATCCTTCTTCTTCAAAATTCGGATCGATGCTCCCCATGGAGAACTTCTCAGATGAATAAAACCCTTGTCTAACAGCTCCTGTAGTTGCATAGAAAACTCTTGCATCTTAGGTGGTGCCAGGCGATATGGCGCCTTGACTATTGGAGCCGCACTGGATACCAAATCAATCCAAAACTTGTCCTGCATCTCGGGAGGCACTCCAGGAACTCCTCAGAAAAGACATCTAGAAAATCCTTCACAATGGGTACCCTGCTCAACTCCGTTGTGGCCTCAACCCTCGTATCAGAAACACATGCTAGAAACCCAGAACAAACCTGCTGCAAATATCTCCTCACCCTTTCAGCTGAACAGAGAGCTTGCCCATGCAGAGCTCTCTTACCAGTAATAACCAGTTCTCCCCCACTTAGGGTTCGAATTCTCACCAGCTAACACTCGCAATCAATCATGGCCCAATTAAGGCCCAACCAATCCATCCTAATGATAAATTTCAACCCTCTCAAGGGAATCGGCACCAAATCAATAGAGAACCTCTCACTAAATATGTTAAGGACACACCCATGAAAAATCTTCGTAGCAGTCATGGTACGGTCATCCGCAATATCCACCTCTAGAGGGGAATCCAAAGTCCCCAGAGTGTCTCGAAACTTCTTGTTGAGTGAAAGAGATATGAAAACTCGGGTAGCCCCCGAATCAAACAGAACATGAGCCGACAAAATGTTGACCAAAAAGGTCCCAATAAAAGATAATAATAAACATAAGCATAAATAAGGAAAGTAATAAAAGATAGGGTTAGAACACATACCAGTAACTACATCCGATGTTGCACAGGCCTCATCGGTGGTCAGTTGAAATGCCCTACTCTACACCACAGGAGCCTCCGCCTTGCCTTGGCGGCCATCAGTAATTCTCAAGGTGGTTGGCGCAGGCGCCACCATTGCTCCCCCAGACAATCTTGAACAATCGGCCTTTTTAAGGCTGTTCTGATTGCAATGGAATCAAATCAAAGCCCTCTTGGGGAAATCCCTGCTTACGTGGCCCAACTAGCCTCAACTGAAACATCCTGAGCCTGCTGATCGGCAAGCTCCACTGTGCGGCTTGCCGCAATTGGCGCAGCGGCGCCAGTCCTACTAGCATTTAGAGTGGGTGTTGGAGGTATTGGATCTCTTAGTTTGACCCATAGCTGACTGAACAAACTCCTGCTTTCACTTCGTCTGGAGCTCCAACTCAATCTCCTGATCGTGAGCCTTCTTAACCATATCATTATGATTCTTGCACCCCGAGAAGCTCACAAACTCCCTGATATCATCCCTCATAATATAATGATATCTTTGTTGGGTTTTGAGCATTCTAACACTCCTAAGTGTACATGCAACCCTAAATACCTTGGATCTATGTTTTCTCTATTATACATGCAAATATGAACTTTCCAAGGTATTATCCTAATCTAGTATACAAAACAATGAATATAATAGAATACATACCTCTTTGATGTAGAATGTCTTCATGAAGCTCGAGTGCCTAGTGCCTCAAGTGTGACACGTCAAATGGTTCACACAACACCAAATACACTTGGAATAACTTGAGAGAATTCTACACTACATGAAATCGGCTAGCCCTTCTCTAGAATAATACTAGTGTCAATTTTGGTCAAGAATAAGATGCATATATAGTTAGGGTTACACCTTGTAAACCCTAATTGACATGGCCTTTCATTTCCATGATCCATGGGTACAGATACACCATGGAGCATCCATGGAGCATCATATGGGTTTTAGCCCAACTAGATAATCCATGGAGCATTAGCCCACTATATAAGTATGGATGATTTGCACAATCAACCCATATATTTAATTAGTCTTCTTTTGATCACTTAATTAATCCTAGATTAATTATTGATCAATAATAATTAAATAATCTTATTTATTATTAATATACTAGAACTTATAATATATTAATAACCATAAGTGTCTTATTTCTCTCATTATAGTCTATCCAAATGCATGATGCCATGCAACCCAAATGGACCATGCCGGGTCCGGTCAAGTCTTACCAATTATAGTTATGGACTTAGACATTAATCCAACAGTGTCCCACTTGGATAAGTCTAAATCTATTATTGCGTATGACTTCAAGAACCGACTGGCAATCGTAGCTCTCAAAAGCTTTCGTCAAACTCTGACCTTGTAGATGAACTCTGACATTTGTCAATGACTTGTCCATTAGATAAGAGATCATATATTCCTCCATTCTAGATATCATATGGACTGAGACAAGGATTATAATCATTCTCTCTGTCCATTTGTTGTTTTCCGATTTCCGATTTATGACGACTGACTAATTGAACAAATCAAATCAGTCCTGGCCCGGCCGAGCACTTCCATTTGTCATCATCAAATCATCGAGGGGCCCACATATATCGCTTTTATCCCGAAGGTAAAAGGAATGGATAAACTTTGACTCATATGGCTTGTTCTACAACTTGTTGAATCATACACAAAGGCACATTTTATAACATCGAGTTACCAATGCGTTTTCGTACAATCAATGTACTATCAATTCATAGTAACAACTCATAATTCTAGGTTTGAAGAATATAAGATAGTATCGTCTCATGATCACTAGTGATAAAATCCATGAAGTGATTCCAATGAGCGCGGGTTGAATCCAATACTCAGAACTTATGAGCACTCATGAGTGTTGTAGCCCTTTGTCCCACATCTTAGACCTCTACAAGCCAACCCATGATAGTCTTAATTCATATCTACTTCCAACATATGACTGAATGTGGATGGTTTGAATAACTTAGTCAATCAGAACAATGATCTAGTTATTCTGGAAGTAAAAACATGCAAAGTGAAACACAATAATAATCGAATCCAATATGGTCTCAGAACTTATGAATATAAATAAAACACCTTTTATTTATCACCATATGATTACACATTATTCATTGTATACTGTTTCAGCTATCAACTTTATTCATGAATTCAAACAATAGTTGTCCCTTTCTCCAAGCATGTACACTATGTATTTCTAAACACTAGTCATGCTACACACCAAGTATGCATACTATGTTTGTCTATGATCTTTACTTTGTGAAATAGATCAATTGAACATAATTCCAATGATTCTCATTTCACAGTCCAAAATGCCTACCGCAAATGCAAGCATTCTAAATTCATGCCATTTACCGAAATCTGTTAGATTCTAAACTTATATGCATCGATCCTCTTGTAATGACTATGCACAAATTCACAAAGACTTGGCAACAATCATTACAGTGTATTCCAAAGGAGATCAGCTCCTTGGAAACATCCTTCTTACTTTAGGTTTCCTAATCTCACACAGATTGAATAATTTCTAACTTTGAAACATTTCCAGATTCATTTTGACTATCACTTCTGAACAAGAGTTGCCTCCTTATAGATTATGTCAATATGGTCCGTCCAAAATTATCACTATACCTCCAACTGTCCTTGAGCAACCAATCTTTAGAAAGCTTTAGATTGTCCTCGACAATTGTTTAATCCTTTTAGTCATATCCAATTCTAGACCTTTTCCCTTCTTAATGCCCCAGGCATTTGGAAAATTTTAGAAAGGATGAATATATAGCACATGTAATCGATCCTATATCCGAAGCATATGGGACACGATTATTGATGTCTCACATAAAGAGTAAACCAGTCTTTTGCTATACTATTTCCATTTCAATTTGCCAAGTTCTCATAATTCAGATTATGAAAAGGGATGCCGTAATCATAATCGAATTTTAGAACGCAAATAGTGAACCCATATACAAAATTTCCTTGTGATAAGCCATTCCAACATGAGATTCATATATGTATCCTTGACTAAATACGATTAAAACCTCAGTCTAAGCTTTTAGATTTGAGATGAAGTATAATTTCCTATCCTTTAAATATAGCAAAACAACTCTTTCCCAATTGAAACTTTTGTTTTCTATAATTAACATTGCTAACTTGCAATCTTTATCATAATTATCATGCTCCCACTAACATGATGATTATTAGCATGACACTTATGCTCCCACTAGCTTTAACATGTACTTAGAAAACAACTGACTTTCTTACCAAAGTTCAAATTTCTGATACTAGATTGTTTTGATAAAACTTTATCAAAATCATACACCTTCCCTTAGATAGCTCATAGGTGTGTCTAAAGAATTATGAAGAGGGATGCCATAATCATAATGGTTTAGACCTTTTTGCCACTTCTCACAAGTCCAGGTTAGTGTGTCGGTTAACCACACACGTTCCACTAACGACTTTGAGAATGCAAATATCACAATTTCTATCTACTTCAAATCTACTTGGTGGAAGTGTTTCCTCACCATCATTTTCATGAATCGGAGAGAAACCTTATGACCCTTAGATTTAATGGTGTATGTGTTCTTATCCATGTGAATTGTCAAAACCATAGTCACAAGACAAGGATAATGACAAATCCAAACTCATATGGACTGAACTCAATCTTAATTTCTTGCCACCTAACAGCTCAATGGCCTGCCATTGCTTCCAAGTTGTTGTGTAACCAATTGAGAGCTCTAAGAACTTATATGCAAAGACAACTTTAATTGGAATGTGCACAGAATATGTCAACATGATAGGTTATGAACCTCAAGTCGTGTGCTAGTGAGGAACTTCAGGTTTCATTCTTGATTAGTTCTTGAGACTTTCAAGACCTTTAAGACTCCCACTCTCCATAATTAGACTCTCTTGTCAGATATTCAAGAAATAGTGTGGATTCTAATCAAGACAAACACTTCACACAATTGGCCTTAGTTGGTCTTTGTTTTATCCAAAACATCGCAACTTACCAATTTCAAATGTACAAGAGTATGAAACTTTTACTCTTACATTTGACAAGTGTTTTAAACCTTCTTTAAGACATTTCACTCAAGTTACATTCTTAGAGTATAACTCTAAGAATTGTTTTGGAACGATGTATGAATCATCTTCTTGATTTAACCACTTCAACAATTCATAGCTCCTCTTCTTAGCTATCAGAATGCACTTAGAGGATGAATTGTGATAAGGTCTCTAAATCATTAAGATGATCATATAACATGATACTAAAGTACTCTCCCATCTTTTCAGATTTGAGAAACTTTTATCCTTCTGCCTAATTTGATTCTTCTTATTCGCTTTGCCATACATTGGAACCTTTTCCGATGTCTCAGAATTACACTTAAGCTTGTAAGTATAATCATATTTACTGAGCTTTAGTAAACTATGACGAATAATCTCATCGATTATTTGTGGTGGACTTAACTAGTGCATAAGAATGTGTACTCGATCCCTTAGTCCTTTACTTGACTCACACATCCATGTGAACAAGTAGTTAGTCTTAATTTTTCCAAAGTTGAAAGTTCTCATTCATCATACTGTACAACTTGTATGATTCCAAGTTCCTGTCCACTTGAAACTTGGGTGATGATAATCTTTCCTTATTTGGTAAATTTAGACACTACCACAACTGAAAGAATCAAATCCATTTTTCCAATATTGCTATCAATGGAATCTTATAAGCAACAACTTTTCACAAATGCCATTGTAAGGATACTTAAAATAAATAAAATAAAAACCTTTTTCTTTTATTTTAAAATTTGCGGAAAAACTTATCCTTACAATCCATATGAAAACCTTGTTGTTATCTATTCCTAAGCAATATAAATATCACAACTCTTAAGTAATAGCCCAAAATTCTGATCACTAAACCATGCGAGTGAAATCCATCTTCGCGATCAGAATCAGCATGTACTTAATAGAGTTAGACAATGGACTTTACCTGAAGTAGAGCCAAACTTATTGACTTTAACATCCTTAGGTAAATTTGGCAGCTTCACAACCAATGCCCCTTCCTTTGGCAATAGTTACCTATGGACCCTTGATAACGGGACTATCTCAGAGTTAGCCTCTCTATTTACCATTTGGTCAACCGACTTGACTATGGCCGATCCCTTTCCATTGGGAAGAGAGAGCTTTACTGGATATCCAAAGTCATCATCGTCAATGTCCACAACGTTTTAGGATGTTGATCTTAGCAAATAGATAAAATCATTAAGGGTCTTGTCTTAGTCTGTGTCATAGGATTCCCAAAAGATCTCACTATGTGACTTAGAAAGTAGTTGAGCCACCAACTTTCTCAAGACTTTGACACCCAACTCTCCCGGTTTGTCAATATGTGACTACATCTCCAAGATGTGATCACACATAGACCTTACCTTGCTAATAGGGCTTGAGTGACCTTAAACTTTTTAGGAACTTGTGGGTTAGGGAGAATAATTGGAGGAGGTGAAAGAAGTATGATATCCATGGGACATCATCTTTATTTAGGAAAGCTTGTTTCAAGAGATTTGGGAAGATCATAAATGTCAAGACCAGACATCTTTTTGGGAGATATTCAAGATAGTTGATTTAAAGTCCTTAATATAACACCCAACATGAAATATTAAGGCTAGGACCCTACAAACTATTTTATAACTTGGAAGAGGGATGCCGTAATCCAAGCTATAGAATATTTGAAGGTAGGTGAATGACGATTCACCAATTTCCACCAAGATAAACGAAAATGTATTATTAGGTTTTAATTGGATTTGAAACTCCTATATCTTTTGAGATTTATTGAACTTTTCAATGGCATGTTTCAATCTCGAGTGTGCCCTTCAGGTTTTGTGACTTGGATGCTGAGGATCACAAAACAAGGTGTGAAGTAACCATGCAAATTACTTGGTACCCTTAAGTGTTTACCCCTCAATCGATGTGTCGGTTAACCACACACGCTCCATCGATGCTATGATAAACATTAAGTTACCCTTTGCCTACCTTGTTAAATACGAGTTAGTGTGCTGGTTAACCACACACGCTCCACTAACCGACTTAAACAAAGTGCAAAGTGTAATTTCATGGATTAGCACCTTATTCACATTTTCCTAAGTAACTAAGATTGGGTATTTATAAGAGTTTAGTTACTTAGTATTTATCATTAATACTTTTAATGAAGGGAGAATTCTAGTCGTTGTCCTACCCGTTCGGCTAACGACCCTCCACCGGTCAAGGAAGCGGTGGGTGAGAGTGGACACCCATTAAACTGCCATTTTATAGGCAGTAACCTTATACCCCCTTATAGATCGGCTTCGTGAATGAGGCCTATTAACGATAAGACTGACTTTACTCTTATACATATATATATATATATATATATATATATATATATATATATATATATATATATATATATATATATATATATATTATTAACTTATAATATTATAAAGTATAAGGGTTGAATTTTAACTTTTTAAATTCTAAGGGCTTAGCTTGGAATTAAAGTATTCATGGGGAAAACTTTACAAATTCCAAAACTTGAGGGCAAATTTTGAAACTATTCAAAACTCTTGGATTTTCATAACTTATGAGTTTAATTAATGTTTTAAAAACTTTAATGAAGAGACTCTTGAACATCCATAACTTGAGGACAGGGAGTCATAAAACAATTTAATGAGGAAAAAGACTTTCATTTTGTAACCTATGGCAACTTTGATGAGTTTTAAGATTCATAAATGTGACTTTTAAGTTACACAAACACAATTTATGAACTTCTTTTAGATTAATTTGGATTAAAACCAACTATCACATAATTTTTTTCATTAATCTAAATTCACTCATAAAGCAAGGTAACACAAAAAACTTTTAGTGATCCATAACTTATTCTTAAGTTATGGAATTCTTTAAAGCATTAACACCAAATTTTGTAACTCCATAAAAGCTTTGAATCAATTTTTTTTTAAAACCTTTTCATATCCATAACTTATAGAGGTTTCAAAAAATAAAACTCTTTAGCACAAACTTTTAAAACTAATAAAATAATCATATCATTTTATCTTTTACTAAATTTGACCTAATTCAACTCATATAGCAAATTATTCAAATTTTACAAATAATTAGTTTTTCATAAGAACAAGTAATTATTTTAAAATTTGACAAACTTCATGTTTTTTTTTCTACTTTGAAAATAAAATATTTGCATCAATATAACAGAAAACAACCCTTGGCTCTGATACAACTGTTGGGTTTTGAGCATTCTAACACTCCTAAGTGTACATGCAACCCTAAATACCTTGGATCTATGTTTTCTCTATTATACATGCAAATATGAACTTTCCAAGGTATTATCCTAATCTAGTATACAAAACAATGAATATAACAAGATAGAATACATACCTCTTTGATGTAGAATGTCTTCATGAAGCTCGAGTGCCTAGTGCCTCAAGTGTGACACCTCAAATGGTTCACACAACACCAAATACACTTGGAATAACTTGAGAGAATTCTACACTACATGAAATCGGCTAGCCCTTCTCTAGAATAATACTAGTGCCAATTTTGGTCAAGAATAAGATGCATATATAGTTAGGGTTACACCATTTAAACCCTAATTGACATGGCCTTTCATTTCCATGATCCATGGGTACAAATACACCATGGAGCATCCACGGAACATCATATGGGTTTTAGCCTAACTAGATAATCCATGGAGCATTAGCCCACTATATAAGTATGGATGATTTGCACAATCAACCTATATATTTAATTAGTCTTCTTTTGATCACTTAATTAATCCTAGATTAATTCTTGATCAATACTAATTAAATAATCTTATTTATTATTAATATACTAGAACTTATAATATATTAATAACCATAAGTGTCTTATTTCTCTCATTATAGTCTATCCAAATGCATGATGCCATGCAACCCAAATGGACCATGTCGGGTCGGGTCAAGTCTTACCAATTATAGTTATGGACTTAGACATTAATCCAGCAATCTCGTCTTCCTCATCTCCTCATCCTCAGCGTCCTACATGACTAATAATACTCTCTCCCTGAATTTGGCAGTATTCTCCGCCACAGTCTCTGTAGTTTGGAGAAGGTCCTAGAAACTCCCTTTCTAGTCGTTGCACCTTGATAACTGGTGCAAAATCCTTTTGAAACCTCTGAACAAAGTTCTCCCTTGTCATCTCTACCACTGATTCCGTCCCCATGGCTGGAGTAACCTCCTCCCACCAGTCTCATAATCTATCCCTCAGCAGGCAGGAAGCAAATCCTACCTTTGCCCCCTCAAGGAAAAATCTTGTCCACTGAGCATTCTCCATGTCAGCGATCTAATGATGGCTAGCGATGGGGTCCTCAACCCCAAAGAACTTAGGTGCTACACATGCCTTGAACTCTCGGAATGAGGGAGTTCACGTCCCCAATATGGCCTGCAGCAATCTCGGCTTGAAAGGTCCTTAGCCGCTCCTCCAGGAGTTCCAAAATTCCCTCCTTGATGGTACCAAATATCACAAGGGTAGTGTTAAGAATAACATCGGTAACCTCGACTACAATAAGCTCACACAGCCTCTCATCAATCGGTTCTAAGCTAGAGCCAGAACCTGGACCCGATCCAGAGCTAGAACCAGTACCTCTCGATCCCAAACGAGTGACCACCATCCTCAAAATGAAACACAATATATAAACAATCATCGAACACTCGAGGGAAACTTGCAACACACATATACCCCTAGAATCCCTAAATCTACATGTAACACTCGGTTCCTGATACGTATTTAAATTCAAGTAATTTCATGTTTTGCTCTTGGACTCGACGAGTTAGAGGCCCAACTCGTCGAGTAGACTTGATTTTGACGGGGAGGATTAGTGACCTACTCGATGAGTCGGGAGACCGAATCGACGAGTAGGGCTGTCTAGAAGAAACCCTAATATTTAGGGTTTGCACCCTATTTAAACATATCATCTTGTCTCAACCCAGTCTCCATTGCCCCTCCCAACTCATAGAAACCCTAAATCGAAACCCTAACCTTGTTTGAGTGTTCTTGAGCCATTTTTGTGTGCTTGGGGTGATTGTGAAGCTTGAGAAGGAAGAAGGAGCTTAGAAGTTCGAGTGGAAGCTAGTAGATCCAGAGGTTGTGCCCCATGTCTAGCTCACTTGAGGTATAAAGCTGAAACTGTAACATCCCAAAATTTTCAAGCCAAAAATTTCATTTTAATACAAAAAGACCTTTAGTGACTTTGTTCCAGACATTGAAAACATTTTATTTAAAACAAATATCAGAGTCTAATCCCAAAGATCACATAATGCTGAATAAATGGGTGAATGCGCTGCGATCGTCCCGAGCTCCTTTTTCTTGAAAACTGAAGATACCTGAAACCAAAACTGTAAAATGTAAGCACGAAGCTTAGTGAGCTCCCTAGATACCACATACCATACATATCAACTGGGCCATACATTCCATAGATACTGTGAGCAATACATATCAAACATATCCATAATCAAGTAAGGTGCTATGTGCCAAACATAGTCTTGCCATTATGCCATGGGCTGCACGTGGTCTTTCTTACCAAGCCTCGGGCCACCCCCTCGGTCTTACAAACAAGAGCCAAGAGCCACCTCTTGGTCTTCCATGTAAGCATCACAAAGACAACTAGCATACATAATACTCTACTTAGCTAATCAACATATAGTGTGCCAGGAGCCACGTCCTGATCTTTCATACATATTAGCATACAGTGTGCCAGGAGCCACCTCCTGGTCTTTCATGCATATTGCCTAGGGCTAACCCCCGGGTCTTCCTACCATACATAATAATATACTAGGTGCCAGGAGCCACCTCCTGGTCTTTCATACATAATCCCTAAGGCTAACCCCCGGGTCTTCCTATCATACATAAACTAAATGGGTCGGCATTGGTGCCTTAGACCCATACAAGCAGTGAGGAGACTCACCTCACAAGCTGACTGTAGAATCCTATGAATAACCCCTCGCTGCTAGCTGGCAGATCCTCGAATTGCTGATCACTTGACTCCCCGAGCTATCAATTACCAAAATAACACTTAGGCCACAATACCCTCAAAAGTCAATCCATGTCAAACTTAGTCGAAGTCAATGCTACGAGTTGACTCAACTCGTCGAGTTGACTCACCAACTCGTCGAGTCCCACAATCCATATGTAACTCTGGACTTCGATCCTATTCGTTGAGTCTTCCTTGAGCTCAACGAGTTCACCTTTAAACACGTAAGGATCCATTTACAACCGACTTGCCGACTTCACCTTTGAACTCGTCGATTCCATCTTCATACGTTAGGGATATTACCTTAGACTTGCCGAGTTCCTTCATTGAACTCGTCGAGTATGATGATCTTCAAGTCCATAATGAAGCCAACTGGTTGAGTCCTCTACCAACTCAACACACACCCACTAACAGAAGGATTTTGGGCAAGAAAACGTCCTAACTCCCCGAGTTCTAAGAGCAACTCATCGAGTCCTCCTAATTCTAATTCTATTTAGACGAATTTTAGTCGAGCACAAAGCAACCAAAACATAGATCTGGACCCAACCACTTCATTACTATGCAAAGCTCCTGCCTTTTTCCTCTACTCGTGGCCTTTTGAGCTAAAAAGGTCAAAAGAACACTTCTTATGTTTGCATGGGGATTACTATGGCATAAAGCTTACACCTTTATGCCATAACAACCCTTAATGGTGCTAGATCTAAAAGCATAAGCCCTTGGGACGTCCATTCCTCTCATGCTAGGGTTCTTGGACCAAAACCCCCAAAAGTGACAAAGAAGAGATCTAAGTGCATAATGATCAAGATTGAAGCTTTCTTACCAGAAAATGGAGATAGATGCAAGAGGTTTCTAGATCTACTAGTCTCTTCTTGAATCCCTAAGGCTTCACCTTCTTCTTCAAGTTCCAAAACACTCAAGAATGCTAAACAATGGCTCACAATCTCATGGAAGGCACTAGGGTTTCGTTATGGACTTGAGAGAGCATTAAAGAGGTTGATAAAGGGTTATAAGGTTCTTTAAATAGGGTACAAGGCCCGAACTTAGGGTTTCCCAAACCCTGACCAACTCGTCGAGTCGGTCTACCTACTCGCCGAGTAGGTCACTTATCCCGCGACAAACTTCTCACTCATACTTTTCAATTCATCCCTCCTACTCGACGAGTCACTTCCTGATTTGAGGTTTTCCTTTCCTTTCTCGGTCTTCTGGATTTGGGGTGTTACAAAAACATTGACCGTCTATATCTTATATCTCTAGTTAGGGTTCATTTCTACATTTTCTAATAGGTGTCATACTTGGAATTTTGTGGTTCATTGAGGGTATAACTTCAGATCTGGAACCATTGGGGGTTCTAATGACATAAAGGTGCCAACTTTATTGCCATAAGCACCCCATGCATCTTATAAACTTCATTCTAGAGCCATTAGGCGAAATACCTCATGCATGGACATCAAGATTGGAACTTTAAGTATAATATGGACCCTAGGAGGTCAGATCTATGTGTTGGATGCATTAATACTGATTAAAATCAACTGTATAGTTTTGGACAAAGAGGGACTCGTCGAGTCGCTTAGGTGACTCGGCAAGTCGGGTCGCAGTTTCCCCAAACGTCTTCTGGAAATGGTCTTTGGTTGAGTTGAAGGAAAACTCAGCCTGTTAGGGTTTGTTATGGACTTGAAGATCGAAGGACTCGACGAGTTCAAGGGAATGTCCCAACCACATGAAGATGGACTCGACGAGTTCAAGGAGAACTCGACAAGTCATAGACTAAACACCTTCATACGGATGAAGATGAACTCGACGAGTTTAAGGATGAACTCGACGAGTCAATTAAAGAAGGTACCGATGTTTTGTTGAAGGCGAAATTGGCGAGCTCTTGCTAGACTCGATGAGTAGGGATGGGGTTGTAGCATTTTGTGGATGTGGGGACTCGACGAGTTGGTGGACTAACTCGGCGAGTCTAGCTAACCAGATGTTGACTTTGACCAAGGTTTTAACCTTGACTTTGACTTAAACTTGAGTTGACCCTTGTAGGGGTTATGAGTATGAAATGGTAATGTAGAAAGGATGTTGTGTAGGGATTGAGGATTCGAGAAGAGTTGATTTCCATACCGAGGACAGTGCAGACACTACACGATATTGAGGTGAGTTACCTTCCAGTAGAGGTGGGTCTACGGCCACATTGCCGGCCCACCAGCAGGAAATGTCTTTAGATAATCGTCTTTATGATAATTTTCTAGGTTTGCTACTACCTGATGTGTTCTATGTGCCAGTATGATATGTTATATACGATAGTGGTAGTAGGAGGGGAATAGTCCCCCGATTCGGTCGTTAGGGCCGAAGGGTAGGTCGGACACCCTAGATATGTCTAACAACATGATTATGTTATGATATTATATGATAGTGGTAGGGAGTGAAACAGTCCTCGTGGCCGGTTGGGATAGACCGGAGGGTAGGCAAGCACCCTAGAATGGCCTGATACGGGTAGGTCAGCACCCCCAAAATGGCTTGACACGGGTAGGTCAGCACCCTAGAATGGCTTGCATGGATAGGTCGGGCACCCTATAATTTCCCGATAGTATGTATGATTGTATGGTATGTGGTATGATGGGGGAACTCACTAAGCTTTGTGCTTACAGTTTTCAGTTATGGTTTCAGGTACCTCTTCGTCTAAGGGCAAGGAGCCGGCAGGGTAGCAGTGCATCGCACACACATGATTCCGCATATGAGATTTCTGGGATTGTACTCTAACATTATTACTATTTTACAAAATGGTTTTCGAGACATGTAAATATGGTTTATGAGTTAATATGATATCAGTAATGTTTTCCTCCAACAAATTTTATAAGCAATATGATTAAAACAAAAAAAATTTGTTCTCGATTTTTGGGATGTTACAATACACCTGTCTCAGGTATAGGTCTTGTGCTTCCAGTAGTACCGGCCCAATACTATCTTCCACATCTACATGTGCCTTCCTTAAGGTAAATTATGATTCCTCTAAATTACCATACTACAACCAAGAACGAACCTATGCTACCCAACGTACATATCCTAGATTCTTCTAGGAACTACCTATTAGATTAGTTGTCTAAGCCCATAACTATAATTGGTATGTACTTGACCCGATAGTAGCATGGTCCATTTTGGGTTGCCTTCACCAAAGCAATTTGATAGGATGGATATTTGATAAAGAGGTTATTTGTGATTTATTAATATATTACAAGAATAGTATATAATTGAGAAATCATATTATTTAATTAGTATTGATCAAGAATTAATTTGGAATTAATTTAGTGATCAAAAGAGACTGATTAAATTAACGGGGACTGATTAAGTCAATTAGTAATACTTATAGTTTGGGCTAATGATCCATGTTGATTAGGAATGGACTAGATCTATGTGAGAGTCTATAAAGAGTTAGTCCAAAGGGCCTATCATATGGATTATTGGATTTATGGCCCAAGTGAATGAATTAGGGTTTACAAGTTGAAACCCTTTGGAATCCCACATGATAAAAGTAACCCCTAGCATGCAAAAATCGTACACTAGTATTCCAAGGTGAACCCTACCCGATTTTGTGCTTCATACTCTCTCTCTCTCTCTCTCTCTCTCTCTCTCTCTCTCATTGTCCTCCATTTGATTTTGGTGTTTGTGACACATTTGAGGCATCACATTTGAGGTGCTAAGTTCTTGAAAGGCCAAGTTCTACAAGATACAACGAAGAGGTAATCATCTAATCTATTTTTATGAATGAAATATCAAAGTTGTATGCTAGTTATGCTTCATGATTTGGAAAATGAATATTGCATGTATAACTAGAGAAAACTTAGATCCAAAGCATTAGGGTTGTATGTACACAATAGGGATGTTAGAGTACATAAAAACCAACACTACCAACCCTCACCACTAGTAGTACCAAGAACCTCTATCAACATCATTGGTTGCCCTATGCATGCAAGTTGTACACAAAACATGATCACATAGACTATCTAATGAAGATTCTACCCTAAGTCCACAACCAAACAAGGAACAGGAAATGAGTCTAAATCGATCATTCTAGGGCTATATAATCCTAATCATATACAACTTTGAAAGCATACACATAGCAAATAATTGAGCTGATATCAATTCCATGTAATACATGGCATCAAATTCTTTTGAGCTATAAGGCATCATATAAATCAGGAAATTCTATTATACGATTCCTGAAGGTATCCGTAGCCCTAATCTATCATGCAGTTCACATATCAAGCATACTAATCAAAATACATAAGTATGGGTAACTTGGGAAACACTTACTTGAGCTTGGCTGATTGCACACATTGCACTCTCCTCTTTTTTTAAATAAAATTATTTTTCTTTTTTAAAGATTATCATTTCTTCAGTTTGAGTTCTGACACACTCGAAAGTGTGCACGAATCCCTCAAACCAAGGCTTTGATACTAACTTGTAACAACCTAAAAAACAGGATAATATTTTTCATTTTTAAAATGAGAGTTATAATCATCACATTATTACAAAACCATCACATTATAACAATGTCAAATCATCGGAGTACAATATCGATAAGTGTGGAAAATAGTGAGGAGTGAATGTTGTGCCATCACGTCGAGCCCTTCCCCCTAGAATTAGAAGTACCTGAAACCGCAAACATAAACTGTATGCAAAAGCTTAGTGAGTTTCCCTAAAATACCACATACCATACATAAATGAACTAGTGTTATGGGCCAACCCGTAGTCTTACGACTAATTTCTTGCCGAGGGCCCAATCTCGGTCTTCCATACAGTTTCAAGGGGCCGGATCCTAGTCTTTCATACACATATAAAAAATATAGCTAACATCTTATATTCACAAATAATGGGCCGACCTTAGTGCTTTCGACCCATTGATATAATGAGAAAGCTCAGCTTAGTCCGTTGATAGAAAAATAAATGCTCGGCCACCGAATCGGAAGATCCCTCACTAAACACAAACAAATCACCCTAATCAAAAATAGGTTATAAACAATAATCGTGGGCCTAAAGCCCGAATCCAATAGTTGGTCTTTATGTCATGACCAACTCATGGTTACGTCGTAAGCACCAATTCGACCCAGTCTTGAATCAGTGGGTCAACTCAGCCCATCAATATGATTCCAGTCCTTGTCACGTCGTGACCACACCCTGGGTCACATCATGACCTAATCTGGACAACAGTCGGGATGGCTAGTATTCTCACGACATGATAAGCTTAATCATCATGTCGTGAGATCCGTACTAACCAACATTGAGCATTAAGCTCTTAATCCTT
Organism: Lactuca saligna; assembly: GCF_052625555.1. NCBI lineage: Eukaryota > Viridiplantae > Streptophyta > Magnoliopsida > Asterales > Asteraceae > Lactuca > Lactuca saligna. Next base: position 30,484,695 of record NC_136422.1, read on the forward strand.
ATAGCCATCTCTTGGGACTTTCCAGAGGGTCTTCTCTTACCGAAAGGATGATAAAAATCCTAGCTTTTTCACTCATGCATGTATAATGCACGACTCAAACTCTTATTATCTCAAGAGTGGAAAAAATAAGATCTAGAGTCATACTTGGAGTCTCAAACTATACTAAAAATCAGATCCAAAGACTATCTTGTAGAGAATAACTCTATGATCCATAAAGTTGCCAACTTTATGGATCCTAAGCATGCAATCCAACACAAAAGTGCAACATGAAGCTTAGAACTTAGATCTAGCATGCAAGAGGTAGAAAGGTCCCAGCTTTAAGACTTACAATGGTCCAAAAGCTCTAAGAGATCGCAAGGTAGTAGCCAAAACCCCAAGAGGTTGCTCAACCAAGATCTTCTTCCCCTTGAAAGAGTCAAAAACCACCAAAGAATGCTTCAAAGATCTCAAAAATGACTAAGGACTTCAAAAGGGTCGAGATTATGGTTATCAGGAGGCAAAAGAGCATAGGAGTCTAAGGATGGGCAACCTTAGCCCTCTCTTTCCATCAAATACCCGAAATATTAGGGTTTGGATGTCCAACCACTCTCATATCGTGAGCACTAAAAGTCTCACGTCATGAGAATTAAAATCACGGATCAATTAGTCAATGGGCATTCACGACGTGAACATCATGTCTCACGTCGTGACCTTCAACCAAAGCTAAAAATTCATGAAATTAAATACCTCCATGATTAGAGTGTTACAATAAACCCCTTTAATTTTATATTTGATAATTATATATTTTAGATATCATAATTATTTTGTATATATATGTATATATTTTATTTTGCGATACATTTATATACCCTAATTATGGTTAATTTGATAACTGGGTATTTGGGAAGAGTAACAATTAGGTATAGTTCATATCCCTATAATTGACCATAATTACTTCTAGGTACTAAGTTATCCTGGGGATTTAGCCATTATAACATCTAGCTATTATATTCTCCTAGAATAATATCATAGCTTACAACTAAGCATAGTATCTATAGCTACATTATCCCAAGGCTTTAAGCTTTATAAAATGATTGATATTTGTGGATATAAATATATTTTAATAAATCAATTAGATAACCATGTGTTTTCCCATGTAAAACATTTAAAATGGTGAAATGAGGGCCGTGAACTCACCCTGGTCGCGCATAACCATTGATGTAGGGTTGAATCGGGCTTAGGACTCGGGGGACCGCTCCAAGGGCAGCAACCTCGGGAATATCAGAAAGAGTAATGATTTGAATGTGTGAGAAATGACTTTTGCACTGCCTTCTACAACTCTCCTTTAGGTTGTTTTATCTAGTTTTGACTATCATTTTTTTGCCTAACGGGGATAAAAATAAATGATTTTATAAAAATCATATCTATCTCATACGGATCCTATTTTCGGCACTCTTTTTTCATAAAGTTTATATCCTAAGGAGTACTGTGAATTTCCTTTTTGCACTTTTAGTCAAAACTTAACCTGTCTCTAAGTACCGTTTTGACATAATTAATATTAATTACGCGATTGTTTTTTGTTTTTATAAAAGCCATAACACTTTCCTTTGGAGTCGGATTTTTGCGAATCGTATATCCTTGAGATCACGTTACGAGTACTTTCAAAACATGTTAACCAACTTAGAAAATAGTACAACTTTTTGGACGCTAATTTCGAGCCTAATGGACGTTTCAACAAATAAATTTAATGACACATTTGATTTTTATTATCTCAATATCAAATATTATCATACTAAGCTATGACATCTATTTTTCATAGTCTTTATGATGGTAATCAGTTACGGAAACTGTCACACCCCCAAACCAAGGATGGCGGAAACATCCGGGGGTGGAGGACTTCATGTATAGTATCATAACAACAATTTCAATAGTAATTTAAGCAAACACAACCAACATATATATAATTTAAAAAGTTACATCACTTGTATGAATTACATGTTTCAAAATCAATTACAATATGTTGACAAAATATGAAAAGTTTGACGCCTTAACGTCCCATCCTCAAAAGCACTTGATTACCTGTTTAGTGATTTCCTGAGAATACAAGTTGTTTGAAAAGTGTCAACACAAAGGTTGGTGAGTTCATAAGTTTTTGCTATAAAACTTAATAGAAGTCTTTCTCATGTAAATGTCGCGTTTGTTTCAGAAAAATCCGATATTTTCCTTAAAATCCGTATAATGTAGCCTTATGACCAACGACCAAAATGTATAAGAAATCATTCTTACTTAGTAGAAATGTCATGAGTTTGAATTGATATAAAAAGTGAATTTAAATCAACCTAAAACCTACTTAGGTTTTATGAAATCCCGTAAACTTTATGAATTGTTATCTCCCTATGTGAGTCGCTATAATCATACTATAACTATGTGAACCTGCCACGACGTTTCTCAGGCGTCGCGAAAATGAAATGACATTTGTCACCCGTAGACCTGCAGGTCCCACTGTAGCTAGCAGCAAGGTGTGGGGTGTCAAACCCAATATAGATCTATATACAAGTATCACGTTCTCCCTCCAGGAGACTCTGATTATAACTACCAGGAATTATTTTTCGCACTCGGACGTACAGAAAGAGAGAATGTCTCACAATTTAGGGTAACAAGTTTACGTATAATGTGTGTGAGTGTAAACCTTTCTGTATGAATGTACTCTTTTAGTACGAGTGTGTTATGCAATATATCATAAACTATACCTATTATAGTTTATCTAAAACGTTTGTAATATGTAAGAACTCTTTTATGGAAATGTATTAGTGTTATGAATTTATTAAACTATACTTTTTATAGTTTAATATACGTGTTCTAAAATGAATGAATAGTATTTATTATGAATGACTTAGTTTCAGTTCATGATGATAAACTAACAAAGAAACACATTCAATAATTAGAACTTATGATTATACACTTTGCTCAACATAATACAAAGTGTTATGATATTTACATGTTGTTGGCTAACTTTAGCCATTCTGCACTGTTTTGGAAAATGACTCATGCGTTGTCGAGTTTGTTTCGGAAAACCCAACGAGTTCCAACAATTGGGTGATCCTGAGGAGGAGGATAAGAGTTTATACTTGATTTCGGTCGAACTCTACTAACTCGTCTTTCATGGCTATAATACAAGATAGATTTAGGTTTAACCGTTGATATAAATACCGAGAAGTTACATTGATTTTGAATATTAGAAGCAGGGCGAGTTTGAACTCTGGTGTTCAGTATTCCGATAACTTGATTTGGAGGATGATCATTTGTCCATATATGCAATCTCGAAACTTCTTATGCAACAGATGATCCGATGTTAACAATGGGGTTGTGTTGTTCCCAATGAATAGTTTGATTTTGAGGATGATGCTCTCCTGGACTTCTAAACCGGATATGCCAGCATCTTCATCGATCGAAAAGTCAAAGAAGTTGACATCATCTTCATTGTTGTTCATAATTAGATTGATTTATACAAACTGATCTATTGCACCTTGAAAATGATGAACATTTGATTCGAGGGAAGCAAATAAGAGAAAGGATACTTGGAAAGCTTTTGTGAAGAAGCCATCAAAAGTTTCAAATCCAAAGTACGAATGGAAAGTTAAAGAGAATGACATTTAAAATGAACCTCGAAAAATGGAAAGTTAAAGAAAATGATATTTAAAATGAGCCTCGAAAAACAGTTCTTCCTTAACCATCTCAGAAAACTATCCTTCCGAAGAAAGCAGTGTCTAAGTACCCAAAGTAAAGTATGACTTTTGGATGAATGAAAAGACTTTGAAATTCTGCATATTCCCAAAAGAATCTCGGAAAGAGCCTTCCAAGATCCCAATATTATTCTTTTCGGCTAGGATAGGTTATGTAGGATGACCGACCCTAGGGAGGGTATCAGTTGGTTATTTTTTTCTATCGTGTTTTTCTTTTGGCTGTCGGCTTGGGAGATCTTTCTAAATCTAGAACATCAGGATTACTTTGGTTGAATGTAAGCATTAGGCTAAGTTTGTTTAACCTCGTTTAACTTTAGTTGTATCTTCTTATCAAATTGGTATTAGAGCGCTCCTTCCTAGAAAATACCGAAACCTGACATTCGATTCGAGACTGTTGCCCGCAATCTCACCAATGATTCAGTTTTTGAAGACAGTTTGTCATGGGAAAGAGTCGAGACCGTTATCACCAAATCTGTATGAGATAAGATGACATACCAAAGACAAATTTTCGTACCCACGAAGGGCATTACGAGTTTCTTGTCATGTTGTTTGGGTTAACGAATGCACCATTGACATTTCAATTCTTCATGAATAAGGTTTTTTTCCCTTACATGCGTAAATTTGTGTTTGTTTTTTTTATGATATTATCATGTGAAATCACATCTTGGAAGATCATCAACGACACATGAGGGTGGTCTTCGAAACCCTTAGAACCGACAACTTATTCTGTAATAAAAAAGAAATGCATTTTTAGTCAAGATCGGGTTAGTTATTTAGGATTAGTGGGGGAGTGACGGCAAATCCAAGCAAGATCTAGATAATACTGGAGTGGCCTGTGCCCAAGACGTTACGAGAGCTTAGAGGTTTCTTGGGACTAACGGGTTATTATTAAAATTTTGTGTAGGGTTATGGTAAGCTAGCAAGACTGTTGACCGATTTACTTAGGAAGGATAAATTCCTATGGAGCGACGACGCGACACAGGTTTTCCAACAACTCCAACTAGCAAGGACGAAAGTGTCGGCGTTAGCTTTATCGGATTTCACAAGGGCTTTCATAATCGAGAATGATACATCCAGATTTGGTGTTGGTGCGATGCTTATGCAAGAGAACTAATGGTTATCATGTTAGCAGTGCAAAGTGGCAGCCATACTTGCTAGGTCAACGAGTCACAATGATTACCGACCAAAAAAGTCTTAAGTATTTGTTGTAAAAACGTGTGGTGGTTGGCGAGCATCAGACGTGAATTTCAAAATTGTTCGGGTTCAATTTGCAAATTCTATACCGATCGGACAAAGAAATTGGGGAAGTCGATGCGCTTTCCAGGCGAGGAAAAGGCGTATCCTTGGCGGAACTTACAGTGTCACTGGTTAATCACAAGGTGGAGCTTTTGGCGGACTTGTGTAACGAGCTAGAATTGGATGATATTAAAAAAATTAGAAAATTCTGATGACGACATGTCGGGCTACGCTATTTCGCAGGACCACGTGCGCTATAAGGGGCGTTTGGTAGTTTTGTGCAAGTCTAAGTGGGTGTTACGCTTATATCAGGAGATTCATAGAGGGAGGATGGGGGCATGAGGGCATGCAAAAGACTTATCAACATCTCACCAAAGAATTCTTTTTGGGTGGGAATGAGATGAGATGTGACTAAAGTTGTGTCAAAATGTGTCGTTGCCAATGAAACAAGTATTCGAATCTAGCTCCAGCTAGCTTGTTGCAATCGTTAGCTTTACCGGATCATATTTAGGAGGATTTATCAATGGATTTTGTAGAAGGCTTACCAAAATCGGCAGGATACAGCATGGTTTTTGTGGTCGTGGATCGTTTGAGTAAATCCACCCACTTGTTTCCTCTCAAACATCCCTTAACGACGTCATCGATAGCTAATACTTTTATTAGGGAGATTGTGCGCTTACATGGGATTCCTCGTTCCGTTATCTCCGACAGAGATAAGATTTTTATGAGTTTGTTTTGGAAGGAAATTTTTAAGTTCAGGGTACCACACTACACTGGTACCCTATAGTGAAACACTGCGTGCTAGGGTACCACACTCCACCTGCAGATGGATCTGCATGGCCAGACTGAGATGTTCAATAGAAGTCTTGAGACTTACTTGATATGTTTCTCTTCCTCATAACCCAAAGAGTGGATGAAATGGTTGTCATGTGTCGAATACTGGTAAGATACCTCTTCACTCGTCGATACGAATGACCCCATTTAGGGTGTTGTACGGGTGTGATCCTTCGAAATTGGTTAGCTATGATCGTGGGTTGGCTGGCCTGGCATGTTTGAGTTGGATGAGTATTTGAGATGTTAGGATGAGGTTCTTGATGAGCTTAAGGGTCATTAATTTTCTTCTATCCCAACAGCTCATGAAGGCACAGGCAGACAGGAAGCAGCGTGAAGTGGAGTTTAATGTCAGGGAACGTGTGTACTTGAAGATCTAACCATATCGGCAGAGCACTGTGGGACAAAAGCGGAACAAAAAATTGTCCACACGTTATTATGGACCTTTTGAGATACTGGGACTCATTGGAAAGGTAGTGTATAAGCTCAATTTACCTGTTATAGCTTCGATTCATTCAGTTTTTCATGTATTACAACTCAAGAAGGTAGTGGGTGATCAGTTGGTGCTTACCAACCTGTCGTCGGAGCTGGCTAAGGGGATTTAGGGAGTGATGATTCAGGAGCGGGTGATATGGAGTCGAGAGAATTTGAGTTTCACAAAATGGTTAATCTAGTGGAAGGGGTTACCAGAGGAAGAAGCCACTTGGGAGGAGCGAGAGTTCATTTGTCGTCAGTTTCAAGAGCATCACCTTGAGGACAAGGTGAATTTTCAGGGCGGGAGTATTGATATGAATCGTCCCGGCAGGATGTCAATGGTTTACCAGAGACAAGGAAAAAATTTACAAGGGGGCGATTAGCTAATTTCTCTTAAATAGTTTTATTATTTAATTTTGAGTATTATTTAGCTGGATAATGTTTTGGATTTTTTTGGTGGGTTTTATTCTTTTCGGCTAGGATAGGTTATGTAGGAGGGGCCAGCCCAAGGGTGCCTTTTGGCTGTCGACTTGGGAGAGCTTCCTGAATCTCGAACATTAGGTAGGCTAAGTTTGTTTAAATTGGTTTAACTTTGATTGTGTGTTCTTATCAGATTTGTGCATACCGCTATTGGTTTGGTAGCCTTTGTGAAGTCATATTCTACTCTACTTTTGTGGTCTTTACGCTTTTGGTTCTATTAGCAAAATGACAAAAAGCAAAAACCGAACCGATTAAAGAAAAACCCACAAAACCGCAATAAACTGCAATTGAAAAACCGAAACTGATGCAAAAACGAATGGTGCGTATTTAACTTTTGCAAAAACCGAAGGTCAATGGAGCGGTGTGGTTTCTATCCAAAAAACACATCCACCAAAACCGAACCGCACCACAAGTGTGTATAGTAATAAATCAATCAATGTATATTATATGCATGCTATTTAAAATACTTATAAACGAAAATATACTTATTATATGTTTATTTTATGTTTGTGTAAGATTATACGGGGTGCAAAATAAATGTTTTATTTTTTCCAAACATACTAATCGATTACATGTAATAATCTTGTATGAAATTAAGTCAAAATCAACCAACCTTCAATTATTAATTAGTTTGTAAGAGTAGCTACATGTTGTATTTTAAACGACTTACAACTTTTGATTATGTATTTTTGTTTTGAGCTAAAAATGAATGGTTTAAAAAAAAAAAAAAATACAATACAAACTTACATGCACATGGTTTTCATTTCTTACGGTTTTAAAAAACCGCACCAATAAACATAAAAAGTTGCACCAAACTCTAAACACAGTTTTAAAACCGAAACCGTACCGATACAAATCATAACTGCATTTAAAAACCGTAAAACCGAACCATTACAAAACCGCACTCAACGGTTTTAAGAATGCATAAACCCAAAAATGCGGTCTGCGATTTGGTTTGACCTTAAGACGAAAGCAAACCTCACCATTATCACCCCTAAAATTTAACATATAACCTGATGTAAAATGTAACATGTGTTCTAGTCTTGTCATTAGTCTATAAGTTCCCAATCACATGTGAAATAGGATGAGATAATATCAACCTGACATTAGTTAGTTAAGAAGATCCATTGGATGACTGGAGTCAACAACATGAAATTCTAAGAAATAAATTCCCAAGTAACAATAAAAAAAAATTAAAAATTAAAAAAAAAAAAAAAAAAAAAAAAAAAAAAAAAAAAACCATTCATTATCGGTTCAGACAAAATAGTAGTCAAATCCGTCAAAAAGAATCCACCTTAAAAGGCACAAAATGCAATATAGCAATTTTTAATCAACTATACACACAACTAAAAGCCTTTAAAGTCATAAATATTTGATTAGAAACAAAGTCTACGCTCCATAGGCAACAACAGATAACATGCAACAAGAACCAAAAGGATCAAACACTTTCTACTAGATTATGGAGGGGTGTCAAATTGACAATGTTTTGAGTTGACGTCAGATCTTCGAAGGTAGTTCCATGTGGACCTTAGATGGGGCTCCATTACCTACCACAGAAAACCTTGGCTTTCCACTTCGAATGCGATCCAGCTGAGCTTTCGCTTCCTGCAACTCTCTCTCTGCTTGCGCAACCTGTGCATAAGTTACTATGAAAAAGTTTAAATGTTTAAACAAGGTTCGTTACTATTCTCCCCATGTTCCCTCAAATCTAATAGATTACTTTGTAAAAGATTAAATCTCTGAACAGGTAACCTTCACATGACTACAAAACAAACATTCAGCATCGATACAAAATGCCCTAAATTCTACCACACAAATTCACCAGCGATACATGCAACCAAAATAAACTATGTATATGAAATGTGATGAAGAAGAAAATGAGTGTGTGACGAGACCTGGGCTCGCAGATCTGCAGTTCTTTTCTTTGCGAGTTCAAGCCTGGCCTCCGATATCTCTTCGTGCACTTCCATGTCTAGTACGGGAGAACGCAAACCTCCAAAAACCCTAGATCGTTCCCAAAATTATGATATTATGGATCAATCACACATGCATCTATACAAAGCTACGGTCTTTTTGTAATTCTACTTCAACAGTCCAACTTCTTAGTTTTACCTATCCAGTCCCTTAAAAAAATTAAAAAAAATAAATAAAATAAATCTGCTACTATAGCATCTGTACAATTTTTACCCTAAAAATAAAATAGATCAAGTTCTCAGTCCACATGTGGTTTTCAAAACTTGAACATTTTGATCGTTATCCAAATCATTAGAAGTTAATACAATGTCGTCAACATTGACAATTAATAAAATGACAGCACTTTCATTATACAATGTAAACAAAGAGTAACCATTTAAGCTTTAGGGTAAATTACACGAATTGTCCCTGGTCTAAGTGCTAAACTGCACGTTAAGTCCTTATTTTTGAATATTAAGTCGGATCGTCCTTCATACATTTAAATACTACCCGGCCGGTCCTTATTGAAGTTAGACGTTATTTTTCTACGTTTGGTTGCTTACGTGCCTTGCACGTAGGGGTATTTTCGTCATTCCAAGTCATGTGCCCCTTGTTGGAGGTGTTGGGGGAAATTCTCATCTTCTATACTCTTATTGATGGTTAGTAGTTATGTTATTCTTCCTTTCCCCCCCCCCCCCCCCCCCCCCTTTTTTTTTTTTTGGAAAGGGTGGTGGAATTTTCTACTTGGTTGTTTTAGTTTCTGACTTGCCTTTGAATCCCCTCTCTCGATGGATGAGGTTTTGCGGAAACGGTATCGGGGAAAACTAGAGCACTAAGAAACTGATCTGGTTGAGACACTTCCCCCGTTTCGTCGGGCTGATCGGCTCGCCTTGATTGCTTCTCCAGTATCACCACCGGCTGTGGAGAGATCTTTGGCGTCCGTCGGGGAACCGCCTTTGGCTGCCCGACCTATCTCGATGGTTGTTCCATCTTCCACTGCTAGCTCTGGTCATACCGAGGTGGTTGAGGATAGCAAAGATGGCATCATTTCTAATTTCTGGCGGGCCATTGCTAAGAGGAAAGTTGTTTTGGCTATAAGGGAGACCTCCACCGATGTTTTTAACATCGGGAGACGGGTTCAATCGAGACGTAACTTTGCTTGTTTATTGAACTCGATCTCCTCTACTTTGGTGGCAGTTGTTGTGATACTTAATGATGCTGCTCAACAGTCTGAGGGGGATCAAGGGGCGATCAGCAGCCCATAGTTCCTATTCAGTCTAGAAAAACCTCACTTCTTCCTTCAAAGGCCACAAAACACCCAAAAATGAGCTCAAAAGTAGTTACAAGGAGGCTAGGGTTGATCTTTGGACTTGGGGGGGGAGTGATGGAGGTTGAGGGTAGACAAACTCTAGCCATCACATCATTTAAATAGTACCCAGGGCCCAAGATCTAGGGTTTTGAGCCCTAGTCGCCACCACATCGTGGAAAGGATATCACCAAGTCGTGGTGTTTAATTGATCACCACGTCGTGGTCCAAGCCCTAACACGTTTTGGTGGAGGGAAAATCCCAAAAGCCATAAAAATACAAAGCACAAGACTTAGAACTGAAAACTAGATGTTACACGAACGAACACGAACAAGGCTTGTTCATGTTTGTTTGTTTAAGTTTAACCGAACAAATAAATGAACGTGAACACATAAACGAATGAATTTCCTTGTTCATGTTCTTTTGTTTAAGAAATTACTTTGTTCATTTTGTTTATGTTCGTTCATTAAGGTGCTAAACGAACATAAAAGAACGAATATATTGAACATTAATGAATGAATGTAAACAAATATAAATGAACATAAACGAACGAATATATAAAAAAAACTAACTGAAAAAACAAAGATAAATAAAGATAAACGACCATTAACATCCAAACAAAGAACCATAGATAAATAAATCTATTATAGCAAAATATACGATAAAAACTATGTAGTTGTAAGTCAAAACGATATAGAATTATTAGTTGTAGACCTAACATTATATATATATATATATATATATATATATATATATATATATATATATATATATATATATATATATATATATATAGAGAGAGAGAGAGAGAGAGCTAGGTTCAAATGTTTTTAGCAACTATTGTGTTCCTAAATGCACCAATCACAAATTACCAAATAATTAAATAATTAATTAAATCAAAAATGGCATTTATGGTTTTTTACACTTGCAATTAAGGAAACAAAATAAATATATGTTGACCTAATATCTCTTCTTTATAACCATTGACCATTCGCAGACATACCTCTGTATCCTTCATCTTGCCACTATCGTATCTTCTTCTTCCTCCCTCTCCATCATCGGCTTCATATTCCATCACCAGAATCGGTCTATAATTGTCGTCGTACACCAACATCTGGTATGTTCTTGAACTCAATTTCTAATTTTTAAACATAATTTCTGATTTTACAATCGACCATCTTCCATCTCCTTCTTCAATTAAAACAATTCCTTTTTGAAAACTTATTTGAATCTTCATATAATTGTGTTCAGTACGTATCTATAACCAAATACGAGCAGGTAGACATGGCGAGAAAGAAGAGATATCAAGTCTTTAAAATCCATCAATTTCTTTTGATGTTGTTGAAATCATCCAAGGGTTTTGTGTTCATGATTAAGGTTAGTAACACTCTCCGAAGCTCCATTCTTTTATCTTTTTAGCATCAATTACACTCAATTTTTCTATATACTAGTTGTGATTTTGGAAGTGAACGAGAATCAGGAATCAATTTTTTCTGTTATCAATGCTTTTGAATGTTGCTTGTACTATTGCATTTTTTTCAATGTTGATAATAAAACATATCATCCAAGTGTTTGATATAATGTCAAAAAGAGAAGGTTATTGTGTAAAGTTTAATATGTTGGACTTATTGGGAAGATTTTGTTAGAATATGTTAAGCTAAACTGCATACTATTTTGTTAGAATTACAATAACATGTTTATACTTGTGTTGAAATATTCTGTTAGAAGTAAAATAGATAATATTTTGTAAGAATTTTTAAGGAATTGAAGTTTAAGCAACAAACGGAAATGAAATATTCTTTTAGAATTGAAGTTAATATGTGTAGTTATGTTATTTTGGTGTATTCAAACCTGCAAATTCTTTCAGAATGAGAAAACACAATATTCTTTTAGAATGAGGTTAGTAACACTCATCGATTTGATGCCTATTATTCGAAAAGAATTCGCAAAAGAATGTTATTTAAGTGTATTCTGGAATGTATTCAGTAAGAATTTATTTATATAAATGCATTTTGTTAAAATGTCTTTGACTATGTTTGTTAACAACAAGTATATTTGTTTAACAGGTACTAACGAATAATGTATCTTATTCTTTTAGAATTACATGGCAAAGGAATTCAATATTGATCATACAAGAGAAATATTTGGAATCAAGTTCAACAAGTATATATGCGAAGAACAAGTGAATATTCTATTAGAATCTGTTACAATATGTATAACTATATTAAAATCTAAATAAGTAAAGAATATGTATGAATTTGTATTTATTTCAGATGTGTATTAAAAATAAAATCATAGACCCAACTTTGATGTATATGAATAATATCTAGAATTCTTAAATCAGTTAATTATCAAAAATATATGCATTGGAAATATATTCTGCAAGAATAAACTCAAAAATATATTTATTAGTTTATGGTTGGTATTCTGTCATTCTGACAGAATAAAATCGGATTTTTAAATTTGAACTAATTTAAAATATATGGATTTTTAAAAATAATGGAATTAATTATCCCTAAAAATCCGAAAAATTTCTTTTTTAATATAGGTTAATTTACTAAAATGCTCTTATGCTGAAATTTGTGTGATTATATATATATATATATATATATATATATATATATATATATATATATATATATATATATATCCGGTAAGAAATTTTTTTTGGTAGGAAGGTAAGAAGTTTTTTTTCTACATATTTTTTTAACGAACAAAATAAATGAATCACTAGATGATTCATTTGTAAGATGATTCACAAGAAAAAATTCTCAAAAAAACATCTTTATGATTCATTTTTAAGTAAATTAAGAAAAAAATTCATTTTTATGATAATTTTAGTGAATAACAACAAAATCATTGTATAAATGAATCATCGAGATGTTTTTTTGAGAATTTTTTCTTGTGAATCATCTTAGAAATGAATCATCTAATGATTCATTTTGTTTGTTCGCGAAAAAAATATGTAGAAAAAAAAAACTTCTTACCTTCCTACCAAAAATTTCCTTCTTATTTGATCTTAACTCTCTCTCTCTCTCTCTCTCTCTCTCTCTCTCTCTCTATATATATATATATATATATATATATATATATATATATATATATATATATATATATATATATATATATATATATATATATATATAGACACACACACCTAAACGAACGTAAACAAACGAATATAAACAAACATAAATGAACGAACAACACCAATGTTCTTGTTCATTCGCTTAACTAAATGAACAAACAATCGTGTTCATGTTCTTTCATTTATGAAATAAACGAATTTCCCGCCGAACGGATTACGAATAGTTCGTTTACAACAATGTCATTGAGTATTCGGATATCGAATTACATAAAGAGACACTTTTAGTGACAGTGGCATGAGCAAACAACATTAATAAATCCTTTTATCAACTAAAAGTAAATAAATAAAAAAGGCTACCAATGCTTCAAAACTTCAAAGGGTTGTATCTTTTGCTCAATTGCTCCGTTTATCTATAGAAAAACATCATTCTAAATGACTCAAACTATTTTGGCTTGATGATTGACTTCTTGGTTTACATTTTGACTACTTTGACCTAGTCAACAAACATACAAAAGCTATAACACGACAACCTACTCCCGTTCCAACAAGATACCAAAGACATTTCTTGGAATTATGAATATCAAAATCAAATTTCTTCAATGCAGCACAACGTGTCAATAACCAAACACCATTGTACCTGAAAAGTGAAAATCCACATAAATTATCAGAATTCTCCGATGTCAATAATCATCATTTATAATTAAATTCCCATTTTTATTTCAAAAAAGTTGTTTTTGAAACTACTCAGAGCAAGTTATCTTACAAGGAAACAGCTAGAGAACATACTCTTTTGAGTTTGCAACAACAAATGCTTCCAATGCCCACCTGGGGAACACAAATTTTGCCACCAATGAAGCAAATGACTTTTTGTCCTGATTTGCCACCAGAGTCAAAACAACAGGAAGTAGCACAGACCACTGATGAGATTAAAAAAAAAAAAAAAAAAAAAAAAACATTATTAGTTAATTCCATATGTTAATATAAACTAGGTGTCATAATCATTAGAGACCTCAAATTTGTGAGTGAACCACGGAACTCAATCTCAACCCTGGGATGAAAATAATCAACGGCAGAGATTACAATGCGATTTGTCAGTTACAAGTTGTTACAAAGCGGTTGGCACAGCTACAAATCAAAGTCGATGAATTTAATCCAAGGGTCGTGATTAGAGAACTCAAAATTGTGAGGGATTCAATCACGGCCATTGGATGAAATCGTGATATATAGCAGGCCAACTGCTTTGTAACAACCTGTAACCGCTTAACCGCTTTGTAATCTCGACCACTGATTGTTTTGATTCAAGGGATGAGATTGAGTTCCATGGTTGCCTCAAATATTTGATTTCTTTAATGACTTGGACACTATAAAAATACACTTAGTATTTTCAAAGGTGACATACCAATTGTGCTTGGCTAAATTCGAGAGAAATGGCAAGGGTATACGATATGCCAGTCACACAGTATACGAGGCACAAAAGAACTAAATAATTTGACACAAAGCTTGATCTTGGATAGCTGAAAAAATAGAACATGCAAAGATACACTAAAGGCTTCATGACTATATTCAAAAGATCCATCGTATCTTTCGCCATAAAATAAGATAAGCTTTTCATCCCACTAGCACTTTCCCTCTTGAATTGTAATTTATCCTGTGAAAATGTTCTCAAAGCTCCAATCATGCATAACAAAGCTGAAATCACACATCAAAATTTTACACTTAATCATTAACCATAAGTAACAAGTTTATTTTAAATATTTCCTTTTTTTTGCACTTACAGACAGCAATAACGGTATATTGATAGCCAGTATATCCAAATGACACATCACTCACTTCAGCCATAGTTCCTAAGCAAGCTCCCGCAAGCAAAAGAATTAAATAATCTGCCGCTTGTACTCTAGCATCTCTCATTCGCTGTTTAGCAACCCTATAAAACAAAATCGTAATTCTTTATTCCAAAAAAAAAAATCAAGATTTAAAAAGAATATTACCTTCCAAGATAATATTTATACTGACGAAAAACTCCAGGGGTAACTCGTCCTGATAAATCAGGGGTACTGAAGTAATTATACTTTTCAACTTCTCGTTGGTCTTTATTGTTGGGTTCATGAGAAGGTGGTGATGCTGATGAATTTTGATCACAGAGGTGTAACATATCAGGGGGTACTCTATACCCGTTGTGAAGCATCCATCGTACAGGGAGTTGCTGAGCTGTCACATTGCCACCTGGCTTTATTATACCCTCGAGAATGTCGATTAAGTGATCTGGAGTATTTACACGTTCGGGTATTGTGATTCCTAAGCCTTCGAAATATTCCTCAACTTTGTCTACGGGTCCATGGTACACAGTAAGACCACCTTTTGCCAGAAGTATTAAGTCATCAAACATCTTGTACAATGAGTAGCTGAAGAAGATAAAATCAGTCAAGATTCCAGGTTGACTACACACATATATGTTGGGAAAATGGTCTCAAAGATTCACAACAACCGGTGAAAAATAATAGAGAAAACAGAACATAAGAATATACGTGGAAAACTCCAAAATAGAGAAAAATCATGTAAACAAATCTCTCAAGCTAATTCACCCGATTACATTCATACAAAAATAAATAAATAAATAAATCGAAGTTGAGTGAACTCCATGTACTTGATTTTTGAGTAAATTATTGAAATCGTATGGTTTGGTCAAAATTTCACGTTTGGTCCCTAACTTTTTTTTGCACTCAGATTGTCTCTGAGGTTTGATTTTGTTGTGTTTTTGTCCCTTACATACATAAAGTTAGGGACCAAACGTGCAATTTTGACCAAACCATAAAACGCAACAAAATCAAACCACATGAACGATCCGAGTGCAAAAAAAAAAAGTCGGGGACAAACGTACCAAACCATAGGAATCATTTCAGTAATTTACTTTTGATTTTTTTTTTTTTTTTAATTTTTAGATTGTAGAAAAGTGAGTTAAAGTGTAATTAGGGGTTTGGCTTGAGAGATTTGTCTCTGTGATTGTAATAATTTTTCATTCGTGTATAGTGGATTTTTCTCTCTAAAGACGAGTAGTTTTTCTCAAATTTTGGAGTTCTCCACATATATTCTTGTGTTCAATTTCCTTTATTATTTTTCATTGGGTCGGGTTGTTGGGAATCTTTGAGGCCATTTTCCCAACAAGTGTTATCCATACACACACACACACATATACATATACATATACATATACCTTGGTTGGTGAACAACCATGCTTATGTTGACACCTTCCATGGCTTCACGTCGAAGAGCTCTAAGAAGTAAACTAGAAGATGCACTGTCTAAACCGGATGTAGGTTCATCCAAGATTAAGAGGGAAGGTTCCATCACCATTTCCAACCCAACATTTACTCTTTTCTTTTGTCCTCCTGAAATTCCACGTTTTTCAACTGTTCCAACTTTGGAATCTCTAACACCCTGAAGTCCTAATGCCTCGATCACTCTTTCGGTTATGAGTACTTTATCTGCTTTTGGCAAATCGGCAGATAGTCTTCAGATTTTGCAGTGTTTTTAGCAATGATACAAATACAAGACATTAATTCAGTCAGTATATAATATATTATATACTATACAAGACATTAACCCTATAAATACATCAAATATGAAAGTATAATCGCAGTATAATCACGACTTTATTAGCTCCAAATCATAAATAACATAAAAGTAATAGTAAATAAAATACTTATACATACCTGCATCGTGCACTAAACCGCAAATTCTCTTCAACAGTCAAATCTCCATGCACAATATCATCTTGTGGAACAAAACCAACAATTTTTTTATACGAATGAATCGATTCGTTTTTTCCATTTATCAAAATCATTCCAGACATTGTGCACCCACTTATTTTTCCGGTTAATGCAGACAAAAAAGTAGTCTTCCCCGCACCAGAGGGCCCCATCACAGCCGAAATCCTACCTGGCAAAATCTTCCCACTAACATTCCTCATTATATTCCTATTCTTCCCTTTTAAAGTCAAAGTCAACTCCTTAAAAGCAACCTCAATCCTAGGCCTTTTCCTCAAAACATCTACATCACTCATGTACATGTTCATCTCCTCCATTGCTTTCTCTTTCTCAATTTGACCATATGCGTATTTAAAGATTTGACTTCTTGTATGAAGCTCCTTTGAAGCTTTACGTTCGTGTTTTGTTTTATCTCCATTTTCTAAATTTAACCCTTTATCAACTTCGGTGTTGTCATCGAGTGGACGTATTTCTTTTTTGTTTCCTAAAGGTCCTGAAGGTGGGAGTGAAGGTGAACCTTTTGTTTTTGTTCTTGAGAATTTTCTTGAAAGTGTTTGGTGTATTCCTTGTAATCCTGATGGTTTCCATCCACTTGCATCTTTTGCAGCTCTTGATTTTTGTCTTGCTTGTATTTCCCGCGCATATTTTACTGCTTCTTCTCTTGATTTGGCTTGTTTTTCATATCGTGTTGAGATTACTTGGTCTGAGCAATTATAGACCACTATCAGTATAGCTGTCAATAATGCCTACAAAAAAAAAAAGCATTAATTGTAACTTTGATAAATGATAGAAGGGATACTGAAAGTTACTTTAACCAATGATTAACTACTTACAATGAGCAAGATTCCATACACTTTCATGCTTGGAATTTCTGTTCCCTTGTCACACTTAGTGCCAGGAAAGCACCCTGCAAAATTTTGACTTAAAATGCTAAGGGTGTGTTCACTGCTTGCTGATAAGCTAGTTATTTTGAGTTATTTTAAATTGGTTTGTTTGGAAAGCTAAAAAGTAGCTGATAAGCTAACTTTTTAAAAAGCTACTTAGACCATCTTCTCATAAGTTTTTTTTAAATCTTCCGAATATAACCTTAGTTAATTATTGAACACATACTCTTTTAAATGTCCTTTTTGTCATTTTATATCTTTCAGCTAGTTTTTAGCAAATGTCATTTTTTGTAAGCTAGATTTTCAGCAACCGGCTAGTTTGCGGGACACAGCCTAAATTTTCAAAATACGAGGATGATAATTGGTGCAGTTTTGATCATTTAGGTAATGTTTGTGATAAGGGAATGAGGGAAGGAATGGAATGATTCATTCCATAACATGGAATGGAGCATTCATTATAGGAATTTTATTGGAGTTTTGACTTTTTTGATCATCGAAATATCAAAATTGACTCTATTTAGCCATTGAAGATCTGATCACGCTAAATTGGACCTTAAAATCTCATTTTTCTCTCGATTTGCCCCTTATAACATGTTGTAGCTGGTTACCCGGTTCTCCTGCATATGTGGCATGCTAAATTAGACCCTAAACTTGTATTCATGCTAAATTAGACCCCGAACTTTGAAATTTCTTTTATTAAAACTAAACTCGGTTTTATGTTTTTTTTAAGTTCTTCATTTTTTATTTTTTTTTTGGTTTTTTAGTCAAAATTAAACTTGTTTTAATTTTTTCCGTTTTTTTTTCGTAATTTTTTTCATTTTCTTTTTCATCAATTTGATAACTTTGTTTTACCTTTTTGACCTTTTGTTTTCTAATTTTTTATAATTTTAGTTATTTATGTTTTTCTAATGTTTTTATATTTATTTTGATTCAAATAAATGAAAAAAATTTAATTTAAAATATTGTTATAAGTTTACTTTATAGAGCCCAACTCTTATTATTTCTTTTATTCTTTATTCTATTCTTTATTCTAGTCTATTATCAAATTAAAAAACTATAACCTTGAATTTAAGTTATTGATATCACATATAAAAATATGTTTTGATTTGCAAGTTATATTTTAATAAGTTTAACTAGTTTTCCTATTTTAATAATTATAAATTGTAAATATCACACAGTAAATCAAAATATAAAAATATAGAAAACCCATAAATTAACCAAATTATAAAAAAAATAGAAAACAAAAAAAACCTAAAATACTAAAAAAGTAATCTATTATAATTTACTCATCCACTTTACACTTTTTGAAAAAAGACAAAAAAAAGGTTATCAAATTGATGAAATGTAAAATGAAAAAAAATACAAAAAAAATTAAAAAACGGGAAAAAAAAATAAAATAAAACCAAGTTTAGTTTTGACAAAAAAAATAAAAAAATAAAAAAATAAAAAACTGAGTTTAGTTGTAATAAAAAAATTTATATGTTTTTTTGAAGTTCAGGGTCTAACTTAGAATGAAGGCAGGGGAACCGAGTAACCGGCTGCAACAGGTCACAGGGGAACAAATCAAGCCAAAAATGAGAGTTGAGGGTCCAATTTAACTCGAATTTTATTTCTTCCATTTTGTTAATTTTCGTTCCATGGTGGAATGGAACGAAAAACTGCAATATAACTCATTATTAGCTAAGTTTTAACAACACAAATTTTTTATTTAAATTACAATTTATCAAATATCAATTGATTAGTGATTAAAACATAGAGATCAAAAAAGAACTTACGATACTTAACCCTAGATCCCATCCGGCAATAGCATCTGCAATCAAACAAAAACATAACATGAATTAAAACCACTTATCACAAGAATCAACTTAAACCACATCAATGCACAAATGTTAAAATGTTAAAATGTGACATAATACCCTTGAGGACATTGGATTTTCTTGATAGTTGTTGGGCAATAATATCCTGCAGCACAAAATATCTCGTTACCCATTTGTACCGGGACCCACATATCGGCTGAACCACAACTATAATTCTTCTGGCCAGAAGGTAGTTGGTAGTGGTATCTACAAAATAATTTCTAAATCTATATAAACCACAAATTATGAAAATATAAAAATAATAAAATAAAATACAAAATCAAAAATAAGATAATCACTTACGGTAAACAAATACCCGTTGTTTGATTCAGCTTTGCAACAGGACAATGTGCACCCAAGGGGCATGCTTTAATAACAAGTTAACAAAAAGATAATTTTAGTATTTTGGAATCTAATAATACTCATGAAAATTTTAATAAACATACACAAGCTATATGCAAGAAATTGCAATGTACTTTATATTTCTTTTTTCTTGTAGCATTCTACTTCCATTTTTTTCTTTGTAGTTCCAAATTAATTTGGAAAATTAAAGAAAGTACATTCTATTTCTTTCATTAAGCCCTAAAAAACTACACTTACGTATCATGCAAGTAAGACCTTGAGGGCAGAAAAACCCCTCACAACATGGTTTACTATCAGTAGTCCGAAAAGGCATTTTTTTAGGATCCGTTTCATTGTAATCATATTTTTGACCCGGGTTGACTGTACTTGCCCATCCTGCTTCACATCCTTGTGACCATGACGTCAGATTACAGTTTCTATTGGGGCCTAAGAAATGAGATTGAGATACGCTTTTCTTCTCTCCAGCGTTCTTCAGAAAACTGGTGAAGTATACTCTGAGTTCTGATACAGTGCATAATCGAGTTGGGAGATCTGGAAATTGAGTAATATGAAGTTATAAACTATAAAGTCAATCTGAAGTTTGAAGAGATTTGAAACGAAAAGGATGAAATGAATCACCTTTTAACTTGTCTTGACAGTTTTGGAAGAATTGTTCCCTTCCTTCGAAGTCGAAAGCTCCATGGAAGTCTTTTTTGCTAGAACAGAATCACAGATTACAGATATAGGTAAGTGCATAAAAATGGATGATAGTGATGGAGTCATGGAGCATTTGGAGTGTAGTGAGTGCTTACACGTCTTGAGTGCAAAATCCTATCTCTTTTTCGATTTCAGGCTGATATTGTTCGACTGTTTTGTTGAATCTTCCGAGAAAAAGGTTTGAAATCAATGGTGATAATCGGGGTTTTCCCTTTCTTGGAGGAGGTCGATTTTGACACCAAACATGGTGGGGGAAATTACCCACGAAAAGAAGTAGAATTAGGATCAAGTATCCAATCCAAGAGGTGATTATCCTCCTCTCTCCATTCATCTTATTCAGACTGCAATAAAATCATGGCTATTTCAGAATCATCAAGCTCCGTTTCCCTCGATTCCTTTAAATTGCTTAAATTTATGACACGAACGTGAATGCGGAATTGGGTATTACGTAACCCAGAAAAGAATTTGACCAAAAGTTGAATGATTCTTGAGGAAATGCAGTTGAGAATCAGGTTTGAGAAAAGAAAGGGATTTAGGTCAAAGGAGGTGTTTTGCAGATTGTGTTTGGGTGAAAGGATTGACGATGGATTCGAGTATCGGTGGAGGACCATGATTTGGGGATGAAGAAATGGCGGGGAGAAAATGATGGAAAGAATGTAGGAATCGGTGGGAATCTCAACCTTCAAGCGTGAATAAGCAAGCAATTTATAGGTTGTGTGTGGTAGTAGAAAGAGGTGAAAAGGTTTACTTGTATGGGAAATTGTTATTTTAATTTCTTTTTTCATTACAAATATTACTAGGTCAAAGGAGGTGTTTTGGAGTTTGTCTCGTCATGAAACCCCTAGCCCTCAAGCCCATGAGAGGGGATACCCTTGTAAGGTCCATACATGTGTGTTTCCCTTTAACTCATCCAAAACTCAAAACATCAGTCGGTCTAAAGGTTAACCTTCCTTCTATCGGTTTAGATAAGAAATTCACAGGCACCTCTTTCTTGGCAGAAACCTCGATATGCTTAAATATGTCAAACAAAACATCCATAACCATACCATATCTATATTTGAACCCCGGAATTTCTTTACAATGAATTGCATGCTCTCTAAAATAGTCCAAACATGTCTTGCGACACAACGAACATATCTCGTCAGCTGAGAATATTGGGATCATGAGTCGATATTTGAGGATAGTATGATACTCTACAGGAGACATATGTTGGTCAAGTCTATCTATAGGGATGGCAAAATCTTAAGCATGTGGTGCATGTAAACATTGGAGAACTGCTTTCTGTTGTGCCATCATGTCAAGATGCATTTCCATATCTTGGACAATTTTATTAAAAAGGGCACTCGCCAGTGTATTTTAGGATTTAGGGGGGCGTCATTAGTAGTAAAATTGCTAAGGTCAATGTTCGAAAGCTTGTTACGAAGAGAAGTCGATGCACAAGCATAATCAGAATCCATACCATATATGTCGATATCCCATAAGATGTGAACTTGCAATATCCAAGATTGGGCCCTTGAGGAAACAAAAGCATGTGAGGTAGCCTCTACTGCCGAGTATAAACCCAAACCACCAAACCTAATGGGTAGGGAAGCAATTCGCCAATGTATGTCGCCAAAGAAAGGTCCACCACAAACCATGATGTCCTCAATCGCCCCACGCAACCCAATGTCAAAGAACAACACCTCCTCTTCCACGTGAATGGGTTGACACATCCTCAACCCAAATAAAAGTTTAGCAATACCCATACAAGACCGAAGCAGAAGGAGCTCATTCTGGGGTCAACCAATTGTGGAAGAAGGCACATCAAATTCACAGCGTTTTCGGCTTTCTTTATGGCTAAGTTGCTAATGAAACTATCATCTCTACTAACAGCTCCCTCAAGAAGCTTCACCCCCAATGTCGGCCTCCCGATGTCAACCGTTAATAGCCCCTCACGCAGCTTCCTACCATCACACGAGGGCCAAAAGAGTTTGGTTTTCTTGATATTCAATCAAATGCCCAATTTTGGGCCAATCACCTTAATGATGTCCAATGCTTTGATCACCTCCTCTGAATCTCCAATAAGTGTGTCGTCATCAAGGTATATGTATTATGTGTATCCTAGATACAACATTGATGCTTGGCCATATAGGAATTCTTCACGAGTTTCGAACTTTTTTTTATATTATATATTCATTAAAATGATAAAATAATTCATATGTTTGGGTGAAATGAAAAAAACAAAAAAAGGTAAGAAGAAATGGTTATAAGTGATGGTAGGGAAAAAAAGGGAAGAGAAATAGAAAGAAGAGAGAGAAATAGAAAGAAAGGAAGACAAAGTTGAGAAGACATGTATAGTTCCAAAACTTCGAACATGGTGTAATTTTGTATTTTATTAAAATATGATTTTATTATGATAGCTATTTATTGAGTTTGGTCATTTTCGTGATTATCCCGGTAATCAATCATTAGCATATTGTCTGTGTTAAGGTGAAATTTTTTTATTAAAAAACTTAAATGAGGTATATATTATTTTAACAAGATTGTAGTCATTAGATAAAACACCCCAAATATATGATGTTTGACATACTCATCTAAAATAAAAGTTTCAAGTATTTTAGAAAAAAAAAAAAAAAAACCTTAATTATTTGGGAAATGCATTGAGGCCTTACAAATAAAGGTCATTGATATTTTTTTTTTTGGTAGTTTAGAGGAGTAAAGTCAATTTTCACCTTTAAAAGCATCCCTTAACCCATTATCACAAGGTTTTTTTGCAACATTGGTATGTGTGGCGACTAACTAGGTGTATGGTCGAGCCAATATAATTCTCCATCCCTTAACAAAATCATTTGCGACCAACAAGACAAAATCAAAATTTAAGAAAACACCATATTGTAACAAAAGAGGAGCTCCGAGGAGCAACACATAATGTAAAGGATCGTGAATGGAATTTTCGACTGAGGATCAAACACAGAGGCGGATCCAAGGGGTAGCCCGAGATACCCCTCAAAAAATTTTCGGTAGTTTAATTTTTGTTTATGGATCCTTTAATTTTTTTTCGATATAACGTATATATACGTATCCCTTTAATTATAACTACAAACAAATAGTGGTGCTACTGGTTAACGTGCTGACTTATTGAAGTAAACCTCTAGTTTCAATTCTTGCTCCTTGCATATCCTTTGTCTTTTTTTTTTTTTTTCTCAGCTATTCTATCCCACATCGTCAAACACATGTAAACTCAACCATGTTTGTCTATTATATAAGTTTGTTATCATAATACTTTATTTGATATCAACTTTGAATCTCACATCTATTCAACTTCATGTTTATATAATAAGACTTGAAGTTACCTAAGGATTCGATTAAGGTTTAGCCGTTTGAGGGGTTGTTTGATAGTTGCTGACTGGGTTAGAACTGATTGGGTTAGAAGCTGACTGGGTTAGAAATGTTGACTGAGTCCATATGTGACTGAGTTTATGTTGTTTGATTATTTATTTGAATGGTTGTATAACCATATTACCCTTGTGTTATCTCTTGTGCTGGATAAAAAAAAATTATAAAAACACAAATTATCATATAAAATCCAAATTAAACATACATCAATTCAACTTCATGTTTATATAATAAGACTTGAAGTTACCTAAGGATTCGATTAAGGTTTAGCCGTTTGAGTTTAAAACCGAATCGCGGAAACTCAAGTATCATGGAAATTCTTTTTGGTTACCCTAAATATAAAATTAGGATACCCCTTTACTTTGATCATGGTTCCGCCACTAATCAAACACAGCGCCAAAGCCAATAGTGGACAACAATCAATCGGCAAACAACCCAATGTTGGGGACTTAGAGCCAAAAAAAACATGTTGATTGCATAGATGATTTGTACCGAGATCATAAAACATGTGTGGACTTGATCCTAACATTTTGTCAACAAGATTATATTGATTCTGATCAAGAGATTTGGAAAGCACCAAAACATTTTTAAAACACCAAAAGTTTAGTTACATAATTATAAGCTTTTTAGCAATAGAAACATTGCCAAAACATCATCAAGTTTCAATAAAAGTAAATCATCAGCTTCAAAACGTTTTTAAAACACCAAAACTTTAGTTACAATATTATATTTAGGGAAATAAGCTTTTTAATAATAGAAACATTGCTAAAACATCATCAAGCTTCAATAAAAGTAAATCATCAGCTTCAAAATAGTATGATGCAACATGCTACTATTTCCCAAACCCCCAAAGTCGATCATAAAGTCGGAACATCTCACCAAACTGATAGGATAAACCGATCTCACCAAAATGATGAGGAATGGCCCAAGTAAAGTTTGCACGTGGAAACTAAACACTTATATTCCCCAAGCGCTACGATCATGTACCCATTACACATGAACTAGACGAGGGGTAGAAAATCTTTTGTGTAAATTGTAATACCTACATTTATCACTACGCATAGTTATGAATTTGTATGTATGTTATTCAACGATTGAAATCTTCTATGAATAAATAAAAGTAAATTATTCAAATATACATATGTCTTTATGTGAATTTTATAGATATTAGGTGTATATGATATCTGTGTGAAATCTACGTCAAAACATAATAAATAAGGCTAAAATATAAATTGAAAATAAAAGATTACTTTGGATAAATAATCTAAACAAAAGTCTTAGTAATCGGAAAAAAAAAAAAAAAGCGAACTCGTGCATAAAAGAACGCCTAAATCTGACTTCCTCAGAGGAAGTTATGATTTTTCAAAGTTTCAGCATAGTAGTATACGACTCAGAAACTAAAATTGAAATCAATCGATTGTTAGAAAAGATAATTTAAACGAGACTTAAAGATCTTGTCACAACTAGAAATTTTATGTCTTGTAAACACTATACTCAAGTGAATGTGGAAATCAAAAACTCAAAAGCATGTATGATGCTTACTCAATGGAAAACTAAACCCCAAATTCACTACATCAAGCAATTGGAAAACCCTAGAAGTTCTTGTTAAGTCCATTTTGGACTAGAACTTCCTTATTGGACCTAAATGGACCAATAAGCTTCCAATTTGACTATCATGGGCTTAGAACCCTTAAGTGGGCTCTAATTGGACCCACATTAATTTAATTCAAGATTTTGGGTCATTTTGGGCCTAGAATGAAATGACTTAAAATCTTTGATCCATAATTAACCTAATCTAGCTTAATAAAGCATAAAAATCACAATTTTATCTTATAAGGCCAAAGATCACCCAAACTAACTCTAATATTGGGCTTAGGGGCAAAAAGCCCAAATTCTTTCTTCCCTCTCCATTCTCGGCCCAAGCCCAAGAATAAGGAGGAGTTGACTTTGGATTGCCACCTCACTTTTATTTGATGGATATCCATGCATGCAACTCATACTTCCAAGCATCTATCTTGTCAAAGCCACCCTCTTCTTTCCTCTTTCCCCCTCTCGGCCGAATCCCAAACACACACACAAACATTTCACTCATCTTTTCTCTCAAGGAGCTCTCTCCATTTCTCTCCAAATTTTCGAAGATCTAAGAGGAATTCAAGGGAGTTCTTCCACAAAGATCATCATCTAGGTAAGTTGAAACTTGGATCCACACTTTAGACTTCTTCTTATATCCAAAAATCTCTTCTTAACTCTCATGAAATCATAAACATGTGTCTTAGAACTCCATAAACTCGAGATCTTCAACAAGGGGTGCTAGGGTCGAAAATCACCAAGTTTTCTTCCATCCTTTCTTCAAAAACCGAATCAACATCCAAAGGTGAGTTTCATACCCCCTTATTTTCGGTTTTTATAAGTTTTTGTGGGGGAGAATACAAGAAAAGGTGTAGATCCATCATTATGTGTATGTTGTGGTTGATTTCTATGCTTATATGTATGTTTTGTATGATTTTGATGCTAGATCTAGTGATGAAATACTAAAAACCGAGATATATATTTTATTCTAGCATAAAATATACTATTACATGCAAAGTATACTAAGAAAAATAGCCAAATGGCTTGACAACACTTAATTTGGGCTAAAAACTCATTTTTTTGACACAAAATGTTGAAAATACAAAGTTGAAGGGCCTAAAATGAAATATTTCGAAATCTGATGGGTGAGATGAGTCAAAACAGTTTACATAATGTATTTTCTGAAAATATACTATTTGGAGGGTTAAAAACATAAATTCCAAGCTTATTGGGCTAAATATGACATTTTCGGCCCAATGAGGCCCAATAAGCGAAATTTTCTATTTTGGAGGACCAAAACTGCATTTTTCTGTAAAACAGTGGACTATAAGTGTTCCATGTACTTTTCAAAGGTTTAAAATGTTTTTCAAATTTAAAAAGGACCAAAGTTGCAAAAATTTTCCAAATTGGGCCAAAAATGTATAAATTGCGAAAAAGAGGGGTTATAACCGAGAAAACTGCAATTTCAAGGACTTAAGCTGTTTTCTATGAAAAATATGCTGGAAAATACTTATTTCAATAATTTTTGGTGTTAAAATGTCAAGAAAATTGATTTAAGGACCAAACCGGAAAGTTTTTAAATAAAGGGGTGAAAAGGGTAAATTTTACAAATAAGGAGGGACTGAAAACAGAAAATTCTCAAATTTGACCAAATGATAGTACCACGCCTATTGACGAAATACAATACATTACAATACCAAAAGTCGTTGTCAAACGAATTGGTTCGGTCTCGAACCAATAACAATCCGAAACTACTAACACGAGGACACTATGACATTACGACATTACGATTCATAACTAATAACGATTGGGAAGTCACTATACATGCGAGTGTGCACAGACGTCTACGCACCATCTTTGGGCCCCAAAAGTGTAAAATCTTGTTTGTTGAGCCTAGCTAGCCCAATGACCTGATCTTAAGGCCCGAAGACCTCTCTCTTACGAAGTGTTGGGTTTTACCGATCCGACATAACGTAAAAGGACTTTCAATGGCAAACATGCTGCTGGTCCCCAAGGGTCCTTCAGTGCTGCTAGTAAAGTCTGTAACTCACGATTGCGGGTTGGGCTTCGGGCCCTTCGCAATTGCAATGGTCTTGAACGACGCGGGGAAATACCGAGGGTTTCGCACCTTCTCTTCTTCCCTCCGGTCGTGGGACTACACAAGTCCGGGAGGATTGAGTGGTGTGAAGAATTATGAGTGACGCCTAAGGGATCGCTTGTAAGGTTGTCGATTGGACGTTTTCATTAACGCACGTCACAACACTTCACCACCCACTGTATTCTCAATGCCTCCGGAGCTCAACGGTTTCCTCTAACGCAACGAAACAACGGTACACAAACTAAGTAAAGCAAAGTGATAGGAAAATGTCGGGTTTTCCTAGGGTTTTCAACAATTACAATTATGAATTACCGGTCAAATTTCACAACTCTTACGCTTACATCTATAGAATTCAAACAAGCATACTCATGGATCATCACATATTTTTACACTATTCTATTTTTAGAAAATATTGGATTTTCTGATGGTTTTCAAACAATACATTGGATTTCAAACACTACTTATGAACTCACCAACATTTCATATGTTGACGTTTTCAAAATACTTGTATTCTCAGGTAACAGATAAGGTGAAGGATGATTTGTACTCTATGACGTTTTGCTGTGGTTTAAGTAGTATCAAACAGTTATTTTTTTTTTTTTTGAGAATGTAATGTTTTGAACAATGTAATGAATGTAACGTTACCAGTTGTATCATTCCAAATGTTGGTGATGTATAATGTTATGTTTCATGTATATGCATTGTGATGGTATTCAATGAGTCACGATAGCCCTCGGACGTTTCCGCCGTCTGGTTCGGGGGTGTGACAGGTTGGTATCAGAGCTTTGTTTATAGTGAACTAGCATATCTAGCCACACATGGATATGCAACTATAAACCAAAAAGAGGGACTAACATAACTCTGAACAAAACAAGTAAATAAAACACCCTTGTTTGCACTAGGAATAGGAACATAACGCCGAACCAAACAAAAATAATACTAGTGTCTCGGTTAATTCGGGAACTGTTCTTAGTGATACCAAGGAGTGAATGCAGCCTGATCAACTACATTCTCTCCAAAGTAAAACTAACACACGTCCTGATGAGATCGGGATTTCTAGGGAATCTAAAACTATACCCCTACCACCGAAAAGAGAACGTCTGTTAGCTTGTGCCATAGCGTTAGAATCATAGGAAAGTGATAGCTTATTCGTATACTTTCTCCCAGTCTTCATGGAGGGAGAGCATCAGGGCATTCAGTTCCTCCAAGCCCCAGGGGCACACGGGGTACTCGAAGACGAACCAGAGGGGAATCAAGAGGGAGTCCACGGCGTTGAACCTGACGAGTACATGGACACCGACTACGAGTTCGAGGAGACCGACGATGACATGGAGGAGGATCAGGCCCCGGACATGGGTCACGTCGCATCTCCTGTTAGCGAAGTGCAACAGGATCCCCACGTCCCACCAGTGAACTCCGCGAGGGAGAATCGCTCCCCAGAAGCCGTGATTACCGACTTACGGCAACAACTGTTCGCCATGGAAGCACGAGCCGTGCAAGCAGAGCTTGAGAGGGATGAGGTCATTGTAGACATGACAGAGATGGCGCAGCTGTTGGCTCAGCACTTTGGCATATGATTTCACCGTTATAGTAGGACGCAACTCATCGCGGTTAGGGATAGACTTATCTTAGTAGGTCGTTAGGAAATATGCTATGTACCCCGACTCTATGTTTAAGTGACTACACTACTCATAGAGTCGTTATGCTGTCGAACTAGTATCACTCATGTATGCTCCTACGAGTAAATTTTCATGTATCAAATGCGGATAATATTAATAAATTTTTACGTGTTTTATTACGATATTGCAAATTGCTATGTGTTGAGATATTATTATTGATTGGTCAATAGTAGTAGCGTTTAAGTTCGTACCATGCACCTAGTCAGTAGGATCACGACCTCACCGAAACCACATACCCTCAACATCTTTCCGTTTTGTCACAGAAAGATGCCTATCCGACCTACTCGCGGAAACCCAGGACCAACCCCACCTGAAGTTGACTCAGCCGCCTTCCAGGCAGCTGTATCTGCAGCAGTCACTGCAGCGATTGCGCAAATTCAACAAGGGAACAATGGAGGAGTCAATGGGCAAGGAGCCGGAAGTTCAAACAATGGAATGAATCAAGGACCCACCAAGACATGTACCTACAAGGACTTCACAAACGCCAAACCACGAACTTTTAATGGCACTGGAGGAGTGATCACTCTGAAGCGATGGATCGAAAAGGTGGAGTCGGTATTCGAGATATGCGACTGCCCTGAGCACATGAAGGTGAAGTTCGCAGCCTGCACTTTTGTGGATCAAGCACTCACCTGGTGGAACGGACATGTAGAATCCATGACACTCCCTGTAGCCAACTCGATGCCGTGGACGGAGATGAAAGAAATGTTAATGGCAGAGTACTGCCCACAAGGCAAAATACAGAAGATGGAACAAGAGCTATGGAACCTCACTGTGCAGAACGCGAATATCGATGCCTACATATCGAGATTTAGCGAACTATCTCTGTTGTGCCCGGGTATGATCACCTCGGAAGGAAAGAAGATTGAGCGATTCATCTGGGGACTCACATCACCAATTCAAGGGAATGTGATAGCTGCAAACCCCGAAACATTTGACAGTGCAAAGAGACTGGAAAAAAGGTTGTACGACCATAACAACAAAAAGGGAGAGAAGCCAGTGGAGGCTGAGAAGACGAAGGAAGGAGATGGCAAGAGGGGAAAGAACAATAAGAGGAAGGGGCGCCAGGGCCCTGACACCTCCAAGAAGCAGCAGGCAGTGGCGGTTAATGCTGTTACCACATTGGTTCCAGCCGCACCACATGCTCCAACCTCAGCCACTTCAAATGCTTCCAAACCTTATTCCGGTAATCTTCCCAAATGCAACAAGTGGGGTTTCCATCACTATGGAGAATGCAAGGATTTTCAGTGCACCATTTGCAACCGAAGGGGTCACACCGCAAAGTACTGCAAGGCCTACCCGTCCCATAACCAAAATCAGGGAATCAACAACAACAACCCTCGCAACAACAACAACGCCCATGCCAGCGGCAATAGCGCAGGGCCTAGCTACACCTGCTTCGGATGCGGGAAGACTGGACACATCCGCCGAGAATGTCCCAACAACAACAATTTAAGAAATGGAGGAACAGGAAGGATGTTGACCATGGGTCAGAGTGAGGCTATTCAAGACCCTTCTGTTGTTACCGGTACGTTTCTCTTAAACCACGCATATGCATGCATCTTATTTGACACCGGAGCGGAGCGAAGTTTCGTAAGCAATAAGTTTAAGCACTTATTAAAACAACTTCCCCAAAAGCTAAATGAAGCCTATACGGTGGAAATGGCCAATGGGAAAACCAAATCCACTGGGGAAATCTACACCGGATGTACCCTAACTCTTAATCAACACGTTTTTCGAATAGATCTAATGCCAGTGTCAATTAGGAGCTTCGATGTGATCATCGGCATGGACTGGTTAAGCCCCCACCATGCCGAAATTATGTGTCATGAGAAGGCCGTCCGTCTTCGCCTTCCAAATCACGAAACCCTAGTAATTTACGGAGACAAATCTAGCATGAACCTTCGCCTCGTTTCGTGTATCAAAGCACAAAAATATCTACGAAGGAACAATCTGGCGTTCCTGGCTCACGTGGTGGACAAAACCAAGGAGGAGATTAATGTTCGAGACATTCCCGTAGTATGTGAATTTCCGGACGTGTTTCCTGAAGATCTTCCGGGAGTACCCCCAGAGAGATAGGTTGAGTTTCGAATCGACCTTATTCCAGGAGCAACTCCTCTCGCTAAATCACCCTACCGGTTGGCTCCTGCCGAAATGCAGGAATTATCCAGCCAACTCAGCGAACTTTTGGATAAGGGATTTATACGACCTAGTTACTCGCCATGGGGAGCTCCGGTGCTCTTTGTCAAAAAGAAAGACGGATCTTTTAGAATGTGTATCGATTACAGAGAGTTAAATAAACTCACAATCAAGAACCGCTACCCACTCCCACGAATCGATGACCTATTTGACCAGCTCCAAGGAGCTAGTTATTTTTCTAAAATAGATCTACGGTCTGGATACCACCAACTCAAAGTCCGGGAAGAGGATATTCCAAAAACCGCTTTCCGAACTCGCTACGGACATTATGAATTTGTCGTAATGCCCTTCGGTCTAACGAATGCCCCTGCCGCATTTATGGACCTAATGAATCGAATTTGCCGACCGTTTCTCGACAACTTTGTCATTGTTTTTATCGATGACATCCTCGTCTATTCTCGAAGCAAGGAAGAGCATGGCCAACATCTTCAACAAGTCTTAGAAACTCCACGATCAGAAAAACTTTACGCCAAACTCTCCAAGTGTGAGTTCTGGCTGCGGAGCGTGAACTTCCTAGGTCATGTAGTCAGCCAAGATGGAATCCATGTGGATCCCTCTAAGGTCAAAGCTTTAGAAGGATGGGCAATCCCGACAACGCCCACGGAAATTCGTCAATTCTTGGGATTAGCAGGCTACTATAGGAGGTTCATTCAAAACTTCTCTAAGATCGCCAAGCCACTTACCTCGCTTACGCAAAAGGGCATACCATTCAAATGGACAGACAAACAAGAGATCGCGTTTCGAACCTTGAAACAAGCTCTCTGTAGCGCACCTGTACTATCTCTGCCTGAAGGAACGGAAGATTTTGTAGTCTACTGCGACGCGTCAAATCAGGGTTTAGGTTGCGTTCTCATGCAACGTGGGAGAGTGATAGCCTATGCATCCCGCCAGCTAAAGACGCATGAAGTAAACTACACGACCCATGACCTAGAGTTGGGAGCTGTAGTCTTTGCCCTAAAAATTTGGAGACATTACCTTTACAGTACAAAGTGCACCATCTTCACGGATCACAAGAGTCTCCAACACATCTTAAACCAAAAGGAGTTAAACATGAGGCAACGAAGATGGGTTGAATTGCTAAACGATTATGAGTGTGAGATTAAGTACCACCCAGGCAAGGCCAACGTGTTAGCTGATGCATTAAGTCGGAAGGAGTACTCTAATCGTTGTACGAAAACTCTCTCGATAACCATTCAATCACACCTGGCCACTCAAATTGCAGTAGCCCAATCAGAGGCCATGAAGACAGAAAATAGAGCAAGCGAAGTATTGCACGGAATGGAAAAGAACCTGGAGGCAAAGGAGAATGGAGTATACTATTTCATGAACCGTATTTGGGTCCCTAAATTAGGAGGGTTTAGAGATGTTGTCATGAAGGAAGCCCACAAGACGCGATACTCCATTCATCCCGGTTCTGATAAGATGTATTTGGATATTAAGCAGCACTATTGGTGGCCTAACATGAAGGCGGAAATCGCGACCTACGTCAGTAAGTGCCTTACGTGCGCCAAAGTAAAAGTGGAATACCAAAAACCCTCAGGATTGTTACAGCAACCGGAAATCCCTGAGTGGAAATGGGAGGGGATTTCTATGGATTTCGTGACCAAGCTACCCAAAACGTCGGATGGATTAGACACTATATGGGTAATAATCGACCGACTAACAAAATCTGCCCATTTCCTGCCAATAAAAGAATCGTACAAGATGGAGAGATTGACGCGTTTATACATTCGAGAGATCGTGAGACTCCACTGAATACCAACATCTATCATCTCGGATAGGGACAGTAGGTTCACGTCCCGATTTTGGCAATCACTCCATAAGGCGATGGGAACAAACCTCGATATGAGCACCGCTTATCATCCACAAATGGATGGTCAAAGCGAGCGAACCATCCAAACGCTCGAAGATATTCTCCGCGCATGCGTGATAGACTTTGGAAAGTCTTGGGATACCCACCTACCCTTAATCGAGTTCTCATACAACAATAGTTACCATTCGAGCATCAAGGTGGCTCCTTTCGAAGCACTGTACGGGCGTAAATGTAGATCACCGTTATGTTGGGCTGAAGTAGGTGACACCCAGCTAGCAAAACCACACACGTCGGACAAAACACTAACGGGACCAGAGATCATCCGTGAAACCACTGAAAAGATCGTTCAAATCAGAGCTCGATTGCAAGCATCGCGTGACCGACAAAAGAGCTACGCTGACAAACGACGAAAGCCCTTAGAATTTCAGGTCGGTGATCGAGTACTATTAAAAGTCTCGCCCTGGAAAGGGGTTATACGTTTCGGAAAACGGGGAAAGCTAAATCCACGATACATTGGACCTTTCGAAATCGTCGCCCGAATTGGTCCAGTAGCATACAGACTGCAACTACCCATAGAGCTAAACGGTGTACACCCCGTGTTTCACGTCTCTAATCTGAAGAAGTGTCTCTCAGATGAAACACTCATCATTCCCCTTGACGAAATCAAAATCAATGAGAATCTCCTGTTCGTTGAAGAACCAATCGAAATCATGGACAGGGAGGTGAAGCGTACTAAGCAGAGTCGCATCCCGATCGTGAAAGTACGGTGGAACGCAAAGCATGGGCCATAATTCACTTGGGAACGCGAAGACCAAATGAAGCAAAAGTACCCTCACCTATTCTAGCTCTCTCAAATCTAGCTTTCAAACAGAATTTCGGGACGAAATTCCCTCTAACGGGGGGATGATGTCACAACTAGAAATTTTATGTCTTGTAAACACTATACTCAAGTGAATGTGGAAATCAAAAACTCAAAAGCATGTATGATGCTTACTCAATGGAAAACTAAACCCCAAATTCACTACATCAAGCAATTGGAAAACCCTAGAAGTTCTTGTTAAGTCCATTTTGGACTAGAACTTCCTTATTGGACCTAAATGGACCAATAAGCTTCCAATTTGACTATCATGGGCTTAGAACCCTTAAGTGGGCTCTAATTAGACCCACATTAATTTAATTCAAGATTTTGGGTCATTTTGGGCCTAGAATGAAATGACTTAAAATCTTTGATCCATAATTAACCTAATCTAGCTTAATAAAGCATAAAAATCACAATTTTATCTTATAAGGCCAAAGATCACCCAAACTAACTCTAATATTGGGCTTAGGGGCAAAAAGCCCAAATTCTTTCTTCCCTCTC
Source organism: Lactuca saligna (assembly GCF_052625555.1). Lineage (NCBI taxonomy): Eukaryota > Viridiplantae > Streptophyta > Magnoliopsida > Asterales > Asteraceae > Lactuca > Lactuca saligna. Next base: position 30,519,441 of record NC_136422.1, read on the forward strand.
CATTCTCGGCCCAAGCCCAAGAATAAGGAGGAGTTGACTTTGGATTGCCACCTCACTTTTATTTGATGGATATCCATGCATGCAACTCATACTTCCAAGCATCTATCTTGTCAAAGCCACCCTCTTCTTTCCTCTTTCCCCCTCTCGGCCGAATCCCAAACACACACACAAACATTTCACTCATCTTTTCTCTCAAGGAGCTCTCTCCATTTCTCTCCAAATTTTCGAAGATCTAAGAGGAATTCAAGGGAGTTCTTCCACAAAGATCATCATCTAGGTAAGTTGAAACTTGGATCCACACTTTAGACTTCTTCTTATATCCAAAAATCTCTTCTTAACTCTCATGAAATCATAAACATGTGTCTTAGAACTCCATAAACTCGAGATCTTCAACAAGGGGTGCTAGGGTCGAAAATCACCAAGTTTTCTTCCATCCTTTCTTCAAAAACCGAATCAACATCCAAAGGTGAGTTTCATACCCCCTTATTTTCGGTTTTTATAAGTTTTTGTGGGGGAGAATACAAGAAAAGGTGTAGATCCATCATTATGTGTATGTTGTGGTTGATTTCTATGCTTATATGTATGTTTTGTATGATTTTGATGCTAGATCTAGTGATGAAATACTAAAAACCAAGATATATATTTTATTCTAGCATAAAATATACTATTACATGCAAAGTATACTAAGAAAAATAGCCAAATGGCTTGACAACACTTAATTTGGGCTAAAAACTCATTTTTTTGACACAAAATGTTGAAAATACAAAGTTGAAGGGCCTAAAATGAAATATTTCGAAATCTGATGGGTGAGATGAGTCAAAACAGTTTACATAATGTATTTTCTGAAAATATACTATTTGGAGGGTTAAAAACATAAATTCCAAGCTTATTGGGCTAAATACGACATTTTCGGCCCAATGAGACCCAATAAGCGAAATTTTCTATTTTGGAGGACCAAAACTGCATTTTTCTGTAAAACAGTGGACTATAAGTGTTCCATGAACTTTTCAAAGGTTTAAAATGCTTTTCAAATTTAAAAAGGACCAAAGTTGCAAAAATTTTCCAAATTGGGCCAAAAATGTATAAATTGCGAAAAAGAGGGGTTATAACCGAGAAAACTGCAATTTCAAGGACTTAAGCTGTTTTCTATGAAAAATATGCTGGAAAATACTTATTTCAATAATTTTTGGTGTTAAAATGTCAAGAAAATTGATTTAAGGACTAAACCGGAAAGTTTTTAAATAAAGGGGTGAAAAGGGTAAATTTTACAAATAAGGAGGGACTGAAAACAGAAAATTCTCAAGGCTAGTTCGATACATGCAATTTGACCAAATGATAGTACCACGCCTATCGACGAAATACAATACATTACAATACCAAAAGTCGTTGTCAAACGAATTGGTTCGGTCTCGAACCAATAACAATCCGAAACTACTAACACGACGACACTATGACATTACGACATTACGATTCATAACTAATAACGATTGGGAAGTCACTATACATGCGAGTGTGCACAGACGTCTACGCACCATCTTTGGGCCCCAAAAGTGTAAAATCTTGTTTGTTGAGCTTAGCTAGCCCAATGACCTGATCTTAAGGCCCGAAGACCTCTCTCTTACGAAGTGTTGGGTTTTACCGATCCGACATAACGTAAAAGGACTTTCAATGGCAAACATGCTGCTGGTCCCCAAGGGTCCTTCAGTGCTGCTAGTAAAGTCTGTAACTCACGATTGCGGGTTGGGCTTCGGGCCCTTCGCAATTGCAATGGTCTTGAACGACGCGGGGAAATACCGAGGGTTTTGCACCTTCTCTTCTTCCCTCCGGTCGTGGGACTACACAAGTCCGGGAGGATTGAGTGGTGTGAAGAATTACGAGTGACGCCTAAGGGATCGCTTGTAAGGTTGTCGATTGGACGTTTTCATTAACGCACGTCACAACACTTCACCACCCACTGTATTCTCAATGCCTCCGGAGCTCAACGGTTTCCTCTAACGCAACGAAACAACGGTACACAAACTAAGTAAAGCAAAGTGATAGGAAAACGTCGGGTTTTCCTAGGGTTTCAACAATTACAATTATGAATTACCGGTCAAATTTCACAACTCTTACGCTTACATCTATAGAATTCAAACAAGCATACTCATGGATCATCACATATTTTTACACTATTCTATTTTTAGAAAATATCGGATTTTCTGATGGTTTTCAAACAATACATTGGATTTCAAACACTACTTATGAACTCACCAACATTTCATATGTTGACGTTTTCAAAATACTTGTATTCTCAGGTCAGATAAGGTGAAGGATGATTTGTACTCTATGACGTTTTGCTGTGGTTTAAGTAGTATCAAACAGTTATTTTTTTTTTGAGAATGTAATGTTTTGAACAATGTAATGAATGTAACGTTACCAGTTGTATCATTCCAAATGTTGGTGATGTATAATGTTATGTTTCATGTATATGCATTGTGATGGTATTCAATGAGTCACGATAGCCCTCGGACGTTTCCGCCGTCTGGTTCAGGGGTGTGACAGATCTCGTCAATACCTATCCATCGGTATAAAGACAGTCGAGAACGGATATCGTAGGAGAAAGTTATGATTTTTATACAGACTTTAACATTCTAAGCCTATTAAAAATACAGCTTTAACATAAAGTGTGAATTAGCCGATGGAGTCTAGATGAAAGTTTTAGTATCGTCGGTAGCAACGAGTAGATATAAGGAACATAAAAAACGTAGCTCATATGAAGAAATTACGAATTTTTAAAATTCTGATAAAAATATATGCACTTGAGCATGCACCGACATGGGGTGCAACGCGCGTCTGACAACCCACTAGAATTTGAAAGATCTATTATGCTCAAGAGTAATATTAGAATGATATTGTTAAATAACATATGATCCTAAAGGTCACACTGACAACAGCTTGATACAATTGATTATTCATTAGAAATTGATTTTAATAAATATTCATAAACTCTTATAATAAATTGGGAAAATTTTATTTCATGGAAATAATTATTTTACAATAACAAGAAACATATTATTTCATATGTTATGAATTAATAAGTCATTCACAACCTTTTGGACTAGTTGAATCTTTTTGTCTTTTACCTAAAGATAAGGTTTATATTTTATAAACTTCGAGTTTATAAAATTTACACATTTCTTCTATTTTTCTTTACTAATTCTGAAAGTAGGAGGAAAGAGAATAAGCATGGGTTCTTTATTTGTTTATTGAAAAGAAATCAACTCTAGGATGCATGCATGATCATAATAATGAATTAGGGACATGTTTGCTTAAAGTGTTAAGATCTAATGGTTAATATCTTCACTTTATACATATAGACATGATACTTGCATTTGTTTTGCACTATTGCTTGCATTTGGCCAAAACTAGTCTCTCCCTTCACTCAATTATTCTTTCAAGTATATTAAGAGTTTGTTACTTGGTGTTCACTCTCTTGGATCAAATACTTGGGTATTTGCTTCTACGATTAAGAGTTAACAAAAGAACTAGCATTATACATCAAGTTGACAACTTGTTGGCGTCTCAAAGGTTCCACCTTCTCCTTCAACTTCCAAGCCTCCCCTAGAGTACCCAAATATCATCAAATGTTGTTATCATCTTCTTCTTTCTATGGTTGTGCTTATATCTTTCTATAACTTGCAATAAAGGCTGAAGTTAAGGTCCTTGCTTAAGCATGTAGGATTTGAGCGAAAAAAGTGAGTCATAAAAAAATAGCAAAAGTTGAAGGAATTCTGGAGCTATCAAAGTATGAAAATCAAAAGTTCAAAAATTCTGAAGAATAAAAAAAAAATTGAATATACCAAAAATCAAACAAGAAAGTGTTAAATTCAAAAAAAATCAAAAAGCAAATATCCAAGAAGAGATGAATTTGAAGAGCTCCATTATGGTATCAAAGTTGTAATTCTTTCTAGATAATATGTATGATTGGTTAGCTTAACCAAAAATACATTGAGGTTAAGAAAGATTTTTGAGGATGGATTCAGAGGGTTGCAAAATTGAATGTCATATAAACTAAGGGGTGAAGGTTCATAAGGGATTGTGAGTATTTAGGAATGAGCAGTTTTTAGGAATTATAGACACAAATACATGCATTTTGGTCTTGGGATAATGGTTGGGTTTGAAATGGATTGTTTTATGCGATATTGGTAAGTTAAAAATCAGTTTGCTTAAGGGCAAGCAAAGGTTAAGTGTGTATATCTACATATATATTCTACATCATATCTTAATATTTTTAGCCATTTTTATGCTCATTATTTGACAAAAGATACTTAATCTGTTATATATTATGATGTAGAAGCAGAAGACCTGCTCAGGAGCAAAAAGAAAGCTGGAAGCTAGGAACTTGGATCAAGGCTAAAATGAAGAAAAGTCTCATTACCACGACGTGGTGACATTACCATGATGTGGCGTTTTGGATTCTCCTGATGAACCTCGAAGACTTGATGATTACCTGATAAGCTCAAAGACCACATCGTGGTGCACTTACCACAACGTGGTGTACTGACTTTGAGAAAAATATATATAGAAAGCATATTCCTCCAATAAACTAACTTTTGTTGTAGCTTTAGTCGGATTTTGAAGGCCAAGATCGTTAATTGGAAGCTTGTAGTAGCAGAAGATCGATTAGAAGCTTGATTTTGAGAGATTTGAGGTAAAACTTATTATAATTACTTATTCTTCTTGTGTTTGGTCATGGATTACAAGTTGAATTTTGTTTTTACATGTTTGTTTGCTGGAGTTATGGGCTAAATACCCTAACTTTTGTTTAGACTAGATTACTTGTTTATTTATGAGTTGATTTATGGATTGGATTATGCTAAGTTGGTTATTTGTTGTGTTAGCTTATTAAAGAACCTTTTTATTCTTATGATAACTAAATTTGTGTTTATTGCTGAGTTTAATTAAGTTTGCATGACCTATCATTCTTGATTAACTTGAATCTTATGATCTTATGAATTGCAAAATTATAGGACTAGTGTTTTGACTAAAACCTAGGGATAAATAGAGAAGTGGTAAGTAAATGTAGGAGCTAATATATGAGGACCAATCATATATTGAATTGATTTAATTAACCAAATAGATTAATCCATTATAAGTCTAACATAACTTGAACTGAACACTGGTAAATTTGTTAGTTTATCTACTTGATCACTGTATGAATGAACTTATTTGCTAAAGGATTAGGTTAGTGAACATTAATCTGATCATCTTAGGAATCGGTAATCAACGAAGCATCAATCAATTTCACTTCCATTAAATTAGCCATAATAACAAGTAAATTGAATCTAAATGAAAGTCTCTCATTTATCTTTATTACAATCATCGTTAGTGTTTCTTGCTTTTGGTTTTGCTTTTTGTTTCATTAGTTGATAATTAGTTTCTTTCAAAGTTTTTGTTTGATTAATTAAGTTTCTAGTCTTGCAAAAATAGAGAGAAAAATCTCTTTAATTTAATAGTAATTTAGGTAACTTAGTAGATAACACTAGCTAGTAATTTTGTTCCCTGTGTTCGATACCCGACTATTTGTGTTATTATATTTTCGACTAGGTACACTGCTTTAGGAGTAATAATTAGTTACATTAGTTGGTTAAAACTAGTGCATAATTATCTTATGTTAACCTAGCCATCGCAGCTCTGCCATCACGAACCTGCTGCCACCACCTCTTGTTGTTGCTGTCGTATTTTCCGATCAACCTCCATACTGCTTTCGTCCATGATCAAACAGGATCGAGAGACCTTTTAAATTGATGGGTTTCATTTTTTTTTACAATCTGTGAATGTAAACAGACAAGGAAGACAAGCTAATTCAAACTTAGATTTCATTTAAATAGGTTTGTTCCCTTAGTCACAAATATTAACAAAATCAGTCTTTACTCTCAAACTTTGATCCAAATTAATTAAAACAAACCCCTCCCTTGGAAAATTCTTACAAAATCAGTCACAATTCTGGATTATTTTAGCAAAACAACCCTTATAGCTAGTTAAATTACAAAACCACCCCCAAACTTATTAAACAATACCAAAACTCCCCTTTTGGTTATTAGGTAATAAAAATAGTCTCGACTATTTGTTTTAAACGCAAAGAGCGTGACACTGCAGTTTCTCACGACAAGTTTCACACCAACGAATCTAGTTCATGCTACAAAAGTGAGTGCTTATGGTCCATTTTTAATGTTTTTATCATTTTATGGGAGAATACATATGAAAAACATATATCAAATATGAAAAATGCATGTTAAACTCATATCTAGTTAAAATCGATATTTTGTCAAAATAATATATCATAAATAGTTTTATCATGACATCCACATGTTATAGTGGTTTAATACATGTTACCACTGAAAAGATAACTTATCATTTTATTATATGATGTCATGATTTTATCTAACGAAATAGCATGTCATAAATTATATATCATAAGAATATTATGATGTTACGCAATAATGCATGTCAATAAAATATGTGTTACAAATGTTTATGAGCTTTGTATTACTTTACATATATCATGCATAGATTTATACATATGTTAAATAGATATGTATAAATTATAACACTTATATCTTGAAATCTATTCATGCACTTAAGAAATTTACAATCTATTTTAAGCGAGTAATATACGTTTTTACGAATATATTGAACTTACTCGGCTTTTATAGTGAAACTTTATCGTATACCTTAGTTAATGACCTTTATAGTGAGACACTAGTCATTACCTAAGTTTAACCACATAGTATACCCACTCAGCTATAATCTTCAATCCTTGAAGCGAGATACAAATGTATAGATCTATACGAACTGACACCCCCACCTACGGTTGCTAGCTATAACCTTGACGGATAAATCGTAGCGGTTGATAGTTATCTATAGACTTTATCTACGACGTCCAATAAAGCATAGTAAGGGGTTATGTCTAGTCACATAGCTTGGTTATAGGACTCACTATAAGCATTAACCGAATCTCTTTATCTAGGAACCATGGATTCAATTTCTCTCTTTATCGAACATTTTAAGTATGGATTTACTTATGATTTCTCTCTTTATCAAACATTTTAAGTATGGATTTACTTATGATTTCTCTCTATATCAAACATTTTAAGTATAGGTTTACTCATGATTTCTCTCTTTATCAAACATTTTAAGTATGAGTTTATTTATGATTTCTCTCTTTATCAAACATTTTCAAACATGATTTTAACTACAAAGAAATACTTTTCAGCTTTTAAAAAGTATTATTACTGCGTTTAGCAGAAAACCTATAACCCTCACCAACCTTTGTGTTGACTCTCAAACTACATGTATTCTTGGGAGATCATAGAACCAACTTTTAGCAGAAAAAATGTTCATGGATTTCGAGCAACCTAGTTTTCTCTGGCTTTTGTTATATCAGCCTATTTGGTAAGGCAAATTCATGTACTTACTATTATTATATGTATGAACTATCTATTCAAACTTTAAAGTGGAATATAACTGTTGTATTGTTATTGTTGTACTTTTGATATATATTCAATTTGCTTATGATCCATGAACTAAGTCGCACAACCTGACATGTTCCGCCGCCTCGGTCGGGGTGTGACAACTGACCACTTCATCCATGTAAAGACCCTTGACTAATTATTGGAGTATTGAGGAAGATTTCATTTTTTTGGAGGGGGATAATAGATCTCCCCACTTATTATGGTAGTTATCCTGAGGTTTTTTTAAGGCTGTAAATGAACCAAAGGAATTCGCACGATGCTTGTTCATGATGTTTATTTAGGTTTAACTGAACTAACTGAGAACATGAATACTTAAGCAAACACATTTTCTCGCTTGTTTTCGTTCATAGGTAATAGATTTATACATATATCCTAGAATATACATACATACATATGTGTTTGTTGTTTATGTAAAATGGTTATAAAAATCTTTAAAAGCAGATGGGGTATTTTATCTTTAGTAAGATAAGATAGCTAATTGATTAATATACATGGAGAGGAATGGTGTATAGAGAGTGATGTTGATGTGATTGGTAACATGGAAGAATGGGCTTTGGACGCAGTAGACATGAGAAAGAACGAGTGTACACCTAATTTGGTTACATATAACATATTCTTAAATTATTAATGTGATGGATTGAAGTTTGAAGAGGCTGAAAAGATAATGAAGATAATGGAACAAAGTGGTATGAAGCACAATTATAATCAAATCATCAAAGGGTTTTGTAAAATCAACTATATAGAAAAGCCATATATGATAATGATAAGAAAGATGGAGTGAAAGATGTAGTTGATAGGATAAGGTTGGAGGGTGTAGTGTCACAAGAACCACACTCCCCTTCTGCCACTTAGACGTCACATAGATGTCATGTCAGTTCTACCACCTAAAGTGCGGTTTTTTGCCACACACTAGGTGTGGGGACCATGGCAAACATTTTTTTTAATTTTATAAAAATAATTTATTTTTAATAAAAAACATAAACCACATTACTTAAAAATATAAAATTATAAATATAAATATAAACTTCATTAATTAAATAAAAGTCCTACAACGCATTTGTTTCATCGTTTACTTGAAGAATTTTTTTTTTTTTGAAACAACAAATAATCATTAGAAGGGTGCCGCTAGCAAGTAGCTAAGCGAGCCAAAACATTACAAAGGAAAACAAAAATGAATCGAAATTACAATAGAAAATGAGAAAAAGGTGAAATACTCTAGTTGACCCAATCTCTACAACCAAGGTTACCGCGATGTTTACACAAAATATATGATAAAGAAATGATGTTGTCAACAATTTTTATCGGGGGTACATCAATCTTTTTGAAGACTTTATCGTTCCTTGTCATCCAAATGTTTCAGATAAGACAATAAAACACCATATTTAGGATTGATTTCTTTCTAGCACAGTTTCCCCAAACAGCCACATAATCAATGAAGTCTCTAACGGTTGCAAAGCTTCTGTTTTGTATGCCACACCATTTAAAAACCCAATCAATTACTTCCCGGGTATATTCGCATGTAATGAATAGATGATCGGTTGTTTCATTCACCTTATTGCATAATGGACAGAGGGGATTGGAGATGCTAACACCCCTATACATTAAGGCATCAGCCACAGGTACTCTATGCATTGAGGCTCTCCAAATAAAACATCGAAAATAAGCCCAAAAATTTTAATACGTGTCATATTTTGTTCAACATCTTAGGAATAATTCAAATTAAAAAAAAAAAAAAAAAAAGCACAATAAATACTTCCAAGGATTTGTTTATGCAACAATGTGTATATTTTATAGCCCCAAAACAGCCCACTTAAGAAATTTAAACAGCCAACAAAGGAGAACCTCACCCAACAAACAACAACACATACTGATGTGTTGCATGCTGAAATGGTCAAACCGTAGATACTACTACACACCCTCTAGTCTGTCTAATGGTAAGAAAGATGGAAGTGAAAGGTGTAGTTGACGCTTATTATGAGCTCATAGTTTAATGTGATTTGAAGTCTTTGGTAGAATGTGATCATATATGTTTTTTGAGGTTAAGATGGGTTCCCCTTGACATTTGGAAGATCCAATTTAATTCTCTTTTTTTTTGTTGGGTCCTAAATGGGCTGCGTTTAAAGATTGTAATGGGCTTTTGATATCAAAAAGATTGCAAGACTTGCATTCTGACCAAGATATTATTAAAGCTGCTGGGTGGTATATCTTTTGGGCTTTTGTGGAAAAGTATGCCTCTTTCAATCAAATTGAAAAGGCGCTTTATGGCAATGGGAGCAAGTGGATTAATGGGCAAATTGTTTGTGTTCGTCTTAATGTTATTTGCCTAATGCATAGTATTTTAGTTGTATGATTATTTAGTTCTTTTATATATATTATTTTAATTGTTCTTTTAAACATTTGTACTTTGCTTTTAAGGGTTCAATTTTGTTGTTTTCATCTATGTGAAATAGGTTGGTGGGTGGTAACTGGACCGAGGTTCAAAACTGATGAATTAGCTAAAAAACTAACTGATAAAAAATAATATTTGATAAAAAATAATGATAAACTAGTTGGAATATATAAAATAACATAAAAGACATATGGAAGATTAATTTTTTTATAATTAATAAATGATATGTTTGACAAAAAAAAAATGTTGAAACACTAGACTATATAAGAATTCATTGAACCAATCAATTAGTAGAATTTAGTGCATTCCAAAAACTTGTACAAAAGATAAATAGGCTGATATAAGAATTCTTTGATCATTTATTATTTACAAAAAATCGATTCTTATACTTTTAAAATCTATAAACGCATATCAATGAACTAACATATCTTCGTCGATTAAGATTTGTAAACTTATGATAGTAAATTTAACAGAGAAAATCCATAACTAGTTATAATGGAGACTCGATCCTAATACTCTTGAACCCGTTGCCATCTCTATTTTTTAACCTTTTTTTTCATAATAAAAAATATTTTAATATTTTTTACATTTTTAACCTTTCACATATTTTCTCATAAAAAAAACACTAAACCAATCAACCATGGGTGTTGCCAGTGTATTCGTGCACGTCTTCAAACACTGAACCTAATCGACCATGAATGAACAAATCTCATCTCATTCATTTCTTTATGCCTTATTTTGTTCGAATTTGTACATTGTGCATCAAATGTTGTACCGTTACTATAATTGTACTCCCTCGTATATATGATGTCAGAAGATTGAGATTCGGAAGAATGGTGTTTTGAGCGCCCCAATCACATTCATTCAATAAACGAATCCTTGTTTTTTCACAATTTTTAAAACCTTATTACACTTTTCGTATTAAAATATATATCAAAAAAAAAAAAAAAAATAGCATATAATGTTGTATATTCGGCATCAAATATAATTTTACCACATAATCATTTTTTATGACATGCAATTGAAATTTTATATGGAGACAAATTCAGTTAGAGCTTTAGACTCAATCAAACTTATCAACCATTAAATCATTTAATTCTAATTGATTACATAAATTTCATAAATTCCATGATTGTTTATATCGTTTTTCTTTCTTATTTTGTCATCATGATCTTAATTTATGTATATTTGTTTATTGATTTTGAATAAGACTTTTATTTATATCAACTTAACCTGACACGTAACATGAATTGCTATCAAACAAAATGAAATATAAAACCTCGTGCTCCTTAAGAAGAAGTGTTTATCTAATTATTTTAAAGTTTGCTTTACATATCATTTTATCAAATATTTTTCACATGCTAGTTCAAAATTATACAGTTGCCAAAAAGAGATAATATTGGCTTTATCAAATTTTAATTTTTGAATTTGTAATCTACTTATAGTAATTATTGCATGTGAGTCCACAGATTCTTTTCTTCTTGTTTATATTAATATTATATTTTTTAATAAAGGTCAAAGAATTTTTATCGTAAGAATATGTGCTATTAATTTTGAATTAATTATGAAATGTGACAATACCCAATCATTTTGGGGTATGGAAGGAGGTGACATGACTCATTGATTCTGGTGTGGCTTGAGGGGATGAATCCTCATGGTAAACTTTTCCACTATTTGGTATCTTATACTTTTTGTTTTCACTTTTCATATATAATATAATGTGACAGTTGATTTCGTATGACACTAATAAAATCATCAGAAACAATATATATATATATATATATATATATATATATATATATATATATATATATATATATATATATATATATATATATATATATATATATATATATATATATATATAGAGGTTTAGGTTAATTTGAGACCATTCTAATTTTGTTAGACCGTGAGACCAAATCTAAAAATAATTTTAAAATGCAAAATAAATAGAAAAATCCAAAAATTCTTTTTTTAAATATTATTTTCGGAACTTTAATTAACTATAAAAAATATAAAAAATAAATTCCGTTTTTTTTTAAAATAAGTGAAATATTCTAATAGAATATTATACTGACGTATTGTAAAAAATAATTTTAAAATGCAGAATAAATGGAAAAATCTAAAAAAAAAAAATTTAAATATTATTTTCGAAACTTGAATTAACTATAAAAAAAATAAAAATAAATTCCATTTTTTTTTTGAAAAATACGTGAAATATTCTAATAAAATATTACACTAACATATTCTAAAAAATAATTTTAAAATGCAAAATAAATGGAAAAATCCAAAAAAAAAAATTATATATATATATATATATATATATATATATATATATATATATATATATATATATATAGGTTCAGGTTCATTTGAGACCATTCTAATTTTGTGAGACCGTGAGACCAAATCTAAAAATAATTTTAAAATGCAAAATAAATGGAAAAATCCAAAAATTCTTTTTTTAAATATTATTTTCAGAACTTGAATTAACTAAAAAATATATAAAAATATATAAAAAAATAAAAATAAATAAAAAAAATTCCGTTTTTTTTTTTGAAAAATACGTGAAATATTCTAAATAGAATATTACACTGATATATTCTAAAAAATAATTTTAAAATGCAAAATAAATGGAAAAATCTTAAAATTCTTTTTTTAAATATTATTTTCGGAACTTGAATTAACTAAAAAAAAATAAAAAATAAAATAAAAAAAAATTCTATTTTTTTTGAAAAATACGTGAAATATTCTAAATAGAATATTATACTGTACATATTCTAAAAATAATTTTAAAATGCAAAATAAATGGAAAAATCAAAAAATTCTTTTTTTAAATATTATTTTCGGAACATAAATTAACTAATAAAAAAAAAAAAAAAAAAAAAATACGTCTCACGGTCTCACAAAATATAGATGGTCTCAAATGAACCCAACCCTATATATATATATATATATATATATATATATATATATATATATATATATATATATATATATATATATATATATATATATATATATAATATCCGAAATGTTTTTCTACCGAAAGTTAGCTAACGTGTTTTTAATTTTAATAAAAAGTTTGTTGATAATCGTAGAAGCTTTTACACCTGGAGTTTTCTTTTTTCAAATTTTTTGCTTTTTTTTTATGTAGCCATTGTTTTGTAACCATTGTTTTAAACGAGGGTATAAGTATGTGTATTGTGGGAGAGTTTAAGCTATGTTTTTTTTTTTTTCTTTTTTTTTTGTAAAAATTGAGAGAGAGAGAGATGTATTTTATGGTTTTGCCAACTACATACACAACGGTACACACACGACACACATAAATACACAATATATACTAATATAGTCACGTGCAAAGAAATACAATCACACACATGATATGGACAAATATTATAAAAACCGTAATTTTTCACAAGTAATTAAAATAAGGAAAAAAACTTATTATATTTTTTGTTGGCTGTGGCCATAAATTTTACGTACACTTATTGTTTTAGCCCACTTAACATAATAAACTTGTTTTAATTTTTGCATAATCAATCTTAAACTTATGTTTACAGTGTAAATTTGGTCTCTGTAGTTTGCAAAAAAAAAAATAAAAAAATAAAAAAAAATAAATAAATGTTCAAAACTCGGTTTTATGTTTTTTTAACTTCTTTATTTTTATTTGTTGGTTAAAAATAAACTTGTTATATATATATATATATATATATATATATATATATATATATATATATATATATATATATATATATATATATATATAAAAGTTTATTTTTAACCAAAAAATAAAAATAAATGAAAATAAAGAAGTTAAAAAAACATAAAACCGAGTTTTGAACATTTGATTTAATTTTCGTGTTTTAGTTATTTCCTATTTTAATAATTATAAATCATAAATATCACATATTAAATCAAAATTTAAAATAAAAATAGAAAAACCATAAACTACCTAAATTTAAAAAAATAGAAAACACAAAAAAAAAAAAAAAAAAAAAAAAAAAAAAACTAAACACCAAAAATGTAATATACTCTACTATATTCATACACTTTACACTTTTTCAAAAATATCAAAAGAGGTTATCAAATTGATGAAATACAAAACGTAAAAAAATATGAAAAAAAAAAACAAAAAAATACTATATATATATATATATATATATATATATATATATATATATATATATATATATATATTCATACACTTTACATCTTTTAAAAAATATCAAAAGAAGTTATCAAATTGATAAAATACAAAACATAAAAAAACAAAAAAAAAATACAAAAAATATAAAACTATATATATGAAAACAAAAAAAAAAAAAAAAAATAGTAAACCAAGTTTCGTTTTGACTAAAAATAAAAATATATGGAAATAAAGAAGTTAAAAGATATAAAACCGAATTTTGAACATGTAGTGTAAGTATTGACAAACTACAAGAACCAAATTTAGACTTTAAACGTAATTTTAGGATTGTTTTTTTAAAGAAGGATAACAATAGTTAATCGTGAAACTCGTTAAGTCCACTGTACTAATAACTCTGTATAAAATTTTTGAACTTGTAGGCAAAGTTTTTACCCTTATGAAATTACATTTTAAAAATTCTGATGCTATTATATATATAAGTAGGTTCAGGTATTTAAAGTAATTATTATGTTAGTATATGCATCAATCAGATTTTAGATAAATTAAATCATTTAATAAATAATATAAAAGTATTATAGTAATCTTATTATTAGTTAATAATGGTAAAATAGATATATAATTGGATATTAGTTGTATTCTTAACAAATCGCAAGAAGCACATATATATTTATAACATTCAATAGACATTAAGATTCAAAACCATAAATAGATATATAATTGGATATTAGTTGTATATCCTTATGACATTTCATTTATTTTGTTTTATTTAATAAATAATATATTACCATTTATTTATCTATTTTGATTGATAAACAATCAATTTATATATCACATCAAAATATTTTACCTTTTTTTATGTTAGGGAAAATGATTTTTGTATGCGACCACATATGCTTACATATAAGTAGTAGTACGTTAAATTATTAGTTTATTGTACATTGAATTCAACAATTTCAACTTGTTAATCCGTTTAAAAATAATTACTTTTTAAATTTAGTTAATATAAATATTTTGTAATTATTATCTTATATATTTTACCATTAAGAAACAACAAATAAAACAACCTATTATAAATTCAAGTTTGTTTTCTTTCACTTTCAATATTCAATTTTTCATCTCATTTTTCACAAACTTGGTTCTCAAACGAGTAAGGTACTAATCCTAACTCATCGTCTCATTATCCTTTACAATCTCGAACTCTAACAATTAAGTGTGTAATCAATAACTATCAACCCCTCATTCGGTTATTCCTTAGTCATCTTGCGTGTTTGAGTTGCGTAGAAAATAGAATTTAGAATTTTGTAATGTTGTTTGAACATTTAATTTGTGTTTGTGGTTGTAATTATTCTTTTCGAACGCAAACATTTATTGGGATTTGTAATTTAATTTTCTAATTTTATTTATACATTTATTAGAATATGTAACTTATTTTTTTCTAATTTTATTTATACATTTATTAGAATATGTAACTTATTTAATTAGGTATAAGTTCTATTTATTTGGTTTTTTATGCAAATGGGTCAACTTGGGTTAAACTTATTTATTAAATAAATTCAACCTATTATTAAACATGATGAATTGTGTTAAGAGTTCTTATCATCTTTAATTAAACGTGTTGGTTGGGTTGTCAACACATTTAATTAAACATGTCAACCCGAAAATGACTCAACATGACATATTGTCACCCATAGATAGTGGCTATATGAGTTTTGTGCGACAAGAATGTCATGTTGAAACTAAAGTGGAAGTTTTATATGGTGACAATCTGATATATTAGTCTAAACGATAGTCGATTACGAAGATGTATGAAATGAATGAGGAAGTTTCTAAAATGAGGATGTTATGAATGACATGCATTAGAACATTATTGGCCAAGATATTTAATGTGGTAGGAGTGATGTCGATCAATGATAAATTGAGGGAGGGAAGAATCAAGATTCAAGAATGTAGTGGTTTTGGCATGTCCATATGAGACAACACACCACTACAATAGAGTAGTATAGGTTGATGATATGTATTCATACAAGGAGTGATGATTAAAATTTAAAAATCAGGATTGGGGAGCAAGAAAATATGTCATAGTTTTTTTTTTCTTTACAATGTTTACATATTTATTTTTCCCTTTAAGTCGACGCTTAATTGCCAAAAACAAATTTCTTATTTACCACCTCTATTCACTATCACTCCACACGATTTACATGTTGGAGATCATCTGAAAATAGTCTTTCTATGACAAAGTGGAGTAATGACTTCTTTCTTACACATTCTTAATGAGAATCAAGTATTATTGTTGTTACTATTGTTTCTTAGCCAACAAAAACAAAAAAGAAAAATAATAAACTTTCTTCCCAAAGAAAAACGTTTTTTTAATAGGAATGAATCATTTTCCACTTACACAATAGATATGATTCACATTTCCAAATTTAGATAGGAATTAGTATCTATACTCAACCAAAGTGCTCAATCAATTTCAATCTCCCTAACCACAACCTCTTAGTCATCATCATCTTACTTTCCTCTCTCCTCACTTCATGATCACTATAAATATATATTACTCTCTCCCAGTTGTCCACCATCATATACATCATTCTCTCTCCCTCTACTACATACACATGTATATATAAACATGATGGTAGTAAAGATTCTGAAAGCATGGCTTAAAAAGAGGAGGGAGATCGATGGAGTTGCATCTTGTTTAAGCTTTAAAAACTGGTGTCCATGGAGAATCACTCAAGCATCATCATCATCATCATCACCATCCATACATGAAGATGATGAACATGACTCCATTCCAAGGGACGTCCCAAAGGGTCATCTTGTAGTCTACGTTGGTCAAAACCAGAGTAGGTTTGTCATCAATGTGAAATTACTAAAAAACCCGTCATTCAACGAGTTGTTGGATCAAGCTCGAGAAGAATACGACTTCACTGCTGATTCTAAACTCTACATCCCTTGTGATGAGGAAGTCTTCCTCAAAGTTGCTTCATTGCCACATGATCAAAAAACCACTTTCTGTTTTTGAATTTTGTTAGATTTTTTTCTTCTTCAAGATTTTAGATTTAGTGTAAAGTAGCAAACCCCATTTTTGAAGGGATTCTTGATGAAATAATAAACTGTGATTCCTAATCATAACAACAAAATCATGAAAAGTAACCATTCCAATTTCCATCTACACATTTTATACAAACCATTTGAATTCATATCATCTAAAAAAAAATGTTATTCACATTTGTTCAAACACATTTAACCAAAACACTAACACTTCATATTTGCAAGAATAGACATCACATATTCACATGAATTATCATCTAACATCTCCAAGCATGGCTTCAAGCTCTCGTTGACCAAAAGGTTGACCACTAGAATTAGCATCAATGGACTTCACAGACAAGTAATACATCAACCATGCAACCATGAAGTAAACCTCCATTAAACAATGTAAAGCTCTAGCAAAGAAATCCCCAAATGTTCTTGCAAATACCCATCGAGCATATGGTCCACAAACTATACTTTCAAAACTCTTGAGATTATAAGCGGGATGAAGCGATAATGACAACAAATTCCAACCTTCTTGAACAACTTCCCGCCAATTTCTTCTTGGATCCGCCATAACTATCCAAGGATCCAGAGTAAGCACAAAGGAGGTCAAGAAATCTACGAACAGCCATGGTAAAATGAAGTCTTCACGTTCCTTCTCGAAACCTTTAACCCATGGAGAGAAAATGGAATATGGCATGAAGATTAACCTAACGAAGATCTTCACGAGTGTATGTTTGTCTTCAATTTGTCCGAAGAAGCAGATGCCCAAGAGTAGAGAGAAAACAGATCTGATTATCCATCTCATGAGAATGTTGCGACACAATCGTTTCAAACCCAGAGAACAACCATTCAAGTAAGTCGCGATGAAGGAGTTGTATCTCATACAGAAATCGTTCAGAACCAATACGAATATAACCCCATGAACGTAAGCATAAGTAGAAACGAATCCAAGCACGAGATATCCATATGAAGCACAGAAAGCACCAAAGGGAAAGAACAATGCAGTAAATCCATGGCGTTCGAGGTCAGATGTCTTCAAGGACTGCGAGTCGGAATTACTTTCAGCCGTTTCATCAATCGGAACAGAATCGTTGATTTCAGATGCGTTGATGCCAGTATCCGACACGGAATTGGAGAATCCCAATTGGGAATCGGAGGAGTCGAGTATGAATGAGGTGGAATTTGATTGGGGGTTTGGGAGGCTGCGACGATCGAACTCGTCGTCTTCGGTGAAGAAATCATCGTCTAGAGACCCGACGCCGGGGAGATGGAGGAAGGGGCGGCGTACGGTGGTGGTCCCGGTGGGATTGGGAGGTTCGTGAGTTCGAGAGAAGAAGGATTGAATGGAAGACTGGTTATCGATGTAGGAAGTGAGGGAATTAGTAGCAATGTCGATGTTAAGACGTTGAAAAGACAGAAGGATGGAAAGAACGAGAAACATAAGGAAATTCTTGCGGGTGAAGAAGATGGAGGTGGTTCGAGTCAGGACAGCAGTGGCCGTCGGGAGGACGACTATACGCCGTGGCGGCGGTGGCGGTGGCGGTGGCGGTGGAGGATGCTCGTTCATGGCGATGACAATGGATCTTGAGTTTCTATTATTGGTCAGAATTTAGATGTGCAGAGTGATGAACTATGATTTGTTTAGAGCATTATATATAAACCCATTTCGAAGTTGGTGCCCAATTCAGTTAACTTCCCTCCAATTCTTTGATCCTCTCCAATGGCGGAATGCGTTTCTTGATTGAATCTTGTTCAGTTTGGCGGTTATTTCCTTCTTTGTTCTGTTTCAAGCTTTCACGTTCTGTTGCGAGGGCAGAGGAACCGATTTCGAATTGTAATAACTTTGACACGTGGCACTTAAAAGGAAAGGGTTTTAGTTGTAAAACTCGATCGACAAAAGAAATAGTTGTGTATTATTTCTTGTAATAAAAATAATGAAAAATGTGAAATTGGTATCAAAATGAACATGATTAATCCAAGTCATCAAACGATATTTTTTATGCCATATTTGACTCTTTGTTTTAGGCATGGTATCATGGTATGAATTACCAGAGAAAAAAATCATGCAAAATATAAATATTCCAGGGTTAGATATGAAAAATGCACATGATTATATGGGAGAGAGTGAGAAAAAGAGAGTAGTTACCATTTTAATAATGGCATTGAATACACACAAATTATAATATTACACTTATGATCAAGATGCGGACTTTGGTTGATTGAGGAAATCTTTTTAGAGGATATGTCTCATCGATAGAAAAATAAGGAAGATGAAGCAAATAAAAAACAAATGAAAGAAGACAATGTTAAACATAGGTAGAAAGAGAAGATAGAAAAGCTCGAAAGTATAAAAAGGTTTAGTTAGAGAATAAATACTCTTGAAAAAGGTCAAGTATCAATTTCGCACCACCAAAATAGCAAAGAAAGAAAGATAATACATTTGAGCCGAATTCGTCAATTGGATTGCAATTTTTTTTTCTCCACAAATTATGACACCAACAATTTCATCTAAGCAATGAACGTAGATGTAACAATGGATAATTATTGATTTCGTGAAGATAAAATGAAGATTTTGTTCTAAGGCATTTTAGAAAGGCGTTTGGGAATTGCTCTTATGAAAATATTCTATGTGTTTAACCAAAGGTATTCATACTTGAAGTGCCCATAGGCATGTCTTTGTTAAACTTGTGTAAATGTGTTAAAATATTGTTCTCATTTTTATGTTGGTAATTCATTTTATTCTGCATTTATCTTTCACTATTAAATCTTGGGTTTTATAAAGTGTTATCAGAGTTACCATTGAAAGATTTAAGCGTTTTTTTAACTAAAATGATTTGATTTTTATTTTAGAACCTTTTTTTGTCTTTTATATCTCAATATTAGATTTCATATTCAATGGTGATATTGAATCATCATGATGATTGTTCAATAACTAAGTCTCCACTTTTAATACAAGAAAAGTACAATCAATAGATTATGCTAATGAAAGGGTTTTTATGATTTTACTAACAGAAGTTGTGGAGATCAATTGAAGAAGTCTAAAAGTGTAGGTCGATGTGGTTGCTGATATGTAATTTTGTTCATCCTTCTTTCTCATAACTTGAGCAATACAAATTGTTCTAAAAGTACGTGTTAGAATTTTGGAACCAAATTTAGATGATTTGGATCGTGAATGCTCCAGAATGATTACTGCTACTTCGAAATGCTCTATTCCAAAGATAGTGTTCATTTTACGAAAAAAAAAGTTATAAGTTGGTTATTATTATTAAAATAGTCATTTATATGGATTAGATTACTCAATTTCCCTATTATTAATCTCCTTTTGCTTATGTTATTTGGTTCATGAGGCTAACCCAAAATGACCCTACTATTAATAGAAATATTACAAAAATAGTTAATGATATTGTACACCATTTTCAACACTTACTATCTATCAAATACTTAATTCATTAAGTAATAAGCCATATATTCCTATAATAACACATATATAACTCATCTCAATAATTCATGAAAATTAACTAGTTCTCTTGGCTTCGGTGTTTGGCTTGGCACTTCTTGGATCAAGCTTATTTTCACTTCCTATTCAATAATATGATCAAGCTATTTTAGCTTAACTTATTTATTTAAGAGCTTAATAGCTAACTCAAACAAAATATGATCACTTACTTGATCATATAGGTTTTTCATATTCCCATTTCATATATATAACTCATAAAGCTTTTATTTTCACTCAATGAGTTATTTCAATACAACTTTTTCATAAATCTTTATGTATTGTGTTAATCCATTAAGACATCTATTCACTTCATACAACTCCTATATATGAACATTATAAGTTAAATTCAATATAATTTGTCATATTCCATGACAACCATCATTATTGACATAAAACTTAGTGTTATGTCTAAATTCATTAAGACGTAGCTTAATGTCACTTCATCTTGTTCATTGCTTACTTAGGATTTGAATCCCATTTTTTTTTTCAGTATCATGAATTTCACCATTAATTCATTTATTTAAGTTCAATAGCATCTTTACCATGTTTATAACAACAATAAGTAAGAGTTTAAACACTAAGGTTAAATTTCAAGCTACTTACTTCATGTTCTACCATGGAAGACTACTAAAAGCTTAAAATGATGAAGAAGTGGATATATACCTTATCTGGATTAGATGATAAATCTTTTCTATTGTTCGATATCTCCTTGGTTTGGCTTCAATCTCTCATGGAAAGCTCAAAAAATCACCACTTAAGTTCTCAAGTTGTGTGGAAATGAGTTTTGGAACATTTTACCGACTTTTCCATGTTTTAAATGTTTTTTCAAACTCCAACCACAAAACATGATCACATAATGATCATGTTTTCTGAATTATACAATCATGTTTTGTGGTTATACATAATGTTTGTACTTATTCCAAGTGAGTGAATTAATTTGATTCTAATGATGGAATCATCCGTTCCTTTTCCTAACTCACAATTCTCCAATTTCACTAATCCTTACTAGAATCACCTTGGGCTCACGGAGTTCTAATAAATTAAAACTAAATACATACCTCTAAAAGATGAGTATGTATTTCATGATATTGGCATAATACATATTAGCTACTTGAAAGAAACTGTCATCCATACACCTTGGAATGGGCATCAGACACCAAAACATTTATCAAACTTCATATAGAAGTTGAAGGAGCACATAGAGTTCACATTGTACCAAATCACTATGTATGAATGATGGATTGAAACCAAATAAACAAATAAAACTCTTACAACTTAAAACGCATGGAATTAGGAACTCATCAAGGTTTATAAGACAATCATTGATTTACATTGAACTTCAAACTTTACATGGACTCCAAAGAAGATTAACTTCTTCAAAAACTCAATAAACATCATTCCAAGCATGGGTTACTAACAATACCTCAAATATGAGGATAAAACATCGTAAGTAACATAATAAAAACCTCCTAACACTTCAAGATTTATTAAATTTTGGATCTAGATCTTCTAGGGTTAGAAAACCCTCAAAATATATGTAGCATTTGCATTTCAGGTATTTTTCCTTTTTTCCCTTAATTAAAAACTATTGCATTTTGGTCCCTGGCCGAGTATGTTGGGGGTACGCTAGGAGTACGTTGGGCATACTGGGTCAAAATGAAGATCGTGGAGGCACCCAAGTACGCAGGGCGTATGTAGAGTACGCAGGGCATTACGGTCGCCTGGGATAAACCCTAATTTTTAGGGTTTAAGCCCTATTTAAACACCTTAAGTTATTCTTGGACCTTTTTATGACCATCCTCCACTTCTCCGAACCTTGAGAACGAAACCCTAATTTTCATTTGAGTGTTTTGAGCTTGGAAGTGATATTTGGGAATCTTTTTGGTGATCTTGAAGGAAGAAGAGCTCTTGGAAGTTACATTGGTGTGGTTGGAGCTTGTGGATCCAGAATCATCACTAACATGGAAAGCTTTTGAAGGTATAAAGCTCTTAACTTGATGGTTCATAATGATAGATCTAGTTCGGACTTGTTTTGTGCATTTTATAGCCCCTTAAGTCATGCTTAAGAGTATAAGCTACTCCAGAAGCTAGAGATGATATATCTTAGCATTTTTCAGGTTCCTTGTGGATAAAAATGCAATCTTGATGTGTTATATTGGACCATGCATGAGTTAGGGTTCTTATTGTGTGCCTTATTGGTTAAAATCTAGTATTGGGTCCTATTAAGACATGCAAAGGAGTAAAGTTGCCAACTTTACATGTTAAGACATCATTTAGATCGGATCTAAGAAGTATACTTAGTTGCTTAACCAATTAAGCACATAATGGCGAATTGGGCTTGTTGTTGAGTACGATGGGTGTACCCAGCTCATACGCAGCACATACGAGCCAATGGAGGTGTACGTCGGGCGTACTCAGCAATTGTTGGCTTTTGTTGACTTTTGTGATTTGGGTCATATTTGGACTATTAGGGCTTTGGGCCTTGTTGGGCCACTAGCCTTTCTAACTTTGGGCCATTGTTAGGCTTTGGGCCTTCTTGTATTTGAGCCCATAATGGTCTTTGGGTATCCTTTTGGATTTTCGGACATATTAGGCTTTTGGTGCCTTCGGGTTAGGCCTCGGTTATTGGGCTAAGTGAGGAAAGGGTAAAATACCATTTACCCTGGGCGTTGGATAAATGAACTAGATTCCTAGTTATGGTTTATGTCCCAATTATTAATTGGGGTTTTATTTATTGATTAGCGTGGGGATTTTCCGGTTCAGTAGCTCGATCATTTGTTTGACTGACCACAGACTAAGGTGAGTTGATCACTATATTGTATGACACTAGGATATGTTATATACTTATAGTCTTTGTGACTCCTACTATATATATGTTATATGCATGTATGCTTGTTTTCTATATATATGTGGGGTGAAATAGACCCGGAGGTGAAATAGACTTGGTATAGCCTTGTGTTGACAAATAAGTTGAAATAGACTCGGGGATGAAATAGATCCATCAGTGAAATAGAACCAATACAGCCTTGTGTTGACGCATGAGTTGAAATAGACTCGGGGTGAAATAGACTCGGGGGTGAAATAGACCCGGCATAACCTTGAGCTATGCGGTATTTTAGGGAACTCACTAAGCTCCGTGCTTACGGTTTTCATTTTATGTTTCAGGTACTTCTGGATCGAAGGGGAAGAGCTCAAGATGATCACATCGCACACACCACAGTTTCTGTTTTATTTGACTCTGACGTATTGAGATGACTGATTGACATACTTCGTTTTTTCTTTATGGTTTTATGAACACCTTTGGGTTGATGGTTTTATTATTATGAAAACGAAATTTTTGGTTTTATATTTTAGGACGTTTCAATATGACTAAAACTTAATTAGACCTAAATGGGAGTATGAATTGAAAATCCAACCACAAATAATTAACTAGATACATTAGATGAACATAAAAATATGGATTCTCAAATCAAATCAAAAGTTTGATTTCTTTGATGTAGGGTTAAGAAAATCCTTCAAAATAACACTGTCTTCCAAATCTCTCAACTATTTTTTAGTTGTTGTTTGGAAATGGATTTATAAATTAAAACTCATATGAACACCATAGGTGAAAAGGAAACTCGAATTCTAAGAATCACATGAACCCTATAATGAAATTGGTAGAGAAAGTAAGAAAAATATACCTTCGAAAGCTAGATTATAAGTACAATTGACCAAAGCTCCAACAAACACCCTCAAGCTTCAAGTACCAAAGTTTTGGGAGAGAATACTCGTCCATTGAATCCTCTCCTTTCTCTAGATTGTGCTCCTCTCCCAAATGGAGGAGAATCTTTTAGCTTAAGTACCTTAATACCCTAACATGTTACACTATGGACCGTCAAGTTTGATTTCTCTCAAATATGCACCATTTGACTAGACTTTTAAATGAAGTTTTACTACTAAGGCTTTTGCCTTCAATTTACTAACTTCCTAACAATAAGATCTCAAATACTTTCAAATGTAACCCTTAGGTTTAAAGGAACTTGTTTTTATACCTATGTGGTATTAAAACTTAAGTACCAAAATTAGTTACTAATATTTTTTGTTTTCTCTAAAAATTATCTTTATAACTTTTTTTTAACTTGGATTTTTCTTTTTGATGTCATCATTTTGAAATTAGGAAATGAACAATGCGAGGAATCCTAAAAAAGGAGTCGATTTACACATTTTATACAAAGTATTTGAATTCATCTCATCTAAAAATGCTAATCACATACGTCGATACATATTTAACCAAAAACACCAAAAGATTACTACTCTTCATATTTGCAAGAATTAACATCAACTATCATTTAAGATTTAACATCTTCAAGCATGGCTTCAAGCTCTAGTTTACCAAAAGGTTCACCACTAGAATTAGCATGAATGGACTTCACAGACAAGTAATACATCATCCATGCAACCATGAAATAAACCTCCATGAAAGACTGGAAAGCTACACCAAAGAACACCCCAAAATGTTGTGAAATCACCCATCTAACATATCTCCCACAAACTACAACTTCAAAAAACATAAGATCAACAGCAGGTTGAAGCATTAATAACAGTAAATGATAACCTTCTTTCACAATTTCTCTCCAGCTTCTTCTTGAACCCGCCATAACTATCCAAGCTACCACAACAAACGCATAAGACATGAACAAGTCTAATATGATCCATGATTTTAGGAACCAGTAAATCTCCTTCTCGAAACCTTTAACCCAAGGGGACATAATTGAAAATGGCATGAACTTGTACCTAAGGAAGATCTTTAAGAAGGAATATTGATCTTTGATTGATACGAAGAAACAGAAGCCCAGTAGATGAGTGAGAGCATCCCTGATTGCCCATCTCATGAGAATGAAGGGAGATAATCTTTTCACACCCAAAAACAAACTGATTGAGAAATTAATGGTGAAAGAGTTGTGGCTCTCACAGAAATCATTCAGCACCATTAGGAATAGGGTTTTTGGCACTGTAGCAAAAGAATGTTTTGACGAATTTACACATTTAGTCACTCAAGTTTTTTTGTTGCACAATTAGTCATTAAACTTAAAAAAATTGTTTCAGTTATACCATATTTAGCTAGGCAACCTGATGAACCGGTATATTTGCTATATTTGCTGACCTGGAAATTAAAAAATAACAAAAAAAACACTTTCTCACTAATCCAAGTATAAAATACTTCTTTTGGCACATATCCTAAACTAAAAATAAGAACAAAAATAATCTCCCACCACCATTATCCACCGTCTCCATCCACAACAAAATTTGGAGACAAGGTACATTTTCGGCATTAATGGAGATTTTCAAGAAGACTAACTTTTACAATATCGAACATGGGATATGCAAATATCGATTCCAAAACTGAAAATTTCGATTCCAAAAACCATTTGAATCCGAAAACCCTAAAAATTCGCTTGCATTAGGTAAACCAGAAAACATAGATCTGCAGACATGTATTCTAAATCTGCAAGTCTCGATCATTGATATCTCATGCCATAATCTTCAGAGCTTGGACGTAAGTCGGAACTCATTCACAAGGTTTCTTCCTATCTGGGTATTTCAGTTAGGGCTACACAGAATTCTATTTTGAGGGAATAAGCTGACTGGAAGCATCTATGGTGCTCTTACTTTCTCCGTTGATACATCTTCAACTTGTTGACATCCTAAGATTCATTATTTTGTGAAATCCCATCGGAAATTGTTGAACATATACAAGAATGAACTGATTGGGGAAATCCCGGAAACTATCTTAAAGCATTTCTCATGAAATTGGAGGAGCGTTATCGCCATCGCCTTCATCCCCCATCGCCTTGACCAACATCAATATTTACACTCCTTGCTTTGTTCATCAACAATCCTTCACTTAATGCCACGGATGATATTTATCATCACCATCTTCACCCTCCATCATTGCATCAACCATACAACACCTGTAATTCAAAAGGAACACATCAAGAGGGAGAAGAGGGAAAATCCATACCCATCTGCAACATCCAAGGAAATCAGTCACTGTTCACCACAAATCAAACCACCAAATACCACAAATCAAACCACCAAATACCACCTGTTCATCTATTGCTTTGAGTGAAATTAAAAAACACAAAAGAGGAGTGAGACTCGAAGATTTAGTGGAGGGAGTAAAAGAAAGAGAATGGGTGTGATTTTATTTCATGCAATCGATTGAAGATAGGAAGGGAGATGTGACATGCGATCGATTGAAGAGAAGAAAAAAAGGATGATAACTTCGATTCACTGGAGGAAGTAAAAGAAAGAGAACCAGTTAAATGTTTATTTAAGTAAATGGTAATCTATATGGACACCACATATGCAACATCTGGCATTAATATAAACCTATTTTGCCATGTAGGACTCCAAATAAGTGGAGTTAACCTGGAAACCTGTTAGTTTGGGGGTCAAGCCCCTATTTAACAGGTAAAAACCAACTTTAAGGACTATCTACGCAAAAAAATACATGGATGACTAAATGTGTAAATTCCTCAAACTTTGTTGTGCTACAGTGCCAAAAACCCTTAGGAATATAACTCCATGAACTATAGTATAAGTAGCAACGAATCCAAGAATCATAAACCAATAGGAAGCAGAGAGAGCACCAATAAGAAACAACAATGCAGTAAAATCATGGTGTTCGAGGCCAAACCTCTTCAAGAAGAACTGGAATTCGGATTCACTTTCAGTCGTTTCGTTCAATGGTGCAGAATCGTTGCTTCTATGGATGACGTCGTTTTCTTCTTTCTCTATGACCTCGATTAATGTGAAAGTCATCTTAGCAGTAGAACGCATAGTTTCAGATGCCCTAATTCCGTTATCGGATACAAAATCAGAGACTCCCAATTGGGGGTCGAAGGAGTCAAGTATGAATGAAGTGGCATATAATTGGGAATTTGGGAGTCTGCTGCCAAAACATCGATGATCGAACTCGTAGTCTCCAGGGAAAGAATCATCGTCTAGAGTCCTAGTCCTGACACGGGTGAGGTGGGGAACACGACGACATCTGGTGGTGATGTTGGAGGTAGGGGAGGTGGTATTGGGAGGGTCGTGAATTCGATAGATGAGGGGTTTTATGGAAGGGTCATTATCGACGATGGAAGTGAGGGAATGAGTAGTCGTTTCAACGTTAACGCGTACAGAAAGCACCAAGAGGGAAAGAAGGAGAAGCATCTGGAGGTTGTTGGGGTTGAAGAAGATGGAGGTGGTTTGCTTGAGGATATCAATGGTAGTCCGGAGGACGACTATGCGTGGCAGTCACGCAGCCGCCGTCACCACCGTGCAGGATGCTCGTTCATGGTGATGGGTTTTACCGATGAATTATAACGGATCTTGAGTTTCTATTATTGATTACAATCAACTTCCCTCCAGTTCTTTGATCCTCTCCAATGGCTGCATGCCTTTCTTCATTGAAATTTCCCGCTTTGTTGCTATGGAGAAATCAATTTATAAGGACCTCTCACACGTGTATGTAATGAGTTTATTATATTTTTCTTGTGATAGAATAATGTATAAAAATGGTTTATAATGTACTATTCCACTCGTATATCCAAGTTATCAAAGGATTTTAGATTTTTGTTTTATGATACCAAACTAGATTGGGGGGTTTTGTGATAGAAAATAATGAAATTTGTCAAGAAAATTAGGATATGAATTAATTAAAATTAGTTATCTGTTTTGTTGACATTAAATAAATAATGTTTTCTTTTTGGTTTATGGATTTATCAACAAAAAAAAAACTAGAATGGTTTTTATAACTAGAGCAAATATACGAGAATATACAAGGGGTATTATCGTCATTTAACCCCTACGAGATCCTTTTTCAATCACCATCATAATGCATCGGAATTAGTAATTCCAAAAGATTTGATTACTCCGATATTTTTTCTTAACATAAGTTGCAATCAATTCCTTATAACTCCACCTCTTCTTCCCTCTATTAAACTCCAAAAGTGGCTCCGAACTAGAGTGAAAATCACCTTTCCCCAACACCTCAAACACAAGATCATCAGTTAACACAACACCCGAATCATTCACATTCATATTCCTCAAAGCAAAGTCCAAATTTTTCCCTAATCTCCTATCCAAATACGCATCAACAACACAACCATAAGTCACAAGATCCGGGAAAATTCCATTATGCTTCATATGTTCAAGGCTCAAATGCAAATCCCAAAACAAAGACATCTTTGAGAAAGCCACAGCTCGAATATTAAAAGTGGTCAAATCAGGTTCAAATCCAGCTTCCAACATATTTAAAAACTCTCTTTGTAAACTCTTCATTTTAAAATTTGCAGCATATGACAATAACAATAAGTTCCAAAGAAGATTTCCTGCATTTCTCCTACCAAGACCCACATCCCTTAAAAAGCTACCCAAACTATGAAACTTTTTGTCCTTTATATAAGCAAGAGAAATTGCCCTAATCCCATCTTTTTCAACCAAAAGTCTTGAGCTTTTTAGACGTTTGTAAGCATTTTCCATCATGGGTATTGAACCAAAACGACTATAATACATGATATAAGCATTACCCATAACAGAATCAACAAGAAATCCCTTTGAGACCATATCTTTTAATGTATTCTCCATTACTTCAAGCTCTCCTATCTTACCAAAACAAGATATGGTGTGTGCATAAACTTGGTGTTGTAATTGAGGACGCCTCAGACTAATTTGATGTATAATTTGGATTACTTCATCAAAAAGCCTCCATTCAATGTAAGCATCAATTAGGCCCAAAACTGTGTGAATATCAAGATTATAAGAACTGTTTATAATTTCATTCCATATGGAATCTGCCTGTGTGAAAAATCCATTATTTGCATTGTATAACATCAAAGTTGTCATGGTAGAATTGTCGGGAACAAAACCTTCGGATTGCAATTTATGGACATGTGTTCCCTTTCTGTTTAAACTTGGAATAATAGAAGCACAGTTTTTATGATTATCCTGCGTAGAAATATAAGGAAAAGTAAGAAGTGCTACATCAGTTGTATCGAGAAAATGGCTTACCTTTTGAGCTGAACTTCTACCATGTGAGTTCTTATGGCTGCAGAATGTCCTCGAACCAATCAATTTGGCTTCAATAGGATGAGGTACAGAAAGAACCGAGATAGCTTCAAAGGGGTAAATTTCACAAAATCCGATTAATACAAGCAACAAAAAATAATATAGAAAAGGAATACCAATGAGGCAATGACCGAATTTGAATTTAAGATATGATCGAGTTGACTGTTGAGAACCTACGTGAGACGACAGATGTTGTGGAAACGATTGCGGTGGAGGACCGGTGACTGCTTGAACATGATGGTGGTGATGGATGGAACATATGCCGATGATGGTGGGAGACGAAGACGGTTGAGGGTGGCGCTGCTTAAAGACGATGATAATGATGACTAAAGACAATGGAGGCTGGCAGATTGGTTGTTCGTGTCTTGAAGGCGAAGGGGATGAAGAATTGGGGGGAGATAAACGATGAGATGGGCTTATGTGATAGATTTAATGGGTTTTTATTTAATTTAGAATAAGGTCCCTATAATTTGTATGTGTGGTCCTAACTTAATTTTTTAATTCGGAAGATCCCTCTAGTTTGTTTTTATTGCGCGTTTGGTCACTGTCTTACCTAAAAAGATTATTTTGCCCTTGATTTTTTAATTTATTTAAATAAAATAGGATAGATAAGGTAAGATAAGGTGAGGTGAAAGTGGGGTTGAGGGTGTGTTTATTTAAATAAATTAAACAATCAATGACAAAATAGTCTTTTTATGTAAGATAGGAACTAAGCACGTAACAAAAACAAATAGTAGGTATCCCAAACCATAGAGACCATTTGTGTAATTTACTCTTTAATTTATATTAAAATATAGAAAATAAAAATAATAAAAAATCTAAAAAGAGGTAAAATAGTAATTCCAAATCAAATTTATACCAAAAAATTACAAAAATCAACTACAAATAAAATTGAAACGGCATCCTACATGGATCATTTATTTTTATAGTGTTTTATAAAAGATAAAAATTAATAATGGTCCCTGTGGTATGTCAAAAATAGCTACTTTGGTTTAAAATGAGTTTGTCTTGCAAAGATGATCCAATAGTTTTCGTTTTGTTGCGATTTTAGTCCAAAAATTTTAAAACTTTTTATAATGACGGATTTGCCCTTGGTATTTTCCCTTTTTCAATTTTTTTATTAAAGAAAAAAAAAAGAAAATCTCTCTCTCTCTCTTTCTCTCTCTCTCTCTCTCTATATATATATATATATATATATATATATATATATATATACAAAATACACCAAGTAATTCCATCCCGTCTTCCTGAAAATTCGTGGACAAACCATCGAAGCTAAATACGAAAGAGAAGTGAACTCAGGTGAAGTTTTAATCGACGATAAAGGCAGCATCCGATACCTCTGTTTAATGCCACACCTAGAACCCAAATCATGTATCTTCGAGCACATCTATTTCTCTCTACCCAACTCCTCCATGTTCGGGAGTTCTGTCTATGAATCCCGTCGTCAATTTGGGGAAATCATGGCCACAGAGTCGTCGGTCGACTGTGACGCGGTGATTGTAGTCCTAGATTTCGGCGTGATGGCGGCAATAGTTGCACATTCAGTGAACCCTCTCAAAGGATTCATGATTTTGGGGTGAAATTGAAGCTTTTACCGGTAAGAGCGGTTTTGGAGGGAAAACCGATGGTGGTGGTGGACGATTCCATTGTTAGGGGCAACATCATCAAAAATAGTTTGATTATTAAAAGAAGCAGGTGCAATTCCACTTCCCCAAAGTTTCTTAAACTAAAATGGATTTCTTACTTCACCTCGTAGATTTCTGATTTTCAATTTGGGTGTTATAGGGTTAGATAGTGTCAATTTTTTTCTTGAAAAATTTTGAATTGCACCTGTCTGCTATATGTTTCTTATATTGATTTGGGGGTGGCTGTATGCGATTCACTGAAAGGCAGATCGACGAGAGCTCCGGTGTGGCAGGGAAATCGCGATGAGGTGCAAGGGGGTTTGTCGAGACCGACAACCCTCTGTGGGTTTGCTCTTTGTATTCACTGTCGGGCAACTGTTACAGCGAGGGTGTTGCTCCGGTGGTCTCCTTGGTTGTTCTTCTTCTTGCCTTTTGTTTTAAAAACAATGTTGAATCAAGACTTGTTCAATCAAATTTTAAAGAGAGATATTGTTCCAAATGTTAAGTCTTACAAGATTAAGATGTATGGATTGTGTAGAAAGAGTTCGATGTGGGATGTTTTTGGAAAAACTCATGAATAGAACACGGGATAGAGAAAAACGATAAACATGTGGTGATGGGCTTTTGTTTGATTCTATATCTGCAAGTCTGAAGCAAGAAGAAAACTCTTGATTTATAGGTTTGAATCAATAAGAAAATTGATGGTGTTTGATTTGGAGGTGTGAAAGTGATAGAGACAGAGATGGTGTTCAAGAAGAAAACACTTTCTATTTGCGGGTGAAGGTGATGGAGATGGGTTCGACTGCTTAGAGATGAGATGAGAGAGAGATAGAGAGAGAGAGAGATAGATTTTATTTTTGGTTTATTTTTAATTGTTGTAATAAAAGAAAACTGGAAAATAAAATATAAGGGGCAAATCCATCATTATAAAAAAGTTCATAAGAAATTGGACTAAACTCGCAACAAAACGAAACTATTGGACCATCCTTGTGAGCCAAACTCATTTTAGACCAAAGTTGCTAGTTTTGACATACCACAGGGACCATTCTTGCAATTTGTCTTTATAAAAATAATTTGCATTAATAGTTAGTACTATATCAATGTTGAGTTTTGCAAATCTTCTTCTAAATTAATGGGTTGATGCAGTATGACACTATGTTTTCCGTAGAATATTAATCTAACAAACGCTTTGAATAAATTGTTTTTGAGATTAATGAAACACCTCTTAGATTTAGTGTAAAGTATGCAACCCCATTATTGAAGTGACATTAACCATTCCATCTACACATTTTATACAAAACATTTGAATTCATGTCATCTAAAAATGTTAGTCATGATTATCGAAACACATTTAACCAAAACACTAAAAGACTACCACTTCACATTTGTAAGAATTAACATCACCTATCATAAAAAATCTAACATCTCTAAGCATGGCTTCAACTTCAAGCTCTCGTTGACCAAGTGGTTGACCACTAGGATTAGCATCAATGGACTTCACAGACAAGTAATACATAAGCCATGCAACCATGAAGTAAACCTCCATTAAAGATTGGAAAGCTAAAGCAAACAACACTCCAAAAGATTGTGTAAGTATCCATCTAACACACACCCCACAAACTATATATTCATCAAACTTGAGTTTAATGGCGGGTTTAATCATTAATGACATTAAATGACACCCTTCTTTCACAGATTCGTTTGCATTCTTTCTTGAATCCCCAATAATTATCCAAGCGCGCAAACTATATATTCATCAGGGATTAAGCGTGCAAATTAACCTAAACCATAGGACCATTCGTATAATTTACTATGTATGATTCCATGAATATTAGAATAAGTGTGAATGAATACATCAATCATAAACCAATACGAAGCACCGAAACCAAGAGTGAAAATCATCAATGAAGTAAACTCATGGAGTTCGACCTCAAACCTCTTCAAGAAAGATTGGAAGTAGGTTTCGTTAAACGGTGAAGAATCATTGTTTTCTTCTTTGTGTATGATCTCGATTGATCTGAATGTCAAATTAGAAGTAGAGGGGATAATTTCAGATACCCTACTTCCGTTCTCGGGTACGAAATCGGAGAAGCCCAATTGGGGATCTAAGGAGTCGCATATGAATGAGGTGGAATTTAATTGGGGTTTTAGGAGGTTGCGTTTGGTGGTGATCATGGAGGTAGGGGAGGTGCGATTGGGAGGAGCGTTGTTTTGATCAATGATGGATTTAAAGGAAGGGTCATTATCGATGAGGGAAGTGAGGAAATGAGTAGCCATTTCGACATTAACGCGTATAGAAAACAAAATGAGGGAAAGAAGGAGAAAGATAAGGAGGTTTTGGCCGGTGGGGAAGATGGAAGTGGTGGTTTGCTTCAGGAGTTTTCGGGTAGTCCGGAGGACAATTAGGGGTGGTGGTGGTGGACGGTAGCTCATGGTAATGGATTTTGAGTAGATGTGCACAACGATGACTTATGATCCTACCATAAAACCCATTTAGAACTTGGTTCGCAATTCAATTGACTTCTCTGCGATTCTTTGATCCTCTCCAATGGCGGATTAGCTTTTGGTGAACCTTGAGAAATGAAGATTTAATTGCATGGATTTTACGGTGATTATTTATAGGCCTTTTGTTTCCTTCTTTATTCTCTTTCAAGATTCCCTTGTTGCGAGGGAATAAGAAATCAGTTACCGACCTTTCACATGTGTACGTGAGGGAAGCTTTCTAATTTTTTTTTGGGTGATTCCATCCTTTCCTTCACTTTCTTTATTATTTTTCTTTTATTTTTTACCTTTTTAAATAAAATTAATTTTTTTTATGATTTATAATTTTTAAATTAATACTAAACATAAATTTTAATAAAAAATAAAAAGCATTTCATTAATTAAAATAAAAATTACATTAAAAATAATATTTAAATAAGTAGAAAATTAAATAAAAAAATGCAAACAAAAAACCAAACAACCCACAACATAGAAAACATAATTAATATTCTAATTTAAAAAAACCAAAATACGTCACTCGGAATCATCGTCCTCGTCATCAACCTCATCGTCTTCCTCATTCTCCCAAACGTCACTCTCGTCATCGGAATATTCGCTCTCGAAGAACATATCAGAATCCTCGTCCTTTTCTGATTCGTCAAACAAATCATCGTGAGAAAACTCTATCGGGGGCTGAATATGAGCCATATAAATGTGCTCCACCAAATCAGCACGAAGAGCGTGATGAATGTCGCGATTGTGTACTTCTCTTCTTTTCGCCCTATACTCTTGTGTACCAATGATTACTCCTTCAACATTTAACAAAACTTCATTTTCGTTGTACCGACATATCGTTCTTCATTCGTCTTCAAGAATCATATTATGCAATATGATACAAACATATATTACGTGATGTAACCTTTTAACTTCATATGACCTTGCCCCGATTGCATATATTACGTGCCAGGTTCTCAAGGAAAATCAAAATGCAGTGCGGTCAGGAAGGGGTCGCGACACGCTTTTGAGGTAGTATAAATATTTGTGTTTTGTGGCATTTGAAGAGTTTTTGCACACACGATCGGGAGAGAGGTTCAAGAGGCATTTCTAAGGACTTATAACTGCATAAGTTGTACTAGTAGACGAGGATATCAGGGTTAAGCTATGAAACGAGTCGAGGTATTTTTATCTTGTTATTACATGATTATGTTTATGTAATATTTCATAGAGAATTGTTAGGCCCGAGTATGTGTTATAGGAGTTCATGATATAGTGTTGATAGAAAGATTGGTAGATAAATATTATGGTTATAAATATCTTCTGGACAGCGAGGGTTATAAGCCCTAATTTACAGGAGTTACCAGATGTGCAAGATTCAACTAACGACTTATGAGGTTAAGTCGGTGGTAGTTGTATTATGGAGTTTAATTAGTTTGGTGACCAATGGTCATAGAGTTTAGCTCGTAGTAAGTTGTTACATATACTAAGAACTTGTTAATAATTATACAGGTATTGGTATATGGCAAGTTGAGAGGCAATATGGCTAGAGATTAAAGCTGGAGTCAATCTACTAGCTAGCTAGATGAGTAACTCTACTCTAATACTCGATGATATTGATGTGTGTTGTTGCAAAATAGTAGATTTATATTATGCTATTATTAACTTTTATATACACATTAGATGTGGTGAATATTAATATTGTGTGGCAGTATGGAAGAGTAGTTATTAAATAGACGTATCGAATGATATAATTACTTTGGACAGAGTATATCCAAAGCAATTTAATAAAATGTTCGATGATTATATGATAGCTTCAGAGTAAGATTTTTTGAGGTATAAAATATGTTTAAAATCTCATATGATGAAAAAGAGACATAAATCTATTTTATTAAGTTAATGTTGCAAAATATATTACAAGCATGTTGTTGATAATATGTTGTAAATAAATGTTAAGTTCTAAGGTATACCTAGTATGAAAATCTGAGAGTTAGAGTTACAAGTGGGATGTATTATTTCCCACTCTTGATATATTTAGGCTGCTGGAGGTATATCAAAATGTTGTATTTCAAAATTAAAAAAATAAAATGATATAGTTGATATCAAATGGTAGGTGTTTCCTAGGTTTGTGGTGAGCAAGTGGATATGGCATGGTGTTATGGTGACAATGAGTAGGTGTCACATTTTCGGCTGGAGGAGTGGTGTCACAATTGGTGCACCGTCACCTTATTTTTTTGTCTGCTACATCACTATCATATTGATGTTTCCACACTACATGTTTAACTTGTCATTTAGGATGGATGGGTTAAGGAAGAGAGAATGGGAGTAAAGGGGAGGAGAGAGGCTCGACAAACGCTTGATGTGGAAGATGCATTTGCTTGACATGTTGAAGCCAAGAGGCGGTATGTGGTGTGTGCCGATGATGGGGAAAATGACTTAAAAGTCCAACGAAGTTTCCAAACCGTTTAAAAAACTCCAATCATGTTTTGTGTGTTCAAAAAAACCCAACAAACTTAACATTTTATCTAAAAAGCCCAACTAAGTTACACTTTTTCGAAAGTCAAATAAGGAAAGCAGATGACGTGGCTTATTACCGTATCGGAAAATGATTTGTTAGACCAATGAAGTTTCCAAAACGTTTAAAAAACTCCAATCATATTTTGACTGTTAAAAAAAAACCCAACGAACTTAAACAAAACAAAATTGGAATTTTCTGAACGGTTTGAAACTTTGTTGGACTTTTTAGATAAAATGTTAGGTTCGTTGGGTTTTTTTGAACAGACAAAACATGATTGAGATTTTTTGAATGGTTTGAAAACTTCGTTGGGGTTTTAAGTCATTTTCCCGCCGATGATGCCGAGTTGGTGGGTGTTGAGACCACACACCCAAATCTTAGTGTAAAGTATGATGCCCCATTTTTTAAGGGATTCTACATCAAATAAATTATATCCACATAGTCTCCTATTCCTAATAACAAAATCATGAAAACATATATATACATTCCATTCGCACATTTTGTACAAAGCTTTTGGATTCATATCATCAACAAATGTTAGTCACAATTATTGAAACACATTTAACCAAAACACTAAAGACTACCACTTCATATTTGCAAGACTTAACATCAAGTATCATCTAAACTCTAACATCTCTAAGCATGGCTTCAATCTCTCGTTGACCAAATGGTTGACCACTAGAATTAGCATGAATGGACTTCACAGACAAGTAATACAACAGCCATGCAACCATGAAGTAAACCTCCATGAAAGACTGGATCGCTATAGCAAACAATAGGCCAAAAGATCGTGTAAGTACACAAACTATACATTCATAACACTTGAGTTCAATGGCGGGTCCAATCATTAATGACACCATATAGCAACCTTCCTTCACAACTTGTTTCACATTCTTTCTTGAATCCGCCATAACTATCCAAGCACCCATATCAAATACAAAACAAATGAGCATGTCCATTAAGAAACAGGATGCCATGAAGCCAAAAATCTCCTTCTCAAAACCTTTATCCCAAGGGGACATGATTGAAAATGGCATGAACGTTGACCTAATAAAGATCTTTAATTGGGAATATGGATTGTCTATTCCTCCTAAGAACCAGAAGTACATGAGTTGAATGAAAACGTCCCTGAATACCCATCTCCTTGCAATGAAGCTGCGAGACAATCTTTCCACACCCAAAAACGAACCACTAGAGAAAGTCACATAGAAAGACTTGCGTCTGTTACAGAAATCATTAAGAACCAATACGAATATAATCCCATGAATCTTTGTATAAGTACCAACGAATACATGAACCATAAACCAGTATGAAGCAGCAAAAGCAAGAATGAGAATCATTATTGCAGTAAATTGATGGTGTTCGAGGTGGAACCTCTTCAAGAAAGACTGAAAGTGGGTTTCGTTAAAAGGTGCAGAATCATTGACTTTATCAATGCCTACGTTTTCTTCTTTCTGTGTGATCTTGATTGATCTGAAAGTCATCTTAGCAGTAGAACGGACAATTCCAGACACTCTAATTCCGTTACCGAATACGAAATTGGAGCTCTCCAGTTGTAGATCGAAGGAGTAAAGTATGAATGAGGTGGCGTTTACTTTGTGATCGGACTCGTCGTCACCTGAGGAGAAATCACTAACTAGAATCCGCGATCCGACACGGCTGAGCTGGAGGAAGTGGCGGCGGCAGCTGGTGGTGGTGATGGTGGAGGTAGGGGAGTTAGGATTGGGAGGGACGTTTTCTCGATTGATGAAGGATTTTATGGAAGGGTTGTTATCAATTAATGAAGTGAGGAAATGAGTAGTTGTTTCGACGTTAACGCGTAGAGAAAATAAACAGAAGAAAAGAACGAGAAAGATAAGGAGGTTTTGGCCGGTGGAGAACATGGAGGTGGTGGTTTGCTTTAGGATTTCAGGGGTAGTCCGGTGGAGAATTAGGCGTGGTGGCAGCGGCCGCGGTGGTGGATGGTGGCTCATGGCGACGGGTTCTACAACGGTCGCACTAGATGTGCACACAGATGAACTAAGATTCGGTTCAAAATTACTCTAGACTTCTTTGGAATTCTTTGATCCTCTCCAATGGCGGGATGCGTTTCTTGATGAATCTTGAGAAATGAAGATTTGATTGCATGGATTTTTTGTTTGGTGATTATTTATAGCTAATCTATTTCCTTCTTTGACCTCTTTCAAGATTTCCTGTTATATAAGTCAAAAGGTACAAAATGAGTAGTGTTTTATAAATAAAGTGTGAAATTATTATAAAGGGTTTATAATGTATTAGTGTACCCATTAATCAAGATGATTAAAGTATAATTTTTAAGATTTTCATTATTTAGGAGTGTTTGTTCTGTATAATATTTTTGGAAAGAATGAAATATGACAAAGGAATTGATATAAATGAATTTGAATATGAAAGAATTAAATTTTGTTATGTGTTCTATTGACATTTTTATGTCTAGTTTGTATATTTGTCAAAGATTGAAAAGTAATTATATAATACTACAAAAATACTATTTTATTGATTTTTTTGTAACTTTTTAATATTTAAAAAAAAGATAAAACTTTTATATATTAAACTCTTACCCACTCAAACCTATATGCATTTATTTACGTCGATGTGACGAGTGTGTGTGGGTGTCGGCATCATTGGTGTGGGCTTGTTGACTTGGGTGTGTGAGCGTGCTTAGGTGTGTAAATGTACATGTGGGTATGGATGTGGAGTGGGAAGGATGCATGGGTGGGTGGTTGAAGGGGATGTGTGGGAAAGTGCTAGCTAGTATGAGGGTAGGGTGGGTATAAAGGTAGGGTGGGTGGATTGGGGCAATGGTGTTTATACGGGCATGGGTGTAGGGATTAAGGGTGAGATATATAGGTGATGGGTAGGTGAACGATAGATAGGTGTATGTGTGTGGGTGTAGGGATAGGATGGAGCAGACATCGAGGTCTAATATGGGCGTGAACGTATGTATGAGTGTGCATATAGGTGTTGGTGTGTGTAACGCCCGTAGATCCGGACTTAGGGATGAGCAAATGGACCGGGGAACCGGCCGGAACCGGTACCGGAACCGGAACCGGCACCGAAACCGGTACCGGAACTGGCACCGGAACCGGAGCCCGATGGAACCGGTCGATCCGGGACCGGGACGTTATTTTTGTATATTTTTGGAACCGGGAACCGGTAGGAACCGGAACCGATATAACCGGAACTGGTAGAACCGACAAAAACCGGAACCGTATGATGCTATTTTTCAAGGATCGGTTCCAACATTTGAAGACACGACAAGAACCGGTAGGAACCGGGAATCGGTAGAACCGGACCGATAGAATCGCCGGGCCGGTTCGGTTCTTGATTTTGGCCAAAGCCGGTTCCGGTCCGGTTCGGTCCTTTTGCTCATCCCTATCCGGGCTAGTTAATTTAGAGGTAATAGGGGTCGAAAATGACTTTTCGACAAAAGATTATTTAGAATAAATAATCTTAACCAAGTTGTAGAATATGTCACAAGGTTTCCGTACATATAAAGAGCGTCGAAATCCGAGTTATAACGAAGAAGTTATGACCCGTCGAAGTTTCGCGACGGAACCAGCACGACACCGGGAAGCGTAAATAGTGATTTTACGATGGAGGACTTTTTAGCCTTAGTGATCTAAACGAAAGTCGTAGAATATGTTAAACCGAGAAAATCCATAAAAAGAACGCCCAAATCTGATTTCGTATGAAGAAGTTATGATTTTTCTAAGATTCAACTTGGCAGTGCACGGCCTGAAACTCGAATTTTAGTTCGAGCGGTTTTTGGCTTACGTGACTTAAATGAGAGTTGAAGATCTCATTAATAGGACCTTAACAGTAAAAAGACAGACGAAAATAGAGTCCGTATGAAGGAGTTACAAATTCTTCGCGGTCATTTAACAGTCTAAACGCCTCGCACTGTTAAATTTAAGATCGGTCGAGAATTAGCCGACGGAGTCAAAATGAAAGTTGTAGATATTATTTTTACCTACGCGTGGATTTAATGAACGTCAAAAACGGAGGTCGTATGTGAAAGTTACGGATTTTAGAAGTCGGAAGTGTGTTGTGCGAAAATGGGTGATGTGACACAATCTTGGCCATTGCTTTCTCCCTAAGTCTTGCCACTAGATGGTGACATGTGGCACCAAGTTCAGCCATTTTCACCCTATAAATAGAACCTCTCCCACCCTCATTTTCTTCACACATTTCTCATTCTTTCTTCTCTTTACTCTCTCTCTCTCTAGAACCTCTCTCTAGCCCCAAAACCCCCTGAAAAGCCTAGGGAACCTCCCTAGCACGAGGCGGAAGCCCCTGAGTGCTCGACGACTCCGAGAAGAAGAGCTTTTCTGCACGGGAATGCTGCTCCAAGCAAAGCCTGGTTTTCTATAAAACCCGCTGTAAGTGAGCTACACCTACGCTATTTTTAATATAGCTTTTATTTAATTATATTAACGTTATTAAGAACATATAATATGCAATTGGGCTATTATTATGGTTTATATAAGTATTATTTAACGGGTATATAATAGTAATAATAGCTCAACTATTAATTAGTCTCGGTGAATAATAGACTAAACTCTAGTGGTAGTAATATTATGTTTCGTCGAAGGAATTTTTTTTTTCAAGAAGTGAAGCGTTGTCTGAGTTCGAAATCACCACTTTTTCAAGTAAGTGCATAGTTACTTTCATCTTACACATAGATATGGAGTATTTTATATAAATTACGTGCTATGTGTGCATATTATCTGAGTACTTGTTGTCTATGCTAAATGAACGATTTTATACATGTTTTAAATGATTTAAACTGTATATGTATTTTATATCTACGATAATGTTGGGGTAAACATGGGTAGATATTATAGATAGAATATGAGTTGAATGATGAGTTGAGAGGTGTTATAGACCACGAGGTGAGGGTGAGAGGTGGACGATGTGAGAAGCCTTTTTTCCCAAATGATGGCCCCGTCATTCAGCAGAGTATGGATGACAACCACAGACTATTCTAGATAGTCCAGTGAAACACTAGCAGGCTCGCAACTTGTAGGTGTTGTGAACGATGTGTTCACCCGGTGTACTCTAAACCCTGGTGATCATACAAACTTGATGCCTAAACCCTGGTGATCATGCAAAGTTGATGCCTAAACCCTGGTGATCATGCCGACTTGATGTCTAAACCTTGGTGATCATGCAGACTTGATGCCTAAACCATGACGACTATGCAGACTTAGTGCCCGTTGTGTAAACCGTGGCAACGATGGACTTTGTGCCGATTCCTTAGGATGATCCTTAGGAATGAATGAACGAGGAATAACTGATTCTTAGGGTAGATCCTTAAGATTAAAGAAGATAATGGGATTGGTAATTGGGTTGATTGTTTGATTGTTTAAACATAATAATTATATTATTGTGGGTTGAAAACCCTATGTACTCACCAGGTTTCCCAACCTGACCCACTCAGTTTATTTATATCACATGTGTTGATATGAAGTCACATTACACTGAGAGATTAAAGAGATGTAGATCACTAGTGTAAATAAATGTAAGTTCTGTTTATGCTTATGTTTCTGTATTGACGATGACATCCCAAACGTTTTAAAATGAATAAAATACGTTTCTTTGAAAATATTTTGATAACGTATTTATCGTATTTTTCTGGGAACAAATTCCGCAACATTTTTATGAAAAGAAGTACTCTGATTTTTATAAAGCATAAATAAAATCGGTATTTTCTGGCCATGAAAATGGGGATGTCACAGTGTGGGTTTGGAGGTGGGGTGATGTTTGGGTTTGGGGTGTGGTTAGTGTGCGGGTGTGGGTGTGGAGTGGGTAAATGGGATATGCCAAGGGTGTGTGGGTGTTAGGATGGAGTGGGGATGAGAAAGTTTTATATGTATTAGAATAAGGTGAGACGGATGTATACGTGTGAGTGTGGAGTTGTGAGGGTAGGGTCGGTAGGTGGATGGATGGGTGACATGTCGGAGAAATGACCATAATATGTTTTGATTTAATGAATCATGACTAAAATAAAACGGAGATGAGAATGATTTTTGCTATTATAACAAACATAATTAATGGACTCTAACTACTTCGAACATATGGATTTTTTTTTTAATTTTTATTATTTTGTCTGACAAATGCAATTAAATTGAAATTTACATTTCAATTCCTTAAAATATATTCAAAATTCATGAACAAAACACGTC
Organism: Lactuca saligna; assembly: GCF_052625555.1. Lineage (NCBI taxonomy): Eukaryota > Viridiplantae > Streptophyta > Magnoliopsida > Asterales > Asteraceae > Lactuca > Lactuca saligna. The sequence goes on from NC_136422.1 coordinate 30,561,952, forward strand.
CTAAAAATGGAAAATGCTAAAAGGATAAAAGTAAGGACTAAGGAAGAGCATCAAATTAGTGATATGAGAAAAAAAAAAAACAAAATGTACTTGCATAACCAAATATGTTGTTTAATTTTAGGGGTGTTTTGAATTATTTAAAATAGTTAATATTTTTTTGTAATAATGTTTATTTTAAAGGTGTTTGTATTAATTTGTGTAGTACCAAAAAACAATAAGTTGGCAGATTCTTTTAAATGTTTTAACCAATGTTGTAAAAAACGTTCGACGTTAACTAATCAGTGGAGCGAGATTAAGAAGTTAATTGGTTAGGCGGGGATTAATTGGTGGATTAAGTGGGGACCATAAATTGTTAATTCGTTGAATTTTAAAACATTAAATATCTTAAATATCATAAAAAAAAATTATAAATATCACTAATATCATAACAAAATAAGTTAATATGATTACTAGAAGACTAATCATTACTCAAATATTACTGAGATAGAACTTTTCAAAGTATTAAAACTTCATTATTTGCTATTGTTTCACTCATTTTGTAGGCATGGATTAATCGCTTGGATACCACCTAAGGATTAATCGAAAATTAATGGAAACCTAGTCGGGATTTTTATAAAATTGGTTTAAACTATATATACATATAATTAGTGTGTGGTTGTGGTTAGTGTATGGGTTTGGATGTGAGGTTTATGTATATATGTGTTTTGGTGGTCATGAAAAAAAAACACTACATTTCAATTTTCGTATGTTTTAAATCTAAACCAATAACAAAAGAATAATTAGTTTTTTGTGTATAACAAACACAAGTTATAAACACTTTTAAATAAATTAAGAAACGGTTTATTAGAAACTAATTTAAATAATCATTTCTCTAACACCTTTTATTCATAAAAACCCAAGAACTTGTCACATTTTATTATCTTTTTTTTTCTTTAAAAAATTGTTTTATACAAATATTATATTCGTTTTACAGGGAATTTAAAACCATGAATTTTAATATATTTTTATAACTTTTTAATATATATAATTTAATAAATATTAAAAAAACGGAAAAAACCTTTAAGTTGTCCAATTAAGAGAGAAGAGAAAACATGGGGAGGATACCCCGCACCTAGGGATGACAAAATATTTGTACCGAATGGGTAACCCAATAACCGAACACGATTTGACCGGGGATGGATAATCTATGAATTAAAAAATGGGAATGGGGATGGGGATGAGAGTACATCTAATCTCTAAATCCGATCCCGAACCCTACATGTATCGTTATGAAGAATTACAACTTATGTAGCTTAACTTTTTGGGCTAATAATCAAGGTTGTAGAACTCACTATTCGATACTTGCTCGGTTGAGACTGCCGAGTAAAGAGTATTTGGGAGTATTCGGATTCGGTAATTCATTTAAAAATATTTTTAGGAAAATTATATATATCAAATCATAAGTTAAAAACATAATTTTATTGAAATATATAATAAAATTAAATACATGTGAATACATAAAAATTGAAATACATACAATTGTCTTACTTTGTGAATAATTACTTAAAATTTAAGATATATATATATATATATATATATATATATATATATATATATATATATATATGTAGTAATAATCATATGTGTGTGTTAAATAATTAATCATTAAGTGTATTATACATATTAATCTTGAAATTCTTGATTTTTTTCTCTTTTTATGACAATTTTGACCATTTGACCGAGTTGGCCGAGTTTGACTTTGTTGACCGAGTAGGCCCGAGTAAGACCGAGTAATACCGAGTTAGAGAGATGTTGACCGATTTTTTACCGAGTTTGACTTAATCCGAGTTTTTTTGCCGAGTTCACATAACTCGCCTCGGTGGAGGGCCGATTCCGAGTACCCGATCGAGTAGACCAAGTTTTCAACCCTGCTAATAATGATAATTTTATAAAGCTTTTGCTAATGTAGTATACACAAAAATGACGTGATCTTAGTGAGTTTGGTTAGCCAAATTTAGGATGTAGATCACGAATTAGTAATGTAAAATTGCAAATTAATTATATTGTTGAGAATAAATCTTTAATCGGTAAATGAGAGTCAAATAGGAGCTTTTGGTGGTTGTATAAAAGATGGAGATAAAGTTCGAATTTAGCATCCTACATTGCTTCTTGTAGAAAACAAAAGTTAAATGATTACATGTCATTCTAGTATGTTAAAATACCATTAAATGAGCATTAAATGTGACACATGTCATCATTTAATTGGATAGGAAGATTTGTAGGAAGAAAAAGTAAGAGGATATTTAATTTCTCATTTCAAAATGTTCTAATTCCCTTCAAAAAGGTAGGCTCTAAATTGCATATTGATACTCGGAAATAGTAAAATAAATAAATAAACGTGCTTGAAGCTTCACCAATTTTGTGAGTCGGGGTTGAACAGGATACACCTTGTTTATGTTCTTTTCATAAACGAGTTGAGGGTGATGCAGAAAAATCCCCGACGAGGATCTCCGTTACCCATTAGGGGTTGGATAGGCTTTTAATGCTCGATGAGGATAGGGATGGATGTGGGGATTTGGGTATAGGTACACAATGATGCTTTGGATATTTCGATCACACCTTAGGCCAAGTGACATTTCAAATTTCAAGCTTTTTGCTATTGTTTTTATTTAATTTTAAATAAATTGGGCTATCACCTAATGATTAAAGTTTAAGTGGAGTGAAACACTTAACTATTTTAATTTGAGTGAAATATAAACTACAGGTTTCATATATTTTGATCCATTTTCTTTTTGGCAAAGTTTCTAAGGTAGGCCCTTTAAAAACCAAAAAGTATGTCCCCATTTTTTCATTCATAGCTTATATTATCTTTAAAAAATAGGTGAGGCCTAAGACCCACGTTCACTTTACTTAGCTACGTCCCTGGCCGCCTCCATTCACTCTTACCGCACCCATTCCATCCGGCCTTTTGGTACCTTAGAAGGGTGTGGGGTCTACGCCTTTACGGGCAGGGCAAAATCTTCAAAAAAAATGTCTTTCATCTAAATAATTGTTTAACCTAATTTTATTTAAGGGTTAAAGTCATAAAAGGGTAACCAATTATTTAAAATGTTTTAAAAAAACATTCAACTAAAAGATCATCAATAGGTAACGAACTATTTTATTGATTTATAAAATATCATTCGAACTATTGTTTTTGTTTCTTATAAATATCATTCTAACAATGATATTCTTTTAAACAAGACCATAGATCGTTACCTTCTAATGACCTTTTTAGTTGGATAGTGTTTTTAAACATTTTAGATAGTTGGTTACATTTTTATGATGTTAACCCTTTTATTAACTCCAAGCACCAAATGAAATTTTAATTAATCGTTTTCAAGATATGAGAGGTCATAGAGAACAATTATAGTATGCACTTTAATATTTTCTTTTGTAATATCACAATTGTTTTTGTTACATATATTTGAAATTGTTTCGATCGGACCCGTCAAAAAAAATATTAAATATATTTTATGCCCCCAACAAATCTAAATATTGAATCCATCACTATCCATGGGTAAGTGAATCCGTCCAAACCTTAAAGATTATGCATTCATTATTTGTAACTTATGTTTGTATGTCCATATTAAAATGTATGGATTAACAGTGCACGAAGTCGACACGGTTTAGTCATGAATTGGGTGCCGGCGGTACAGATCCGCCACCATACAATATCACAACATTGTGGGAAAAGCGGGTTGGGAAGTCAACAAGCCCACTTTTTCTCTAGTCTCTATCTTTTTTAGACCATTCACCAATGATCATTAAAAGAAGTATTTTTTCATCTATATATCACACTTAACCACTTCAGAAATCACACCTCTAAAATTCCATCCAATCTTTATATTTTGTTCCAATGTTTTATTATCCATTTCAAATGGATTATATTCATGGCAAATTCAAAAACGAGTCAATATGAAGACTAAAATGTCAAAATGAATACGAAAGCGGTTTACCTAAGTTTCCAATTTCCATTCCCGAAACTAAATCCCAAATTATCCCTAATTCCTATCATATTAATTCCAATATAGTCAACTTAGATGCAACATTTGTATAACCAATTTCGGCTATTTCGTTATCATTATGGTTTTACCGGTCCTACAATAGCCACATTTCATTCCTGAAACCTAACTCTCATGTTCTATTACTGGAGCATCGCAATTTCGTAATGCTAAAAACGTAAAATTCAAATAATTAAGCAACGAACCCCCACATCCCTCATGCCCAAAATGAAGAATCAAACGACGAACCCCAACCCATCCCTTAATCCTAAAGAAATTATACCCTATGTCAAAATTTTTGAAAATGGTCTGAAAAGGAAGAAGTAACATTTAGTAAGGCTTATATCGACGCTTTCTTGGAAGACTAGGAACATGGAAATCACCAAAGAGCGGATTCTTTTTTGGAGAGAGTTTTGGAAAACTTCAAACAACAATTGAGGTGGGGGTGTCTTGGATTGTTATAAGCATCAAAAAGTGAACTCTAAACAGAAGGATTTGCTGATGAAAATTAACAATTTCAATGGAAGCCGGCAATCGGTTATTCGTGTCTTGAAAGTGGAGGAGATGAAGAAATAGAGGGGATAAAGGATGGGGTAGGGTTTAGGGGATAGATTTAATGGGTTTTTATTTAATTTATATTCAAAATAGAGAAAAAAATCTAATGATGTATAAAATAGTAATTCCAAATCAAATCCTTTATAATAAATGAAGTTTTTTTTGCCACTTGTTATACTCTCATTCAATTTGTCAGATGTCATTTTATGGTTATTTTGAATTAATTTTTTTTCACATGTCATTTTATGAGTTTTTTTTTATTTTATTAAATTTCACATAATATTTTAATGTAATAATTGCAATAAATGGATATTAATTTCATTAATAAACTTACATTTTAATTTCAAAATTTTCAAAATTAAAGCTAATTAGTTTCTTTTCTTTATTTAAATTATTTGTTTAAATTTAAAAGATAAAAAAAATTCATTATTTTTCTTATTTTCTTATAAATTCAAAGTTCTTAAATATTTTAACATTTATATTTAATTTTTTTTTTATAAATTAAACAATGTAATACATGGGTCTCGCAAGTAGTTTGTAATAAAATCACAAGGCCAACTATACAAGAAATTGAAGCAACAAGCACCATCCGCGTAAAAAAGAAAGTTAGATACAGTAGGTGCAAACTTAGAAAACGACAGAGTCCATTGATTTGATTTTGTCTTATAATAATAAATTGATTTCATTTTAATACTACATGAGCGCCTTCCATTAAACTTTTGGACTAAGAACATTGACAATTGTGAGTTTAATGGGAGGGTTGAATAGGTGACAAACTATTTGTCGTTCAATGGATTAAACTCTACCATAGTGGGATATTACCTTGACATTCAATGAATTGAAGTTTAATGGCCATTGAATTTTTCAATGGAAAAAATGAAAGTTTTTTATTTTTAAATATATACTATAAATTAGCTTTTGTAAACTTTTATTAAACTTTGTAGAGTTCAATGCATTGTAGAAAAAAATAATAGAATTGTATGAAATATAAAAAAATAATTTAGCAATTCAGTGAACTCTATAGAGTTCAATACACCGTTGATACCCTAACGGAGTATGCGGTGATGTTTTACTCAAAATTGATCATTAATCACCAAACACTCAAGTATTACACCCTATGAAGCAATAAGCCAAATGTCAAATTTTCACATTTTTGGTGCGGATGCTTCGAGTACTACAATAAGGATGCTTATCAAATAAACTGTTTCAAAATGGAGCCGGAGGTTTCCTAACAACAAAATCATGAGGAAAAGAAAAACCATTCTATTCACATATTTTACACAAAGTATTTGGATTCATGTCATCTAAAATATTACTTACAATTGTTGAAACACATTAACCAATCCAAAACACTAAAAGGTTACCACTTCATATTTACAAGAATTGACATCAAGTCTCATCTAACATCTCTAAGCATGGCTTTAAGCTCTCGTTCACCAAAAGGTTGACCTCTAGAATTAGCATCAATGGACTTCACAGACAAGTAATACATCATCCATGCAACCATGAAATAAACCTCCATGAAAGACTGGAAAGCCATAGCAAACAACTCACCAAAACATAGTGTAAGTACCCATCTAGTATTCCTCCCACAAACTATATATTCACAACACTTGAGTTCAGTAGCGGATTCAATCATTAAAGATAGCAAATGCCAAACTTCTTGCACAACTTCATTCATATTCTTTCTTGAATCCGCCATAACTATCCAAGCACCCACATGAAACACAAAAGACATGAGCATGTCCAATAAGAAACATGATACCTTGAACTCATAAACCTCCTTCTCAAAACCTTTATCCCAAGGCGACATGATTGAAAATGGCATGAACTTAGACCAAACGAAGATCTTTATTTGGGAATATGGATCATCAATTCCTCCTAAGAACCAGAAGCACATGAGTTGAATGAAAACATCCCTGAAAACCCATCTCATTACAATGAAGCTTCCAGACAATCTTTCAACAGCCAAAGAAGAACCATTGGAGTAAGTAATGGCGAAAGAGTAGCTTCTCTTACAGAAATCATTCAGAAGCAATACGAATATAATCCCATGAATCTTAGTATAAGTAAAGACGAATGACTGAACCAAAAACCAATACGAAGCAGCGAAAGCAAGAATGAAAATCGTTATTGCAGTATATTCATGGAGTTCGCGGTCAAATCTCTTCAAGAAAGACTGGTGGTAGATTTGACTTATACCCGTTTCGTTAAACTGTGCAGATGCATTTATTTCTTCTTTCTGTATGATCTTGATTGATCTGAAATTCATCTTAGCAGTAGAACGGACAATTTCAGATGACCTAATTCCGTTATCGGATACGAAATTGGAGAACCCCAGGTGGGAATCAAAGGAGTCGAGTATGAATGAGGTGGCATTCAATTGGCGATTGAAGGAGTTGTCTCCCGGTAAGAAATTATCGTCTACGATCCCGCCGCGGATGAGCTGGACGAACTGGCGGAGTGCGGTGGTGGTGGTGGGGGTAGGGGAGGTGGGATTGGGAGGGACGTTATCTCGATCGATGAAGGATTTTATGGAAGGGTTGTTGTCGATGAAGGAAGTGAGGAAATGAGTAGCCATTTCGACACTACCGCGTAAAGAAAGCAAAAAGAATGAAAGAAGGAGAAAGATAAGGAGGTTTTGGCCGGAGGAGAAGATGGAGGTGGTGGTTTGCTTCAGGATTTCTGGGGTAGTCCGGGGGACAATTAGGCGTGGCGGCGGCAGCCGAGGTGGTGGATGGTCGTTCATGGCGACGGGTTTTTCCGATGACTGATGTAAAACCCTTTTGAACTTGATTCCGAATTCAATTTACTTCTCTGCGATTCTGTGATCCTCTCCAATGGTGGGATTCCGCTTCTTGATGAATCTTGAGATATGAAGATTTGATAGCAGGGATTTTCAGGTTGGTGATTATTTATAGGTCTTCTCTAACCTTCTTTATTCTCTTTCCCGTTATGTTGCGAGGGAAAGAAGAAGTCAATTAAATGAGTTGTGTATTATCGGAAGTGAAATGACCTTTTTTTGGGTAATAAGTTATTATTCTAGTATATATTAATATATATAATAATTTTTTTCACATGATTTATAATTAAATATATATTGTGGTTCGTTTAAATAAAATCTTATTTCGACAGATTATTACAAATCTAACTGTTTACATCTTCAAAAAAAAAAAAAAATATTACTAAAATCGCATTTATTGTTCAAAAACGTCAATTAACTCTAAGTTTTCTATAAGATTTATCATTAAATTAACTTTTGTACATATTTAATCATTTCATTTTTTTCGGTTATCATTAACTAATCAATCATCTTTTCTAGCCACCGCACCCGGATATGGATACACCTATACATATTTTTCCTGAAAACAAAAATATTATTGAAGAACCCATCTGATTATAATGAAGTCGACACTTACAATTGCTTATAAGATGTTTGGTGGAAACTAACATAGATGAAAATGTTTCTCTTGTTGTTGCTCATGTTTTTATAGACATCACACACTTAATGCATGGGACCCTTCATAATTAACTTCTAAGATGTATGGGAAAATTAAATTTAGATTTCATCACTCTCTGGCTCAATCTTTATTATGTACTGACAACCCCAATGGAAAAAATAAAATAAAAATATAAATCAGTGAGCTGGTAGTGGCATTTCGTGGTGATGGTGGATGTGAGATTGGAGACGGGGTATTTCGATCAATGACGAATTTTATGCAAGGGTTGTTATTTGTGAAGGAAGTGAGGAAATGAGTAGCCATTTTGATGTTACTGTATAAAGAAAGCAAAAAGAAGGAAAGAAGGAGACCATAAGGAGGCTTTGGCTGGTAGAGAAAATGGATGTGTTGGTTTGCTTCAAGATTTCAAGGGTAGTCTAGAGGACAATTAGGCGTAGCGACAACGAAAACGGTGGTGGATGGTTGCTCATGGCGGCGGGTTTTGCCAATGATCGATAATGTGCTATGATTTCGTTCAAAATTACACTAGACTACTACTCAAACTCATTTCGAACTTGGGTCCCGGTTATTTGATCCTCTACGATGGCGGTGTACGTTACTTGATTGAATGTTGAGAAATGAACTAGCATGAAGATTCAATTTGATGATTATTTATGTAACATCCCGAAATTCAAGTAAAGCTATTTAACCATTCCCTTTTGTCAAGTTGTCAAGATTAGTCCCTTGAGTGAGTTCTTGTAGCAAATGAGTATGTTGGGCGTACGTTGCGCGTACTCATGCGCTTAAGTTGGACGCGAACTCGCCTGAGTACGCTGGGCGTAGCGGGCCCAGATGCAAACCCTAATATTTGGCTTGTGCACTATATAAGGGATGCTAAGGCTCATTTCCCAGCCTCCATCTCAGATAGTGAAACCCTAAGAGAGCCTTCCATCATCCTTAGCTTGAGTGTAAGTGTTTTGGAGCTAAAAGTGCCTTGGTGTGTTAGTGAAGAAGAAGGAGAGGAGCTTGTGGAGGCTAGGGCTTGAAGTGCAAGTTTGGATTTGAAATCTTCAGAGGAAGGAGCTTCATCTAGAGGTATAAAGTTCAAAACTTTCCTCTTTATTTGGTTTGATGTTGCATGGACCATTTCTAGGGTTAAAAGTCCCAAAGGTGGAGACTTTATGAGTGTAATGGACTCCATGGACCTAGATCTGTCCCATTTCAGTGATATTTGTGTTATAGATCCATAAAAATTCCAACTTGGTCATTGTTAAGGGGTCATGCTTGAGTTATGAGCTTTCTAGGGTTGGAAATGGAATGTTACTGGTGTTAGTGATTTGTCCAGCCATGCAAAGGCTTAAAGTCACCAACTTTATGGATTAAGAGGCTTAGGGATGGTCAGATCTAAAAGTTGGAAGTGTATCTTAACTGTTTAAGACCCCAAAAGCTAAGGAGTTTGAAACTGGGAGTTACGCGGGGCGTAATCCCAATATGCGTGATGTAAGGGGTCGCGTACCCCGTTTCTGTGAGGACGTCGGGTACGCCCTACGTACATGTTTGGTACGCGCAGCATAACCCGAAGAGTTGACTTTTGTTAACTTTTAGGGTTTGGTCAACTTTAGGGTCTTTGAGCCACGAGAGGGGTAAAATGGTCTTTTACCATTCTGAGAGAAAAGAGAGGGGAATAGTCTGGCCTTGAGAGATGTATTAATTAAGAGTGTTTATTTCATATGATTAGGCGGAGGCTAGACCAGATTTTTACAGAGTTCGAGATTTCCGAGTTACCCGAGGTGAGTCTTCTCGTTATACTTTACCAGAGTGGTAATTAGAGTTATGTGACAGAGTAATTGTATGTTTTTGCATGATGAGATTTCTATGTGGTTTATGCTATGTATGTTTCAGAGTTTACAGAGTTAGGACCAGAGGGTCCACAGAGTTAGGACCGGAGGGTCCACAGAGTTATAGCCTCAAGTGGCTATTATGTGTTATATGTGGTATTTTGGGGAACTCACTAAGCATTTATGCTTACAGTGTTGTGTTATATGTTTCAGGTACTAGTCAGGATCGCGGGAAGGCGCCGACATGATCAGTACACACATGAGGAGTTTTTATGCATTATGATCTTGGGTTATGTTTCTATGGTTGATATGTGATACAATGAGATTTTTATAATATTTATGAATGAAAGTATGTTTTTGAAAATGTAAAAATTGTTTGGAAAATTTGGATGTTACAATATAGGTCTTCCATTTCCTTCTTTGTTCTCTTTCACGATCTTCCGTTATGTTGGTAGGGAGGACGTAATAAATTTTTGAATTGCAATAACAGGAGACCTTTCAACAATACTGTAAAAATTAATATGTGTAGGGTTTTTAGGGTTTAAAACGCAGTTGATAACTTGACAAAACTGTAAAAATTATATTGCTTTTTTTTTTTTAGTTTTGATCCAAACCTTAAATATTTTAGATAACTGGTCATTTTGAGTTAGTTTTGTTGTATATTTGGTCCATCCAAAAATTGAAATGACTATAATGTCTTTAGTATATTTAATTTATATTTTTCTTTCATTCTTTTTTAATTTAATACTTATTTAATTGATTTTAATAATTTAAAATTAAAAAGAGGGTCTCTCTCTCTCTCTCTCTCTCTCTCTCTCTCTATCTCTCTTCATTGCATAGCAGGCATAGGAACATTATTTTTTCTTTTCTTTCTTCCATCTCAAACTCACACATTTTTTTTAGTGTATCTTTCATTGGTGTAACACGGTCTCATAAGTGATTATATATGTTGGAGTTACCTTTCTCTCTACAAGGGCTTTTTTAGAGAGTTAACATGAGGCTCCACATATATTTACATGGAATCAGAGTCGGCGTCATGCACCATTGTGGCTCAACACATCATTGTTTATCCTTATCGAGCCTCTTACTCTGAGGGGGAGTGTTAGTCTATCTCACATCGGTGCACATACGATCTTATAAGTGATTACCTATGTTGAAGTCTCTCTTTTCTCCACAAAGGATCTTTTTGAGATTTAATATGGGCCTCCAATTATATTTACACTTTTCTTTATTCTTTTTTGGTTTATCACTCACACACAACACAAGCAACAAGTTCTTTTCTTTTTCTACATCCTTCCCTAGGTATATCATATACATATGTAGATTTATTTCTTGATCTCGTATCCTCTTTCAATGTAGATTTCTTTCAATTGCATTTCGATAGAAATTGATTTTCAAGATCAATCCCAATGGTGCATGGGATGTTACCTAAGAATGCAAGCTCGCATGTTGTCGGTTGCTACCTATAACCCTTCATCACCCACAACCACCAATGTTGCAACGACCGATATAGAAGACCCCCTTTGAGGAAAGATTGAGCGGATAGGAACACAAAGAGTTATAGTTTGAAATTGAATTTGGTTTTCCAAGATTAATGATGAGAGAAACCCATTTCACCTGAAGTTTCGTTGATTTTACTGTATATGTGTGTGTGTTTTCCATTTCTGGACAGCTGAACTCATCATTATGTTACAAAACTATTCATCAACGTTAATGCATTTGAAAACTACTGGGTATGTTAGATCATTGGAAAACGGAGCTAATTTGATTTGGAATTGCAAGTGTTGATTTAATTACACAAAACACCACCAAAATCACACACACATGCACCTCGTAACTCCAATTCACTATTTCTATTTAAGAATGGAGTTACAAAGCCCAAAATCAAAAGATCTACAACTACACACCTAAAAATCTCAACTTATTTCCAGAAGCCTAGGAGATTCACGAATTGGAAATGGCTAATAAGGTCTCAAATTTATCATATCTGATCCAACGAGTCTATGATGAGAAATATCTGATTGAATATGTGTGTGTATGTGTGTGAAATAGATATCGTGAATGTTAAAATTGATTCTAGAACACATGTAAATTTGTTGAATTTTTTACATCCTAGTTATGGGATATATATATATATATATATATATATATATATATATATATATATATATATATATATATATAGAGAGAGAGAGAGAGAGAGAGAGGAAAAAAGGAAATGAGTGGGTGCTCTCTTGTTTTTTAATTAATAAAATATAAAAATAAGTATTAAAAATGTAAAATAAAAATAAAAGGGTATTTTTGTTTTTTAAGTTTCCGATAGACCAAAACCACAAGCAAATACCTAAAAGGACCACAAATCCAAAAAATGCATACCACATGGACTATTTTTTTAGTTTTGTCGTATAACTTTTATTTGGATTAGTGTCACTCTATCTCAACCAATTTTTAGGTTTTTTTAATATTCTTTTTTAATTTTTTTTAATCGAACGAATTCAACTGTAACGCTTGTTCCAGGTATCATTTATTTCTCTAAAATTTTAGGGTTTTGGACTAGGACTCGACGAGTTGAGGAGCTCCAACTCGCCGAGTAGGAATCATTATGGATGCGAGATGAAAGGTCAACTCGACGAGTTGGAGGCCCAACTCAACGAGTAGGCGCTGGAAAGGAAAACCCTAATTTTTCGGGTTTTGCACCCTATATGAAGAAATTATGTTTCATCTGTGCCCTCCCTTACCGTCTTTACAACCTAGAGAAACCCTAGTTCGAGCTTTACACCTTCTTAAGTGTGTGTGAGAGCCTTGGAGAGTGATTTTGGTGTGGTTGTGAAGGAATTTGGAGCTTGAAGAGGTTGGAGCAAAGGGAGAGGCAGTATATCTCACATCTACTATGTGTTAGAAACCATTTGGAGGTAAAAAGTCTTTACCTTGGCTTTCCATTTCTTAGATCTTCCCTTATGCAAGAATATGATCACTTCTAGTGCAAGATGGAGTCACTCGGGTTTGAGCTTGTCATGAGGACATGGTCTCAAATCTGGACACCTCTAGGCCCCATGAACATAAAGTTGTCAACTTTATCTAGTCTTGGCCCTTCTCCATGCCCTAAACCTCTTCCTAAGCTTAGTATTTGGTATTTTAGCCTCTTGAGACCTTTCATGCACATAAAGTTGACAACTTTACGTGGTAACTACACCCTTGGACGTTAGATCTACAGTTTGGAGCCCTAGTTTCGCCAAAAGCGTCTGAATGAGAAAAGGGTTGAAGGAACTCTATGAGTTGTTTAGTTAACTTGACGAGTTAGATCGAGTTTCCCCGTCTTCTGGATTTTGAGTAAACTCGGCGAGTTGGCTAGAGTTTTTCCCGATTTTCTAGACTCTAAAGGAACTCGACGAGTTGCTAGATGCACTCGACGAGTAGGGATCAACATGGACTGTTGACCTTGAATTTGACCATGGTTGACCAAGTTTGACTTTAAGGGTATTTTGGTATTTCGGGATTTTGACAAAGTTATTCACATGATGGTTGTAGGCAGTTGAGTTAGAGCTACGAGTTGGACTTGTCTTATCGGTTCAACATTTCTTGAGAGGTGAGTCTCCTCACCTTACCAATGGGTTAAAGGCACCAAGATCGGCCCATTATATGATATGTGAATTAGTTAGTCGATTATGTGATATATCGGTATGAAAATTGTATGGAAGACCCTGGGGGGGGGGGGGTCTCATGGTAGTAGATTGAGACCATGTGGGGGTTCCCATGGCATTTGGTATAAGTACTGGGAGGGTTTCCAAGGCATCTTAGTATGTTTACATGTTTAGCTCGTATAATAGTTATTTGGTTAAGTGAAGACCATGTGGGGATTCTCATGGCAGGTAGTTGAGACCACATGGGGGTTCCAGTGGCAGTTATTAAAGACCATGTGGGGGTTCCTATGACAGGTAGTTAAGACCACGTAGAGGTTCCAGTGGCACTCGGTATAAGACCTTGGAGGGTTTCCATGGCATCCTTATATGTTGTATGCATGGCTTATATGATATGTGTAACTTATAGAGCTAACATGGATTATGTGATTATGTGGAATGTGTGGGGTATGCTATGGGAAACTCACTAAACATTAACTTACAATTTGTTGGTTGTTTCAGGTACTTCAGAGCCTAAGGGCAAGAGTCCGGCTTGATGGCGCGACATGCACTCTCCAACGATTTTATTGGGGACACTCTGATATATGAATAAAATGTATGATATTGTGGATCGATTCTGAAAACAATTGTAGTTGGTATTTTATGTTCATTGTTAATGGCTTTGTTAATTTAAAAATGAAAAAGAATTATTGGAAAATTTGAGTTGTTACATCAACTTTTTAATGTTTAAAATGTCCCTTTGTGAAAAATAAAGGGTTCACCCGGTGAACCCCTTCCTAATCATGAGGTTTATTGAGCCACGTCATTACATGAGTTGCCATGTCACTTGATACATACTAGACAATAATTGAACTAATGTTTTTCTTACCCTTCTTCCTTTGCAAGTTGAATGAGAAGTATTTATCATTTTTTGAATTAAACTTGTTCTCTTAGTTTCTTCTATAAAAATGAATCTTTTGGGTTGTTTCTATGGTTGCTTACATAATGATAGATCTTTATTTCCAAGGTATTTTTATGAGGTACCCTACTATCAGTTACTCGGATGGAATATAGTACCGGTTTGAAAATGTGGATTTTGTTGGAATGGACAAGAATGAATTTGTAGTTTTCTGGAAAGATTCACACATGAGAAATATGTACAAGTGCATTATTGTATACCGAATTTGGAGTTTCCGGAAGGGTTGAGGATAATAGCTATAGAGATCGATTATATGGATTTCATTGGGATAGAGTATGCTTGTGGTTGTATACTTCATGTGTATATAGATCTCCTTGGTGCAAATATGTATGATTGACTTAATGATGAAAAAGCTAAAGTATTTAATCTTGAAGACAATCATTCAGGTGTAAGAGATTTTCATGAAGATATGTAAAGTGATATGGACATTAACAGTGACCTTGATAATTTGGAAATAAAAGAGATGGATGATAAAGTTAACTTAGATGATTGCATTCCTGTGAACAACACCAATAATGACGTGTTTTTAGTAATCTCTAACCAAAAGTGAATCCAACCCGAGACAGTCCACCTCTTGAGGAGCCATATCTTCATATGCATGACAATGAGGCAATATTTGACGAGTAAACAACCTTTAATGAAGATATTCATTGGAAAAAGCAAAAGCATGTGCTAGGTATGAAATTTGAAATTTATAAACAGTTAAAACATACGTTGTATAATTATGATGTTGCTAATGATTACCAGTTATGTTATAGAAAAATATACCATGAGACGTTTAGATAAATGTTGTTTTGACCGGTGTAAGTTCAGATTGTGGGCTTCATGGATGAGTGAAGAACATTTTTTCCAAATTAAGTCTCTCATAGATTAGTAGAATTATAAAAAAAAATTTCAAATTGGAAATTAGTAGCTATGCTTGGATTGGTAACCATTACACTAACACAAATTTTACACAAACAAAATTTAAGTGTTAGGCTACTTAGAAAAGATGTTAAAAAGAAATTTGGTATAGAAGTAGGTATATGATAATATATGAGAGCAAAGAAACATGTAATTCAGCTAATGGAATGAACATTTGTAGAACAATATTCAAAGCTTTGGTAATGTTTATAGAATGCAAATCTTGCACAAACAACCTGATCCGACCAGTTTGGAATGTGTGTTCGGTAGTTTTTTTTTTTTTGTTACAACTGATGGATTTGTGTATTAAAGCTTTTAAAATAATTTGGAAATTATATTAGGTTATATGATATGACGTCACAAATTTCTATTTATTCTTGTTTTATATTTATAAGGAAAATAAAAACTAAAAGTCTAAAACCGATGTTGTAGGGTTTTAGCATCTTTTTGGCCCAATAACTCAAACCCGTTCATAGCAACGAACCAGAAAACTTCTACCTCACAAACTCGCATCAAAATGGCGACTGCAGCGGCTGCCGCTCGATCTATTTTCCGGTCATCCTCCGTCCGTAGCGCGGCGGCAAGAGCATCCTCCCAAGCCAAAGCTGCACGCTCTCCCTTTCGCATCGGTAGCCAGAATGCTCTCTCTAATCGCATTTTCAGGTAACACCGCCATTGAAACTCACTCACGCGCACAGATCTATCTATTTCGTAATTTGATTTTTCTTCCGTCAGAAAACCTGATGTTTTCGTTTTTTCAAGATGCAAAACAAAATTCGTTGACGCCTTTAATTGATTTGAACTTTGAAGCGTCACCCCAAGGATATAATCGCATTCAGTCATAAACATAAAGTTCAATCGTTTTATGAAAAGTATCGAGCTAGAAGCTTTCGTAACTTCAATTTCCACAGCTTAATTTGCAATAGACGACTTATAGTTATCGTGTATTTTCATTTTGAATGATTCAGATGTCCAGCTGAAATGAGTGCCTGTTTGGAATCACTGCAACCTTTTCACACTGCCACTGCTTCAGCATTGATGACTTCCATGCTTACCCTTTCTCAACGTGGTTACGGTTGGCTCCCTGAAGGTAAAGTTCAAATTTGCCTAAATTGTCATTAATTGTATCCAATTTACGAAACTATCTTCATTTACTTGGGTTATATGATTCTAAATTACATGGTGATACTGCTTTCTGCTATATTCATATACTTATAACACTAGACATTGTTTGGGGGCTTATGCAGTCACTTAGGATGTAGCATTTTGAAGGTGAAGTGAAAATCTGTTGTGAGGTTATGGTGATTTGAAGATCGTTTTGCATTTTTGATAGTTTTATCTTTATTTTGACACTGTGATCGTAGTTTTGTGAACTTCAAATTAGTTAGCAAAGACCCTTATAACTATCAAATGATCATGTTCTTCAAGGGTTTCCCACTTTTACAAGAGCAATTGTTGTTCTTTATGGGTTCTAGGTTTCATTCATGTCAAGGCAACTTTCTTGTGTGTTCTTGACATTTCCATGGTTTGTTGAATCCTCTCATTCGAATAACAGTTCTTTCATATAACTTTGCATAGCTTATAAGTTCTAACCCATAATCAAGATCCAGTTTTGATTGGATTTACACTCTACCCACTAAACTTATTGCCTATTCTTGTTTTTGATTTTCATCTTTAGAGAATGTGATCATCTGTATTGGGGTTTTTTTTTCTCTCCTTTTGGATCTCCATGTCTTTAGTTTGGCTTCCTAATATTTGGATTTTTTTTCTTTATTGATTAGGTATCTAGCAAAGCATCATAGGGTCCCACCTTGATCTTCTTTCATTCAGTTTTGAGGTATGTTAGTATTCATCAAAAGGGGTCTTTAGATCATTATAGGTGTTAGGTCTCTTTAAGATCAAGGAATCATCATCTTATACTTGGTTTTTCTCCCCAAAAAATGATCATATGATCTTTTCATTGTTTGATCGAATAAAATAAAACACAGTTGATTTTTTGTTGTTTTAATGATTTGGGTGGCATCTTTTTTGATAAAGTGGTAAATGCTTGATTTGTAGGAGTTGACAGATGAAGATCGAGAAGCAAAAGATGGAATGATTTGGATCTTTTTGTGTTTTTTTTTTAAAGGTTTTGTTTGAATAGAAAACATATTATATAATAGATCCATCAATAATGAATCAGAAACTTGTGAAATGAGCAATTGAGGGTAACAGATTTAAGATTATGAATTTATGTTACATGCATAGCATTGGAGTAATCTAGTTTTGTATCATGATGCACGTTTAAATCGTTTAATGAAATTTTTTATTATTGGAAATGAATTTAAATGATGGTGAACTTATTATGAATCGTATCCTTGTTTAATCAGCTTGCAATGACGATGTGTGATGAGTTGTCAGAAGGATTGAAGCCAATTCTTGACCACAAACTTGAATAAGATGTTGACTTGTTGACTTTTACTTTTACTTTTTATTTTTTGGTGTTGATGATATAAAGAATGTTATTTTTATAGACTTGTTCAATGTCTTCAAGCTTGAATCTTATTTTTTTTAATTAATGTATTGTTTTTGATGTGTTGATGGGTGGCTGATGAGCAAAAAATACATTTATTTGGGTATGATTTTTGCATTATGATGTAAAAAAAATAAAAATCAAGAAAAAGTTTTGATAGAATACTCTCAAGGATAGTGAGCTCCTTTTTAAATTGGGATATTTACCAAACAATCTAATATCTATGTAATTAAACTTTAATCAAAGTCATCAAAGTCAAATGTGGTCAATGATTGCTTTTGTGAAATCCGAGGTTTTTGAAGATCCACCAAGATCTGCTGTTCTGTACTTTCCTTCTGCTATTGTTAACGACTCGCTGAAAGGAAACGCCAAGTGAAACGAAAGAAGTAAACTTCAGAAAGCGTCTAATGTTTATGGCCAGATAGAGCATCCAATTCCAAAGAATTCGAAAATAGTCAACAAATTTTGGTCGAGCTCTTTTGACCTTTCAAATAGTGATTATAGTTTGTTTAAGCCGAAATATAGAAATTACCATTAGAGTATTTTATGCTTTTTTATATAAAAATACTAGGATTTTGCCCTTTGTGTTCTGTGGCACTAGTAATGGATTTAAGAAAATGAATTATTTCATTAGCAATAGAAATTTAAAGTTGTTAAATCAATATGCAAAACCATGCATAGAAATTTAAAAGGAATTAAGTTGTGTGAAACAGAAAAGTCGTTGACCAATTTCATGCCAAACAAAATGCTTTAAATAAGAATTAAAATATAAAAAAAATACATTAAAACATAAACAAACTTGAATTTATACCGACATATATAAAAAAAACAAGTACTTTTTTTAAAAAAAAATTACGAATGGAAGTTGTAAATTTATATCAAAACATTGACCATCTCGAATTTATAGCGACACATATATAAAAATAAACACATAATATTTTTTAACTTGACGAAAAATTCAAAGCTTAGGGGTGAAAGCAACATTTTAGAAAGTTGAGGGATGGTAATTATATGAGAATCAAATTATATATATTACAACTAAACACAAAATGTTAGAAAGTGAAAGGAGTAAAATTTGACATTTTAGAAAGTTAAAAAATTATGGGTATAAAAATAACATTTTAAAAAAGTGAAAAATGGACCAAGTAAAAATGACATTTATAAAAGTTTAAAATTGAGGAAGTAAAAATAATATTTTATAAAATATAGGAATAGAAAGCATCAATTTACAAAATAAATGGATGAAAAATATTAATAAATAGAAAGCAGTGGGTTTAACCAAAGTCTTGGAAAGTTCCATGTACTTTGGGTTTTAGTATATATAAAATGTTTGTGGTTAGAAATACAATAAAAAATAATTGTTTTAAAGTTGATCCACATTAGTGCAATGTCATTAATTTTAACACATCAGTTTTATAATGCCTATTCACATCATTGCAATAACATTTATCTTTCAAAAGTGGTCCTCCCTGCATATGTGGCGTGTCAAACCTATTTGCAAGAGCTTTACAATGACCGATGTAGATGATCTAAGGTTATGGGGTATAGTGAAAAGATGTTCGAAGGTTATGGGGTATTGTGAAAAGATATTCGGTAGAAAATTGATGTCATATATATCCCACATCCTCTACTATATATATATATATATATATATATATATATATATATATATATATATATATATATATATATATATATATATATATATATATATATATATATATATTCAATTATTCATTATATATTCATTAACCTCTGGAAATGATTAACACTTCATATTTTTTATCTTTTTTTATAGGTATATTAAATAGGAAACATAATTAATAAACATAAATAAATATTTCACATTACTTAAAAACACATTACATAATTTAAAATTTAAACCTCAATAACTAAAAAAACATAAAAAATCATAAAATTTTAAGCCTAAATTACTAAAAAAAACATAAAAATATAAAATTTCAAACCTAAATTATTAAAAAAACATATAACTATAGAAATTTAAACCTAAATGACTTAAAAAACATAGAAAATTAAAAACCTTAAAACCTAATTTCAATATTTTCACGAATTATTGTTGGATTTCTAGAAACACGGCTAGATTTTCCGGGTCAATATCCGTGTAACGCCCCGATTCTCAGGTATTGATTTAAATGAAAGTTTATTTGGTTTTAAGATCTACTCAACGAGTTGGTTGCCCTACTCGTCGAGTAGCAGCGGGGTGGGATCGCATATTTAGTAGCCTACTCGCCGAGTCCATGAAGAACTCGACGAGTAGGAGCTGGCAGAAGAAACGCTAGATCCCGGGGTTTTGCACCCTATTTAAGGAAGCATAAGCCTCCTTTGGCCTCTTTATAGTCCTTTGAGAGCTCAGAAAACCCTAATTCGTGTAGTGCTTCATCCTTGTGTGTCTTAAGCTTTAGAAAAGAGGTTTTTGGAAAGGAAGAACTTGGAGGGCAACAGACTAGGAGCAAGGAAGGCGTGGGAATAAGAAATCTACCTCAGGTAGCATCATTTGGAGGTATCAAGTCATCACCTTTACTTCATTTTCCTTCTAGACCTCATTTAGTTTAGATTTAGGGTTTTTATGGTTTGATTGAGATGATAGTGTGGGATGTGAGCCAGATCTGAAGTTGTAACTTCAGATCTGGACCCTTCTTGGGTTCTAGAGTAATAAAGCTCTGAGCTTGGTCATGCATGAAGCCTCCTTGAGTATGAAACCCCCATTGTAAGCTTGGATTTGACATTAAGAGCCTTTTTAGCCATGCATGCACGTAAAGTTTGCAACTTTACTTGAAATGCATGCCTTAGAAGCTTGGATCTGTAATTTGGAGCCATTGCATGGCTTAAAAGAGTCTGTATGGCTTAAGGACTGAAGGAACTCGGTGAGTCGCAAGGTCGACTCGGCGAGTCATATGAAGATAGGCCTGGACCCGATGAGTTGGCTGAACAACTCGACGAGTCCAATGAAGATTGCCATAGAACTCGACGAGTTGTATGAATAACTCGGCGAGTCAGTTGAAGTTTCCCCAATTTATGTATGCGTGTGTAACCATAGAGTTGAAAGAAGGCAACTCGATGAGTGGCCTTAGAGTTCGATCGTAAACCGAAGGAACTCGACGAGTGGACAAGTACTTCAAGGAATTCGGCGAGTTAGGGTCAACATGGACTGTTGACTTTGACTGATGACTTTGATTTTGACCAGGGGTTGATTAGTTGGTTTATGGGGTACCTTGAAAGGTTGGGAACTTATGAGTATGATTATATTATGGTAATAGGTGGTGGAGTTTTGACAGTGATCCGAGAGTTGGAGTTCATCTACCAAGTCGACATCTGCAAGGTGAGTTATCCTCATTATATCAATAGGGGCTACGACACCAAGGTGGGCCCTTAAGTTGTTATTGTTATGATGTGCTACATGTGGTTATGATCTGTTAGATCGGAATCAGGATAGACAATATATTATGCTCTTATGATTCGTAAGGATTGGTATGTTAGTGACCTGCTAGGTCGGTACTCTAGTTACGAGAGATTTCTATGATTGATGATCAGTGAGATAAATATGTTTGATGTTTGTATATGCCAATATATGATAGTTTTGCGCACATGGTTATTTGCTTGTTGGTTGGGTTGAGGCGGTCCTACTTTGTGCTGAAGGTCAACATGCCCTATGAGCGGTCTGGGGAGACTGTAGGCCTACGTGGCGGTCCAGTCATGCCGAAGGCTCGAGATAGGATCAGATAGATTGAGAGGCCTTGCAGGGCGGTCCAGTCAGGCTAATGGCCCAGTATGCATGTTATTGATTGTTTGTTACTGATATGGTATTATCAGGGTGGTATTGGTATTTTGGGAGTAGCTCACTAAGCCCTCAAACTTATAGTTTTCAGCTTATTGTTTCAGGTACTTCAAGAGATCATGCCAAGGCGAAGACGTGACCGTATCGCTCCTTATCCTTTTGATCAAGTTATTGGGACACTCTGATGAATAATGATTTGAAAACATTTTGTAAACAAATACTATTTGGTTTTATTTATGATTGAAAAAAGTTTAAATTTAGCGTAAAATTTTGGATGTTACAATCTGATTACGACTTTATGTTTAAATTTTGAAGATCGATAAGTGCTAGTTTCTAACGATGAGCTTTCTCCTTTGCTTCATATATATATATATATATATATATATATATATATATATATATATATATATATATATATATATATATATATAGAGAGAGAGAGAGAGAGAGAGAGAGTTTTGTCAATTTTTTCCGCAAGTTCGTCATCGCTATTCGCTTTTTTCGCTTGAAGACGCCACATTTTTCCCTTTGTCCCTTACCGGTGGTCGATGAGGTTGGACTTCCGGTGGACCCCCCTCGGTGCCTTCAAAGTCTTCATTGAGGTTGACGCCAAAACCCACATCCGACTCGAAAGTTCTTGTCTTTTGTTGGAGCCGGTGGTCGATTCCAAATGTGAAGTCTCCGGTTTAAGGACCCATTTTGGACCTTTACGACAAATTTCCCACGCTTTTTGGTGCCAAATGCTTTACCGTCGTTAGTAATCATGTATTGTTGGCAAGTGGTTGATAAATATTGAAATCGTTGCTACCACTTTTATGCATATTTTTAAGATTTTCAAATATGTCATTAAACTTGGTGCAAGCCGCTCGTAGTTCACGCTATTTTCCATTGACCGCATCGTACGTTCGATCTGTTTACCTTCCCAAAAGCGAGTGAAAGTGGTCTAAAACGTGAAGCCAAAAATTGTTTCTCGTTTGTGCGCTGCTCGTCCTCGAGTCACACAATATGAAAATCCAAGCTTTAGATAAAGCTTCCTCCCTCACCATCGTTCCAAGTCGTTCCTCTTTTTTTGTAGCTTTTCCTTCTGATTATCTTATTCTAGATGGTTGTGTTTCTTGGACCTGTTCGTCGTCGTCATTGTCGAGGTTTATAGGTTGAGAGATAATGAGACTTGAGATGGTTGTGTTTGGAATTGTTGAGGTTGAAAGTTTGTGGTTAAAATTGTTCAGGTTGCGAAGCTTGGGGTTGAAATTGTTGAAAAGATTGGAATTAGGGTTGACTATTGTGGTCTTTGTTGTTGGAAGTAGTTTGATTGATATGGAATGTTGGTAAATAGTGGTTGTTGTTGGATTGGGGATGTTAACATTTGCATGTAGTTAAAGTGTTGATATTGATCATTTGGAGCGTTTGAGGTTATTGGGGGTGTTTGGAGTGGTTTGAGTATTTTGATTTTGATCCATACTTTCAGAAAAAGATGAGAAAATATAAAGAGATTTGAGTGGTTTCGAGGTGTGAAATGGTTATAAAAGTGTTGGTATTTATAATGTAACGGTTAAATTTAAAGATAGAAAGTAATTTTTTTATAAAAATGGTTAAGGGGTAAAATTTTGACTGTGTATCCACATTTGCTTCTTACTAGTCGTGACAAAGTGTGGCTGTCGTCAATCCACATCACATTTACGAGGTAGGGAGTGTGAACATCTGTGTCACCTAGTCATGAACGCGTAAACATCCCCACCATACCCCATGGCCTAACGATGATATGGAAAAACCTTTTACATGGGATTTTCTCATTTTTAAACAAGTGGAGTTCAAGACTAAACGAAGGGGATGGATTCGTTGTATTCTAAAAATACAATAAAATATTGGTTTCGCCACTAAAGAGTTTTCTATCATGAAAAGGAGTTAGAATTGGTGATCATTCATCCATTTGTCTCATTTTCTCTTTATTTTAGCTACGAACGATCTACCTATTGTGGAGTTTTTAACCACATCACTACAAATAATCACTTGAAATTTATTTACAAATAAATGGTTAAAAAATAAGAGATCCTATTAATAAAAACAAGTGGTCCAATTAGTTTCATCACCCTTCTTTTATCTTTTCTGCTGACAATACTTATACTTCGCTGGAATGTCATTTTTCTTGGAGAAAGAATCGGAAAAATACATCGATGACGTTTCTTCCCCTCCACCTCGTCTGATTAATATCAATATAACATCTACATTAATCATATCTAAGTGCCATGTATTTGGGATATTCTACCGTATGTAAACCTTTTCTACATTCAAAAAGGGTCTCATAAAAGCGTGTACCTTCTGCCATTTTGATTTCAATAATTTTTATACTCTATTTAATCCCTATAGTTAGAAGAATACTTTGGTTAACATCATCTTAAAACCTCCAGTGTTGTCAAAGATCTTCCTGGCTCTTTGATTTGCTCCGCTCCCTGCTACCATGGTTTCAACGGTTTCAAAAGATTAGTTTTAACGCTTATTATTATTGTATTATACATTAAACGTGGGCCATAATGCCATCATTATGATTTGGTAATTAAATTCTAAACTAGTAAACAAAATTTAGAATTACTAAGCTTCTGTTAAAAACTCACCTATTGTGATGAAGGTGGCACAAGAGAAACATATTTTTATGGTCTTTGTTTATTAGGTAACGGATCATGTGAATCTCATTTGATGTATGTGAATGATGTTATGTTTATGGGAGTAGTACATATGTAACTTCTTAGATCTAAAAAGACTACTTAGATGTTTTAGCGTTGCTTCATTGTGGAAACTCAATTTCGTTAAAAGTAAAGTGTAGGATTTGGTTGTGGAAAAATCAAAAATTTCTTGAATGGAATATATCCTAAATTGTGAACACGATGTTTTTTCCTTTCACCTATCTTAGAGTCTCGATAGACGCGGATATGAAGTATTATACACACTGGGCACCAACTTTTGCTTAAAATCCAAATTAAACAATTAGAAATTAAAAAAAAACTTATTGTTTGGGGGGTATAATAACATTGTTGAAATCGTTACTTTGAAGCTTAACGTTATATTTCTTCTCCATTGTTAAAGCACCCAAGAAATTGATTGGTAACCTTGAAAGTATTATAAGGAACTTTTTTTTATGAGGTGGAGATGTTACAAAAAAGAAAAAAGATAAATTAGGTTAATTGGCAACAATATGATCTCCCCAAAAGATATAGGTAGTCACGACATCGCTTGTTTAAGAAGCTTCAATTTAGCCCTACTTTTTAAATGGTGGTGGAGGATTAAAGATAACTGGGACAACTTTTGGCCGCTTTATTCGAGCGATACATAAATATAAGGGACATGACAAAAGTTCGATAGCTAAGGAAAAGTATTGCATGGATTTAGTATCTAATTTCAAACAGTTTATGTAGACATGTGGTTCAAACCTTTTCGAAAGAAAGTTTAACATTAGAAATTCCACCCTTCTGGGAAGATTCGTGGCTGGTAAACACACCGCTCATAGAAAAAAAATTCGTGTCTTTATATTATCGAGTCTGAAAAGAACTGTTTGGTTTCGAACAGAAATGACAACGAAAACTCAGTAAACTCATGGTGCTGTAAATGACAAAACACATCAATAACATGGAGGAATCTTATGAACGAAAATAATTAATGACTCTCTTACAAGGCTAGGAACAATATTTCAATCCATCGAACTCATAGGTATGGTTAGGAGATCACACAAAAAAAAAATTTGTTAAGACTTAAGACTATCAGATTAGCACTTGCTTTCAAATCCTACCCTTGAACCGACAGTTATACAATGTGATAACTGGTTTCCAATTAATATTAATTGTTTAACTTAGAGTGGTCTGTGTGAGTGTGCGAATGATGCAGTTGTATAGGGCTCCAGTTATAAGGGTCATCTTGCTTATTGTTTGAAGATGCGTGAAAGTAGTACATGACATGTCCATTATATGTCTTCTTCTTGAAAGTTTCTTTATAGCAATTTCAGTTTATTATTATTGACTAGAGACCTATATATAATGTCCATATAGGGCACTTACTTGAAGTTTTGAATTTAACCTTAGGGAATTTACTTAATAATATTTTTACAATCTTTTCTTAAAGCATTTCAATTTGATTTTCATACAAGGCCTCCGCAATTTTAGGCTCGAGTCTGTTTATTTGGCATCCCATGGTAAATAGTATTCCTCTGGCATCAAATCTTGCTCTTCGTGGTGTTTTGATGTCTAAGTATTTATTCGATTAAGGTGTTTAAGCTAATAATTAAACTGATATATTCTTGTGATTGAAAATAATGTCATTTTTGGTTGCCCTCATAACAAAAAATCGTTAGAAATAATATTAGAATAGAGAATGATAATTTATTAAATTATTATATGATTAATAAACTAATGGAAAATTATAGGAAAATGGTTTGTTAATGTATTATCTGATTAATGTATTAATTAGAAATAGATAATTGATTTGTTAATTTATTATGTGATTAATAAATTAATATAACATCAATAGTTAAATAATTGATTTGTTAATTTATATGGTCCATAAATTAATATGAAATCAATAAAAATTAATTAATTATTAATCAGAATTAATTCGGGATTAATTGAAATTAATGAGAAGTGCAAAGAATAAATTGTAATTGTTCAATAGTTGAACAAAAGAATCAATTCTACAATCATCAAATGCATGGACGGTTTTGGAGGGATTCTTAGTGTTTCTGGAAGCAACCTGGTTGGATATAAAAAAATATTTGAGCTTAGGATTAAATATATTATTTAATAAATTCAAACATGACTTTGTCTACAAGTTACCTAAATAATAAACAAGACCCCTTGACTCATTATTTTCATGCAAAACCTTTCTAAGAGGCTTATGAACAAAAATTCATTCTCTTTCCTCTTTCTCCTCTTCATTCTAGGGTTTCTAGGTTTTTTGGTGTGAACTATTAGAAGCATCATATTTTTGGTGCTAGCTTTCCAGGATCAACTACAATGGATTGAAGTGAATTATTTACTTCAATAATTCAAAGGTGTGTAACCCTAACTTGGTATTTTCGATTATATTAGGGTCCTTGTAGGTTTTTGTTGTTCATTGTATGTTACCTTCAAAGTGTTATGACATAGATCCTTATAGGTTGCATGTGCCCATAAGTGTTAAGAGAATTTCCGCAAGCACATTAATTTTGTAACCTATAAAACCCATCAATATGAAGTGTCCCTTCTACAACTCTAAAGAAGATAAATTGGACCATGTATCTATTAATTTACCTTTCTATACGCCAGTTTGGTCAATAAAGATGAAGATGTGTGGTTTGGGGATGGTCTAGTTAATTCCCTACGTGACCTAATTAAAACTTTTTCTACATTCTCTAATAACAATAACATGAAACTAAAGTTGTTACACATGGTGTTTGGGTCTACACTTTGGTTTATTTACTTTGAAAGAAATGACATGGCTTTTAGAAAATGAAGGTGAATGCGAACATATTAGAGGATACTATCAAGTTATATGGTTTCTCTTATGTAAAAACATGGGAAAATAATTATAACTTAGATTGGATTAATTGGGTTATCTTTCGTTTTCAAACATGCAATACTCAAAATTGTTTTTTCTTTCAACTAAATGTGAAGGGAGGGTCTTAGATTACATGTTTTCTGATGTGTATGTGTTTGGTGTGTCTTATCATTATAGTAGGCATGGGTTAATGCGTGTGTTTGGGGTGAGTTACTGTGGGGATTTATTGGTGTAATCCAAAGAGTTCTGTAGTGTAAATTAATTTTTTGGGTCTAGTTTATTCATGTTATAATGATTCTTGATTTCGTTTCTTTGGGAGTTTTTTGGAATTATATTGTAGCACCTGGTTCCCGGTACGAACTCCTTGCTATTTACTTTCTTAAAATAATGTATTTTCCTTGGACTCAGCGAGTTGATGGGCCAACTCGCCGAGTAGGAGTGGGACAAGGTACGGGAGTTGGACTTTGGACTCGGCGAGTCGGTCCCCGGACTCGGCGAGTAGGCCCTGGTTGGGCAAAAACCCTAATCCGGGTGTTTGCACCCTATTTAAACACTCTATCTTGGCCTTCTTTGTCCCTAACACTTCCAAAGAGTAGTAGAGCGAGACCCTAGCCCCCCATATTGTTCTTAAGAGTGTTTTTGGCCTTGTGAAGGAGGTTGGAGCTTAGAAGAAGAAAGAGGTGGTTGAAGAGTGCAAGGAAAGGAGTAGATCCGAACTCTACTCAGGGAGAAGCTTCCATTCAGGTAGAAAAGTCTCTACCTTGATCTTTAGATCATTAGTTACCATTTTTGTCCCAAATTGGTGGTTTTCAAGCCCTAAAACACCAAACTCCATGTGTGGTGCTTAATGATCCGAAAGGACTTCAAATATGGACTTATTGGATGAATTAGTAGCATAAAGTTAATGTGGTTGAAGTGATTGAGGTCCCCATTAAGTCTATGAACTCTTGAAGAGTTTGGTTTTGGCCTTTTGAGCTTATAGGGCTATGCATGCACGTAAAGTTTGCAACTTTACGTGATAAGCATGCTCAAGGAACATGGATCTATGGTTTGGAAGCGTTGCATGTTTCAGAATTGGTCTGAATGGGAAATGGGTCATAGGGACTCGGCGAGTCCCAAGGAGGAACCCGGCGAGTTCCATGAAGATGGCCTTAGACTCGGCAAGTTGGATGAACAACTCGTCAAGTCCAATGTAGATTGCATGGAACTCGGAGAGTTGTTCTTCAAACTCGGCGAGTCGGGTCACGAGTCGGTTCAATCGTCCCAAGTCATGAGTTAAGGGTGATTCAGTCAGTAGGAAGAAGGACTGGTTGAGTAGGACCGAGTTAGTAGGAAAAGGACTCGGCGAGTCCAGCCAAATGGACATTGACTTTGACCAAGGAGTTAACCTTGGGCCAAGGGAGGGTCAATCTTTTGACCTAAGGGTATTTATGGGTGTGTAACCTATGTTTATGGTTTATACCCGGAGGATTTGCGATCCAGCAGTCAGACGCTCAGCAAGCAGACTTCAGCAGCTACTTTCGAGGTGAGTTACCTTCTAGTAGCGGTGGGTCTAAGGCCACAATGCCAGCCCCCCAGTAGGAGACGTATGATAGATGATTGTCTCTGTGATATCATCTAGGTTTGCTACTACCTGATATGTTATATGCTAGCATGATATGTTATATGTGGTAGTAGTAAGAGTTCGGTCGTTAGGACTGGAGGGTAGTCAGACACCCCAGATACGTCTGACAGTATGTGATGTTATGTTTATATGCTAGCATGACTTGTTATATGAGTTAGAGGTAGTAGGAGGGGAGCAGTCCCCGAGTTCGGTTGCTAGGACAGAAGGGTAGTTCAGACATCCCAGATAGGTCTGATAATCTGTTACGTTATGATATGTGATAGTAGTAGTAGCAGGGGGTGAGATAGTCCCCGAGGTTCGGTCGTTAGGACCGAAGGGTAGTCAGCACCCCAGAATGGCTTGACATGGGTAGTCAGCACCCCAAAATGGCTTGACACGGGTAGGTCGGCACCCCAGAATGGCCGTACCGGGTAGGTCGGGCACCGCATAAATGCCTAACAATATGTATGATATGTGATTGTATGGTATGTGGTATGATGGGGGAACTCACTAAGCTTCGTGCTTATAGTTTTAAGTTTTGGTTTCAGGTACCTCTTCTTCGAAGGGGAAGGAGCTGGCGCGGTAGTAGCACATCACACACACGCTTTGTATTCCGCACCATGAGATCTTCCTGGGGATTTGTACTCTGACTTTGTTATGTTTTTATAAACTGGTTTCCAGACACGCACATATTTTATGAAATGATATGATCGGTGAATGTTTTATTTCTAATGCTTTGCTAAGTATATGTATTTAAAAGTGAAATTTTTGGCTCGTATTTTTAGGATGTTATAAGTTGGTATTAGAGCCCTGGTTTGAGGGATCCAAACACACCTTCGGGGATGTCTGGACTCAAATCGAGGGATTAAAATAATTTGAAAAAGAAAATGTTTTCTAAGAGTTCTTTTTAGGGAGGAACGAAGTGTGTGATGTGCGCAACCGGCCGAGCTCAATTAAGTATTCCCCAATGTACCCATACCAGTTTATATATGTTTATCAATTCCTATAAAACAGCATGCTAGAAAACGACTAAGGATCTAGGAGTGATGCCTTATGTGCCTGCTTTATGTGCCTCAGTATATGAAAATTGCATGCTAGGATTGAGTAGACAACAGTATGATAGCCTATTTAGGTTATGCCTGATAGCATGAGCTTAGCATTGTATGCTAGTACAGTTTCCCATTATGAGGATGAAATTGCTTGAGTAGCCTCCTATGTCTGAATGCTGCTTGCTTTGTGCTTTGTGGGACTCTAAGTGATGGGAGTTAGCCATTAGGTGAATGCATCACGTCACATGTGAACATGGTTGAATAATCTCAGAGTGCTAGACTTGGCCCTATTGCACAACTCTTGTCTGAGTCTAACCGTTGTAGGGACGAGTTTTTTTTACTTGAAGGATTATCCGCATGTGATGGTATTTAGGTGATGGCTAATTGGCATCACAAGGAGGCTTTCAGCAGCTGAGGACTGGATCAGGTATAGTCAGAGGACTCCCTAGGCAAGCCTAGGATGGGAGTAGCAGAAATTATTAGTAGTAATAGTGACTTGGTGGAGTCAAGGCAGTACTTGAGGAAAGTACGAATAGATGTGGAAGGTAGTATGGGCCCATACTACTGGAAGCAGAGGATCCGTACTCGAATCAAGGAAGGATGAGATGAGACCAGGAAACTTGTGGTTGTAGTGATCCCTCGAGATATATCAATGTTCCTGACGTTTTTATGTTGTGTTTCAGAATGGTGGTATTGCGCCCTAGACCAGAAGTTGGCAGTTCAGGAGAGGGATCGTGTTCGGGATCGGGTTCGGGATCTGGTTCCGGGCCGGTGGATGAGGAGCTACGCGATTTCATCGCATCAGAGATCACCAAGGGCATCCTTAAGTCGACCCCCATTATCTTCGGGTCGATCAAGGAAGGGATAGTTGAGTTGATGGAGGATCGCCTCCGAGCATTCAGGAGCGACATGGCATCTGGCCAGTCGGGATCACGCACACTATCCTTTAAGGACTTCAGGGGTAGTGGGGCGCTGGATTTTCACGGGGCGAAGGACCCCATAGCTGCCAGGCGATGGATTGCAGACATTAAGTCTGCACAGATGATTAGCTTCTGCCCTGAGGGGTCGAAGGTGAGGTTTGTGGCAGGGTGTTTACAAGATCGAGCTAGGGATTGGTGGGAGTCCGTTAGTGACTCGTTGGGAGCCTCGGCTGTCGAGGCTAAAACCTGGTTGGACTTCGCGACTAGGTTCAGGACAGAGTTTGCGCCGGCTGTCGAGCTTTAGCAGCTGGCCAGGGAGTTCTTGGATATGAGGCAGACGAAGGAGACTGTGGCGAAGATCACCGCCAAGTTCCAAGAGAGGGCATTGTTGGTGCCCTAGTATGTGGGTGATGAGGACATGTGGAGGACCCGCTACCATGACATGCTCCGAGCTGAGATTCGAGAGCATGTCAGTTTTTCAGCTTGCCCTACCTTGGACTCTATGATTGCCTGGGCGAGGGAGAGAGAGATAGATCTGGAGCACATCCGGAAGAGGAATACACAGGAGGGACAGACAGGAGGGGCTTCGGGGAAGAAGCCCAAGGGATCAGATGGTAGGCCGAAAGGCCAGTCAGGACCGAGCCGCTGCAGGAAATGTGGCAGGCCTCATGAGGGGGCATGTAGACTGGGATCGTCGGCCTGCTATAAGTGCGACAAGACGGGGAATTTCAGCAAGGATTGTACCGCCCCTGCACCTGTGATACATACGTCTGAGTTGTTGTGTTTCCACTGCAACCAGAGGGGCCACAAGAAGGCCAATTGCCCTCAGTTGATAGCACCCGCGCCAATGAAGGCGCTAACTCCAACGACCCTGCGGATTATTGATGGCCGATAGGGAAAGGCAGAGGCTCCAGTGGTGAGGAGCCGGGCATTTCAGCTGACCACCGAGGAGGCACGCGCCGCACCCGATGTGGTGACGGGTATGATTCTTTCCCTTTATTTCATTTTCATGCTGTTATGTTATCGATATGTGCTCTGTGTATATGCTTTAGTATCGTGCCATATGAACGGTATCCCTGTTCAGGTGTTGTTTGACTCGGGTGCTACCCAATCGTTTGTTTCTCTTGGGCTTAGCAAGAAGTTTACTGAGTCTTCAGGCATGTTGGATTGCCCTTTAGAGGTAGAGATCATCGATGATCGATTGGTGTGGGCATCAGCGGTGTTTAGAGATTGTGTTATGAGATTATTCGAGGAGCGCTACTTGGTGGATTTGGTTCCCATTTCGTTGCGGGGGAACAAGGTAATTATAGGCATGGATTGGTTGAGCCCTAATGGGGCGGTGATAGATTG
The DNA here is from genome assembly GCF_052625555.1 of Lactuca saligna. Lineage (NCBI taxonomy): Eukaryota > Viridiplantae > Streptophyta > Magnoliopsida > Asterales > Asteraceae > Lactuca > Lactuca saligna. Next base: position 30,594,056 of record NC_136422.1, read on the forward strand.
CGCACAACAGCTAGTGCGGATCAGGACCCCAAGTGGGGGAGAGTTGGTGATCCACGGCGAGAGGCCACAACATGGACCCACAATATGTTCAGCGATGAGAGCTAGGCGCTACCTTCAGCAGGGTTGCACGGGGTATGTCGCATATGTTGTGGATACCCGGGAGGCGCGTAACGTGATGGTGAACGAGGTTCTAGTGGTGCGAGACTACGTTGATGTGTTCCCGGAGGAGCTTCCTGGAATACCTCCGGAGCGACAGGTAGAGTTCAGGATCGACCTAGTCCCTGGTGCGGCTCCGATAGCCAAGGCAACGTATCGGTTGGCTCTTCCTAAGATGCAGGAGCTGTCTACACAGCTACAGGAGTTGTTAGACAAGGGATTCATTAGACTGAGCAGTTCACTCTAGGGAGCCCCGATCCTGTTTGTGAAAAAGAAGGATGGGTCGCATCGGATGTGTATAGATTACTGGGAGCTGAATAAGGTAACGGTGAAGAACCGTTACTCGCTTCCGAGGATTGATGACCTCTTTGATCAGTTGCAAGGAGCATCTTGGTTCTCCAAGATTGATTTGCGTTCAGGTTATGATCAGATGAGGGTCAGGCAGGAGGATGTGCAGAATACCGTGTTTTGAACGTGTTATGGCCATTATGAGTTCGTGGTGATGCTGTTCAAGCTCACCAATGCTCCTGCCGCATTCATGGACCTCATGAACCGCGTGTGCAGACCAATGCTGGATCGGTCTATGATAGTATTCATCGATGATATCTTGGTTTATTCCAAGATGCAGGAGGAGCATGAGGAGCATCTGAAAGAGGTTTTGGAGACTCTGAGGAGGGAGAGCTTGTACGCCAAGTTCTCCAAATGTGAGTTTTGGTTGCGCGAGGTGTAGTTTCTGTTGGGTTATGAGCATTCTAACACTCCTAAGTGTACATGCAACCCTAAATACCTTGGATCTATGTTTTCTCTATTATACATGCAAATATGAACATCCAAGGTATTATCCTAATCTAGCATACAAAACTATCAATATAACAAGATAGAATACATACCTCTTGATAGTGCTTTTCTTCATGAAGCTTGAGTGCCTAGTGCCCCAAGTGTGACACCTCAAATGGTTCACACAACACCATAAGCACTTGGAATAACTTAGAGAGAATTCTACACTTCATGAAATCGGCTATCCCTTTGTTACTCTCACTAGTGGCCGATTTTGGTCAAGAATAAGATCTTTATATAGTGTTACAATTAGGGTAAACTCTAATTGTCATGAATTTCCATTTCCTTGGATCCATGGGTTCAAATACACCATGGAGCATCATATGGGTTTTGGCCCAACTAGATAATCCATGGAGCATTAGCCCACTATATAAGTATGGATGATTTACACAATCAACCCATATATTTAATTAGTCTTCTTTTGATCACTCAATTAATCCTAGATTAATTCTTGATCAATACTAATTAAATAATCTCATTATTCTTATTATTAATATACTAGAACTTATAATATATTAATAACCATAAGTGTCTTATTTCTCTCATTATAGTCTTTCCAAGTGCATGATGCCATGCAACCCAAATGGACCATGTCGGGTCGGGCCAAGTCTTACCAATTATAGTTATGGACTTAGACATTAATCCAACAGTCTCCCACTTGGATAAGTCTAAAACTATTATTGCGTATGACTTCAGGAACCAACTGGCAATCGTAGCTCTCAAAAGCTTCTGTCGAACTCTGACCTTGTAGATGAACTCTGACCTTTGTCAATGACTTGTCCATTAGATAAGGGATCATATATTCCTCCATTCTAGATATCATATGGACTGAGACATGGATTATAATCATTCTCTCTGTCCATTTGTTGTTTCCCGATTTCCGATTTATGACGACTAACTAATTGAACAAATCAAATCAGTCCTGGCCCGGCCGAGCACTTCCATTTGTCATCATCAAATCATTGAGGGGACCACATATATCGCTTTTATCCCGAAGGTAAAAGGAATGGATAAACTTCGACTCATATGGCTTGTTCTACTACTTGTTGAATCATACACAAAGGCACGTTTTATAGCACCGAGTTACCAAATGCGGTTTCGTGCAATCAATGTACTATCAACTCATAGTAACAACTCATATCTCTAGGTTTTAAGAATATAAGATATTATCGTCTCATGATCACTCGTGATAAAATCCATTAAGTGATTCCAATGAGCGCGGGTTAAATCCAATACTCAGAACTTATGAGCACTCATGAGTGTTGTAGCCCTTTGTCCAACACCTTAGACCTCTACAAGCCAACCCATGACAGTCTTAATTCATATCTACTTCCAACATATGACCGAATGTGGATGGTTTGAATAACTTAGTCATTCTGGAAGAATAACCTAGTTTATTCGGGAAGTCAAAACATGCAAAGTGAAACATAATAATAATTGAATCCAATATGGTATCAAAACCTATGAACATAAATAAAACACCTCTTATTTATCACCATATGATTACATATTATTCATTGTATACTGTTTCAGCTATCAACTTTATTCTTGAATTTAAAACAATAGTTGTCCCATTCTAAAAGCATGTACACTATGTTTTTCTAAACACTAGTCATGCCATACACCAAGTATGCATACTATGTTTGTCTATGATCTTTACTTTGTGAACTAGATCAATTGAACATAACTTCAATGATTCTCTTTTCACACTCCCAAATCCTTACTGCAAATGCAAGAATTCCAAATTCATGCCATTTACTGAAATCTGTTAGATTCTAAACTTATATGCATTGATCCTCTTGTAACGATTATGCACAAAGTCATAAAGTCTTGACAACAACCATTACAGAGCATTCCAAAGGAGATCGGCTCCTTGGAAACATCCTTCTTGCATTAAGTTTCCTTAATCTTACACAGATTGAAAATTCTAACTTTGAAACATTTCCAGATTCCATTTTGACTATCACTTCTGAACAGGAGTTGCCTCCTTACAGATTTATGTCAATATGGTCCTTCCAGAATTATCATTATACTTCTAACTGTCCTTGAGCAACCAATCTTTGGTAAACCTTAGATTGTCCTCGACAATTGTTTAATCCTTTTAGTCATATCCAGTTCTAAACCTTTTCCCTTCTTAATGCCCCAGGCATTTCGAAACTTTTAGAAAGGATGAATATAGCACATGTAATCGAACCTATATCCGAAGCATATGGGACACGATTCATGATGTCTCACATAAAGACTAAACCAGTCTTTTGCTATAACATTTCCATTTCTATTTGCCAAGTTCTCATAATTCAGATTATGAAAAGGGAAGCCGTAATCATAATCGAATTTTAGAACGCAAATAATGGACCCATATACAAAATTTCCTTATGTTGAGCCATTCCAACATGAAATTCATATATATACTTGACTAAATGATTAAAACCTCACGATCTAAGTTTATAGATTTGAGATGAAATATAATTTCCTCTCCCTTAATTATAGCAAAACAACTTTTTCCCAATTGAAACCTTTTGTTTTCTATAATTAACATTGCTAACTTGTAATACTTATCATAATTATCATGCTCCCACTAACATGATGATTATTAGCATAACACTTATGCTCCCACTAGCTTTGACATGTACTCAGAAAGCTCGACTTCTAGAAATCAATACTTTATTGACTTTCTTACCAAAGTTCAGATTTCTGATACTAGATTGTTTTGATAAGACTTTATCAAAAACATACACCTTCCCTTAGATAGCACACTTGTGTGTCTAAACAATTATGAAGAGGGATGCCGTAATCATAATGCTTAGACCTTTTTGCCACTTCTCACAAGTCCAGGTTAGTGTGCCGGTAAACCACACACGCTCCACTAACGACTTTGAGAATGCAAATATCACAATTGCTATCTAGCTAAAATCTACTTAGTGAAAGTGTTTCCTCACCATCATTTTCATGAATCGGAGAGAAACCTTATAACACTTAGATTTAATGGTGTAGGTGTTCTTATCCATGTGAATTGTCAAAACTATAGTCAAAGACAAGGATAATGACAAATCCAAACTCATATGGACTGAACTCAATCTTAATTTCTTGCCACCTGGCAGCTCAAGGGCCTGCCATTGCTTCCAAGTTGTTGTGCAACTAATTGAGAACTCTAAGAACTCATATGCAAAGCCAACTTTGATTGGAATGGGCACAGAATATGTCAACACGATAGGTTATAAAACTCAAGTCGTGTGCTAGTGAAGAACTTTAGGTTTTATTCTTGATTAGTTCTTAAGACTTTCAAGACCTTTAAGACTCCCACTGTCCTCTTGACCTATAAGACTCCCTTGTCAAACATCCAAGAGACAGTGTGGATTCTAATCAAGACAAAAACTTCACTCATTTGGCCTAAGTTGGTCTTTGTTTTATCCAAAACATCACAACTTACCAATTTCAAATGTACAAGAGTAGGAAACTTTTACTCTTACATTTGACACGTGTTTTAAACCTTCTTAAAGACATGTCACTCAAATTACAATCTTGGAGTATGACTCTAAGACTTGTATTGGAACGAAGTATGACTCATCTTCTTGATTTAACCATTTCAACAATTCAAGATCCCTTCTTCTTAGTCATAAGAATGCACTAAGACTTCCTTAGAGAACTAATTTTGATATGGTTTCTTAATCATTAAGATGATCACAAAGCTGATACTAAAGTACTCTCCCATCTTTTCAGATTTGAGAAACTTTTATCCTTCTGCCTAATTTGATTCTTCTTATTCGCTCTGCCATACATTGGAACCTTTTCCAATGTCTCAGAGTTACACTTAAGCTTGTAAGTATAATCATATTTACTGAGCTTTAGTAAACTATGACGAATAGCCTTATATCTTTTGTGGTGGACTTAATCAGTGCACATGACTATGTACTCGATCCCTTAGTCCATTGCTTGACTCACACATCCATGTAAACAAGTAATTAGTCTTAATTTTTCCAATACTTGAAAGTTCTCATTCATCATGTTATACAACTTGCATGATTCCAAGTTCCGGTCCAACTGAAACTTTGGTGATGAGAATCTTTCCTTATTTGGCAAATTTAGACATTACCACAAATGAAGGAATCAATTTCATATTTCCACTCTGGCTATTAATGGAATCATATAAACAACAATTTTTCCTCAAATGCCATTGTAAGGATATTTTAAAATAAATAAAATCAAAATTTTTCTTTTATTTTAAAACTATGCGGAAAAACTTATCCTTACAATCAATATGAAAACTTGTTGTTATCTATTCCTAAGCAATATCTCATAACTCCTAAGAAGTAGCTCAAGAATCCGTTTTTCAAACTACGCGATAGAAATCCATCTATACGATCAGATTCAGCATATTCTTTCTTTAAGTTCCTTTACTTTTCTTTGATTCTTAAAACATTACCATGTGACCCAGTCACATCATGTTTCAGGAATCTCAGAATAGAAACTTAACAGAGTTAGATTAGTGAACTTTACCTGAAGTAGAGTCAACCTTATTGACTTTAACATCCTTAGGTAAATTTGGCAGCTTCGCAACTAATGACCCTTCCTTTGGCAGTATAAACATATGGACCCTTTGATAATGGTACACGGGACTATTACAGACTTAGCTTTTTCTCTTTACCATTTGGTCAACCTAGTTGACTATGGTCAATCCCTTTCCTTGGGAAGAGAATGCTTTTTCTGTATTTCCAGTGTCACCTTGTCAATGTCCATAAAGTTTCAGGAAGTTGATCTTAGCAAATAGATAAGATCATTAAGGGTCTTGTCATAGTCTGTTTCATAGGTGTTCTAAAAGAACTCACTATGTGACTTAGAAAGTAGTTGAACCACCAACTTTCTCAAGACTTTGACGCCCAACTCTCCCGACCTGTCAATATGTGACTACATCTCCAAGATGTGACCACACCAAGACCTTTACTTGCCAATAGGGCTCGAGTGACCTTAAACTTTTCAAGAACTTGTGGGGTAGGGAGAATAATTGGAGGATGTGAAAGAAGTATGATTTCCATTGGAACATCATCTTCATTTAGGAAAGCTAGTTTCAAGAGATTTGGGAAGATCATAAATGTCTAAACCAGACATGTTTTGGGAGATATTCAAGATAGTTGATCTTAAAGTCCTTAATATAACACCCAATATGAAATATTAAGGCTAGGACCCAACAAACTATTTTATAACTTAGAAGAGGTATGCCGTAATCCAAGCTATAAAACAATTTGAAGGTAGGTGAATGACGATTCACCAATTTCCACCAAGATAAACGAAATGTATTATTAGGTTTTAATTGGTTTAGAAACTCCTAGATCTTTTGAGATTCATTGAACTATTCAATGGCATGTTTCAATCTCGAGTGTGCCCTTCAGGTTTTGTGACTGGGATGCCGAGGATCACAAAACAAGGTGTGAAGTAACCATGCAAATTACTTGGTACCCTTAATAAATTACCCCTCAATCGATGTGCCGGTTAACCACACATGCTCCATCGATACTATGATAAATATTAAGTCACCCTTTACCTACCTTGTTAAGTCCAAGTTAGTGTGCCGGTTAACCACACACACTCCACTAACGACTTAGACAAAGTGTAAAGTGTAATTTCATGGATTAGCACCTTATTCACATTTTCCTAAGTAACTAAGATTGGGAATTATTAAGAGTTTAGTTACTTAGTATTTATCATTAATACTTTTAATGAAGGGAGAATTATAGTCCTGTCAAACCCGTTCGGCTAACAACCCTCCACCAGTCAAGCAAGCGGTGGGTGAGAGTGGACACCCATTAAGTTGCTATTTTATAAGCACCAACCTTATACCCACCTTATAGACCGGCTTCGTGAATGAGGCGTACTAGCAGTAAGACCGACTTTACTCTTATACACACATATATATATATATATATATATATATATATATATATATATATATATATATATATATATATTATTAACTTATAATATTATAAAGTATAAGGGTTGAATTTTAACTTTTAAAATTCTAAGGGCTAACTTGGAATTAAAGTATTCATAAGAGAAAACTTTACAAATTCCAAAACTTGAGGGCAAGTTTTGAAACTATTCAAAACTAATTAATTCCATAACTTATGTGTTTAAAGTAGTTTTAATCCAAAAACTCTTCAAGTTCCATAACTTGAGGACAAGTTATGGAAGACTTTAAACTACTAAAAGAATTAACTTTTCTTTATTTTATAACTTATGGAATTAATTAAGGTTACATTTTTTTTTATTATTTTTTATTTAATGAAGTGACTCTTGGTCCTTCATAACTTGAGGACAAATTATGGAGTCATAACTCCAATTAATTAGAACTAGACTCTTCATTTTGTAACCTTTGCCAACTTTTATGAGTTTTATGAAACTTAAATGTGACTTTTCATATAACTTGAGGACAAGTTACAAAAACACATTTTAGAATCAACTCTTAGATTAATTTGGATTGAAAACAACTTTTTCACTCAACTTTTCTATTAATCTAAGCAACTCATAAGAACAAGATAATTCAAATCAAACTTTTTCATGTAATTAGTCTAAACTTTAAACTAATACAAAACATGAATCTATTGACAATTATCTTTGAAATTGGATTAGCATGAACATTACCATATCAAAAACAAGTTTATAAGTTCAAAAACATATTAGGGTAATGTTCCTAGTCCAATTCCAGCCAAAAAGGTCGAATTTATGCTGTCTGGGGGTCCAACTCGTTGAGTGCACTAACCAACTCGGCGAGTTGGATGCTTTTTGCCTTAGACTCGGCGAGTCTGCTGGGTAGACAGCAACAAAACTCAAATTTTCAGCTTCTATTGCAAGTATAACAAGAAAACAAGCCTAGGCTCTGATACCACTATTGGGTTATGAGCATTCTAACACTCCTAAGTGTACATGCAACCCTAAATACCTTGGATCTATGTTTTCTCTATTATACATGCAAATATGAACATCCAAGGTATTATCCTAATCTAGCATACAAAACTATCAATATAACAAGATAGAATACATACCTCTTGATAGTGCTTGTCTTCATGAAGCTTGAGTGCCTAGTGCCCCAAGTGTGACACCTCAAATGGTTCACACAACACCATAAGCACTTGGAATAACTTAGAGAGAATTCTACACTTCATGAAATCGGCTAGCCCTTTGTTACTCTCACTAGTGGCCGATTTTGGTCAAGAATAAGATCTTTATATAATGTTACAATTAGGGTAAACTCTAATTGTCATGACTTTCCATTTCCTTGGATCCATGGGTTCAAATACACCATGGAGCATCCATGGAGCATCATATGGGTTTTGGCCGAACTAGATAATCCATGGAGCATTAGCCCACTATATAAGTATGGATGATTTACACAATCAACCCATATATTTAATTAGTCTTCTTTTGATCACTCAATTAATCCTAGATTAATTCTTGATCAATACTAATTAAATAATCTCATTATTCTTATTATTAATATACTAGAACTTATAATATATTAATAACCATAAGTGTCTTATTTCTCTCATTATAGTCTATCCAAGTGCATGATGCCATGCAACCCAAATGGACCATGCCGGGTCGGGTCAAGTCTTACCAATTATAGTTATGGACTTAGACATTAATCCAACAGTTTCTTGGGCACCTCATCAACCAGAACGGGATTTCAGTAGACCCCGCCAAGGTGGAGGCCGTGATGAGATGGGAGGTTCCGAAGTCTCCATCCGAGATTCGGAGTTTCCTAGGATTAGCAGGCTACTATCGGAGATTCATTCAGGATTTCTCCAAGATAGTCGTGCCCCTGACACGGTTGACTAGGAAGGCCATTGTCTTTCGATGGGATCCCGAGCAACAGACAACATTCGAGATTATGAGGCGGAGATTGTGCGAGGTGCCAATCTTAGCCCTGCCCGAGGGCGTAGAGGATTTTGTGGTATACTGCGATGCGTCCATTTCGGGGTTGGGCGCGGTACTGATGCAGAGAGGGCACATCATGGCCTATGCTTCGAGGCAGCTAAAGCCTCACGAGGCGAACTACCCGACGCATGATTTAGATTTGGGGGCGGTGGTCTTCGCCCTCAAGATTTGGCGACATTACCTCTATGGAGTTCGGTGTACTATTTACACAGACCACAAGAGTTTGAGGTACCTCATGGATCAACCGAATCTGAACATGAGATAGCGTCAGTGGTTGGACATGGTGAAGGATTATGATTGTGAGATCCTTTACCACCCGGGGAAGGCCAATGTGGTGGCTGATGCGCTTAGCCGAAAGGCGGCACCGATCATGGATATTTGCATGCGGATGATAGTGGTGACTCTGCTTTTGGAGCATATTCGGGAGGCGCAGCAGGAGGCCCTGAAGGAGGAACCTCGGAAGAGTGAGCACATAGTGGGTCAGGTTTCCTCCTTCGACTATGATAGCAGGGGATTATTGACATTACACCACACGGTATGGGTGCCATACCTCAGAGGCATGCGCCAGATCTTGATGGAGGGGGCACACAAATCCCGATTCTCCATTCATCCCAGGGTGACGAAGATGTATAGGGATCTTCGTCTGGACTATTGGTAGCCCTGCATGAAGCGGGATGTGGCTTGGTACGTCGAGCGGTACTTGACCTATAGGAAGGTCAAGGCCGAGCATCAGAGACCGCACGACCAGATGCAACCGTTGGATATCCCGTTGTGGAATTGGGAAGATATTACGATGGATTTGATCACAAAGCTTCACAGGACTGTGCGAGGAGTGGATTCTATATGGGTCATCGTGGATCGATTGACCAAGAGCGCCCATTTTATTCCGATTCAGGAGAGCATCTCGACCGAGAAGTTGGACGATATCTATATCAGGGAGATAGTGGCACGGCACGGGGTACCAGTATCAGTGATTTTAGACAGAGATGTGCATTTTACTTCCAGGTTTTGGAAGAAGTTTCATGATGAGTTGGGCACTCGTCTGCATTTTAGCACTGCCTTTCACCCGCAGAAGGATGGTCAGAGTGAGCGGACCATCCAGACACTTGAGGATATGTTGCGGGCATGCGTGCTAGATTTCGGTGGTAGTTGGCATACCTATCTTCCTTTAGCTGAGTTCTCATACAACAACAGCTACCACGCGAGTATTGACCGTCCTCTCTTCGAGATGTTGTACAGACGGAGATGCAGGACCCCGATATGTTGGGGAGAGGTTGGCTAAAGGGTCATGGGAAGCACTGAAGTGGTGATCCAGACGACAGAGAAGATTCAGCAGGTCCGGAGCAGGCTTCAGACTGCTCAGAGTCGGTAGAAAAGTTACGCCGACAAGCGCCGTTCAGACATGGAATTTCAAGTTGGGGATATGGTTCTTCTGAAAGTGTCGCCGTGGAAAGGCGTCATCCGATTGAGAGAGCGGGGTAAGTTAGGCCCAAGGTACATTGGGCCATTCAGGGTTGTAGCCCAGGTCGGAAAGGTGGCGTATAGGTTGGATCTACTAGCCGAACTCAGCCAGATCCACATCACTTTCCACGTCTCTTAGTTGCGGAAGTATTTGGTGGATGACTCGGTAGTGGTGCCTTTGGAGGATATTCAGGTCGACGATAGCCTGAAGTACATTGAGCGGCCTGTGACAATCCTCGACAGGAAGTCGAAGGATCTGAGGAAATAAAGGGTGGAACTCGTGAAGGTGCAATGGCAGCACCGGAAAGGTTCAGAGTGGACTTCGGAGTCGGTGGAAGAGATGATGAATTATTTACTTCAATAATTCAAAGGTGTGTAACCCTAACTTGGTATTTTTGATTATATTAGGGTCTTTGTAGGTTTTTCTTGTTCATTGTATGTTACCTTCAAAGTGTTATGACATAGATCCTTATAGGTTGCATGTGCCCTTAAGTGTTAAGAGAATTTCCGCAAGCACATTAATTTTGTAACCTATAAAACCCATCAATATAAAGTGTCCCTTCTACAACTCTAAAGAAGATAAATTGGACCATGTATCTATTAATTTACCTTTCTATACGCCAGTTTGGTCAATAAAGATGAAGATGTGTGGTTTGGGGATGGTCTAGTTAATTCCCTACGTGACCTAATTTCGACTTTTTCTACATTCTCTAATAACAATAACATGAAACTAAAGTTGTTACACATGGTGTTTGGGTCTACACTTTGGTTTATTTACTTTGAAAGAAATGACATGGTTTTTAGAAAATGAAGGTGAATGCGAACATATTAGAGGATACTATCAAGTTATATTGTTTCTCTTATGTAAAAACATGGGAAAATAATTATAACTTAGATTGGATTAATTGGGTTATCTTTCGTTTTCAAACATGCAATACTCAAAATTGTTTTTTCTTTCAACTAAATGTGAAGGGAGGGTCTTAGATTACATGTTTTCTGATGTGTATGTGTTTGGTGTGTCTTATCATTATAGTAGGCATGGGTTAATGCGTGTGTTTGGGGTGAGTTACTGTGGGGATTTATTGGTGTAATCCAAAGAGTTATGTAGTGTAAATTAATTTTTTGGGTCTAGTTTATTCATGTTATAATGATTCTTGATTTCGTTTCTTTGGGAGTTTTTTGGAATTATATTGTAGCACCTGGTTCCCGGTACGAACTCCTTGCTATTTACTTTCTTAAAATAATGTATTTTTCCTTGGACTCGGCGAGTTAATGGGCCAACTCGCCGAGTAGGAGTGGGACAAGGTACGAGAGTTGGACTTTGGACTCGGCGAGTAGGCCCTGGTTGGGCAAAAACCCTAATCCGGGTGATTGCACCCTATTTAAACACTCTATCTTGGCCTTCTTTGTCCCTAACACTTCCAAAGAGCAGTAGAGCGAGACCCTAGCCCCCCATATTGTTCTTAAGAGTGTTTTTGGCCTTGTGAAGGAGGTTGGAGCTTAGAAGAAGAAAGAGGTGGTTGAAGAGTGCAAGGAAAGGAGTAGATCCGAACTCTACTCAGGGAGAAGCTTCCATTTAGGTAGAAAAGTCTCTACCTTGATCTTTAGATCATTAGTTACCATTTTTGTCCCAAATTGGTGGTTTTCAAGCCCTAAAACACCAAACTCCATGTGTGGTGCTTAATGATCCGAAAGGACTTCAAATATGGACTTATTGGATGAATTAGTAGCATAAAGTTCATGTGGTTGAAGTGATTGAGGTCCCCATTAAGTCTATGACCTCTTGAAGAGTTTGGTTTTGGCCTTTTGAGCTTATAGGGCTATGCATGCACGTAAAGTTTGCAACTTTACGTGATAAGCATGCTCAAGGAATATGGATCTATGGTTTGGAAGCGTTGCATGTTTCAGAATTGGTCTGAATGGGAAATGGGTCATAGGGACTCGGCGAGTCCCAAGGAGGAACTCGGCGAGTTCCATGAAGTTGGCCTTAGACTCGGCAAGTTGGATGAACAACTCGTCGAGTCCTATGAAGATTTCCTGGAACTCGGCGAGTTGTTCTTCGAACTCGGCGAGTCGGGTCACGAGTCGGTTCAATCGTCCCAAGTCATGAGTTAAGGGTGATTCAGCGAGTAGGAAGAAGGACTGGTTGAGTCGGACCGGGTTAGTAGGAAAAGGACTCGGCGAGTCCATGCCATGACTCGGCGAGTCCAGCCAAATGGACATTGTCTTTGACCAAGGAGTTGACCTTGGGCCAAGGGAGGGTCAGTCTTTTGACCTAAGGGTATTTATGGGTGTGTAACCTACGTTTATGGTTTATACCCAGGGGATTTGCGATCCAGCAGTCAGACGCTCAGCAAGCAGACTTCAGCAGCTACTTTCGAGGTGAGTTACCTTTTAGTTGCGGTGGGTCTAAGGCCACAATGCCGGCCCCCAGTAGAAGACGTATGATAGATGATTGTCTCTATGATATCATCTAGGTTTGATACTACCTGATATGTTATATGCTAGCATGATATGTTATATGTGGTAGTAGTAAGAGTTCGGTCGTTAGGACTGGAGGGTAGTCAGACACCCCAGATACGCCGGACAGTATGTGATGTTATGTTTATATGCTAGCATGACCTGTTATATGAGTTAGAAGTAGTAGGAAGGGAGCAGTCCCCGAGTTCGGTTGTTAGGACCGAAGGGTAGTTCAAACACCATAGATAGGTCTGATAATCTGTTACGTTATGATATGTGATGATAGTAGTAACAGGGGGTGAAATAGTCCCCGAGGTTCAGTCGTTAGGACCGAAGGGTAGTCAGCACCCCAGAATGGCTTGACAAGGGTAGTCAGCACCCCAGAATGGCTTAACACGGGTAGGTCGGATCCCCAAAATGGCCATACCGGGTAGGTTGGGCACCCCAGAAATGCCTGGCAATATGTATGATATGTGATTGTATGGTATGTGGTATGATGGGGGAACTCACTAAGCTTCGTGCTTACAGTTTTCAGTTTTGGTTTCAGGTACCTCTTCTTCGAAGGGGAAGGAGCTGGCGCGGTAGCAGCACATCACACACAAGCTTTGTATTCCGCACTATGAGATCTTCCTATGGATTTGTACTCTGACTTTGTTATGTTTTTATAAACTGGTTCCAGACACACACATATTTTATGAAATGATATTATCGGTGAATTTTTTATTTCTAATGTTTTGCTAAGTATGTGTATTTAAAAATGAAATTTTTGGCTCATATTTTTGGGATGTTACAAGTGTTGGAATAGTGTCTAAGGCTGCAACTATATTTGGTAAGTACTTGACCCGATTGAGCATGGTCCTTTTGGGTTGCCTTCACCATAGCAACTTGATAGGATGATTTACAATGAGAGTTGAAATATTATAAGGAATAATATAATTATTGTTTGATTAATATAAGTCATAGATTAATTAGGAATTAATTTGGTGACTTAAAGAGATTAATTAAATAGAAGGACTTAAACTGTCAAATGTGTGATAGTTATACTTTAGGCTATAATCCATTATGGATAATGTGGTGGACGATTTTATGGCTTAGGGTAGACTTGAAATCGTCCAAGGAATTATCATAAAGGGATTAGGATTTCTTTTGGCTTATGTTATCCTAATAGGGTTTAAGGGTGAAACCCTAGGAGCCTTACAAGTATAAATAAACCCTAGGGGTCATGGAAATCGGAACCCTTGTGTGTGAGGAAACCCTGGCCGATTTCTAAGTCCCTCCCCACTCTCTCAAATCATCCTCTTGCTAGTTGGTGTTTGTAAGCCATTAGAGGAGTGACAATTGTGACTCTAAAGTTCCAAGAACAAGAAGATCAAACAAGTAATTCAAGGTAAAATTTATTACTCTGATTTATCTTTGTTATTATGCTAGAATAACCATTATAAGTCTTGGATTCATGCATGTTCAATTAGAGAAACCTAGATCCAAGCATTAGGGTTTTGTATGTGCACATAGGAATGTTCATATGGCTGAAACCCACCAGTGGTATCAGAGCCTAGATTGGTTTCTATTGAATTGATGCATTGGTTACTTGTTTGATGCTTGCAAAATTCGATTTTTGTGTTCCTGCCTAATGAACTCGGCGAGTTCCATAGTGGACTCGGCGAGTAGGCCTCAACTCGGCGAGTCCATTGTGGTACTCGGCGAGTTCGAGCGTCAGAAAGAGCTAATTTCGGGATTTCTTGATGTTTATCCTTTTGAAACTTACCTTAATCATATTAGGTCAATATAAATATGATTTTTTGATATATTTGAGTATATCCTTGATCTAATTGAAGATATTTATCAATTAATTAAATATTAGTTTCCTTATGTGATAATTGACTAATTATTTTAATTAAATTGGTAAATTGTTTTGCAAGAAATAATTAAATAAATCAAATATGGATAATTATGTGATTAAATGTTAATTTAGATTATTTGTTATTTGATCCTCTATGTTTTGAAAAGTTTAAAACCTGCCCTCAAGTTTTGAAATTTATGTTTTGTGATTAAAAGTTTAATTTGGACAATTTAAATTTCAAACCCTATAATTTTACAAGTTTAAAATTCAACCCTATACTAATATAATATTACAAGATTAATATATATATATATATATATATATATATATATATATATATATATATATATATATATGTATGTATAATTAAAATGCTAGTCTTACCGTTAGTAGGCCTCATTCACGAAGCCGATCTATAAGGTGGGTATAAGCTTGCTGCCTATAAAATGGCACTTAATGGGTGTACACTCACACCCACCGCTTGCTTGATCGATGGAGGGTCGTTAGCCGAACGGGTTGGATAGGGCAACCTCATCTTCTCATTAAAAGTATAGTAAGAAATACAAAGTAACTACATGTTTTTCAAAATTCCCAATCCTAGTTACTTTAGGAAGAGTGAATTGATGCAATCCCATAAAATTACACTTTGCACCCTTGCTAAGAAGTTAGTGGAGCGTGTCTAGTTTACCGGCACACTAATTGGTTCTAAGCAAAGGTGGCAAAGGGTGATTCATTGTTTATCATAGTTCGATGGAGCGTGTGTGGTTTACCGGCACATCGAATAGGTGATCGTTACAATGAAGGCACCATGTGAATTTGCATGGTAATTCACACCCACTTTGTGATCCTCGGTATCCCAGTCATAAACGAGAGGGGTATATCGAGATTTAAACATGCCATTGAAAAGTTCAATGAATCTCATCCAAACCTAGAATTCTCAAGACATTTAGAACTTAAAGTTATGTTTTCATGGTGGAGAATTAGTGAATCGTCATTCACTTACCTTCAAATTTTTTGCATGTTAGATTACGACATCCCTTTTCTAATATGTAAATATTGTTGTTGGATCCTAGCCCTAATTTTCTTATTGGGTGATAATTAGGGATCCAAATTCTAATCTATCTTTGTCCTTTCTATTTGTAGATGTCGAACACGAACAACTCTGCTGCTAGCTCGTTCACATTGATGAGCCTTTACCAAAAGGTGACTTTCGATGGAACGAACTTTAGCGAATGGATAAGATACATTCGCACGATCGCTCGCTACGAGGACAAGGTGTATGTCCTCGATGAGAAGCTCGAGTAGATCAATCCTGAAATTGCTACTCTGGCTGAAATCACCGCTTTTGAAACTCATGAGCGTGATGCAACGAAGTTTCATTGCATCATGATAGCCACTATGAACTCCGAATTCCAAAAGTCCTACGAGGACATGTATTCGTACGAAATGCACCAAGACTTCTTGGAGAGATACCATCAAAACGCGAGACAAGAGCGTTACGAGATTTTCACTAACATGATTTCTGCCAAAATGGGTCATGGAGAATCTCTAACCGTGCACCTGCAAAAGATGCAAAGGTATGTCGATCGTCTTCGCAAGTTAAATTTTGACTTTGGGGAAGACTTAGCAATCGACATGGTGCTTCACTCATTTCCTCCGTGTTACAACCAATTGAGGATGACCTACCACATGAACAAAGAAGAGGTCACCCTAAGTAAGATCCAAGGTCTCCTTAGGGTTGCTGAGAGCAATCGCAAGGACAAGTCTGTTGCACCTACTCCCAATCCACCCGTTGCTCCTATTTTGTCCATTGGGCAAGGAAGAGGCAAGAAGAGGAAGGCTCCGTCTAAGAGCCACCGCTAGGGAAAGTCCCGAGATGGTTCCTCTTCTAGCGGGACAAAAGTTGATCCCACTAAGCCTACTTCTAACCCAAAGGAGGCAGAGTGCCACCATTGCCACAAAATAGGGCATTGGAAGAGAAGCTGCCCAGAGTACCTGCAAGCTATCAAGGAAGGAGAGATCAAGCCGTCTTTCGCAGGTATATATATAATTAAATCTAATGATTCATCTCATGCTATTTCTTGGGTCCTCGATACCGGGTGTGGTTACCACATTTGTTTTGAATTGCAGGGACTAAGAAGAAATAGGGATGTGGAGCATGGAAGAATAAATCTAATCATGGGGAACAGAAGATCATCGCCTGTGACCAAGATTGGAGTGTATTCTCTAGTGCTTAGGAATGGTTTATCTTTAGATTTGAACAATTGTTGCTATTCTCCAGAAATGGCAAGAAACATCATTTCATTTCATGGTTTGTTTAGACAAGGATTTAGATTTTCTTTTAATAATTAGAATGGTTCTATATGTGCTTATCTAAATGGTGTCTTATATTTTTAAGCAATACCATGTAATGGAATTTATGAAACTTTTATGATTGTAAGTAACCTAGGAAATGATGTTTTATGCATGGATTCTTCCAATAGTATGGATAGAGCATCCTTGTGGCATTGTCGTCTTGGACATGTCAACAAGAAGCGCATAGCCCAACTCCAAAAGGATGGAGTGTTGGAGTCATTCGACCTTAGGGAAGATGACACGTGCGAATCTTGTTTACTTGGAAAGATGACTAAGTCACCCTTCACTAGTACATGTGAAAGGGGTGAGGGTTTATTGGACCTAATACATCCCGATGTATGTGGACCGTTTAGATCAACCACAAAGGATGGAAACCGCTTCTTTGTGACTTTTACCGATGATTATAGTAGATATGGGTATATCTATTTAATCAAGCAAAAGTCAGAAACATTTGAAAAGTTCAAAGAGTTCAAGAATGAAGTGGAGAATCAATTGGGCAGGAAAATCAAGATGCTTCGATCCGATCGAGTAGGAGAGTACTTAAGTCTTGAATTACACAACTATTTAAAAGAATGTGGAATAGTTTCACAATTGACGCCACCTAGGACACCACAATTGAATGGTGTGGCAGAAAGGCGTAATCGAACCTTGTTGGACATGGTCCGCTCTATAATGAGTCGTGCTTCGCTATCTATCTCATTATGGGGGTATGCCTTAGAGACTACCGCCCATATCCTTAACCGAGTCCCTACTAAGAAGGTTGCCAAAACACCTCACGAGATGTGGACCGGGAAAGCTCCCTTGTTAGCACATATCAAGGTTTGGGGTTGCGAGGCTTTCGTAAGACGAGACACTCCCGACAAACTCGAACCTCGTAGTGAGCGATGTGTTTTCATTGGCTACCCGCATAAATCCTTTAGATATCTCTTCTATAGACCGAAGGACAATGTTGTCTTTGTTGCGAGGAGAGGAGTTTTTCGAGAGCGAGAACTCATAAGCCAAGGAGACAGTAGGAGGAAAATCGAGCTTGAAGAGATTCAAGAGTCGATAGATGAAGGAACCTCTACCGCTGGCACTCAACCCAAGGAGGAAACTCCGGTTGAACCAACTGACGAGTCGTTACGTCTTAGACATTCCGAAAGAGTTAGAGTTCAACCCCAGTTATATGGTTTTCATATTACTACCGAAGGGGACACGTATATTAGTGATAGTACACTAATAAATCTAGATGAACCTAATAGCTATAAGGAAGCCATGGCAGTCCCGGAGTCTGCGAAGTGGAAAGAGGCAATGGATAGTGAGATCCAGTCCATGTATGACAACCAAGTTTGGAATTTGGTTGATTATGTGTCTGGTCGTAAGACCGTAGGGTGCAAATGGATCTTCAAGAAGAAGACCGATGTGGATGGAAACGTACACACATATAAGGCGCGATTGGTTGCGAAGGGTTTTACTCAAACTCCCGGAGTTGAATATGATGAAACCTTCTCGCTAGAAGCGAAGATAAAATCTATTAGAGTGATGCTAGCAATTGCCGCATTTCATGATTATGAAATTTGGCAAATAGATGTCAAAACCGCTTTCCTTAATGGGAAGTTGGCTGAGGATGTTTACATGGCTCAGCCAGAGGGTTTTGTCGATCCGAAGCATCCAAATAGAGTGTGTAAGCTTGAGAAGTCCATTTATGGACTTAAGCAAGCGTTTCGCAGATGGAATCTTTGCTTCGATGAGAAAGTCAAAGAGTTTGGATTTGTACTAAGTGAAGATGAATCATGTGTATATGTCAAAGCCAGTGGGAGTATAGTCAGCTTTCTCGTTTTGTATGTTGATGACATATTGCTTATAGGAAACGACATCCCGACACTGCAGGAGATTAAGTCCTGGCTCGGGAAGTGCTTCGCTATGAAGGACCTCGGAGAGGCTTCCTATATACTAGGAATAAGGATAGTGAGAGAACGAAGTAAGAGACTAATAGGACTTAGTCAGAACACTTACGTAGATAAGGTACTAAAACGTTTTAGTATGGAAAACTCGAAGAAGGGAGAATTACCGATACAATAAAATGCCAAGTTGAGTAAGACTCAAAGTCTGAGTACCGAAGTCGAGATAGCAGAAATGAGCTGAGTACCATACGTTTCCGCAGTTGGCTCAATCATGTATGCTATGACTTGTACTCGCCCTGATGTAGCCTTTGCTTTGAGCATGGTCAGTAGATATTAAGGGAACCCGGGTAGAGCCCATTGGATTGCGGTGAAGAATATCCTTAAGTACCTTCGGAGGACCAAGGAATGGTTTTTAGTCCTCGGAGGGAGTGATGACTTGAAGGTGCGAGGGTATAGAGACGCCAGCTTTCAGACCGACAGGGACAACTACTGTTCGCAGTCGGGCTGGGTCTTTACCCTGAATGGAGGAGCAGTAACTTGGAAAAGTTTCAAACAGGAAACCGTAGCTGATTCAATGTGCGAATCAGAGTACATTGCAGCGAGCGAAGCGTCGAAAGAGGCAATATGGTTAAAGAACTTCATTGTTGATCTTGGAGTCGTACCTACCATAAAGGAGCCCATGGAGATTTTCTGTGATAATGAAGGAGCGGTTGCCTTGACCAAGGAACCAAGAGATCATGGTAGTGTTGGATTAATGTCTAAGTCCATAACTATAATTGGTAAGACTTGACCCGACCCGGCATGGTCCATTTGGGTTGCATACCATCATGCACTTGGATAGACTATAATAAGAGAAATAAGACACTTATGGTTATTAATATATTATAAGTTCTAGTATATTAATAATAAGAATAATAAGATTATTTAATTAGTATTGATCAAGAATTAATCTAGGATTAATTAAGTGATCAAAAGAAGACTAATTAAATATATGGGTTGATTGTGTAAATCATCCATACTTATATAGTGGGCTAATGCTCCATGGATAATCAAGTTGGGCTAAAACCTATAGGATGGTCCATGGGTGCTCCATGGTGTATTTGAACCCATGGATCCAAGGAAATGGAAAGCCATGACAATTAAGGATTTACCCTAATTGTAACACTATATAATGATATTATTCTTGACAAAAATCGGCCACTAGAGAGTGTAACAAAGGGCTAGCCGATTTCATGAAGTGTAGAACTCTCTCAAGTTATTCTAAGTGTTTTTTATGATTGTGATTCCATTTGAGGCTTCCACACTATTGGGGCTAGGCACTCAAGCTTCATGAAGACTTTCTACATCAAAGAGGTATGTATTCCATCTTGTTATATTCATGTTTTGTATGATAGATTAGGATAATACCTTGGATATTCTTATTTGCATGTATAATAGAGAAAACATAGATCCAAGGTATTTAGGGTTGCATGTACACTTAGGAGTGTTAGAATGCTCAAAACCCAACAGTGGTATCAGAGCCTAGGCTTGTTTTCTTGTTATACTTGCAAATGGAGCTGAAAAATCGAGTTTTGATGCTGTCAGCCCAGCAGAATCGCCGAGTCCATGAAGGGACTCGACGAGTCCAAGGCAAAATGCATCCAACTCGCCGAGTTTTGTTCATGCACTCGACGAGTTGGACCCCAGACAGCATATTTTCGAGGTTTTTGGCTAGAAATGGACTAGGAACATTACCCTACGTTGTTTTTGAACTTATAAACTTGTTTTTTAATGTGGTAATGTTCATGCTAATCCATTTTTAAAGATAATTGTCAATAGATTCATGTTTTGTATTAGTTTAAGGTTTAGACTAATTACATGAAGAAGTTTGATATGAATTATCTTGTTCTTATGAGTTGCTTAGATTAATAGAAAAGTTAATTGAAATAGTTGTTTTCAATCCATTTTAATCTAAGAGTTGAGTATAAAATGTGTTTGTGTAACTTGTCCTCAAGTTACATGAAGAGTCACATTAAAGACTCATAAAACTCATAAAAGTTGGTAATGGTTACAAAATGAAGAGTCTTGTGTCATTGAATATTTTTTTTATGACTCCATAACTTGTCCTCAAGTCATGGAAATTCAAGAATCACTTCATTAATAAATAAATAAATAAAGTGTAACCTTAATTAATTCCATGAGTTATAAAAATAAAGAAAAGTTAATTTTTTTTTATTAGTTTAAAGTCTTCCATAAGTTATGGAACTTGAAGAGTTTTTTTTTTTGGATTAAAACTACTTTAAACAAATAAGTTATGGAATTAATTAGTTTTGAATAGTTTCAAAACTTGCCCTCAAGTTTTGGAATTTGAAAAGTTTTCACTTATTAATACTTTAATTCCAAGATAGCCCTTAGAATTTTAAAAAAGTTAAAATTCAACACTTATACTATTTATAACATTAATGGTTAATTATTATATATATGTATAAGAACAAGTCGTTTTACCGTTAGTAGGCCTCATTCACGAAACCGGTCTATAAGGTGGGTATAAGGTTGTTGCCTATAAAACGACTGGTTTCGTGAATTTAAAGTCTACTCTCACCCACCGCTTGCTTGACTGGTGGAGGGTCGTTAGCCGAACGGGTAGGACAATGACTTTAAATTCTCCCTTCATTAAAAGTATTAATGATAAATACTAAAGTAACTAAAATCTTAATAATTCCCAATCTTAGTTACTTTAGGAAAAATGTGAACTTGGTGCTAGCCCATGGAATTCACACTTTGTACCTTACCAAGTCGTTGGTGGAGCGTGTGTGGTTAACCGGCACACTAACTTGGACTAGTAAGGACCACGAAGGGTTAATTAATGTTTTTCATAGATCAATGGAGCGTGTGTGGTTAACCGGCACATTGATTAGGTGATAATATTAAGGGTACCAAGTGAATTGATATGGTTATTCACACCTTGTTTTGTGATCCTCGGCATCCCAGTCACAAAATTTGAGAGGGCACACTCGAGATTGAAACATGCCATTGAAAAGTTCAATGAATCTCAAAAGATCTAGGAATTTCAAATCCAATTAAAACCTAATAAATTATTTCATTTTTCATGGTGGAAATTGGTGAATCGTCATTCGCCTGCCTTCAAATATTTTATAGCTTGGATTACGGCATCCCTCTTCCAAATTATAAAATATTGTGTTGGGTCCTAGCCTTAATATTTCATATTGGGTGTAATATTAAGGACTTTAAATCAACTATCTTGAATATCTCCCAAAACATGTCTGGTTTAGACATTTATGATCTTCCCAAATCTCTTGAAGATGATGTTCCTCAACATCATGCTTCACTTCCTCTATCTCCTCCAATTATTCTCCCTACCCCACAAGTTCTTGAAAAAGTTTAAGGTCATTCGAGCCCTATTGGCAAGTAAAGGTCTTGGTGTGGTCACATCTTGGAGATGTAGTCACATATTGACAAGCCGGGAGAGTTGGGTGTCAAAGTCTTGAGAAAGTTGGTAGTTCAATCACTTTCTAAGTCACATAGTGAGTTCTTTTGGAACACCTATGAAAAAGACTATGACAAGACCCTTAATGATTTTATCTATTTGTTAAGATCAACTTCCTCAAAACTTGATGGACATTGACAATAGTGACACAGGAAATCCAGAAAAGCATTTCTCTTCCCAATGGAAAGGGATCGGCCATAGTCAACTCGGTTGACCAAATGGTAAAGAGAAAAACTAAGTCTGTGATAGTCCCGTGTACCATTATCAATGGGTCCATATGTTTATATTGCCAAAGAAAGGGGCATTGGTTGCAAAGCTGCCATAATTTACCTAAGGATGTTAAAGTCGATAAGATTGACTCTACTTCAGGTAAAGTCCACTGTCTAACTCTATTAAGTTTCTATTATGAGATTCTTGATACATGATGTGACTGGGTCACATGGTGATGTTTTAAGAATCAAAGAAAAGGTAAAGAAACTTAAAGAAAGAATATGCTGAATCTGATCGCGTAGATGGATTTCTATCACGTAGTTTGAAGATCGGATTCTTGAGCTACTTTTTAGGAGTTATATTATATTGCTTGTGAATAGATAACAACAAGGTTTTCATGTGGATTGTAAGGATAAGTTTTTCCGCAAAGTTTTAAAATAAAAGGAAAAAAAAGGTTTTAATTTTATTTATTTTAAAAATATCCTTACAATGGCATCTGTGGAAAATTGTTGCTTATATGTTTCCAGTAATAGCAATATTGGAAAGTGGATTTGATTCTTCATTTGTGGTAGTGTCTGAATGTACCAAATGAAGAAAGTTTTTCATCACCCAAGTTTCAATTGGACAGAAACTTGGAATCATACAAGTTGTATTGTATGATGAATGAGAATTTTCATCTTTGAAAAATTAAGACTAATTCTTTGATCACATGTATATGTGAGTCATTTGAAGGACTAAGGAATTAGGTACACTGGATGTGCGCTGGTCAAGGTCCACCACAAAGATTGATTTGTCATGATTTACTAAAGGTTAGTAAATATGATTATACTTATAAGGTTAAGTATAATTCAGTAACATTGGAAAGGTTCAAATGTATGGCAGAGCGAATAAGAAGAATCAAATTAGGCAAAAGGATAAAAGTTTCTCAAATCTGAAAAGATGGGAGAGTACTTTAGTATCAGTTTTATGATCATCTTAATGATTTAGAAACCATATCACAAATTCATACTCTATGGACGTCTTGGTGCATTGTTATGGCTAGGAAGAGAGGTCATGAATTGTTGGATTGGTTAAAATCAAGAAGATGAGTCATACTTCGTTCCAAAACAATTCTTAGGGTCATACTCCAAGATTGTAACATTGAGTGACATAAAGTAAGGTTTAAAACACTTATCAAATGTAGTGTGAAATGTTTCTAATCTTGTACATTTGAGATTGGTAAGTTGTGATGTCTTGGATGAGACAAAGACCAACTAAGACCAATTGTGTGAAGTGTTAGTCTTGATAAGAATCCACACTATCCCTTGAATATTTGTTTTGTCAAGGAATGGTTCTTGACTAGGAAAAACTTATATGTCAAGAGGACAGTGGGAGCCTTAAAGATCCTGAAAGAGTTTTTAGATTTAATCAAGAGTGAAACCTGTAATTTATCACTAGCACACGACTTAAGGTTTGCAACCTATCGTGTTGACATAATTCTTATTTCTGTACCTACTTCAAATAAGTTGAATTTGCATGTGAGTTATCAGAGTTCAACTTGGAAGCATTGGTGGGCCTTGTGTTACCAAGGTGACAAGAAACTAAGATTGAATAAGTTTAATCCATGTAAGGCTGAATTTGTCACTAACCTTATCTTGTGATTATGGTTTTGACAAATTCGCATGGATAGGAACTCATACACTATAAAATCTAAGTGTCATAAGGTTTCTCTCCGATTCATGAAAATGATGGTGAGGAAACGCTTTCACTAAGTAGATTTTACGTAGATAGCAATTGTGTTATTTGCATTTTCAAAAGTCGTTAGTGGAGCGCGTGTGGTTAACCGGCACGCTAACATGGACTTGTGAGAAATGCAAAATGCCTAAGCAATTGAGACTATGATTACGACATCCCTTTTCATAGTTCTTGAAATTGCTTAGACACACAGCTGAGCTATCTACGGAAAGGTGTATGAATCTAAATTTCAGAAGTCCAGTAGATTTTTGAAAATATGTCAGAGCTAGTGGGAGCATAAGTGTTATGCTGATAATGATCATGTTAGTGGGAGCATGATTATTATGATTAGTATTGCAAGCTAGCAATGTTAATTATAGAAAACAAAGTTTCAATCCGTGAAGTTGTAGGGGTTGAAAAGTTGTTTTGCTATAATTAAGGGAGAGGAAATTTTACTTCATTTCAACTCTAAAGCTTAGATTGAGATTTTAATCATCTTTAGTCAAGAATATATATGAATTTTGTGTTGGAATGGTTCAACTTGAAGAAATTCTATATATATATTGCATTTTCAAAATTCGATTATGATTACGACATCCCTCTTCATAGTTAAATTTTGAAAACATGGCAAATAAAAAATATTGTAGCAAAAGACTGGTCTAGTATCATGTCTTTATGTCAAACATCATGAATCGTGTCCCATATGCTTCGGATATAGGATCGATTTCACGTGCTATAATATTCATCCTTTCTAAATTTTCCAAATGCTTAAGGCATTTAGAAGGGAAAAGTCTAGAACTGGATATGACTAAAGTGATTAAGCAATTGTCGAGGACAATCTGAGGTTCGCCAAAGATTGGTTGCTCAGGGACATTTGGAAGTCTAGTGTTAATTTTGGTAGGACCATATTGACATTTTCTAAAAAGAGGTAACTCTTGTTCGGAAGTGATAGTCAAATGGGACTATGGAAATGTCTCCATAGGTGGAAGTTATTCAATCTATGTAAGATTAGGAAACTTAATGCAGGAAGGATGTTCCCAAGGAGCTGATCTCCTTTGGAATGCTCTGTAATGGTTGATGTCAAGTCTTTCTGACTTCGTGCATAATCATTACAAGAGGATCAATGCATATAAGTTTAGAATCTAACAGATTTCAGTAAATGACATGAATTTGGAATTCTTGCATTTACAATAAGGATTTGGGATTGTGAAATGAGTATCATTGGAATTATGTTCAATTGATCTACATCACAATGTAAGGATCATAGACAAACATAGTGTGCATACTTGGGGTATGGCATAACTATTGTTTAGAAAACAAAGTGTACATGCTAGGAGCATGGGACGACTGTTGTTTTATTCGAGTCTTAAGTTGATTATTTGAAACATTGAATAATGTGTAATCAATATGGTGATAAATAAAAAGTGGTTTTATTTATATTCAAAAGGGTTCTGAGACCATATTAGATTCAATTATTATTGTGTTTCACTTTGCATGTTTTGACTTCCAAAATAGCTAGGTTATTCTTTCCGAATGACTAAGTTATTTAAACACTCCACAGTCGTTCATATGTTGGAAGTAGGTATGAATCAAGACTGTCATGAATCGGGTTTGTAGATGGCTAAATGGGTTTAGTCATGGCAATGGTGCTACAACATTCATGAGTGCTCATAAGTTATGAGTATTGGAATAAACCCACGCTCACTTGTATCACTTCATGGAATTTATCTCGAGTGATCGTGAGACGGTAATATCATATAAATCTTCAAACCTAGAGATATGAGTTGTTACCTATGAGTTGGTTGTGCATTGATTGCACGTAAACGCATCAGTAACTTGATGTTATAAAACGTGCCTTTGTGTACAATTCAACAAGTAGTAGAACAAGTATATGAGTCGAAGTTTATCTGTTCCTTCTAGAAATAGAAGCGATATCTGGGCCCCTCGATGATTTTGTTGTGACCTATGTACCGGCCGGTAAGAACTGAATTGATGTGTTCGATTAAGTTCTTTGTCAAACAAATCGAAAATCGGGAAACAAACTGCTGGATAATAAGTACGACGTCGTTCCATGTATTTGTCCGGCTGATATCATGAGAACAGAGGATTATATGATCCCTTATCTAATGGACAAGTCATTGACAAGATCAGAGTTCATCTACAAGGTCAGAGTTTGACAGAAGCTTTTGAGAGCTACGATTGCCGGTTGGTTCCTGAAGTCATACGCAATACTAGTTTTAGACTTATCCAAGTGGGAGACTGTTGGATTAATGTCTAAGTCCATAACTATAATTGGTAAGACTTGACCCGACCCGGCATGGTCCATTTGGGTTGCATACCATCATGCACTTGGATAGACTATAATGAGAGAAATAAGACACTTATGGTTATTAATATATTATAAGTTCTAGTATATTAATAATAAGAATAATAAGATTATTTAATTAGTATTGATCAAGAATTAATCTAGGATTAATTAAGTGATCAAAAGAAGACTAATTAAATATATGGGTTGATTGTGTAAATCATCCATACTTATATAGTGGGCTAATGCTCCATGGATAATCAAGTTGGGCTAAAACCTATAGGATGGTCCATGGGTGCTCCATGGTGTATTTGAACCCATGGATCCAAGGAAATGGAAAGCCATGACAATTAAGGATTTACCCTAATTGTAACACTATATAATGATATTATTCTTGACAAAAATCGGCCACTAGAGAGTGTAACAAAGGGCTAGCCGATTTCATGAAGTGTAGAACTCTCTCAAGTTATTCTAAGTGTTTTTGATGATTGTGATTCCATTTGAGGCTTCCACACTATTGGGGCTAGGCACTCAAGCTTCATGAAGACTTTCTACATCAAAGAGGTATGTATTCCATCTTGTTATATTCATGTTTTGTATGATAGATTAGGATAATACCTTGGATATTCTTATTTGCATGTATAATAGAGAAAACATAGATCCAAGGTATTTAGGGTTGCATGTACACTTAGGAGTGTTAGAATGCTCAAAACCCAACAGGTAGATCTCGACATATCGACAGAAAATATCATTTTATAAGACATCTAGTAGAAGAAGGACAACTCGTGGTGAAGAGGATATCATCAGAAGATAACCCAGCAGATCTGCTTACGAAGGGACTAAGCAGGGTTAAGCACTTGCAGCATGCTAGGAGCATTGGGCTGAAGGATGATATTAGTATAGATTAGATAGTTTTAGAAACGTATAATAGATGAATGTAATTAACATTTGATGATTAAATAAAAGAGTATTATTTATAAGTAAAGTTACTATCCTATGTTAATCATTTAACTATTGTTTCACTTTGCATGTTTTGACTTCTAGAATAATTGAGTTTATTAAGAATAATCGAATTATTCAAATGTCCACAATCGTTCATATGTTGGAAGTAGGTATGAATGAAGATTGTCATGAATTGGTGTGTAGATTGTCTAAATGGTATTAGACATAGCAAAATTTTGTTGCAACGTTCATGAGTGCTTATGAACTAGTTTTGAGCATTGGAACAAAACTGCGCTTACTGGAATCACCTTATGGAATGGGACAAAAGGGTGATCGCAAGATGATAATATCATATGGTCTTAAAACCTAGATATATGGTTTGTTATTTGTTAATTGGTTGTACATTGATAATGCGAAACCGCATCAGTAACTTGATGCTATAAAACACATTGTTGTGTATAGTTGGTTAATGAATAAGTAAATGCATATAAGTCGAAGTTTATCTGTTACTTTTATCCTAAGGAGATAAAAGCAATATCTCGGCCGCTCGATGATTTGATTTGACTTATGTGCCGGGCCCGATCAGTAGGGATGTCAACGGGGGCAAACGGGGCGGGGATTGCATTCCCCACCCCCACCCCCGAAATTTTCCTGTTTCCCCGCCCCCGCCCCCGAAATCTCTAGCCTCCCCATCCCCGCCCCCGCCCCCGAATCCCAGGATTACCCCCGCCACCGCCCCCGTTTGGGTTGACTTTTTTTTGGCAATCGAAGGTGTTGTTTAGGCTAAAAGAAGTTATTTTTTGAGCTAAAAGTAACTATTTTGGATAAAAATAATTATTTTGTAACGACCCAATTTTTACGTCCGAAAATTTCATTTTTAAGGTATTACTTTAGAAAACATTAATAAATAAAAACATTGTTTGTTCACACCATAACACATCGCAACCATGTTCTAAAAAGTCAAACCATACATCCCATCAAAAATATCAGAGTACAATCCCAGTAAATCTCATAAATGCGGAAACCGAAGAGTGTGTGTATGACGTGCCGCTACCGCGCCGGCTCCTTCCCCTTCGATGCAGAGGCACCTGAAAACAAAACTGTAAACATAAGCACAAAGCTTAGTGAGTTCCCCCAACGTACCGCATACCATACAAACACATAACATACGTACTGCCAGGCTATTCTGGGGTGCCTGACTACCCGGTACGGCCATTCTGGGGTGCCGACCTACCCATACGGCCATTCTGGGGTGCCGTCTTACCCGTGTCAAGCCATTCTGGGGTGCTGACTACCCATGTCAAGCCATTCTGGGGTGCTGACTACCCATCGGTCCTAACAACCGATCCTCGGGAACTATTTCACCCCCCTACTACTACGATCACATATAACATAACAAGCCAGCATGCAAACATATCATCACATACTGTCAGACGTATCTGGGGTGTCTGACTACCCTTTGGTCCTAACAACCAAACTCTACTACTATCACATACAACATATCATGCTAGCATATAACATATCAGGTAATAGCAAACTTAGATGATATCACAAAGACAATCATCTATCATACATCTCCTACTGGTGGGTCGGCATTGTGGCCTTAGACCCACTGCTACTGGAAGGTAACTCACCTCAAAGTAGCTGCTGAACTGATCGGGAACTAACTGACTGCTGCTGCTCCGGGAGTCCTCCGGCTGCAATTCCCACAACATACTCAATCAAACACTGCTAACTGACCTTTAGGTAAAATGACCATTTTACCCCCGGTCTAGCTCTAAGCCAAAGCTAGAGTCAACTTTCAGTTGACCCGACTCGCCGAGTGGATCACCACTCGCCGAGTCCCTAGCAAACCAATGTCATGGGTCCCTGGTTCTACTCGTCGAGTCGGGCTATGACTCGACGAGTTCACCTTCTAACTGACGTTCAACTCCTTCATCCTACTCGCCGAGTTGCATGAACAACTCGTCGAGTTCATCTTCATCCGATGAACACTTTATGCTAAGACTCGCCGAGTTGTATGAACAACTCGCCGAGTCTGTTCTTGATCTATGAAGATTGCCTTGGACTCGCCGAGTCAGGGCATTGACTCGCCGAGTCCTAACATGGGTGAGTTCAGCTCCCAACTCACCGAGTCACCCCCTGTGACTCATGGCTCAACTCGACAC
Organism: Lactuca saligna; assembly: GCF_052625555.1. Taxonomy (NCBI): domain Eukaryota; kingdom Viridiplantae; phylum Streptophyta; class Magnoliopsida; order Asterales; family Asteraceae; genus Lactuca; species Lactuca saligna. The sequence continues at coordinate 30,623,805 of NC_136422.1, forward strand.
ATGAAGAAGGGACCAAATCGGTGACTCGCGACCAGACTCGCCGAGTCATCGCCATGCATCCACCAAATACACAGATTTACTCGGTTTCAGTCCATGCCATTCATAGATCTGGACTTCTAGGACACAAATCACACGTAAAGTTTCCAACTTTACGTGTGGATATTCACTAATGTGGATTTTAGGGTGCAAAATGCCTCAAAAGGGTAGATCTAGGATGAACAAGCCACATGGGGCCATAAAGCTCACAGATCTGAGCTCCTGGAGCTCAATATTGCCTAGATCTAAAGGTTAATCCACTTATTACGAGTCCTTAAGCACAAACAAGCTTGGAGAATTGCTCAAGAGTGTCCCAAATGACATCCTAAGCATAGAAACAGGGGAAAACGCGATATACCTCAAGGAAAATGTTGAAATGACACAAAGATGGCTGATCTCCTTCTCCTCTTCTTGATCTACTCCTCTTTCTCCTCAAAACCTTCAAGAACACACCAAGAACACCTCAAACTCTCAAGGAAACAAGGGAAAACGATGTTGGGGGAGTTCTGGGGGTGAATGGGGACGAGTTGGGGCGGAATGAGAGTTTAAATAGGGTGCAAACCCTTGAAACTTAGGGTTTCATCCAGCAGCGGTGACTCGCCGAGTCCAGGATGTGGACTCGCCGAGTCGCCTACTTAAAACGTGTCCTGAGTCTCGTCCCTACTCGGCGAGTCGGACCTTATGACTCGCCGAGTCCAAGGCTAAATTAGGGCAATGCTCAAATAAAATTCACATACCGAAAACCAGGTGCTACAAATCTCCCCCACTTATTTTAGACTTCGTCCTCGAAGTCTGCTGCCTGGTCCTGAAACAGCTCGGGGCAATGCTCCATCATCTCGTCCATCAGTTCCCAAGTCCATTCCGAACCCTTGCGGTGCTGCCATTGCACCTTTACTAGCTCTACCCTCTTGTTTCTCAACGTCTTGGTCTTTCTATCAAGTATTGCGACTGGGCGCTCAATGTAATTCAAGCTATCATCAACCTGAATATCCTCCAACGGTACTACTGCTGAATCGTCCACCAGACACTTCCGCAGCTGCGAAACATGGAAGGTGCTGTGGATCTGACTGAGCTCGGCTGGCAGATCCAGCCTATACGCCACCTTGCCCACCCGGGCTGCAACCCTGAACGGCCCGATGAACCTTGGCCCCAACTTGCCCCGCTTCCTGAATCGAATGACACCTTTCCAAGGCGACACTTTCAGGAGGACCATATCCCCGACTTGGAACTCCAAGTCGGATCGGCGTCTATCGGCGTAGCTTTTCTGCCGACTCTGTGCAGTCTGAAGTCTGCTCCGAACCTGCTGGATTTTCTCGGTCGTCTCTAGCACCACCTCGGTGCTTCCCATGACTCTCTGGCCAACCTCCCCCCAACATATCGGGGTTCTGCACTTCCGCCCATACAACATCTCGAACGGGGGTCGATCAATACTCGCGTGATAGCTGTTGTTGTAGGAGAACTCAACCAAATGAAGATAGGTATCCCAGCTACCACCGAAATCTAGAACACACGCCCGCAACATGTCCTCCAAAGTCTGGATGGTCCGCTCACTCTGACCATCTGTCTGCGGGTGAAAGGCGGTGCTGAAATGCAAACGAGTGCCCAACTCGTCATGAAATTTCTTCCAGAATCTGGAAGTAAAACGCACATCCCTGTCTGAGATTACCGATACTGGCACCCCGTGCCGTGCCACAATCTCTCTGATATAGATGTCGGCCAATTTTTCGGCCGATATGCTCTCCTGAATCGGAAGAAAGTGAGCACTCTTGGTCAATCTATCCACGATGACCCAAATCGAATCCACTCCCCGTGCGGTCCTGGGAAGCTTTGTGATAAAATCCATCGTGATATCTTCCCATTTCCACAGTGGAATGTCCAATGGCTGCATCTTGCCATGCGGCCTCTGATGTTCGGCCTTGACCTTCCTGCAGGTCAAGCACCGCTCGACGTACCATGCCACATCCCGCTTCATGCAAGGCCACCAATAATCCGGACGAAGATCCCTATACATCTTCGTCGCCCCGGGATGAATAGAAAATCGGGACTTGTGTGCCTCCTCCATCAAAATCTGACGCACACCACCGTGATACGGCACCCACACCCTACGGTGTAATGTCAAAAGTCCTCTGCCATCATAATCAAAGGAGGAAACCTGACCCACTACACGTTCGCTCTTCCGATGCTCCTCCTTGATAGCCTCCTGTTGAGCCTCCCGAATCTGCTCCAACAAGGGAGTCACCACAGTCATCCACAAACAGACGTCCCTGATCGGCACCGTCTTGCGGCTAAGCGCATCGGCCACCACATTAGCCTTCCCCGAGTGGTAAAGGATCTCGCAATCATAATCCTTCACCACGTCCAACCACCGCCGCTGCCTCATATTCAGATTCGGCTGGTCCATGAGGTACCTCAAACTCTTGTGGTCCGTGTAGATGGTACACCGAACCCCATAGAGGTAATGCCGCCAAATCTTGAGGGCAAAGACCACCGCCCCCAACTCCAAATCGTGCGTCGGGTAATTTGCCTCGTGAGGCTTTAGCTGCCGCGAAGCGTAGGCAATGACATGCCCTCTCTGCATCAGAACTGCGCCCAACCCCGAAATGGACGCATCGCAGTAAACCACAAAATCCTCTACGCCCTCAGGCAGGGCTAGGATCGGTGCCTCACACAATTTCTGTCTCAGCATCTCAAACGCAGCCTGCTGCTCGGGTCCCCACCGAAAGACCACGGCTTTCTTCATCAGTCGTGTCAGGGGTACGGCTATCTTGGAGAAATCCTGGATAAATCTCCGATAGTAGCCTGCCAATCCCAGGAAACTCCGAATCTCGGATGGAGACTTCGGGACCTCCCATCTCATCACGGCCTCGACCTTGGCCGGATCAACCAGAATCCCGTTCTGGTTGACGAGGTATCCAAGAAATTGCACCTCGCGCAACCAAAACTCACACTTGGAGAACTTGGCATACAAGCTCTCCCTCCTCAGGGTCTCCAATACCTCCCTCAGATGCTCCTCGTGTTCCTCCCGAGTCTTGGAATAGACCAAGATATCATCGATAAAGACTATCACAGACCGATCCAGCATCGGTCTACACACGCGGTTCATGAGGTCCATGAACGCGGCAGGAGCATTGGTGAGCCCAAACGGCATCACCACGAACTCGTAATGACCATAGCGCGTCCGAAACGCAGTCTTCTGCATATCCTCCTCCCTGACCCTCATCTGATGATACCCCGAACGCAAGTCAATCTTGGAGAACCAAGATGCTCCTTGAAGCTGGTCAAATAGGTCGTCAATCCTTGGAAGCGGGTATCGGTTCTTCACCGTTACCTTGTTCAGCTCCCGATAATCTATACACATCCGATGCGACCCGTCCTTCTTTCTTACGAACAGAATCGGGGCTCCCCAGGGTGAACTGCTCGGCCGAATAAATCCCTTGTCCAGCAGCTCCTGCAGCTGCGTAGACAACTCCTGCATCTCGGGAGGAGCCAACCGATATGGTGCTTTGGCTATCGGAGCCGCACCGGGAATGAGGTCAATCCTGAACTCCACCTGTCGCTCCGGAGGTATCCCAGGTAGTTCCTCCGGGAAAACATCAGCAAAATCTCGAACCACCGGGACCTCGCTCACGGTCGCCTTACCCGCCTCCCGGGTATCCATCACATACGCGACATAACCCGCGCATCCCTGCTGAAGGTAGCGCCTAGCCCTCGCTGCTGAACATACAGTGGGTCCACACTGCGGCCGCTCTCCATGAATCACTAACTCTCCCCCGCTTGGGGTCCTGACTCGCACTAGCTGCTGTGCGCAATCTATCACTGCCCCATTAGGGCTCAACCAATCCATACCAATAATCACCTTGTTCCCACGCAATGGAATGGGAACCAAGTCTACCAGGTAACGCTCCTCAAACAGTCGCAGGACACAATCTCGAAACACCATCGACGCTCGAACCGATCGATCGTCAGCAATCTCTACCTCCAACGGGCAATCTAACTCGCCTGAAGTCTCATGAAATCTCTTGCTAAGAGCAAGAGAAACGAACGATCGGGATGCACCCGAGTCGAACAATACCTGAACCGGGATGCCGTTCACATGGAACGATCCTAATACACATGTATACACACGGAGCACATATCAATATCATAACAACGTAAAATAAAAGATAGAAGGAAGGAATCATACCCGTCACCACATGGGGCGCGGCGCGTGCCTCCTCGGCAGTCAACTGAAATGCCCGACTCCTCACCACTGGAGCCTCTGCCTTGCCCTGACAGCCATCCGTGATCCGCAGGGTCGCTGGAGCTGGCGCCTTCACTGGCGCTGAAACTGTCAACATGGGGCAATTGGCCTTCTTGTGGCCCCTCTGGTTGCAGTGGAAACATAGCAACTCCGATGTCTGAATAACTGTCGCAGGAGCAGTGCAATCCCTGCTGATATGCCCAAACTTGCCGCACTTGTAGCAGCCTGACGATCCCATCCTGCACGCCCCCTCGTGCGGCCTGCCGCACCTCCTGCAACGGCTCGGTCCCGACTGGCCTTTTGGTCTCCCATCTGATCCCTTGGGCTTCTTCCCCGAAGCCCCTGATGCCTGACCATCCTCAAGTTTCCGTTTCCGGATGTGCTCCAAATCTATCTCTCTCTCCCTAGCCCTGGCAATCATGGAGTCCAGGGTAGGGCAAGCCGAAAAGCTAACATGCTCCCGAATGTCAGCTCGTAGCATATCATGGTAACGAGTCCTCCTCATATCCTCGTCACCTGCATACTGGGGCACCAACAAAGCCCTCTCCCGAAACTTGGCGGTGATCTCCGCCACGGTCTCTGTCGTCTGCCTCATGTCTAAAAACTCCCTGGCCAGCTGCTGAAGCTCGACCGCTGGCGCAAACTCTGCCCTGAACCTAGCCACAAAGTCCGACCAGGTCATTGCCTCGATAGCCGAGGCTCCCAACGAGTCACCCACCGACTCCCACCAATCTTGGGCCCGGTCCCGTAAACACCCTGCTGCGTACCTCACCTTCGACCCCTCGGGGCAGAAGCTGGTCAACTGGGCGGACTCGATATCCGCAATCCACCGCCTGGCGACAATGGGGTCCTTCACCCCATGGAAATCCGGCGCACCACTTCCCCTGAAGTCCTTGAAGGACAGTGTGCGAGATCCTGACTGGCTAGAGGCCAAGTCGCTCCTGAATGCCCGTAGGCGATCCTCCATCAACTCCACGATCCCTTCCTTGATCGACCCAAAGATGATGGGGGTCGACTCAAGGATGCCCCTAGTGATCTCCGACGTGATGAACTCACGTAGCCTCTCCTCAATCGGCTCGGTGCCAGATCCCGAACCTGACCCCTCTCCTGACCCGCCATCTGTCGGTCTCGGTCGAAGTACCACCATTCTGCAAAACATCATAATAATCATTAGTGGTACTGCTACTTTCTGAGGGATCTCAACTACTTACAGGTTCCTTGGTCTCGTCTTGGCCTTCCTCAGCTCGGGTACGGATCCTCTGCTTTCAGTAGTATGGGCCCATACTACCTTCCACATTTATCCGTACCTTCTCCGAGGAATTCCTCGACTCCACCAGCTCCCATTTACTACTGCTACTCTCTGTTATTCTCATCCTAGGCTTGCCCTAGGGAAAACCCAAGTTCAACACAACTGGTCCTCAGCTGCTGTAGGTCTCCTCATAATGCCAGTTAGCCACCACCTAAACACCATCACATGTGATGAGGATTAGATAATCCTTCAAGTAAAAGATCCGTCCCTACAACGGTTGGACTCAAACAAGAGCTGCGCAATAGGGCCAGTTCCAACACTTTGGGATTATTCAACCCTGATTACATGTGGTGTGACATGTTTACCTAGTGGCTCACTCCCATTACTCGGAATCCCACCAAGCACGAAGCAAGCAGCATTCGGATAAGGAAAAACAGACTCAAGCCAAAACTGTTCTTAGAACAAGAAACGACACTTAACATAGGATGCTAAGCTCATACTATCAGGCATAACCTAAACAGGCTATCCTACTGCTGTCTACTCAATTCTAGCATGCAATATTCATAAAGCTGTAGCAAATAAACAGGCACATAAGGCATCACTCCTAGATCCTTAGCCTATTCTAGCATGCAATATTCATAAAGCTGATAAACATAACATAAACTTGTATGGGTACTATGGGGAATACTTACTTGAGCTCGGCCGATCGTGCACGTCACACACTTTACTCTTTCTTGTGACTCTTTTCCGGGTTTTAAAGAACAATTTCTTTTGGAAAAATCTTTCAATCCCTCGATTTGAGTCCAAACACTCCCGAAGGCGTGTCCGAATCCCTCAAACCAGGGCTCTGATACCAACTTGTAACGACCCAATTTTTACGTCCGAAAATTTCATTTTTAAGGTATTACTTTAGAAAACATTAATAAATAAAAACATTGTTTGTTCACACCATAACACATCGCAACCATGTTCTAAAAAGTCAAACCATACATCCCATCAAAAATATCAGAGTACAATCCCAGTAAATCTCATAAATGCGGAAACCGAAGAGTGTGTGTATGACGTGCCGCTACCGCGCCGGCTCCTTCCCCTTCGATGCAGAGGTACCTGAAAACAAAACTGTAAACGTAAGCACAAAGCTTAGTGAGTTCCCCCAACGTACTGCATACCATACAAACACATAACATACGTACTGCCAGGCTATTCTGGGGTGCCTGACTACCCGGTACGGCCATTCTGGGGTGCCGACCTACCCATACGGCCATTCTGGGGTGCCGTCTTACCCGTGTCAAGCCATTCTGGGGTGCTGACTACCCATGTCAAGCCATTCTGGGGTGCTGACTACCCATCGGTCCTAACAACCGATCCTCGGGAACTATTTCACCCCCCTACTACTACGATCACATATAACATAACAAGCCAGCATGCAAACATATCATCACATACTGTCAGACGTATCTGGGGTGTCTGACTACCCTTTGGTCCTAACAACCAAACTCTACTACTATCACATACAACATATCATGCTAGCATATAACATATCAGGTAATAGCAAACTTAGATGATATCACAAAGACAATCATCTATCATACATCTCCTACTGGTGGGTCGGCATTGTGGCCTTAGACCCACTGCTACTGGAAGGTAACTCACCTCAAAGTAGCTGCTGAACTGATCGGGAACTAACTGACTGCTGCTGCTCCGGGAGTCCTCCGGTTGCAATTCCCACAACATACTCAATCAAACACTGCTAACTGACCTTTAGGTAAAATAACCATTTTACCCCCGGTCTAGCTCTAAGCCAAAGCTAGAGTCAACTTTCAGTTGACCCGACTCGCCGAGTGGATCACCACTCGCCGAGTCCCTAGCAAACCAATGTCCTGGGTCCCTGGTTCTACTCGTCGAGTCGGGCTATGACTCGACGAGTTCACCATCTAACTGACGTTCAACTCCTTCATCCTACTCGCCGAGTTGCATGAACAACTCGTCGAGTTCATCTTCATCCGATGAACACTTTATGCTAAGACTCGCCGAGTTGTATGAACAACTCGCCGAGTCTGTTCTTGATCTATGAAGATTGCCTTGGACTCGCCGAGTCAGGGCATTGACTCGCCGAGTCCTAACATGGGTGAGTTCAGCTCCCAACTCACCGAGTCACCCCCTGTGACTCATGGCTCAACTCGACACATGAAGAAGGGACCAAATCGGTGACTCGCGACTAGACTCGCCGAGTCACCTATGCGACTCGCCGAGTCGTCGCCATGCATCCACCAAATACACAGATTTACTCGGTTTCAGTCCATGCCATTCATAGATCTGGACTTCTAGGACACAAATCACACGTAAAGTTTCCAACTTTACGTGTGGATATTCACTAATGTGGATTTTAGGGTGCAAAATGCCTCAAAAGGGTAGATCTAGGATGAACAAGCCACATGGGGCCATAAAGCTCACAGATCTGAGCTCCTGGAGCTCAATATTGCCTAGATCTAAAGGTTAATCCACTTATTACAAGTCCTTAAGCACAAACAAGCTTGGAGAATTGCTCAAGAGTGTCCCAAATGACATCCTAATCATAGAAACAGGGGAAAACGAGATATACCTCAAGGAAAATGTTGAAATGACACAAAGATGGCTGATCTCCTTCTCCTCTTCTTGATCTACTCCTCTTTCTCCTCAAAACCTTCAAGAACACACCAAGAACACCTCAAACTCTCAAGGAAACAAGGGAAAACGATGTTGGGGGAGTTCTGGGGGTGAATGGGGACGAGTTGGGGCGGAATGAGAGTTTAAATAGGGTGCAAACCCTTGAAACTTAGGGTTTCATCCAGCAGCGGTGACTCGCCGAGTCCAGGATGTGGACTCGCCGAGTCGCCTACTTAAAACGTGTCCTGAGTCTCGTCCCTACTCGGCGAGTCGGACCCTATGACTCGCCGAGTCCAAGGCTAAATTAGGGCAATGCTCAAATAAAATTCACATACCGGAAACCAGGTGCTACATATTTATAGCATAAGTTTATATATTTAAAATAAAAATATTATAACATCTTAAAAACGTTATACTATAAACTTAAAAACATGATATTTAATTGAATTTTGGAAGTTCAATATCATTGTTATTATTTATTATATTTTTATAATTAATATAAATAATATATTAACGGGGTCCCCACTGGGGGTTCGGGATGGGACTACCCACCCCCGCCCCCGCCCCCATCCCCGATTTTTTAAACAAATATTCCCCATTCGGGATCGGGGCCCCACGGGTTCGGGGTCCCACGGGACTTTTTGACATCCCTACCGATCAGAACTAAATTGATGTGTTCGATTAAGTTCTATGTCAAATAAACCTGAGATCGAGAAACCAAATGCTAGATAATTCGTTCCATATAAATGTCAGCATGATATCTATACAAAGGACTGTACGATCCCTTATCTAAAGGACAAGATTGATTAGATCAGAGTTTGATAGCGTCTTTGAGAGCTACGATTGCTAATCGGTGTATATAGTTACTAGGCTTATCCAAGTGGGAGACTGTTGGAATAGTGTCTAAGGCTGCAACTATATTTGGTAAGTACTTGACCCGATTGAGCATGGTCCTTTTGGGTTGCCTTCACCATAGCAACTTGATAGGATGATTTACAATGAGAGTTGAAATATTATAAGGAATAATATTATTATTGTTTGATTAATATAAGTCATAAATTAATTAGGAATTAATTTGATGACTTAAAGAAGTTAATTAAATAGAAGGACTTAAACTATCAAATGTGTGATAGTTATACTTTAGGCTATAATCCATTATGAATAATGTGGTGGACGATTTTATGGCTTAGGATATACCTAAAATTGTCCAAGGAATTATCATAAAGGGATTAGGATTTCTTTGGGCTTAAGTTATCCTAATAGGGTTTAAAGGTGAAACCCTAGGAGCCTTACAAGTATAAATAGACCCTAGGGGTCATGGAAATCGGAACCCTTGTGTGTGAGGAAACCCTGGCCGATTTCTAAGTCCCTCCCCACTCTCTCAAATCATCCTCTTGCTAGTTGGTGTTTGTAAGCCATTAGAGGAGTGACAATTGTGACTCTAAAGATCCAAGAATAAGAAGATCAAACAAGTAATTCAAGGTAAAACTTATAACTCTGATTTATCTTTGTTATTATGCTAGAATAACCATTATAAGTCTTGGATTCATGCATGTTCAATTAGAGAAACCTAGATCCAAGCATTAGGGTTTTGTATGTGCACATAGGAATGTTCATATGGCTAAAACCCATCAACAAGTTGGTATCAGAGCCCTGGTTTGAGGGATTCGGACACACCTTCGGGGATGTCTGGACTCAAATCGAGGGATTAAAATAATTTGAAAAAGAAAATGTTTTCTAAGAGTTCTTTTTAAGGAGGAATGAAGTGTGTGATGTGCGCGACCGGCCGAGCTCAAGTAAGTATTCCTCAATGTACCCATACCAGTTTATATATGTTTATCAGTTCCTATAAAACAGCATGCTAGAATACAACTAAGGATCGAGGAGTGATGCCTTATGTACCTGCTTTATGTGCCTTAGTATATGAAAATTGCATGCTAGGATTGAGTAGACAGCAGTAGGATAGCCTGTTTAGGTTATGCCTGATAGCATGAGCTTAGCATTATATGCTAGTACGGTTTCCCATTATGAGGATGAAATTGCTTGAGTAGCCTCCTATGTCTGGATGCTGCTTGCTTTGTGCTTTGTGAGACTCTAAGTGATGGGAGTTATCCATTAGGTGAATGCATCACGACACATGCAGACATGGTTGAATAATCTCAGAGTGCTAGACTAGGCCCTATTGCGCAGCTCTTGTCTGGGTCTAACCTTTGTAGGGACGAGTTTTTTTACTTAAAGGATTATCTGAGCCTCACCGCATGTGATGGTATTCAGGTGATGGTTAATTGGCATCACAAGGAGGCTTTCAGCAGCTGAGGACTGGATCAGGTATAGTCAGAGGACTCCCTAGGGCAAGCCTAGGATGGGAGTAGCAGAAATTATTAGCAGTAATAGTGACTTAGTGGAGTCAAGGCAGTACTTGAGGAAAGTATGGATAGATGTGGAAGGTAGTATGGGCCCGTACTACTGGAAGCAGAGGATCCGTACTCGAATCAAGGAAGGCTGAGATGAGACCAGGAAACTTGTGGCTGTGGTGATCCCTCGAGATATATCAGTGTTCCTGACGTTTTTATGTTGTGTTTCAGAATGGTGGTATTGCGCCCTAGACCAGCAGTTGGCAGTTCAGGAGAGGGATCGGGTTCGGGATCAGGTTCTGAGTCGGTGGATGAGGAGCTACGCGATTTCATCGCATCAGAGATCACCAAGGGCATCCTTAAGTTGACCCCCATTATCTTCGGGTCGATCAAGGAAGGGATAGTTGAGTTGATGGAGGATCGCCTCCGAGCATTCAGGTGCGACGTGGCATCTGGCCAGTCGGGATCCTGCACAATGTCCTTTAAGGACTTCAGGGGCATTGGTGCGCCGGATTTTCACGGAGCGAAGGACCCCATAGCTGCCAGGCGATGGATTGCAGACATTAAGTCTGCACAGATGATAAGCTTCTGCCCTGAGGGATCGAAGGTGAGGTTTGCAGCAGGGTGTTTACGAGATCGAGCTAGGGATTGATGGGAGTCCGTGAGTGACTCGTTGGGAGCGTCGGCTGTCGAGGCTATGACCTGGTTGGACTTCGTGACTAGGTTCAGGACAGAGTTTGCACCGGTTGTCGAGCTTCAGCAGCTGGCCAGGGAGTTCTTGGATATGAGGCAGACGACGGAGACTGTGGCGAAGATCACCGCCAAGATCCAGGAGAGGGCATTGTTGGTTCCCCAGTATGCGGTTGATGAGGACATGAGGAGGACCCGCTACCATGATATGCTCCGAGCTGATATTCGAGAGCATGTCAGTTTTTCAGCTTGCCCTACCTTGGACTCTATGATTGCCAGGGCGAGGGAGAGAGAGATAATCTGGAGCACATCCGGAAGAGGAAGACACAGGAGGGACAGACAGGAGGGGCTTCGGGGAAGAAGCCCAAGGGATCAGATGGTAGGCCGAAAGGCCAGTCAGGACCGAGCCGCTGCAGGAAATGCGGAAGACCTCATGAGGGGGCATGTAGACTGGGATCGTCGGCCTGCTATAATTGCGGAAAGATAGGGCATTTCAACAGGGATTGTACCACCCCTGCACCTGTGATATAGACGTCTGAGTTGCTGTGTTTCCACTGCAACCAGAGGGGCCACAAGAAGGTTAATTGCTGTAACATCCCAAAAATACAGGCCAAAAATTTCATTTTTAAATACGTCATGATAAAACCAACATTGTAATAAAACATCTATAATATCATGTCATGTCAAAACCAAAGTAGAAATAATCAAACATATTATCATAAAATAATATCAGAGTGTAATCCTAAGGATCTCATGTGCGGAAAACCATAGTGTGATGCGATGCGATCAAGCCGGCTTCTTTTCCTTTGAAAACGAGTACCTGAAACCAAAACTGTAAACCGTAAGCACAAAGCTTAGTGAGTTCCCCCATAATACCTCATACCATGCAAGCATATAACAAACAATATTCAATTAGGAGATACGGGCCACGCCCACACTCGTGAAGATACGGGCCCCGCCCACACTTCGCTTTCTGGGAGATACGGACCTCGCCCACACTCGTGAAGATACGGGCCCTGCCCACACTTCGCTTTCTGGGAGATACGGGCCTCGCCCACACTCATGAAGATACGGGCCCTGCCCACACTTCGCTATCTGGGAGATACGGGCCTAGCCCACACTCCACTCTCGGAGAGATACGGGTCTTTCCCACACTCAACCGCCAATTCATATCATACAAGTATCGCACAGACAACAAGTGTAAATAATTCTATTATACTGGCATATATCATAATCAACTCAACTAAGAGATACGGGCTCGGCCCACACTCTAGTACTAACTTCTCGTCTATACGGGCCGGCCTTGGTGCCTTAGACCCGTTACTACTGGAAGGAAACTCACCTCATACTGATGAAGTCCCGTAGACACAACCCCACACTGCTGAAGTCCCGCAGACTCAACCCCAACTGCTGGAGGACAGATTCCCGAACTGTCAACACCAAAATAACACCCAATTAATAATTGGGTCCCAACACATAACCATACATTCATACTTGGATAATTACTACATTACCCCAAGCTTGGCTTATATAAGTCCAAGGCCCGATCCATAGGCCCAAAGCGAACTAGGAATCAAAGCCTAGCATATGGCCCAATTTTCCAAATTGGGCCCAAGCCTATATGTGGTCTTATTCTAAGGCCCAACATTATACAATCATTAAGGCCCAACTATAGTCCATCTATGGCCCAATTTGGAAAATTGGGCCCAACCCCTTACATGGGACTTACCCTAGGCCCATTAAAATTGGGCCCAACCCCTTACATGGGACTTACCCTAGGCCCATTAAATTATTTTAGTCCATATAATTATTCTTGGATGGCCCATTAATAATCCAATCATCAAGGCCCAATAGAAAGGCCCAACAATAAACCCAAGTGAAGTTAGGGTTTCACATATTATGTCGATTAGGGTTAAGTTTCCTACTTAACCCATTAAGGAATTATTTCTTTAAGGACTTAATCCATTAAATCCATCATTCTTCTAAATAAGTCATATGATGTGATTGGGCTTAATCACACAATTCCATTCCAATGGCCCAAATATGGGCCTCGATAAGTCCAAGCCCATAATCCCAAATTAGAGTTTTCACATGCAATGATGATTAAGGTTTAGTGTTTCTTTCTTAATCCATTAAGTCCATTATGCCTTACGCTAGTTTGCCAATGATTAATAATTATTTAAGATTTAATAATTAATTCTCGTGTGCCCCAAGCCATTTCCACAAATTAGGGTTTTATTTGCATTATGGTTTTCCCAACCCAAATATTAGTCCATTTATCAATTTGTTGGGCTTTTAGGTCTATTAGGGCTTTATTGGGCCTATTAGGGCTTACAAGGCCCACTAGGGTTTCAAGCACCCCAAACGAATCAACACAATCGAGACAAGGCACACCGCCACCCGATACGGCGGCCGGTGGCGGCGGGAGGCGGCAGCCACCACCCTATGGTGGTGGTTTGATTTTTCCTTTCATTATTCCAATTGCTTTACAATTTACAATGAACCCACAAATAAACACACACACTACACTAATTAAACATGCACAACCACCCTATGGTGGCCGGCAGCGGCGAATGGTGGCAGCCACCACCTCACGGTGGTGGTGATGGCCTTCTTGGTTTTCTAGCCACACAAACCCAACCTTACATCGCAGAAATAACACACGACAAATAAAATAGACACATGCAACCACCTTGAGGCGGTAGGTGGCGGTAGCGAGTGGCAGCCACCACCTCATGGTGGTGGTGGTGGGGTTTTCTTCGGATCTCCGGCCAGAAAACGTTTGTGTAGCTCTAAACCATCCCAATACTCGTGCACAACATCGCAACACACACACAGCTTCACGAGACCACCAACCCAGCCACCATTTCACGGTGGCAGGTGGCTTATGCATGCATCGGCGGGGTGTAGTGATTTGCGAACGACAGCAACGAACGATGACAGCAAAATGCGCCTTGCCTCTGACTAAAACCCAACAGCAGCAATGTCGTGGTTCCTCGGTGACGAAGGAGTAGCGATAGAAGGATCCGGCGGCCATGGGCGGCGACTGCGACGATCTCGGCCTCTCTCAGCGACTTTCCGGCTTCTCATTCGCTTCCAGCAAGAGCGATGTGGCGGCACCTAGCAACGATTGGGTTGCTGTGGCGAAGGGAGGATGGGAACGGGAGGTGGCTGCGACTGGAGGTAAAGAAATGGGAGTGGCGGCCGGCAAGGAATGCATAAGGAGGGTGACGGCTGAATCTTTTCTTTAGGGTTAGGGTTCCTTACACTTATATACCCGACTCCATAACCAAGTTGCCATAATGGCAGAATTGGTCCCTCCCCATAAGATTTCTTCATATTTAATCTAATTTTTACCCTTTTACCCTGGATTTGAAAATCTTCTTCAATTTAATCCGATAATTACCTTTTTAACCCAGTCCGTGGAAATTCCCTTACATATTAAGTCCCATAAACTACCGGACAACCCTCAATATCTTAATTATGACATACATAATCAACCCTTCCACCTCATTTCCTTTTAATTTAAGTTCAAATAATTACCACAAGCCCCTGTCTTCATAAATATTATAATATGAGTCCCAAACTCACGTTTTTAGCCCCCAACTTCTAAAAAAATATGACAATTACTCCTTGAACCCACCCCCTGCATATATAATTATTTATTCTAGGCTACCATTCGCTCATTAATTAATTTATTTAACGTAATAAATAAATGGGTGTTAGAACTCTCCCCCACTTAAATTAGATTTCGTCCTCGAAATCATTCCTTATCCTTCCTTACTCACCCAACCACTCTAGTAACATGGTCAACATCCGTAGATGAATGAATTTCTCGCAACAAGGTAATTTACTCAATCTGAATATGTTGTCTCGAGATGGTCTGGATCCCTAGCAGATCACTCATACTGGACCATTATCGTTGGACCCAGTCCACTTTATCCTTCAATCGGCTACTCAATTTTTGGTAACTCGAGGTTCCCATTATAAAACAGGATCATATACCTAATTATCTCTATAGATCACTTGTACATGGCCAAGGCCCAGGTACTCCTGTTGTGAGTGACTTGTCACTCCCCAATAACCAGCTATTATGTGAGTACTTGCAACCCGAAACATAAATGCTAACACTACCCAGACGCTGAACTACTCGAACACTGATCTGCCTGAAGCAGTATGTCGCCACATGGATGCTTTCAAAAATCTATCGAGACCTTCCTGGTCTCAATTAATCCGTCGGTCATCTGGATTTACCGGGTTTCGGCCCGGCTGCAGAGCTAAAGGACTCTCTACTTAGTCGCCTCATACGACTTCTGAATGAAATCCCTCTCTGGAACTAGTTGCCACTAGTTATCATGTCACTGAGGTTCTAACAACTTTCTGATCTAACCGATCGGGTCCATGCATCAAATCATGTCACCATCAAATCCAAGACTAAAAGTGATTGCTACCTAACTGATGGTAGCCTTATATCAAAAGCAACCTTATACAATTTACTGCTTTCCTGATCCCATCACTGTAGTGGCGCTCCTATAATCTTATCACTGGCTCAACCAGATCTAATCCATCTAAGTAAATCCGAAGTCCAATCCGTGGATTTCCATATCCTCACTGTTGCACCCGAACTGGTGGGTACTATTGCTCCTTCCGCATTCTAACAACACACTCATGCCATCTATCAACCTAGTGAATGCTACGGCTACACCCGCAGACTTACACCACTCTATCATTATCTAACCGCTAGTGAATGCTACGGCTACCCCCGTAGTCTTACAACACTTCCCACGCGAACTAACCACTGGTGAATACTACGGCTACCCCCGCAGTCTTACAACACTTTCCAAACCGGGTCGAACACGCACTTGACCTAACACACCACTGAAATTGAGTCCTAACCAGAACTCTAGCCTGGTTCCGAAAACATGCTATCATGTGACCCCACTCTATCAGTACCACAACCCATTCTCGTGATCAAAGCGTCACAGTAACCCACGAAATCATCTACACCCTCTGGCATAGTGAGAATCAGTATCTCGCACAACCACTGTCTAAGAGTCTCGAAGGCTGCCTGCTGCTCAGGCCCCCAACGAAAGGTCACCGACTTCTTGGTCAGTCGGGTTAAAGGAAACATCAATCTTGAAGAAGTCTCGCATAAATCTTGAAGAAGACTTCTTGGTTCAATGGTTCGAAAGGACCGAGGCAGTTTTTGAAATCTGCGCTTGTCCCGAAGCGAGCAAGGTCAAGTTTGCGGCATTCACCTTCACTGCAAAAGAACTTACTTGGTGGAATGGCCGAGTTAAGTCACTTACTCCTGCAGTAGCTAACGCGACCAGCTGGGAGGATTTGAAAGCTCTAATGTTAAAGGAATACTGCCCGAGGGGCGAAATACAAAAACTTGAAGAAGAACTTTGGAACCTCAGGATGACAGGCACTGATCTTGAAACTTATACCGCCCGTTTCAACGACCTAGCACTCCTCTGTCCAACAATGGTCACTCCAGAAGAGAAGAAGGTGGAACGATATCTCTGGGGCCTATCATCCCAGATTCAAGATAGTGTCTTGGCCTCGAAACCCACTACCTTTGAGAGTGCCAAGGAATTGGCACAACAACTTATAGATCACAGGGCTAGCCGTGGTACCGTGCTAACCACCACCGACCGAACAAAAGGAGGGAACAACAAGAGGAAGTTCTGGGGCAATAAAAGGAAACAACCAATTCAGGACCCCGCCAAAAAGCAACCGATTGTTGCTGTTCGCGCCGCCACTACTGCTGTCGCACCAGCGCCACCAAAACAGTATACAGGAACTCTTCCCAAGTGCAACAAGTGTAACTACCACCATAACGGTGCTTGTCGAGAGTTACACTGCAATAACTGTAACAAAAAGGGGCACACTGCACGATTCTGTAGAGCGACTACCCAACCCGCCACACAAGTCGCTACGACCGCCAACACTGGAGCAAGCCAAGCCTGCTATGGGTGTGGTGAAACGGGACACTTCAGGAGGAACTGCCCCAAGGCACGAGCCCCTAATGCTGGGGGTGTAGGGAGAGTCCTAACTTTACGGCAGGGAGAAGCAGTCAAGGATCCCTCTGTGGTTACTGGTACGTTCCTCCTCAATAACTCTTATGCATGCGTACTTTTCGATAGTGGGGCGGAAAGGAGTTTCATAAGTCACCAATTCAAACATATACTTAAGCAAAATTCTCAACCACTAGAAGATTCTTACATCGTAGAAATGGCAAATGGAAAGGTTGAGCGCGCTAATGATATTTACATAGGGTGTACTCTCACTCTAGACAACCATTTGTTCAAAATCGACCTTATGCCGGTCACCATAAAAAGCTTCGATATAATCATTGGTATGGATTGGTTAAGCCTTCATCGTGCCGACATTCTATGTTACGAAAGGGCCGTCCGCCTCAATCTGCCGAATGGCAATGTTCTCACCGTTTATGGAAATAAACCTAGTGCGAACCTACAAATCATCTCTTGTGTTAAAACCCAAAAGTACCTCCGAAAGCAATACCAGGTTTTCTTAGCCCACATCGTAGACAAGAAACAGGAGGTGAAGAACATCAAAGAAATTCCAGAAGTATGCAACTTCCCTGATGTTTTCCCAGACGATCTACCTGGTGTACCACTCGCACGACAAGTCGAATTTCGGATCGACTTAATCCCAGGAGCTACCCCCATCGCCAGGGCTCCCTATCGCTTAGCACCGGCAGAAATGCAAGAACTATCCAGCCAATTGAATGAACTATTGAGCAAAGGGTTCATCAGGCCAAGCTTCTCACCTTGGGGAGCACCAGTCTTATTTGTAAAGAAGAAGGATGGGTCTTTTCGCATGTGCATAGATTATCGAGAACTAAACAAACTCACTATCAAGAACCGTTATCCCCTACCCCGAATCGATGACCTCTTCGACCAACTCCAAGGAGCCAGCTACTTTTCAAAAATCGACCTGAGGTCGGGCTATCATCAACTGCGAGTTCAAGAAGAGGATATCCCCAAGACGGCATTTAGAACTCGCTATGGGCACTATGAGTTTGTAGTGATGCCATTCGGATTAACTAACGCGCCCGCGGTGTTCATGGATTTGATGAATCGAGTGTGTCGACCCTTCTTGGATAAATTCGTCATCGTATTCATCGACGATATCCTGGTCTATTCGAGGAGCGAAGAAGAGCATAGACATCACCTACGACTAGTTCTGGAGGTTTTAAGGACCGAGAAGCTTTACGCTAAATTCTCAAAGTGTGAATTTTGGCTCCGAGAAGTAGGATTCCTTGGCCACGTAGTAAGCAAAGAAGGAATACATGTGGACCCCTCGAAGATCAAAGCAATCGAAGATTGGTCAACACCTACAACGCCGACAGAAATCCGACAGTTTTTGGGACTCGCAGGCTACTATCGAAGATTCATACAAAACTTCTCCAAAATCGCTAAGCCTCTCACCACCTTGACTCAGAAAGGGGTGGTGTTCGAATGGGAAGATAAACAAGAAGCCTCCTTCCAGACACTAAAGCAAGCCCTATGCAGCGCACCAGTCTTGTCTCTTCCAGAAGGAACTGATGATTTTGTGGTGTATTGCGATGCTTCAAATCAAGGCCTCGGCTGTGTGCTCATGCAAAGGGGAAAAGTCATCGCTTATGCATCAAGACAACTGAAGACACATGAAGTTAATTACACAACCCACGACCTTGAATTGGGAGCTGTGGTGTTCGCCCTGAAGATTTCGAGGCACTACCTCTACGGCACCAAGTGCACCATTTTTACTGATCACAAAAGTCTCTGGGAACCAGGTTAGACATGAGTACGGCCTACCATCCACAAACGGAAGGACAAAGCGAGAGAACCATCCAGACGTTGGAAGACATGCTGAGAGCCTGTGTGATAGATTTTGGTAAGGCATGGGATACCCATCTACCGCTTATCGAATTCTCTTATAATAACAGTTATCACACTAGCATTGGAGTCGCTCCATTCGAAGCTCTCTACGGCCGCAAGTGTAGATCACCACTGTGTTGGGCCGAAGTTGGAGATACTCAGCTAGCCAGAGGGCAAGTCCCTGATAGCACCCTTACTGGGCCTGAAATCATAAGGGAAACCACAGAAAAGATCATTCAAATTCGGGAAAGACTAAAAGCATCTCGTGATCGACAAAAGAGTTACGCGGATAAGCGACACAAACCTTTAGAATTCCAGGTCGGAGACCGGGTACTACTAAAAGTTTCCCCCTGGAAGGGGGTGATACGTTTCGGTAAACGAGGGAAACTAAACCCAAGGTACATCGGTCCGTTCGAAATCCTTGCTAGGATTGGTCCTGTGGCGTACAAACTCCGACTACCACAAGAACTTAGTAATGTGCACCCTATCTTCCACGTGTCCAACTTAAAGAAGTGTTTGTCTGACGAGACACTCATAATACCACTCGAAGAAATCGAAGTTAATGAAAATCTCCACTTTGTGGAGGAACCCGTCGAGATCATGGATCGAGAGATCAAGAGAACAAAACAAAGTCGCATTCCCATAGTGAAGGTTCGTTGGAACGCGAAACGAGGGCCTGAGTTTACCTGGGAACGTGAAGATCAAATGAAGCAAAAGTATCCACATCTTTTCCCAAACCCTTGAAGTCCCAGCCGAATTTAAATTTCGGGACGAAATTCCCTCTAACGGGGGGATGATGTGACAATCGTCAATCTTGAGTCAAGTCAAGTCATCAAGTCAAGCCGGTCAACTCTATTAAACCTTGTGTATTAGGGTTTGTGTTATGTTCGTATTGTATAACTTGCTATATTAATGGGAAAACATCACTGGAGAAAAGTTTTGTGTTAAAAACTTCCTAAGCCTTAGTACTAATCAATGAATTAAACTGATGAAAACCATGTTGCATACTCATTAGGAGTGTGTGGGATCCTTAATCATGACTTAACGGGCTCAAGAGACTCGCATTACGGAACCAAACACTCACAAATGCCACACTTGAAATCTCTCCAAGAATGTCAAATCTCTCCTAAATCTCTCCAAGTATGTGAAATCTCTCTCAAATATCTCTCTGTATGAGAAATCTCTCCAAGAATGTCAAATCTCTCCTAAATCTCTCCAAGTATGTGAAATCTCTCTCAAATATCTCTCTGTATGAGAAATCTCTCCAAGAATGTCAAATCTCTCCTAAATCTCTCCAAGTATGTGAAATCTCTCTCGAATATCTCTCTGTATGAGAAATCTCTCCAAGAATGTCAAATCTCTCCTAAATCTCTCCAAGTATGTGAAATCTCTCTCAAATATCTCTCTATATGAGAAATCTCTCCAAGAATGTCAAATCTCTCCTAAATCTCTCCAAGTATGTGAAACCTCTCTCAAATATCTCTTTGTATGGGAAATCTCTTCAAGAATGTGAAATCTCTCCCAAATCTCTCCAAGTGTGAGAAATCTCTCCCAAATCTCTCTCAAAAGTTTCCCGTAACTTTTTGGAATCATTCGGGTCATTCCGGCCCTTAACCGGGTCAAAAACGGCTTAAAACGGGGCGAAAACGAGAAAAATAGGCTTTAGGAACCGAAACCGGAGTGAGAGGCCTCTTAGGACCAGAGACCGAGCCTCTGGTGGCTAAGAGACCAGAGACCGAGCCTCTGGTGGCTAAGAGACCAGAGACCGAGCCTCTGGTGGCTTAGAGACCAGAGACCGAGCCTCTGGTGGCTAAGAGACCAGAGACCGAGCCTCTGCCTCTGTCGCTCAAGCTCTGCTCCTCTCGGTCTCTGTTCGCTATTCAGCCTCTCTGTTCGCTAACTTCGCCTCCCTGTTCGCGCCGCACTCTCGGTTCCCTTCCCTCCCCTCTGTCTCTCGCGCGCTCTGTTCCTACTCTCTCCTCTCTGTCTCTTCGTACTCTCGGTTCCTTCTCTCCTTCTCCTCTCCTCTCGGTTCCGCCTCCCTCTCTCTCTCGGTTCAGCATAAGAGGGCCGAGCCTCGGCCAGATTTCGCAATTTTGTCATTTTCAGCCCATTTTTTATATTTTTAACATTTTAAGCCCGTTTTTCGTGATTTTAAAGCGGGGTTTTCTCCAGAAATTTTATTTTAACATAATAAACTCTAAATATTCATAATTTAAACATATTTTTATAAAAATCATTAATTAAATAATAAAGATCTAATGGGGGATTTATTTAAGGTAGAGTGTTGACTTTGCCTTAACTTATGACACAAGCAACCACCCCACACTCACTCTATGACCAGCCATACCTCCCCACCTTACCTATGTCACTTCAATGTTCCCTTACACTCAAATTTCACTCACTCCCACGTTTTTGAGCTGGAACAAACAACCACACTCCTCATTTTCTCTCATTTCTCTCATTCCACTAAGTAACAAACACCACTTTTTCTCTCAAACTCTTCTACACAAATTTTCGAGATCCAAGGCTGATTTCAAGTGTTCTTCCACACTTAGTAAGTAAAAATTCATCCTCCCTATTACTATTTCACTTCATTCTACTCAAATCTTTGGTTGCTTACACAAACTCCCTAACTATGATGTTAGATTCTCGAAAACCTTCAAGGCATCTCCAAGTGTTCTTGAATTAAACACTTCCATTCTTCAACAATCATCTACTGAAATCACTCAAGGTGAGTTCATACCCCTACATTTTCATGATTTCTCAAGTTTTCAGGGGGTGAATACAAGTTAAAACACTAAGAACATATCAAAATGTTTCTAACAGCCTTCATCAGAAAAGTTCAACTCCATTCACGGACTGTTTTGGGCATCTTAAATATTTTTGTTTTCAAAACTGTACAAGGTGCAAATAGTTCAAGTTTTTAGCTTTAAAATGGCTACTTGCACATCTCCATACGATTTTTCTACAATTTATGGTGATTTTTACAAAACTGCCTATCATTTCAAACAACAATCCGGACCAGTCTGTGATTTTGGACTTTTTCACCCAAGTTAGAGGTCATATTAATTTGTGATAAAAATTATGAGCAAACTAGACACAATTTGTGAACTCTCAGAATTTACGGATCTAGTTTTCGACTTCGTATGATTTCTCTATGATTTTTCCAAAACAGGGCAGAATTGCTAAATTTTGTCAACAGCATGTAAATATCATAA
This sequence comes from Lactuca saligna, assembly GCF_052625555.1. NCBI lineage: Eukaryota > Viridiplantae > Streptophyta > Magnoliopsida > Asterales > Asteraceae > Lactuca > Lactuca saligna. Next base: position 30,646,130 of record NC_136422.1, read on the forward strand.
CACTTTGTAATATGTTGAGCAAAGTGTATAATCATAAGTTTTTAGTATTTGTATGTGTTTCCTTGTTAGTTTATCATTATGAACTGAAGCTAAGACATTCATATTAAATATTAAATATTATTCATTCATTTTGGAACACGTATTATTAGACTATAAAAAGTATAGTTTGATAAATTCACAATACTAATACATTCCCATAAAAGAATTCATACATATTACATACATTTTAGATAAACTATAATAGGTATAGTTTATGATACATCACTCAACGCACTCGTACAAAAAGGGTACATCCATACAAGAAAGATTTATATTCACACACATTTCACGTAAACTTGTTAACCTATGTTGTGAGACTCTCTCTCTCCCCGTACGTCCGAGTGCGGGATATAATTCCTGGTAGTTATAATCAGAATCTCCTTGAGAGAGAACGTGATACTTGTATATAGATCTATATTGGGTTTGACACCCCACACCTTGCTGCTAGCTACAGTGGGACCTGCAGGTCTACGGGTGACAAATGTCATTTCATTTTCGCGACGCCTGAGAAACGTTGTGGCAGGTTCACATAGTCACAGTATGATTATAGCGACTCACTTAGGGGGATAACAATTCATGAAGCTTACGGGGTTTCATAAAACCGAAGTAGGTTTTAGGTTGATAAAAGAAATTTACTTTCCATAACATTTTAAACTCACAACATTGTTACTAAGAAACGATGATTTCTCATACACTCTAGTCTTTGGTTATGAGGCTACATTTCTCGGATTTCAAGGGAAATACCGGATTTTTCTGAAACAAACGCGACATTTACATGTGAAATACTTCTACTAAGTTTATTAATAAAAGCTTATGAACTCACCAACCTTTGTGTTGACACTTTTCAAACAACTTGTATTCACAGGAAAACACTAATCAGGTTATCAAGTGCTTTTGAGGATGGGACGTTAAGGCGTCAAACTTTTCATATTTTGACAACATATTGTAATTGATTTTGAAACATGTAATTCATACAAGTGATGTAACTTTTTCAATTATATATATGTTGGTTGTGTTTGCTTAAATTACTATTGAAATTGTGGTTATGATGCTATACATGAAGTCCTCCACCCCCGGACGTTTCCGCCATCCTCGGTTTGGGGGTGTGACAATCACGGCCTCTATCTCGGCCAAATCAACTAGAGTACCCTTCTGGTTGACAGGGTACCCAAGAGATTGCACCCCGTGCAACCAAAACTCCCATTTGGAGAACTTTATAAAAGTCTCTCCCCCACTTAGATTCGACTAAGTCTTCACATCACATGAGAATTGAAGGATTCTCAATCCTTCTCGCTTTCTAATATCCCCCTAATGACAACACGTGCCTGCCAATGCTGGGGTTTAATCGCCGATTAAACCTTGAGATCTCCCATCCTCGGAAATCTCGATGAGTACTCTTGAGTTATGATCCAGTCTGACACCTCAATCCATCTAACATGCTGTCAGTTGAAGACCTTAATCTTCACTCTAGCTGACGAATCCTCGTCCCCTCTCCAATCTTGCAGTACCACTGAACTCTAACTGAACACGGCCCATGCGAAAACACAATTCTCTTGAACATCCGATGACCAACCACTTATGCCTCTAACACCCGCGACTGGTACTACCCTTTTCATGTCACCTGCTCTGTCCTAGCAACGGTAGCGCCTTGAACTCCGAAGTTCATCCATAAACAATTACCGACCATACCTGAACAATGATAGAACCCTTGAACGCTGACTTCATTGGAGAACAATCACTCCAACCCTGATCGAGTATCCTCTAAATAATACTCCTGCATAGATCCCGACAAAGATCCGAAATGATAACGGTATGCGCGGAACCCACTCCCCAAGATGCATCCCTCTTTGGGTTCATCAAGGACCTTTCGACATGCTGATTGGCATATAAGATCCCTGATACCCCAAACACTAGCAGAAAACCAACCCGAGGTATGACTTATCCAAACTCACTCACAATTCCAACGTGATACGTATCCCCAACATCCATCTATTAGCAATAGAAGATGACATACTCGCAACGTCTGGGGAAATACTGGTCACCTTCTGCAGACATGACCAACCCTGCCACACCAGTGGCAGCCTAATCCCTTGGAGTGACAAACTCCCTCGTGTACTCTCTCGTATGCATTGCACTGACTCCGGCCTTGCTGGCCTTTCCCCCGATGATCGGAGATGACGGGTCTCTTCCCGTGACCCTCAACTATACGCACCTGGTACAAACCTCTCTTCTCAAAGTGCTCCCAATCAATCTCGCATCTGCATCTTTTGGAAATCATATCCTTCAGGGTCTGACACCCTGTCACGCCCACTAGCTCGCTTGCCAATGGCTAAGCTGCAACAACTGGAACATCCTCTATCCCCAAACTGGGTCACAACTCTTCCCTGAAGCTTCTTAGATTCTCCAAGACTCTCACTGATTCGAGTATGGATCTTGTGCTTTCAGTAGTACGGGCCCAATACTACCTTCCACACCTATCCATACTTTCCTCAGCAATCCTCTCGAATCCTCCAAGTCACTTCCTCAAACAGGAACACCCAAGTGTCACTGAACCTCACTACTAACTCACTGGAATATATCCTAGGCTTCCCTAGGTTCCCGAACTCACCCAGTCCTCAGTTGTTGAAAGATTCCCAATAATGTCAACTAGTTACCTCATGAATATAGCCACATGCAACAGAGATCGGATAATCCTTCAAGTAACAGACTCATCCCTATAACGGTTAGACTCAAACGAGAGCTGCGCAATAGGGTCAAATCTATCACTCTGAGGTTATCCAGTTCGCACCACATGTGACTTAGCATATTCACCTAATAGCTAACTCACATTACTAAGAGTCCACAAAGCACAAAGCAAGCAGCATTCAGACAATGGAAAATCTAACCATCATATACCAATCAAATCATTCTATCTTCTAATCAGGAATCTATACATAAAATTCAAAGGCTCATACAATCAGGCATAACCTACACAGGCTATCCTATCACTGACTGATCTGTACTAGCATGCAAGTCTACAAGCACATACAATAGGCATATAAGGCATCCTCCTAGATCCTTAGCCCTAATCTAGCATGCAATTCTCATAATCATATCATAACATAACATATCATAACATGTATGGGTATCTTGGGGAAAACTTACTTGAGCTCGGCTGATTGCACGCATCGCACACTTTGTTCTTCTCAAAATTCTTCTTCTTTTTTTTTCAAATTCTTTTTAAACTCCTTTTTATAAAATGGTTTTTACTTTTGAAAATTTTCATACCAAGCCCTTAGTTTGAGTTCAGACACACCCGAGAGTATGTCCGAATCCCTCAAACCAAGGCTATGATACCAACTTGTAACATCCCAAAAATACAGGCCAAAAATTTCATTTTTAAATACGTCATGATAAAACCAACATTGTAATAAAACATCTATAATATCATGTCATGTCAAAACCAAAGTAGAAATAATCAAACATATTATCATAAAATAATATCAGAGTGTAATCCCAAGGATCTCATGTGCGGAAAACCATAGTGTGATGCGCTGCGATCAAGCCGACTCCTTTCCTTTGAAAACGAGTACCTGAAACCAAAACTGTAAACCGTAAGCACAAAGCGTAGTGAGTTCCCCCATAATACCTCATACCATGCAAGCATATAACAAACAATATTCAATTAGGAGATACGGGCCACGCCCACACTCGTGAAGATACGGGCCCCGCCCACACTTCGCTTTCTGGGAGATACGGGCCTCGCCCACACTCGTGAAGATACGGGCCCCGCCCACACTTCTCTTTCTGGGAGATACGGTCCTCGCCCACACTCATGAAGATACGGGCCCTGCCCACACTTTGCTATCTGGGAGATACAAGCCTAGCCCACACTCCACTCTCGGAGAGATACGGGTCTTGCCCACACTCAACCGCCAATTCATATCATACAAGTATCGCACAGACAACAAGTGTAAATAATTCTATTATACTGGCATATATCATAATCAACTCAACTAAGAGATACGGGCTCGACCCACACTCTAGTACTAACGTCTCGTCTATACGGGCCGGCCTTGGTGCCTTAGACCCGTTACTACTGGAAGGAAACTCAGCTCATACTGATGAAGTCCCGTAGACACAACCCCACACTGCTGAAGTCCCGCAGACTCAACCCCAACTGCTGGAGGACAGATTCCCGAACTGTCAACACCAAAATAACACCCAATTAATAATTGGGTCCCAACACATAACCATACATTCATACTTGGATAATTATTACATTACCCCAGGCTTGGCTTATATAAGCCCAAGGCCCGATCCATAGGCCCAAAGCGAACTAGGAATCAAAGCCTAGCATATGGCCCAATTTTCCAAATTGGGCCCAAGCCTATATATGGTCTTATTCTAAGGCCCAACATTATACAATCATTAAGGCCCAACTATAGTCCATCTATGGCCCAATTTGGAAAATTGGGCCCAACCCCTTACATGGGACTTACCCTAGGCCCATTAAATTATTTTAGTCCATATAATTATTCTTGGATGGCCCATTAATAATCCAATCATCAAGGCCCAATAGAAAGGCCCAACAATAAACCCAAGTGAAGTTAGGGTTTCACATAAAATGTCGATTAGGGTTAAGTTTCCTACTTAACCCATTAAGGAATTATTTCTTTAAGGACTTAATCCATTAAATCCATCATTCTTCTAAATAAGTCATATGATGTGATTGGGCTTAATCACACAATTCCATTCCAATGGCCCAAATATGGGCCTCGATAAGTCCAAGCCCATAATCCCAAATTAGAGTTTTCACATGCAATGATGATTAAGGTTTAGTGTTTCTTTCTTAATCCATTAAGTCCATTATGCCTTACGCTAGTTTGCCAATGATTAATAATTATTTAAGATTTAATAATTAATTCTCGTGTGCCCCAAGCCATTTCCACAAATTAGGGTTTTATTTGCATTATGGTTTTCCCAACCCAAATATTAGTCCATTTATCAATTTGTTGGGCTTTTAGGTCCATTAGGGCTTTATTGGGCCTATTAGGGCTTACAAGGCCCACTAGGGTTTCAAGCACCCCAAACGAATCAACACAATCGAGACAAGGCACACCGCCACCCGACACGGCGGCTGGTGGCAGCGGGAGGCGGCAGCCACCACCCTATGGTGGTGGTTTGATTTTTCCTTTCATTATTCCAATTGCTTTACAATTTACAATGAACCCACAAATAAACACACACACTACACTAATTAAACATGCACAACCACCCTATGGTGGCCGGCAGCGGCGAATGGTGGCAGCCACCACCTCACGGTGGTGGTGATGGCCTTCTTGGTTTTCTAGCCACACAAACCCAACCTTACATCGCAGAAATAACACACGACAAATAAAATAGACACATGCAACCTCCTTGAGGCGGCAGGTGGCGGTAGCGAGTGGCAGCCACCACCTCATGGTGGTGGCGGTGGGGTTTTCTTCGGATCTCCGGCCAGAAAACATTTGTGTAGCTCTAAACCATCCCAATACTCGTGCACAACATCGCAACACACACACAGCTTCACGAGACCACCAACCCAGCCACCATTTCATGGTGGCAGGTGGCTTATGCAGGCATCGGCGGGGTGTAGTGATTTGCGAACGACAGCAACGAAGGATGACAGCAAAATGCGCCTTGCCTCTGACTAAAACCCAACAGCAGCAATGTCGTGGTTCCTCGGTGACAAAGGAGTAGCGATAGAAGGATCCGGCGGCCACGGGCGGCGACTGCGACGATCTCGGCCTCTCTCAGCGACTTTCCGGCTTCTCATTCGCTTCCAGCAAGAGCGATGTGGCGGCACCTAGCAATGATTGGGTTGCTGTGGCGAAGGGAGGATGGGAACGGGAGGTGGCTGCGACTGGAGGTAAAGAAATGGGAGTGGCGGCCGGCAAGGAATGCATAAGGAGGGTGACGGCTGAATCTTTTCTTTAGGGTTAGGGTTCCTTACACTTATATACCCGACTCCATAACCAAGTTGCCATAATGGCAGAATTGGTCCCTCCCCATAAGATTTCTTCATATTTAATCTAATTTTTACCCTTTTACCCTGGATTTGAAAATCTTCTTCAATTTAATCCGATAATTACCTTTTTAACCCAGTCCGTGGAAATTCCCTTACATATTAAGTCCCATAAACTACCGGACAACCCTCAATAGCTTAATTATGACATACATAATCAACCCTTCCACCTCATTTCCTTTTAATTTAAGTTCAAATAATTACCACAAGCCCCTGTCTTCATAAATATTATAATATGAGTCCCAAACTCACGTTTTTAGCCCCCAACTTCTAAAAAAATATGACAATTACTCCTTGAACCCACCCCCTGCATATATAATTATTTATTCTAGGCTACCATTCGCTCATTAATTAATTTATTTAACGTAATAAATAAATGGGTGTTACAATTGCCCTCAGTTGACAGCACCCGCGCCAGTGAAGACGCCAGCTCCAGCGACCCTACGGATCATTGATTGCCGGCAGGGCAAGGCAGAGGCTCCAATGGTGAGGAGCCGGGCATTTCAGCTGACTACCGAGAAGGCACGCGCTGCACCCGATGTGGTGACGGGAATGATTCTTTCCCTCTATTTCATTTTCATGATGTTATGTTATTGATATGTGCTCTGTTTATATCATTTAGTATCGTTCCATGTGAATGGTATCCTTGTTTAGGTGTTGTTTGACTCGGGTGCTACCCGATCGTTTGTTTCTCTTGCGCTTAGCAAGAAGTTTACCGAGTCTTCAGGCATGTTGGATTGCCCTTTAGAGGTAGAGATCGCCGATGATCGATCGGTGCGGGTATCAGCGGTGTTCATCGATGATACCTTGGTTTATTCCAAGATGCAGGAGGAGCATGAGGAGCATCTGAGAGAGGTTTTAGAGACTCTGAGGAGGGAGAGCTTGTACGCCAAGTTCTCCAAATGTGAGTTTTGGTTGCGCGAGGTGCAATTTCTTGGGCACCTCGTCAACCAGAACGGGATTTCAGTAGACCCGACCAAGGTAGAGGCCGTGATGAGATGGGAGGTTCCGAAGTCTCCATCCGAGATTCGGAGTTTCCTAGGATTAGCAGGCTACTATCGGAGATTCATTCAGGATTTCTCCAAGATAGCCGTGCCCCTGACACGGTTGACTAGGAAGGCCGTGGTCTTTCGATGGGGGCCCGAGCAGCAGACAACATTTCAGATTTTGAAGCGGAGATTGTGCGAGGCACCAATCTTAGCACTGCCCGAAGGCGTAGAGGATTTTGTGGTATACTGCGCTGCGTCCATTTCGGGGTTGGGCGCGGTGCTGATGCAGAGAGGGCACGTCATAGCCTATGCTTCGAGGCAGCTGAAGCCTCACAAGGTGAATTACCCGGCGCATGATTTAGAGTTGGGGGCGGTGGTCTTCGCCCTCAAGATTTGGCGACATTACCTCTATGGATTTCGGTGTACTATTTACACGGACCACAAGAGTTTGAGGTACCTCATGGATAATCCGAATCTGAACATGAGATAGCGTCGATGGTTGGATGTGGTGAAGGATTATGATTGTGAGATCCTTTACCACCCGGGGAAGGTCAATGTGGTGGCCGATGCGCTTAGCCGCAAGGCGGCGCCGATCAGGGATATTTGCATGCGGATGACAGTGGTGACTCCGCTTTTGGAGCAGATTCGGGAGGCCCAGCAGGAGGCCCTGAAGGAGGAACCTCGGAAGAGTGAGCACATAGTGGGTCAGGTTTCCTCCTTCGACAATGATAGCAGGGGATTATTGACATTACACCGCACGGTATGGGTTCCATACCTCGGAGGCATGCGCCAGATCTTGATGGAGGGGGCGCACAAATCCCGATTCTCCATTCATCCCGGGGCGACGTAGACGTATAGGGATCTTCGTCTGGACTATTGGTGACCCTGCATGAAGCGGGATGTGGCTTGGTACGTTGAGCGGTACTTGACCTGCAGGAAGGTCAATGTCGAGCATCAGAGACCACACGGAAAGATGCAGCCGTTGGATATCCCGTTGTGGAAATGGGAAGATATTACAATGGATTCTATCATAAAGCTTCCCAGGACTGCGCGAGGAGTGGATTCTATATGGTTCATCGTGGATCGATTGACCAAGAGCTCCTATTTTGTTCCGATTCAGGAGAGCATCTCAGCCGAGAAGTTGGCCGATATCTATATCAGGGAGATATTGGCGCGGCACGGGGTGCCAGTATCAGTGATTTCAGACAGAGATGTGCGTTTTACTTCCAGGTTTTGGAAGAAGTTTCATGATGAGTTGGACACTCGTCTGCATTTTAGCACTACCTTTCACCCGCAGACAGATGGTCAGAGTGAGCGGACCATCCAAACACTTGAGGATATGTTGCGGGCATGCATGCTAGATTTCGGTGGTTGTTGGGATACCTATCTTCCTTTAGCTGAGTTCTCATACAATAACAACTACCACACGAGTATTGACCGTCCTCTCTTCGAGATGTTGTACGGACGGAGATGCAGGACCCTAATATGTTGGGGTGAGGTTGGCTAGAGGGTCATGGGAAGCACTGAAGTGGTGCTCCAGACAGCAGAGAAGATTCAGCAGGTCCGGAGCAGGCTTCAGACTGCTCAAAGTCGGTAGAAAAGTTACACCGACAAGTGCCGTTCAGACTTGGAATTTCAAGTTGGGGATATGGTTCTTCTGAAAGTGTCGCCATGGAAGCATCCGATTCAGAAAGCGGGGTAAGTTAGGCCCAAGGTACATCAGGCTATTCAGGGTTGTAGCCTAGGTGGTAAAGGTGGCGTATAGGTTGGATCTACCAACCAAACTCAGCCAGATCCACATCACTTTCCACATCTCTCAGTTGCGGAAGTGTTTGGTGGATGACTCGGTAGTGGTGCCTTTGGAGGATATTCAGGTCGACGACAACCTGAATTACATTGAGCAGCCTGTGGCAATCCTCGACAGGAAGTCGAAGGATCTGAGGAACAAAAGGGTGGAACTCGTGAAGGTGCAATGGCAGCATCGGAAGGGTTCAGAGTGGACTTGGGAGCCGGTGGAAGAGATGATGGAGCACTACCCCGAGCTGTTTTGGGATCAAGCAGAAGACTTCGAGGATGGAGTCTAAGATATGTGGGGGAGATTTGTAGCATCTGGTATCTCTGCCCTGATGGCTGCAGCCACCTCCTCATGGATGATCCGACGGATCTCCTCATCACTAGTCCCACTGCTCTCTAGCATAAGGCGTGTCCTCACCATGATCTACCTTTGAAATAGAACATACGATATATTAGAAATTCATTCGAGCATACTCGCACTCGATAACGCATCCCTCCTTGATCTATAGCACCCCGAAGATTCTTAATTGAATTATACACCGCCCCGGTGTTTTTAGTAGTACGAGCCCAATACTACTGTCCGCACCGTATCAGTGTACACCCCAAGTCCTCCTCTTTTGATCCCAAGTCCCAAGTACTTTATTATGCATAATCCACTCTTTATAGATCTCTCATATCTCCTCACTGCTACCTACTCACTCACAAGCATCTTATAGCAGCTCACCTTCCCCTAGGCTATGGCATCATAAATCAGGCCACCCTAGTCCTAATAGGAATACCTAGCCCTCCCTAGCAAGAGAATACATCATATCAATCTCATAAACATATAACATATGGGTATTTTGGGAAATCACCATTCGGGCGCTGACTGATCGTACACACCTCTCTGCTCTGTGTTTCTCTAAAAATCTTTTACGTCTTTTAGAAAACTTGGTTCTTTTTTGAAAATATTTTCCAAATCCTCAGTTTGAGTTCAAATACTCCCGAAGGTGTACCCAAATCCCTCAAACCAAGCCTTTGATACCAACTTGTAACACCGTAAATTTCCAAAACATTTTTTCGCATTTATAAAAACATAAATCATTTGTAAATCATAAAAACATCATTGTTTGAAACTCAATTTATAACAAATAAAAATCCCAAGATCTCATATCATCAAAATCCCGTGTGTATACTGATCAAGCCGACGCCTTCCCGCGATCCTCACTAGTACCTGAAACACATAACACAAAACACTGTAAGCATAAAGCTTAGTGAGTTCCCCAAAATACCACATATAACACATATTAGCCACTCGAGGCCATAACTCAGTGGGTCCGTGCACCCAAAACTCTGTGAACCCTCAGGTTCTAACTCTGCAAGCATGCACAACATAAATCACATAGAAGAATGCAGTGCAACAAACAATATATATATAAAACACTGTATCACATAACTCTATTTACCTACTCAAGGTAAAGTATAGTGAGAAGACTCACCTCGCGTATCTCGGTAACTCGTAAATCCCTGAAATCACTAGTGCTCGATCTCCTGAGCTATAGTCCTCCTATAACACAATACATCTCTAATTAACACTTTCCCAATTAAGGTTGACTAACCCTATCAAGTCAACACCGGTCAACTCTGGTCAATGGTCAACAGTCAACCCAACTCGCCGAGTCTAGCGTGGACTCGCCGAGTCCTTACGAGGACCCAATTCCTCTGAGTCCCTTCCGACTCACCGAGTCACTCACCCAACTCGGTTACTCAACCCCTGGTTCGAAATCCATGAACAACCCGCACCAACTCGTCGAGTCTGCCAATGGACTCAGCGAGTGCATTCCATGCACAACCCCAAACGACCTTCTGAGGTTAGATCTATTCCACTAACTCATAGATCCAGTCCTTCCAAGCTTATTTATCACGTAAAGTTCATGTCTTGGCGCTCATATCACACCTAATGACTCATAAATGGTGTTTTGACCTGAAGCACAAAGATCCCAAACCAAAACCTCCATGGACTCATAAAAAGCTTGGACAAAGGGACACTCTGGACCTCCAAGGGTCCAGATCCAGAACCTAACTCGCTTAAGGGACCAAATGAGCACTAGATCTAGCCACAAAAGGGCTTAATAAGCCCTAAATCAATATGAACACCACCTCAACAGAAAAGGGTTCGAAAATGGTACCTAAAATGTGATGTTCTGGACCTCAAATCTTCAGGAAGTTAACCCTCTTGCTTCCTCTTGGCTATAGCTTCCTTTCCCTTGCTAGACAACACCACCAAGGTTAACAATGGCTCCTTCTCTCACTCCAAACGCTCAAGCTCACTAGGGTTTCTCTCTAGGGACTGGTGAGCACAAATGATGGCCATAAGGCCCTTTAAATAGGCCCCAAACCCAAGAAATTAGGGTTTCATTAAACAGCACGGACTCGTCGAGTCCACCAATGTGACTCGTCGAGTCCGGTCATTAATCCGGATGAGAAATCGCGTCTCTACTCGGCGTGTCTTCGCACCAACTCGCCGAGTTCTTCCACAAAACTCAAAATAAAATGAATAAATATAATACCTGAAATTCCAGATGTTACAACAATTATAACCTATTTTGAAGTAATAAATAAGAAATATTTGAGTATTATGTGTAAATTATATGCAATATACGTACTTATAATGATGTAATAAAATAGGAATAAAATATGCATTGAAAATAAAATAATAACTAGACCTAATATCTTCGAAGAAAGTTGAAGTAGTCGTGACAAGGATTCTAGAGATATAAGGAACGTTGAAATCCGACTTATAATGAAGAAGATATGACCCGTTGAAGTTTTGAAATCAAACCGGTACGACACTACGTAATGAAAAGTTAATTTTTGATCAATTACTTTTTAGCCATAGTGATCTAAATGAAAATCGTAGTAGTCAGCAAACCAAAAATGTGCATATAGATAACGTCTAAATCTGACTTCGTTAGAGGAAGTTATGATTTTTCTAAGATTCGACGTAGCAGTATACAACTCGGAAATTGAATTTTAGATCGGTCGATTTTTAGCCGAAACAATCTAAACAAGAATTGAAGATATCGTTAATAGAAGTTCAACGATATTGTGACATCCCCAAAATCACGGCCAGAAAAGACCGGTTTGTTTATACTTTATTTCAAAATCAGAGTTATCTTTTAATAAAAGGGTTGCGGAATTTGTCCCAAAACAATAATATGATAAAGATTTATCAAAAGCATTTCCATAGAAATGTATTTCATTAAAAGACTCGGGATGTCATGTTCGTACAGATCAAAAGTATAAACAGTACAATATAAGCCTTACTACATTATTTCATATCTACAGGCCTATATCCGTATTCCCTCGTCCAAAACATCACACCTATGCTCATGCGCCACTACCTTTAATACATAAAACTGAGTGGGTCAGGCTTGGGAGCCTGGTGAGCACATAGGGTTTTCAACCCACAATAAATAAGTTTATTAATTTCATCAATCAACAATAACTCGATTACCCGTTCCCGTTATCCTCACTTTACGCCCCTAAATACCTATCATAAGGGACCTAGCCTAAGGATCATCATCGGGACGGATACTATTGCTAAGGGGATTCCTCAGCAATAAATGTCCTAATAGGCAACCATGTGGGGGAGGGAGTACACCGGTGAACACATCGTTCACAACACCTACAGGTTGCGAGCCTGCTAGTGTTCCACTGGAACGTCTAGAAGAGTCCGTGGTCGTCATCTATACTCCGCTAGATGACTGGATCAACAACAACAACATCGAGGCCTCTCATCATTTTATCACACATCACCTATTACATCTACCCATGTTTTACCCCAACATTTTCGTAGATATGTGTAATTTGAAAGTAACTATGCACTCACTTGATTAGGTGGTGACTCAGCACTCGGACAGCGCTTCGATACTCTCACAACGATTTTCCTTCGATAAAACCTAGTATCGATACCACTAGGGTTTAGTCTAATGATAACCGCGACAAATTAATTATCTGACTATTATTATTATTATTATTATATAAGCGTTAATAACACTCAATATAACTCATAATAATAGCCTAAATAATTATTTTAAGGACCTAATAACATTCCTATATTAAAACATAAGCTAAACTAAAGATAGGATAGGTACAGCTCACTTACAGCGGGTTTTTCTCGAAAACCGGGCTTCGCTGGAGCAGCGTTCCCGAGCCGAAAGGCTCTTTTCTCGGGACTCCGGGAGCCTCGGGGCTTCCTTCGGGTGCTAGGGGTTTACCTAGGCTTTTAGGGGGGTTAGGGAGCTTAGAGAGAGAGTTTAGAGAGAGAAAGAAGAGGGGTGAGGGGAGAGGAAATGAGGGAACCCGGCACCTCTATTTATAGGGGAGGAATCTGATGGACTCGTCGAGTCTGAGTCATGACTCGCCGAGTTGTTCCATGTGGTGGCCTTCTGGTGGTGCCACGTGTCCAATTCTGGTGGTGCCACGTCACCCCCTATCGCGTATCGGCCTTCAAACTTAGAAAAATCATAACTTTCGTATACGAGCTCCGTTTTCGACGTTCTTTATATCCACGCGTAGATAAAATCAAGATCTACAACTTTCGTTTAGACTCCGTCGGCTAATTCTCGACCGATCTCAAATTTAACAGTAGGAGGCATTTAGACTGTTAAATGACCGCGAAGAGTTCATAACTCCTTCATACGGACTCCGTTTTCGTCTGTCTTTTTACCGTTGAGTTCCTATTAATGAGATCTTCAACTCTCATTTAGGTCGCGTAAGCCAAAAACTACTCGAACTAAAATTCGAGTTTCGGGCCGTGCACTGCTAAACCGAATCTTAGAAAAATCATAACTTCTTCATACGAAGTCAGATTTGGGCGTTCTTTTTATCGCTGTTCTTAGTTTAACATATTCTACGACTTTTGTTTAGATTTCTAAGGCTAAAAAGTCTTCTTTCGTAAATTCACTATTTACGTCTCCCGGTGCCGTGCCGGTTTTGCCGTAAAACTTCGGCGGGTCATAACTTCTTCGTTATAACTCGGATTTCGGCGTTCTTTATATGTACGGAAACCTTGAGACATATTCTACAACTTTATGTAGAGATATCGGGATTATTTCACACTTAAATTTTGACGCTCATTTTTATTCTTTATTAATTATACATTTATAATTAAATAATAAACACATAAACACACATAACATCACATAATACTCAATATTTCATCTTTATTACTTCAAAAAGATTTACAAGAGTTGACCTAGACTATTATATTGACAAAAATGCTTAGCCCTGAAACACGGGCGTTACAATTCTCTCCCCCTTAGGATGATTCCGTCCCGGAATCATGCATCAGCAAACAGATGTGGATAGCGACTCATCATGTCATCCTCTGTTTCCCAAGTGAGATTCGGCCCATTTGAATGTTTCCATTGGACTAGCACTAAGTCGACCATCTTGCGTCGTAACTTCTTAGTCTTATGGTCAACAATTGCCTCAGGCTCTTCGATCAGCCTTTTATTCTCATCCATCCTTAACTCTGAGATTGGAATTATGTCGGGAACATCTCCCATGAATTTCCTCAAATAACACACATGGAAGGTGTTATGAATACCATTGAGTTCTTCGGGCAATTCCAACTTGTAAGCTTGGTTCCCAATCTTCTGAAGAACTTTGAACGGTCCAATAAAGCTTGGACTCAACTTTCCTCGTTTCCCAAATTGTATAAGTCCCTTCCACGGTGAGACTTTAAGCAAAACGGAATCCCCAACTTCGAAGGTTATCGGTCGTCTTTTCTTGTCAGCATAGCTCTTCTGACGATCCTAAGCTGCTAACATTCTTTCCCTAATCGCCTTTAATTTCTCAGCAGTCTCATGGACCATCTTGGGGCCCATAAACTGCTTCTCTCCGGCTTCAAGCCAACAAGACGGCGTACGAAACTTCTGTCCATACAAGGCTTGATAAGGTGCCATCTTGATGCTCGAGTGAAAAGTATTGTTGTAGGAAAATTCTACTAGAGGTAAGTGCTCGTCCCAATTCCCTTGGAATTCGAGGGTACATGCTCTCAGCATATCTTCCAACGTCTGAATCGTTCTTTCGCTCTGACCATCAGTTTGCGGATGGTAAGCAGTACTCAAACACAACTTTGTACCCAGCTCCTCTTGTAGACTCCTCCAAAACCTTGACGTGAAACGACTATCACGATCTAACACAATCGTAAGAGGGACACCGTGAAGTCTTACAATTTCCTTCACGTAAGCATTTGCGAGCTTATCCATAGACCACTTGTCGTTGGCGGCTATGAAGTGTGCACTCTTGGTGAAACGATCCACGACTACCCAAATCATGTCGTGTCCGTTCTTCGTTCTGGGCAGTTTAGTCACAAAATCCATGGTGATGTCTTCCCATTTAGCCATGGGTACAGGTAAGGGTTCTAAACTCCCATACGGTTTTTGATGTTGTGCCTTCACCCTCGCACATGTTACGCACTCGGCCACGTACTTCGCAACATCGAGCTTCATCATCGGCCACCAGTAGTAGGGTTTTAGGTCCCTATACATTTTAGTGCTACCGGGATGAATCGAGTACATGGTCTTGTGTGCTTCTTACATTAGAAGATCCCTCATTCCTCCCGCCTTAGGTACCCAGATTCAATCTTGGAATACCTTCAGTCCTCGACTGTTTGTACTGAACACTAACGTTCTTCCCAAACGTTCTTCCTTTCGGTCATTCTTCTCTAGGGCTTCTTCTTGAGCTTTCCTGATACTTTCCACAATCGTCGAGACGACTTCAATTCTTAATGCTCTTGGCCTTTTCCTTTCAAGATTGACTTTCCGACTGAGAGCATCAGCAACAATATTTGCTTTACCTGGGTGGTAAAGTAGCTCACAGTCGTAGTCCTTGAGAAGTTCTAGCCAGCATCGTTACCTCATGTTCAACTCCTTCTGATTAAAGAGGTACTGGAGACTCTTATGATCAGTGAAGAGCTTGCACTTCGTGCCGTAGAGGTAATGCCTCCATATCTTTAAGGCAAATACTACCGCTGCCAACTCCAGATCATGAGTGGGGTAGTTCTTTTCGTGCTCTTTCAATTGTCGAGATGCGTATGCTATCACCTTTTCTCTTTGGGTCAGAACACAACCCAACTTGACTCCAGATGCATCACTATAAACCGCGAAATCTTCGACTCCATCGGGTAGAGAAAGTATCGGTGCTTCACATAACTTCTTCTTTAGCTTCTCGAACGCCTCATCGTGTTTCTCACTTCATGTATATGTAGCTCGTTTATGGGTCAAAGCTGTTAATGGAGCAGCTATCGAAGAAAAGCCTTGGATAAGTCATCGGTAATATCCGGCTAATCCTAGAAAGCTTCGAATCTCCGGGACTCTTCGGATGTTCCCACTTCATTACAGCCTTGATCTTGGTGGGGTCAACCATTATTCCTTCTTGGTTAACAACATGACCCAAGAATTGGACTTCCCGTATCCAAAAGTCGCATTTGGAGAACTTTGCAAAAAGCTTCTACTTCTTTAACACCTCCAACACTTCTCGTAGATGCTTGCCATGCTCCTCCTGGCTTTTCGAGTAGATGAGAATATCGTCGATGAGCACTATCACAGATGTATCGAGGAATGGTTCACAAACCCTATTCATCAAATCCATGAATGCTGTGGGAGCATTAGTTAGTCCGAATGACATAACCAAGAACTGGTAGTGTCCATATCTTGTTCTGAATGCAGTCTTCTCAATATCCTGCTCTCTCACTTTCAGCTGATGATATCCTGATCTAAGATCGATCTTTGAGAAGTAGCTCGAACCTTGCAGCTGATCGAATAGGTCATCAATCCTCGGCAATGGATACTTGTTCTTCACCGTTGCCTTATTCAGCTCTCGGTAGTCTATGCACATCCTCATGCTTCCGTCCTTCTTCTTCACGAATAACACCGGAGCTCCCCAGGGTGATGAACTAGGTCGAATGAAACCGCTGTCCAACAGCTCCTGAAGTTGCGTCATGAGCTCCTTCATCTCCGTCGGTGCTAATCGATAAGGTGCCTTTGCTATCGGTGTTGTTCCTGGTAACAAGTCTATACGAAACTCCACTTGCCTATCAGGTGGTAATCCGGGAAGATCTTCGGGAAAGACTTCCGGATAATCGCACACAACCGGTATATTCTGCACCTCTTTCTTTTCCTTCATAGCATCGATTACGAATGCCAAGTACGATGCACATCCCTTGGACAAACATTTCCTGGCTTTCATCAGGGAGATGATTCCAGAATTTACTCTGCGTTTGTCCCCGTACACCATAAATGATTCCTTTCCGGGTGGGTTTATCCTAACTATCTTCTTTCGGCATAATATCTCGGCATCGTTGGCGCTAAGCCAATCCATACCCAAAACGATGTCGAAACCGTTTAACTCTATGGGTAATAGTTCCTCATGGAATTCGTTTCCGTTTAGGTCAATGACGATGTTCCTAATACAATTACTAACAGGTACGAATTTGCCACTGGCAACTTCTACAATCAGGGCATTATCTAGTTTTTCTACAGGTAATGCTAATTTCACACTAAATTTATGCGACACAAAGGAGTAGTTGGCTCCGGAATCAAACAGTATATTTGCAGGCAAACCATTTACAAGAAAGGTACCTGAAGCGACGTCTGCTGCCTCCTTTGCAGCCTCGAGCATCATCTGGAAAGCTCTCGCCTTCGGCTTTGGTGGTATGTTAGGTCTTCCTGCCTCCTTCTTCTTCGGGCAGTCCTTCAAAATGTGCCCTTCTTCATTACACCCATAACAGGCCTTCTGGTTGAGGGTGCATTCATTGGCATAGTGCCCAGACTTTCCGCATTTGTAACAAGTGACCCCTCCATCACACTTCCCATAGTGTTTCTTCTTGCACTTGTCACACCACTTTGCTTCTGATCCTCCTCCTCTCGAACCAAATTTCGAGAATCTACTCTTCTTGTTGGACTTCGAGGATCCATTGAACTTCCGTTTCTCACCAACCTCAGCCCTTTCCAGACCTCTTTCCTTTTGTTGGGTCTCCACGTTCTTAGCTGCTCGAACAACTGATTTCAGAGTGGTTGCCATCTTGACTGTTGGGCCAAAGTCAGCCGGCAGTCCGTTTGCGAATTTCTCAATTTTAGAAAGTTCGGTTGGCACTAGGTATGGAAACAACTTCATCTTTTCCATAAATGCAGCAGCATAGTCATCGATGCTCATTCTCCCCTTCTTCAAATTTTGGAACTCATTGTTCAGATCAATCAGGTCTATCTCTGAACAGTACTGTGCCTTCAGTTGTTCCAAGAACTCATCCCATGACATTTTCAGGGCTTCTCCTCGTGGCATCGTATCTGCCAATAGCTTCCACCAACTCAAGACTCCAGTTTTCAATTGTCTCACAGCGAAGACAGTCTTCTGCTTCTCGTTGCAGTCGCAGCTCTCAAACACCATCTGCATCTCGGAGATCCAGTCCATAATCTCAACAGGCTTTGGGCTTCCTGAGAGACTTGGTGGTTTTGCACCCAAGAAAATTTTGTACATCTGCCCATCCTTGTTGTTTCTCCCTTCTGGGCCATCCCTTTGTTCACCTTGAGTCCCTATTTGACTCACTTGATGGCTATAGTTCCCTTCCTCAGATGGCTCGGGAACTGGCTCCGTCGGTTCAACATGTATGGTAGGTTCATCCCTATTCTCGCGGAGCATCTGTCTCATTTCTTCCTTTTTTTCAGCTAGCATAGCCTGAATCATGGCTTGAACTCTAGCCATGGTAACTGGCTCAAGTGCAACTTCTTCAACAATAGGTATTTGCTGAACCATTGGGGGTTGGTTCCTACCTCCATTCGCGTTCACGTTTCCGCTATGGGTTCTTGCCATCTTGATCTATACACCGAATAAGGTGAATTTAGATATTTATTTAGGAGAGACGTTTTAAATCGTCCTTATCACTCCGAAACGTTTACATGCTAGTTCTAATATCGTAGTCGTACGTTTAGAATCCTAAACACATAAGGTTTCCAGATCCGATCGGCAACAGACCATAGATCCGAACAAAGTTACAGCATATCATGCATAAAGCATTTAGCACATAAAAGCATTTTAGGCACAATTCCTAAAATAAGCTAGTGCTCACACCTCACAATCATCGCTTAGCATTCTAAGTTTAAGTCTAGAAATCCTACAAATTCCTAGTTCGCTTAAACTAATGCTCTGATACCAACTGTGACATCCCCAAAATCACGGCCAGAAAAGACTGGTTTTGTTTATACTTTATTTCAAAATCAGAGTTATCTTTTAATAAAAGGGTTGCGGAATTTGTCCCAAAACAATAATATGATAAATATTTATCAAAAGCATTTCCATAGAAATGTATTTCATTAAAAGACTCGGGATGTCATGTTCGTACAGATCAAAAGTATAAACAGTACAATATAAGCCTTACTACATTATTTCATATCTACAGACCTATATCCGTAATCCCTCGTCCAAAACATCACACCTATGCTCATGAGCCACTACCTGTAATACATAAAACTGAGTGGGTCAGGCTTGGGAGCCTAGTGAGCACATAGGGTTTTCAACCCACAATAAATAAGTTTATTAATTTCATCAATCAACAATAACCCAATTACCCGTTCCCGTTATCCTCACTTTACGTCCCTAAACACCTATCATAAGGGACCTAGCCTAAGGATCATCATCGGGACGGACACTATTGCTAAGGGGATTCCTCAGCAATAAATGTCCTAATAGGCAACCATGTGAGGGATGGAGTACACCGGTGAACACATCGTTCACAACACCTACAGGTTGCGAGCCTGCTAGTGTTCCACTGGACTGTCTAGAAGAGTCCGTGGTCGTCATCTATACTCCGCTAGATGACTGGATCAACAACAACAACATCGAGGCCTCTCATCATTTTATTACACATCACCTATTACATCTACCCATGTTTTACCCCAACATTTTTGTAGATATAGAAAACATATACAATTTAAGTCATTGAAAACATGTATAACAACGTTCATCTAGCATAGATAGCAAGTATTCAGATAATATGCACACATAGCACGTAATTTATATAAAATACTTCATATCTATGTGTAAGTTGAAAGTAACTATGCACTCACTTGATTAGGTGGTGACTCAGCACTCGAACAGCGCTTCGATACTCTCACAACGATTTTCCTTCGATAAAACCTAGTATCGATACCACTAGGGTTTAGTCTAATGATAACCGCGACAAATTAATTATCTGACTATTATTATTATTATATAAGCGTTAATAACACTCAATATAACTCATAATAATAGCCTAAATAATTATTTTAAGGACCTAATAACATTCCTATATTAAAACATAAGCTAAACTAAAGATAGGATAGGTACAGCTCACTTACAGCGGGTTTTTCTCGAAAACCGGGCTTCGCTGGAGCAGCGTTCCCAAGCCGAAAGGCTCTTTTTCTCGGGACTCCGGGAGCCTCGGGGCTTCCTTCGGGTGCTAGGGGTTTACCTAGGCTTTTAGGGGGGTTAGGGAGCTTAGAGAGAGAGTTTAGAGAGAGAAAGAAGAGGGGTGAGGGGAGAGGAAATGAGGGAACCGGGCACCTCTATTTATAGGGGAGGAATCTGATGGACTCGTTGAGTCTGAGTCATGACTCGCCGAGTTGGTCCATGTGGTGGCCTTCTGGTGGTTCCACGTGTCCAATTCTGGTGGTGCCACGTCACCCCCTATCGCGTATCGGCCTTCAAACTTAGAAAAATCATAACTTTCGCATACGAGCTCCGTTTTCGACGTTCTTTATATCCACGCGTAGATAAAATCAAGATCTACAACTTTCTTTTAGACTCCGTCGGCTAATTCTCGACCGATCTCAAATTTAACAGTAGGAGGCGTTTAGACTGTTAAATGACCGCGGAGACTTCATAACTCCTTCATACGGACTCCGTTTTCGTCTGTCTTTTTACCGTTGAGTTCCTATTAATGAGATCTTCAACTCTCATTTAGGTCGCGTAAGCCAAAAACCACTCGAACTAAAATTCGAGTTTCGGGCCGTGCACTGCTAAACCGAATCTTAGAAAAATCATAACTTCTTCATACGAAGTCAGATTTGGGCGTTCTTTTTATCGATGTTCTTAGTTTAACATATTCTACGACTTTTGTTTATATTTCTAAGGCTAAAAAGTCTTCTTTCGTAAATTCACTATTTACGTCTCCCGGTGCCGTGCCGGTTTTGCCGTAAAACTTCGGCGCGTCATAACTTCTTCATTATAACTCGGATTTCGGCGTTCTTTATATGTACGGAAACCTTGAGACATATTCTACAACTTTATGTAGAGATATCGGGATTATTTCACACTTAAATTTTGACGCTCATTTTTATTCTTTATTAATTATACATTTATAATTAAATAATAAACACATAAACACACATAACATCACATAATACTCAATATTTCATCTTTATTACTTCAAAAAGATTTAAAAGAGTTGACCTAGACTATTATATTGACAAAAATGCTTATCCCTGAAACCCGGGCGTTATAGATATAAATATTGTCAAAATCACACGTCGGATGACAAAGTTATCAATTTTTAACAGATTTTAATAGTTTAAGCTTGTTAAAATATAACTTTAAAAATAAACTCAAAATTAGCCAACGGAGTCTAACAGAAAGTTGTAGATCTCATCGATAGCTATGCGTGGATATAAAGAACATTAAAAATGGAAATCTATGAATTTTATAAGATAATTAATTTTAGGATTAACAAGAGTGCGACAGACCTTGTCTTTCATATGGTCTAAACATTATGATTAGGACATCACCTCTTTCGGTCATCTCTTTCATAGGCTGCTTAGAGCCTAAGCAACCGGATAAGTGTTTGACTGAAACCCTAACTCCTCACCTATATAAGGACCCTCCTGGTCTCCTAAAATCGGCTACACAATAACCCTAAAAGTTCTAGCAGCCGATTTTAGCCTTCTCTCTCTCTATCTCATCTATTGTTCTCCAACTTGCTTTGGTGTTTGTGATCTATTAGAGGCACAACATTTGAGGTGCTAAGATTCTCAAAAACTAAAGATCTTCAATCAATAATCAAGGTAATCATCTAAACTTGTTTTAGTTCTTAATTTCGATTTTTGTATGATAGATCTAGGGTTTATAGCTTTGGATGATTTGCATGTACAATTAGAGAAACGCAGATCCAAAGCTTTAGGATTTGTATATGCACCATAGGATTGATGTAATGCTCAAAACTTATCAGTGGTATCAGAGCCTAGGTTGTTTTCTATTGTATTTTATGCTTATTTGACCATTCATTGCTTGAGAAAATCGAAAATTCTGCCCTCTGACAGCTTAACTCGTCGAGTCCCTAGATGAACTCGGCGAGTCCATTGAGTGACTCGACAATTCAGAGTGTCTAGGAGCATAAGTTTCTGGATTTTGGCCTATTTTTATTGGGGTAATTATCAAAAACGTTTTTGATTAATAAAATCCAATTTTATTAAATATATATTATTATCCTTATCAAAATAGAAGATAATTGCAATTTAATTAGATAATTATTGTCTTATATGATAATCCTTAATTATTTTGATTATTTGATTGCATTATCTTACCATGTAATTGGATTAGGTTAAATTTAGATAATTACTAATTAACTGTTTAATTAAATTATTTGTAATTTGATCTAGTTAGTTTTGAGAGAGAGAGAGGTGGTGGCCCATTATTTAATATTATAATTCTATGTGAAATATATAAAAAATTCAAAAGATTTACATAAAGACAAGTTAGTGTTTGAAGAGGGACTCTAATCCACAATGAAAAAGACATAAGGACGTGGCTTTGCCAAAGTTTTCTAATCAATGAACAAAATGTTCACCATAATGAAATCGACATTACAGTACATATCTCTCACACGAAATTCACATGTAAATTCAGTAATAAATTTAGAATTAGTTTGTCATGACATGTCAGCAAGTGTTTGTCATAAGGAAGCTACATATAAATAATTACGGAATTCACATGTGAATATGATATTGAACTCTTAATTACTGTCTTTCACTTATTGAAGTTGTAATAAATTTCACAATTTCTTAGCATATAACTTATATGTGTCAACATGTGTAAGCATGTGACTACAGGCTTTTAGCATATAACTTATATGTGAATCATCACATGTTCCCTGTTTGTATTGTTTTGCCCACTAACATCTTGCTAGGGGTCTTTTTTAATTTAAATCTTTATTGCGTTAAAAGAACATGATTCTCAATTTTGTTGTATGGAATTCACATTTGAATAAAATCATATATAAATTATAAATGGCAGAAAAGTATGGAAAGCCTTTTTATTTTCTGACAAGTGTTTATGGGTTTCAAACTCACCATTAACATCTATGATGAGGGTTAAAATTAAAATGAGGGGTGAGTTTACTGTTTTATGCAAACTACAAAGTAGAAGGACAATTTATGTAATTGAGTCTAAGTTTTAGAAAGATAGTGAGTCGGGAAGCAATAGCGAAGCAGTTGTGGTTATGATCTATTCGACTTTTGAAGTCAAGCAGAACTATAGAAGTGAAGGGCCACGATGGTGTTCGGGTCAAAGTTTGACTTAAAGTGGAGTTAGTGTCGACGCCAATGGGATAGTGGATTTTAAATATATGATCATTGTTACGAGGGCTGTTTGTCGTAATGTTGGTCTTGGGTTTTTATTTTTAAAACTTATACATTTCAACTCTCTTGATATAAAGAGAGACTATTTTATTTTTAATATATATTTTTAATTTTCTTTTATTCTTTAATCATTTTTAAACTTTAAAAAATAAATTAATGAATACACTTCTCCACCTACCCACCCTCCGCTTCCCCTTCCCGAGTGTCCCTTTCTCAATAATAAATAGAAAACTCTCCACCACCGATCAATGCCCTCAGGCGTTTCACCAACGACCACCCATTCTCGTTCCAGACTTACCTTACCACCTCCGCTTCACCACCAATTCTCTTCCTGAGTCGACTTAAAACCGGTTACAAACACCAGTCACACATACACCATGTACAACCTCCTGAAACCGTCTTTCCAACTCCAATTGCGGTGGAGACATGTGACGGAAGTAGAGATTACAGGTGGTGGTGGTGGTGTTTGATCTAAGACCCTCAAAGTTAAATCCGTCATGAACCAGGCGACGTCTCGAAAACCTAGGTGTTCGCCATCTTAGATTTGAGGTACGAGGTGGTGCAACCGACGGTGATTTAGGTGATGACGAACCCTAGATTATTCGACGATGACAATGCATTTCGAAACCAATGCCATATTTTTTCGGACATTTTTCTCGTTTGGAAGTGAAGTTGAACCCACCCTATTCTTTCCTTATTCTTTTAGATACAAATCAGGAATGTAACACCCCTTTATAACTTGGGCATTTTTTTATCTCAGTGAAGTGAAGAAGACAACGAATTGGTGGTTAGGGTGTATGAAATCGATGAACAATGGAGTTTTAATTTCTTTTTTTATTCTTTGCGTGATCATTTATTTGCACAAGGTGTTGGCTTGGTGGGGTGTGATGAATAAGGTGGTGGTTGGCACTGGGTTATATAAATTGTTGACGGTGGCTGTTTTTGGGTGGATATAAGGGTGGTTATGATGGTAATGAATTCCAGCTGAGATATATTTAGTGATAGCGATTGTTGGGTGATTTTTTTTATTGATGAAAGCTAATTCGGTTAAAAATAGGTGGTGGTCGATGGTTGTTGGCAATGGTGATGGTCCGATGGTGGTGATTTTGTTAACGAATTTGAGGGGGAAAATGAATTTAGGGATTAAAATGGTTTAGAAGGGCAGTTAGTAGAAGAGAAGATAGCATAAGGTGGGTGGGTGAGGTTTTTATTTTATTTTTTATATTATGAATAATTGTAAAAAAAAAATTAAAAAAGAATAAAAAAAATGGTAGAATAATCATTTCATGTCTTCTAAAGGATTAAACATGCAAATAAAAACTAAGGAGGGGTGGAATGTGCAACTATTAACCAAACGAGAGACGCTCTGAGTTAATTTTTAAAAATAGAGACTAAACACGTTATTTGGCATACGCACGAGAGATGATTGGTGTAATTTACCCTTGTTATAATCATGAAAGAGTCTATATTTATATTACTAAGCCGAAGGCAGTTGTAGTATGTTTACCATGTTGTAACATCATATAATTTTTTATGCCACATCGGATTTTTGAAGCCACTGACAATTTAGAGACCCAAAACATAGCACGTACAAATGACTCCAAGAGAAGTGTACGAACCACATCAAGAAGGGCAATTTTTTCTTTCAGCCACCGCGTTTTGTTGAGGTGTTGAAGGACACGATCATTGTGAAATTATGTCATTTTCTTGTTGGAATTCTTGAAAAATATGAGACATATTCTCCCCCATTGTCGGATCGAAGAATTTTAATTCGAGCCAAAAGTTGGGTTTGAACATAAGAATGGAACAATTTGAAAACTGAAAATACTTCATCTTTAGAACGCATGAAATAAATCCATGTGAAAACGACTATAATCGTTTATAAAGGTAACGAAGTATTTATAATTTGCATGAGAAGTAACCGGTGCCATAGCACAAATATCATTATGTATCAAATCAAAAAGTTAAGTTACGTTAGATGAATGAGTGGGAAAAGGCAAAGTTTTACTTTTTCCGAGTTTACAAGACCTACATTTAAACTGAATATTCTCAAAAGATGACGATTTTTTATTTCCTAGCAAACCAGATTTCATTAAATCAAAAAGAACATGTTTATTCAGATGTTGAAGACGCTTGTGCCACACTTTGTAATCAATAGGAGCAAAATTACAAGCAACAAAAGGCGGCGTTGGATATGAAGAAAAAAGAGAATCAAGAGGAAAAAGATGTCTAGATTTAGGCCCCCTCGCAATCATACTTCCCGACTGTTGATCCTGCACAATACAACCAAGCTTAGAAAATTCCACTTTGCAATCATTATCAACGAGTTGGCCAACAGAAATAAGATTAGTAGTAAGATAGGGAGAAACAAATACATTTTTTATGGATGCTGAGATGTCACCGGTAGCTATGATAGGTAAGTGATTACTATCAGCGATATGGATTTCAAGATTCCCAATGTATTTCTTTAGGTTGATAAGAAAATGAGAAGAATTTGTCATATGGTTTGAGGCTCATGAGTCAAAATACCATGTAGGTGAAAGAGATTTACCGGATATTCCAAAGGCAGAAAATGCAGAAATGATAATTTGTTGAATCATTTCAGGAGTTATATGTTGTGGTGTAGGGGCATTTTGTATTGAATGAGTTGTATTCATAGAACCACCAGCACCTGAAGACCCAACTGATGCAGTATATGTTGTTTTTGATCTTTTAGGAGGCCTGGTAGGACATTCCTTGATAATATGGCCATCCTTTTTGCAATAGTTACAGAATTTCTTTGGACAATTTGAAGCGTAATGTCCAAATTCTTTGCAACAAAAACATTAAACTGTGTGCATATCCCTATCTCTTGGCTTACCTTGTGTTTCATAAGCCATAAGAACCGTCATGAATCTTTGTTTGTCCAAGTTATTTTGAGTGAGAAGACATTGTTCTTCTCAGAATTAATCATTGAGGCATGCATCCAAAGAAGGAACCGGGTCTCCATTCATAAGATTAGATCTAGTGATTTCAAAATCAGATTGAAGCTTCATAAGGAATTGATCTCTTTTATTAGTTTCATGGACAGCTTGAACAAAATTAAGACCTTTTGGAGATAAAGTGGCATAAACGATATCTGTATATTCAACCCAAAGATTCATGAAGCAAGAGTAAAAGTCAGATATGTAAAGACTATCCTGTTGAAAGGAATCTAACTCATGTTCCAATTGAAATCTTCGAGCGGTGTTGTTCTGACTATACAGTTTCTTCAAGTGTTCCTAATCTGGGATGCAGTCTTGAAAGGGCGAAGATTCAACATGATATTGGATGACAACCTTGATGGATGACTCTGTAGTTGTGCCTATAGAGGATATCCAAGTGGATGACAGCTTGAACTACATCGAAAGACCACTAGGCATTCTCGACGGGAAGACAAAGGAGTTGAGGAATAAGAGGGTAGAGCTGGTGAAGGTGCAGTGGCAGAACTATAGGGCTTGGAGTGGACTTGGGATCCAGAGGATGAGATGAGGGAACATTACCCAGAGTTATTTGAGGCAGCAAACTTCGATGACAAAGTCTGAGACAAGTGGGGGAGAATTGAAACGCCTGGATCGTGGTATGTATTTAATTTATTATTTATTCAAATTATAAGAGCAACTCGACGAGTTGGAAGCCCCAAACTCGTCAACTAGAGATTATACGGGCCGCGTAAATAAGTGACCTACTCGATGAGTAGACCAGCTGGGATGAAACCCTAATTTCCAAGGTTTTGCTCCCTATTTAAAGGACTTATTGAAACATCTGTCTCTCGAGGTACTATTTCATTATGCAAATTAACTTTGGTTTTGGGTTTATGTTAGGAAATGGTCACTTTTTGGGAATGAACCTTTGAAGTTTGGGCCAACGTGTGGGTTGCCCATAAGCCATACACTGGACGTAGTAATCTTTAGATGCACGGGACTCGGGGACATACGTGCAGCGTACCATGTGGTACGCCCAACGTACGCGGGCAGACGCCAAACCCTAATTTTTAGGGTTTAAGAACTATATAAACCCCATTATAGCCTCTCCTTTGGCCTCCTCGCCTATCCCTCACTCTCAGAAAACCCTAATTCGTCCCTTACTCTATTGCTTGTGTGCTTGACCCTCTTGAGTTGTTTTTGGTGAAGAAGAGCTTGGGAAAAGTGAAGCAAGGTTGAAGGAAGAAACATTTGAGTACCTTGAGCTCAAGGATCTAGAACAAGCCCACTTATTAGCATTCAAAGGAGGTATAAAGCTCTTATCTTTCCTTCTTGATTCATAGATCTAGGGATTTGAAGATTTGGGCTTTTTAGATCCAAAGATTTGATCTTGAGCATGCAACTCCGTTTTTGAGATTAGGGTTGCCACCCTTGAAGCTCAATGTGTTCCTTTAGCTGTAAAGTTGCAAGATTTAAGGCTTTTATGAATCCATGCAAGAGATCCACCCTTTTTCATGGTGGTTCCTTGTCACTTTTTAGCGTTCGGCTAATTTGGTGGCTTGCAAGCCACCAAGTGATCGACTTTATAGGCTAGGTCAAAGTATTGGACTCAGATCTGGAGGTTGGACGTAGTGTCTTAAGGGATTAAGCAGTTTTGGAGAAAAGAGCTTAATTGGAGGTTACGCTAGGCGTACTCGTTAGTACGTGCAGCATACCAGCCCTTTCAGCCGTACGTACAACGTACTAAGAGGTACGCTCAACGTACGCTCATACGGTGGACTTGTTGTTATTGGGCCGGTTTGGGCCAAGTTTTGGACATAGTAGCTGTGGGTCGTGTTGGGCCTGCATATGTCAGTTAAGGGCTTAAGGTTTGGTAAGGTTGGAAAGGAAAGCCCAAATTCGAAGAGTTGGGCCCAATTTAGAAAATTGGGCTATTTGGGGATTAATGGGCCTTATTGAGGACTAGAAAGGATTGGTCTTGGATCATGGCCCAAATTGGATTTGAAGGGTAAAATAGTCATTTTACCCATAGAAGAATCCTCATTTCTGACCAAGTGTTTATTTGGTCATGATAGCCGGAGAGCAGCCGGAACAGCAGTCAAGGATTTCTCAATTGGGTTTTCAGCAGTCAGTCGTACGAGGCGAGTTTTCCTCCAGTAGGAATGGGTCTAAGGCATCAAGGCCGACCCGTTTAAGTAGTAGAGTATGTCAGGGTAAGACCGATGTCGGGGTTAGCCCGATGCATTTTATTTTTTTTTACGGATTACGATACAATGTTGGGGCAGTCTCGAGAAGTAGTTATGTATGCTTGATGTCTTTGTGATTCATGTATGTTTATGTGTTATGTGTTATATGTTCTGGACTCGGGTCCGATGTCGGGCAAGCCCGATGAAGTATATGTAATTATGTTATATGTTATATGTTCTGGGGTAAGCCCGATGTAAGTTAGACATTATGCCATGTATTATGTATTTCGAGGCAAGCCCGGTGTATGCTAGTTTATGTGTTATATGTTATTGTTCCGGACTACAGTCTGATGTCGGGGCAAGCCCGATGTAGATTATGTGGTTATGTTATGTGTTTATGTTATATGTCATGCTATGTATGTACCGAGGTAAGCCCGATGCCCGATGCGGTCGGATGTCAGGGTGAGCCCAATGCCAGATAGGAGTCCGATGCAGGGATTCGCCCTGATGCAGCTGGGAGTAGTCCCAAAGTTATGCAATTGTCATATGTGATTTGTATGGTATGTGGAAGTTTGGTGGAGCTCATTAAGCTTCGTGCATACAGTTTGAGTTTTGGTTTCAAGTACTTCAGCTAGCAACGGGAAGGGCTCGAGTTGATGGCATGGTACACATCACAATTTTATTAGCCTAAGAACTTACTCTGATATTTTATATGAGACAGTTATATGTTGACAGATTTTATGAGATTTTGAGATAAATGTTTGATGACTTTATTTTATGATAATGATAGTATGGTTGTTAAATGATTTTAAAAACGAAATTTTTGGCTTGTGTTTTTGGGGTGTTTCATAATCTTCCCTGACCAGCCCCTCATCAGCCTCCCTAAAACCCTAAATCATATTGTGAGCTCCTTGTTGAGAAATTAGAGGGTTTGAGTGGATTTTTGTGTGTTCTTGTGCTTGGTGAAGGACTTGGAAGAACTAGAAGGTCATTGAGCTTGAGGAGAAGCACTAAATTTGGGATCTCGCCCGTCTTTGGAAACTTTCTGAGGTAAAAATTCTCAAACTTGATGCTTAACGGCTTAAATCTCTCTTAGTCTTGTTTTATGGGTCTTTTTGACCCCATTGTTGCAGCAGTATAAACCTTCATAATCCTGATGCTAAAGACTTTCGTTCTCAATGTTATTTGGTCCTTAGAATCATAAAAAAGGTCCTAAACCTGTTCATGCCCAAGAAAAGACCATATCCATAGAAGTAGGTTGCTATATCTCGAGATTAGGTCCATTTGAGGCATGCAAAGCCATCAAGTTGTCGACTTTACAGATGTATACCATGGAAACAATGTAGATCTATATTTTGGAACCTTAGATCTAAAGAAAGATCTTAATAGACTAGAACTATGAGGAACTCATTGAATTCATAAAGGAACTCAATGAGTTGGGTCGAACAGTCCCGATTCTGTTAAAGGGAAGAACTCGGCGAGTTGGAGGGAAACTCGAAGAGTTGCATCGTGTTTCGCAATTCTGTGATGCATGGGAACTCGGCGAGTTGAAGGGTAAACTCGACAAGTTGAGTCAACTCGGAGCGCTGACTTTGACTTTGACTTGACCAGAGTTGACCCTTAAGGTTTATGAGTATGGAATGGTATCTAAGGGTTGTTTTGGTTCAGGGAGTGAGTAGAGCTGATTTCGGGCAGAGACGTTTCAACTATCATCTGAAAGTGAGTTTCCTCCTGGTTTGAACGGTTCGAAGGCACCAATGTCGTCCCGTGTATGTTATGTGTGCAGATTAGTAGCTAAGTGTGGGCTGGTCCCGTATCTTAGCATTATTTGAGTATGTATATGGAACTGACTAATAGAATTGGTTATACTTGTTGTCTTTGTGATACTTATATGTGTGCTTAGTAGTTAAGTGTGGGCGAGACCTATATCTCATAGGTAGTTGGGTGTGGGCAAGGACTGTATCTTATAGGTAGCTGAGTGTGGGCGAGGCCTGTATCTCACAGATAGTTGAGTGTAGGCGAGGCCCGAATCTCATACATAGTAGAGTGTGCGCGAGGCCCGTATCTCATAGATAGCTGAGTGTGGGCGAGGCCCATACCTCATAGTTACCAGAGTGTGGGCGAGGACCATATCTCATAGTTAGCGGGGAGTGGGGGAGGCCCTTATCTCCTAGTTAGCCACGTGTGGGCGGGGTCCGTATCTCGTTGAGTGTGGACGGGGCCCGTATCTCCTAGTTGCATGATTATGTGTATGATATGTGGTAGTTTGGTGGAAATTCACTAAGCTTCTTGCTTACACTTTTCAGTTTTGGTTTCAGGTACTTTCGGTAGCAAGGGGAAGAGCTCGAGATTACTGCATGGTGTACACACCATGATGTTTAGCCTGGTCTGTTTACTCTGATGTTTTGATATGATACTCTGATTTGATACTATGATTTATGTTCTTAGATGGAATGATTTTGATAACTACGGATTATTTAATAAATTAAAAATGAAATGTTTGGTCATGATTTTTTTGGATGTTACATGGTTCCGTTGATATAAAGACAGTCGAGAACGGATATCATATGAGAAAGTTATGAATTAAGTTTGTTAAAAATATAGCTTTACAAATAAAGTAAAAATTATCTGACGGAGTCTAAATGAAGGTTGTAGATCCCGTCGAGAGTTTTTCCGAAGATATAAATAACGTCGAAAACGAAACTCATATGAAGAAGTTACGGCATTTTGAAAATCCTAAAATTCGTATGTGCGTGAAGTGCATCGTGTGTACTGGTGACGTGACACCATGAGAGGGTGCCATGTGGCATGATAGGAGCTTCTTCCTCTGAGAGACTCCTTGCTGTGGCCTCATAATGACGCATCATGTGGCTCCATAAGATTGTGACAGGTGTCACCTTCTAGAAGGGGGAGCGGTGGACGAACGGTGACATGACACGTGGAAGAAGCCCAATGGAGGCACTCAAGCCCTAGTGCGCGGCACGCATACCTAGAGTGTGCGGCGCACAAAGTTTTTCTCTCCTGTAAGTATCCGGCTTTGTATATGCTTTCACCTCCACACTCCTACACACTTTCTCTCTCGAGCGATCTTACCTTTTAAGCCATTTTTCTCTCGTTTCTGACCTGCGGTGAAGCCCTACAACACCCCTTAGTACTCATACGAATAATATCCTTCGAGTAGGAGATCCCGAGTTAGTATTCTGCTCTCTTAGATTCCGGTTTTCATCAAGAACCTCTCTAAGTTAAGATACACTTAGTTCATGTTAAGTGTAACGTTTAATTATAGTCGTAGTCCTTATCATGAATCTGTAATTAAGGTTTATTAGTAATTCCAAATCATTATACTGATTGATCTGCTTATGGGAGATTTGCCTATAGTGGTCATGTTGGCTTGGTTGTTGGATTTCAAAAAAGTTATTATGTCGAAATGATCCTTTCTCCTAATTTTGCATGGCTGATCATTACGTGATAGATCTTGATGTAGACATTCAGATTAATGAGGATCTAAACTATTATTTGTCTCCAGGATCATTAGAATAAAATTCTACATTAATTATACTTAGGTCACATCAAGGAATTTCTAAGGTGTTAGGAGAAACCCTTCCCAGATCTTCAGTCACCCACCTAAGTCAGGTGAGTGCATAGTTCATTTCATGAACATGATTT
Source organism: Lactuca saligna (assembly GCF_052625555.1). Classification (NCBI taxonomy): domain Eukaryota; kingdom Viridiplantae; phylum Streptophyta; class Magnoliopsida; order Asterales; family Asteraceae; genus Lactuca; species Lactuca saligna. Next base: position 30,678,446 of record NC_136422.1, read on the forward strand.
AATATAAATATAATTAAAGTATTAAATATATCTTGGAACTCGTACGTGAAATATATGCTTATTGTCTGGATTATATGTTAATATGTATTGTGCTATATCTGAACCATATATCATTCTATTTTATGTTATGATTAAATAGATAACATCATATACTAGTATTAAAGGTAGAATTGTTGAGAAGATAAGTGAATAATAATACCTAATGCTTTATAGCGAATATAAATACACTAGAAATAGGTTAGTGTCACCCAAGTATAGAGTTGGTATTAAAGTTGATTATAGACACTGTAATCTAGTCAAAGGATAAACTTGGACTCATGGAAGATACCTAACTCAATTAAGTTTGATAATAGGTAGTATCATTAGTAAAATGTGTGTAACCTAGGAACGGAGAGTAAATTTTTGTTCCATGACACTATCAGGTGTCGATGTATGATATCTCCGTATGGGTTGACTAGAAATGGTGGGTCATGATCAGGAAATTGTTAGCGGTATGTCTAGTCACCCCATAGAGTAGGTGACAAAATTCAATCATTCTAGACGGTCTTGTGAATGATGTTGCTAGTGTGAGTTCATTAACCAAAAACGTAGATGAATTGGGAAACCATATTCATCAAATACGCTAACGGCACGTAATCCTTTATGACTTACACCGGAAAATAAAGCCCCTAGTTGTGTAGTTAATCTTTTACAGGTTCATCAGGCGAGATAATTTCTCCCTGATAATCTTGGACTAGGATCTGTGAGGATCGATAGGAATTGATATGTAGGAATGTAAACCAATATGGATATAGTATGATAATGGTTGGTTTTGTGTGTCTGATAATTAAAGGATATTATCATATCAATATCATGGGATTGAAATCCCTATTAGGACACTAAGTGATTAAGAGACAGCCCTCAATAGTATTAAGGACCATCGGGTCTTTACACTGTAACATATGTATTTGTATTGATTTTGACATCCTTAGGGTTTTAATATTTTGGAAACAAACATTTGTAATCAAAATGATCTTTTGTACTGGTATTTTTTACAAATATAAATAAATGATTTTAAAGCATAATTAAAAGTTTTGATTGTTTATGAAAGTAAAGGATGTCACAGTTGGTATCAGAGCATTAGTTTAAGCGGACTAGGAATTAATAGGATTTTTAGACTTAAACTTAGATATTAAGCACTAGGATAGTTTAGGTTGTATACCTAAATAGACATAAGCACTAGGATATTTTAGGGTATAAGCCTTAAGTAATATTAAGTGCTAAATAAGAACATAATATATATATATATATATATATATATATATATATATATATATATATATATATAGCATCACGTAGGTTAAATACCTTATTTGGTATAACATGCACCAAGTTACTTAGGGTAAGATGCCTAACTTGATGTATGTGCCAAATGAATTGTGGTATAAGATGCCTTAGATTGCCTTCTAGGTTGCTCTTATTAGATTTAAGGTCCGTTACCGACCTAGTATTAGGAAATTTTATGTGTTTAGATTTCTAGATGTTTAGTTACGGTATTAGAACTAGCATATAACTTTTCAGAGTAATAAGGAGGATTTCGCATCAAAATCTTTCATATCTATATTCTCGTCTCGATACATTAAATGACTGCTTGGGTATATAGAGCGTCATGACCATCAAAAGGAGTGGTAGAGTTGTCATAAACGAAGGAGGTCCAACACCTCAGAACGCCAAAGCAGTTGTTGTTCAAATCCTAATGAATGAAGCTCATGCGATGATGCAAGAAATGCTCGATCAGCAATGACATGATCTTAGGGAGCTATTAGCTCAGAAAATAGCTAATGCTAGAGGAGGGGCACCATTAGTAATGGAACAAGTCAACAAAGGACCGATTCCTTTACATGGTACGACGATTTAAGAAGGAAACAATGATAACTCAGAAAGTTATCAAGGACCTGAGCGTCTTGAGGTCCAGAGAATTGATGAAACCAGAGGCTACTACAAGTATAAGGATTTCATAATTTTAATCCATCATCATTTAATGGGAAGGAAGATCATATAGGAGTCATGGATTAGATATCGAAGACGGAGTCGGCTTTCATAACGTGTGGATGCAAGGGTAAGCGACAAACCATGTAATGTCCCAAATTCCGAGTCCAAAATTTTCAAGTTTGATATATCATTTTAGAAAACATTTATAAAAACATCACCATGTCATATCATCTCATAAAACCATAATCTCATGTCTAAAAATCATATCATAAAAGTAGTAACAATGTCAGTGTACAATCCCAAGAAATCTCAAGAGGCGGAATCCAATAGGTGTATGATGTGCAGCTACCGCGTCGGCTCCTTCCCCTTCACTAAAGAGGTACCTGAAACAAAACTGAAAACTGTAAGCATGAAGCTTAGTGAGTTCCCCCATCATACCACATACCATACAATCATATAGCATACATACTGTCGGGCAATTTTGGGGTGCCCGGCCTACCCGGTACGACCATTCTGGTGTGCTGACCTACCCTATACGGCCATTCTTGGGTGCCAACCTACCCGTGTCAAGCGATTCTGGGGTGCCGACCTACCCGTGTCAAGCCATTATGGGGTGCTGACCTACCAATGTCGAACCATTCTGGGGCGCTGACCTACCCTTCGGTCCTACAACTGAACCTAGGGGACAATTCACTACAAGAAAAAGTCGAAATAACTACGGAAATTTACTACGAAAGTAAAATCTGTAGTTATTTTGCTACAGATTATGCTACAGAATGGCTTGTTGTAGCTATTTTACTATGGAATTTGCTATAGAATTGCATTATGTAGCTAATATCTAAATAACTACGACATTTAGCTACGGTATGAAAAACTGTAGGTACTTTACTATGGAGTATGCTACAGAATCGTTAGACGTAGGTATATTTGCTACAGAATTAGCTACAGAATTATATTCTGTAGCTAATATTTAGATAACTACAGAATTTTACTACGGAATCGGAATTCGTAGTTATCATGCTACGGAATTTCCTACAGAATTATAAGTCGTTGGTATTTTGCTACAGATCATATACGTCGTAACTATTATATGTACTATAAAATAAAAACCATATAAATATTATGCAATACAGTTTTTCAATATTCAATTTTTATGTGTAACATCCAGATTTTTTTCAGGTATTATATAAATTTAATTGTGTTATTTTGTGAGAGGGACTCGGCGAGTTGGGGCTTGAACTCGCCGAGTAGGGACGCAGAACTGATCGGGGGTGCGGACTTGGACTCGCCGAGTCCAGGGTATGGACTCGGCGAGTACTCGCTGTGTAATGGAACCCTAAATCTCCGGGTTTGTGGCCTATTTAAAGGGCCTTATGGCCGACTTTTGTGCTCACCCAACCCCCAGAGAGAAACCCTAAAGAGATCTAGAGCGTTTGTGAGGAAGGAGAGGCCAATCTTGAACTTTTGTGGGTGTTGTTGCAAGAAGGAAGTGTTCAAGGCAAGAGGAGGCTGAAGGAGGTGCGATTTTTGTGGTCTTTGAGCTCATAGAGGCTGTATTGAGGTATTATTCTCGAACCTTCTTCACTTTTTGGTGTTGATTCTTAGTGTTAGGGTTTTCTAACCCTTTTAGAGGTTGATTAAGTGGAGTAGTTGGTCCCTTCTCGAGTTGTGTTTTGGATCTGGACCCAAAGAGGTCCAGAGACCTTAACCCATGGAGCTTTATGAGTCATTTTGGGAGTCTTGAGCTTGGAATGTCATTTTTGGGGCTAAAGCACCATTTTGGACCATTTAGATGTTATATGTGTGTCAAGGTCCTAACTTTACGTGATTATCATGCTTGGGGAGGCCAGATCTATGATTGTATGGAACAGATCTGACCTCAGAAGTTGTTTTGAGTTCGTGCATGGCATGAACTCGCCGAGTCCAAAGAACGGACTCGGCGAGTAGTATGAAGGTGGCCCGTTAACCACTCAGTGAGTGGACTTGCCGAGTTGGGGGAAATGACTCGGTGAGTCAGGGAGAGTCAGGGGTCTAAGTTCAAGTTGGAACTCGCCGAGTTATTCTTGAGACTCGGCGAGTTGAGTCGGGGTGGCCCCACGATTCATGCTAGGTGGAACTCGTCGGATCAAGGGGAGTACTCGACGTGCCAAGAGAGGATCTAAGAGAGTCAGTGGACACGTGTAGACTCGTCGAGTCGCCCTAGTGCACTCGACGAGTCGGGTCAAAGTTTGACCGTTGACCTTGTTGACTTTTAGGGTTGAGTACAGTTGTATTTATGAGAGTTTTATGTGATTAGGCGGAGGCTAGATCACACTTCTTCCGAGTCAGATATTTACCGAGACATCGAGGTGAGTCTTCTCACTATACTTTACCTTGAGTAGGTAACCAGAGTTATGTGATAGAGTATTTGTATGCTATGCGTTGTACTGCATTACTTTTATGTGTTTGATGCTGTGCATGTTTACAGAGCTAGAACCGGAAGGTTCACAGAGTTAGAACCTGAGGGTTCACAGAGTTGGGTGCACGGACCCACAGAGTTATAGCCTCGAGTGGCTAATATGTGTTATATGTGGTATTTTGGGGAACTCACTAAGCCTTGTGCTTACATGTTGATGTTGTTTGTTTCAGGTGCTAGTGACGACCGCGGGAAGGCGCCGGCTTGATCCGTACACACACGTTTGGAGTTTTACATGTTGATCTTGGGATTTTGTACTATTATGTTGAACAAGTAAAATGGTTGTTTTTATGAGGAACAAGTAAAATGGTTGTTTTTATGAAAGTTAATGGAATTATGTTTTTATAAAAAAAAAAAAAAAATTTGCTTTAAATTTCCGGTGTTACATTATGTGTTTAGATGCTTCTCAAGTCAAGTTGAAACACTAGAGACCGACACATTATATTTAAGACTGAAATTACTATATATATGACAACAAGAAGTGAAAGATTAAAAAGGGTGGAAATTATTTGGTCTCGAAGACTGAAAAATCAGAAAACCAAATCGAACCCATCGAAATCGATTTAAACTATACCATATATCAAATTTAGTATTTGAATATTGTTTTTTGGTTGTAGTTTTTGTCTCATAAACTTTAGACCAAACCGATCGGTTTAAACTTTTCGGTTCGAAAATTTGAATTGCGTTAATTAATTAAATATAAAGCTATATCTTATATTTTTATATTAAAGCGAACCGAAACTGATTACCACCCTAAGATTGAAGTCATTTTTTTTGTTCTAGGTCCAAAAAATTTTAACATCCAAGTTGCATTTGAGTCATTGAGTCAACCAAAAGTAAAAAGAAAAAAAGAAAAATCCAAATATCCAAGTTTCCGTTGACTTTCATATCAATGAATTATTCATATAGAATCCGTCTCACTTCAATTTTATTTCACACTCCGACTCAGACCACCCCGACGCTACTCGCCAGTGGCGGAGTTAATACATTAAAGAAAACATTAGGGGCGGTCGGATGCCTAGCCACCCCTAACGTTTTCTAATTTTACCGTAATAATTAGATAACACATCAAAACATTGAAGAATTGGTTTTTAATTAACTTATTTGTATTCAAATAACATGGCTACACTCGGATTCTAAATTGAAAAAGATCCGATTCCGAAATTGAAAAAGACAGTTACATCTTTGGTATGTTTTTTAATTACTATTGTGTATTTAATATTTTGTAATTTGCCATTGATTATATATTATTAAATATGGTATGTTTTTTTCTTATAATTATAATGATAAAGTCAATAACGAGTATAATTCAATTAATGAAACATTATTTGTCTATAATTTATATAAATGTTTAAGAATCAGACTGTTACAAACAAGAGTCATCAAATGATATTCCAGCACTTCAAAAATAAACCAAATGATTGAAACTCCAACTACGATTCCACCAGATACCTTCTTGTCCTTCTTTAGGAGCACATTAGCGGCTTAGCAGCCTTACAGATTATAAAAGTTAGATGATGAACAGATAAGAGTAAGACCTCCATTGGTCGTTTCAGCAATGATATTAAGCATGTTTCACATTGGTGGTATTATATTATGACATACAAGTAAAAAATTATTCTTTTTCAACCCAAGAAGAAACACCCTTTTGCTTTTGTAATATTAATTATTAACACTTAAGAAAAGATAATTCAAATGTGAGCAATCTTTATGAAGCAAACATGTAACATATTAACTGGAAACATATTATTATTTTCTTTTTACGCATGCAACTCAACATATCAGCACATTAACCACAACAGCAACATATTAGGCCCATAAAATCACTAAACAGCATCAGGGGTAAAATGGTCAATGGCATATACTTTGTTATTTCGTATTATTTATGTTACATTTAATCTATGGTTGCTATAAATACAAATTATGTCTGTTTGTATTGATTAAATTTGGAAGTCATAGTGACAAACTATCTAATTTTACATACTATTGGAATTATCATGTATTATTTAACTTTTTAATTTGCATCTTAATTTTTGTTTTTGCATATCTAACACTTGTTATTTTCTTTCGTACAGATTTAATATACTTAAATAAAATATTAGAAATGGACAATACAGATCGAAATTGGATGTATGAAAGGCTAGATGCCGATGGATTCATATCTCCTATTTTTAGAAATGGCTTGAATACTTTCATCGAATTTGCTTGTAGCAAACAACATTTTATGGATGGGGAAAAAATTAAATGTCCTTGCAAAAAATGCCTAAACAGACCATATAGAGAAATTGAAGATGTAAAGTTTCACTTGTCTAAGTTTGGTTTTATTCCAAACTACCATGTGTGGGATAAACATGGAGAAACAACTACAGGTTGTACTTCATCACAGATGGATGACACAACCACGAGTCTGAATCAACAACATGAACCCTCTTATAGGGAGATGATTTTGGATGCTGCAGGACCTGATTTCATGACAACCCATATCGATGAGGAGCCAAATCCACAAGATAAGATTTTTTTTTTATATGCTTAAGGCTGCTGATAGAGAGTTGTGGTCTGGTTGTGAAAAAGTAACACAATTGTCTGTTGTGGCTTGGTTATTGAATATCAAATCTGAATATCGCATCCCTGAGGAATGTTTTGATTCAATTTGTCAATTGATGAAGGATGGTTTACCAAAGGACAATACCATGGTTGATAGTTTATATGAGACAAAAAAATTAATACAAGGACTTGGTCTACCCGTGGAATTGATTGATTGTTGTATGTATGGATGCATGTTATATTGGCGAGGAGATAAAGATCTTGATCAATGCAAATTTTGTGAAGCGCCAAGGTATAAAAAGTCAAGAAATTCTTCTAAGTTTTCACGTGTACCTTTTTCCTGAATGCATTATTTGCCTTTGACTCCAAGGCTGAAGAGATTGTATGCTTCTCAAGCAACAGCTGCTTCCATGCGATGGCATGCACAAGATCATGGGCATGATGCTGGAGTTATGCATCATCCGTCTGATTCTGATGCTTGGAAGCAATTTGATGTTATCAATCCGTCATTTGCAGCCGAAAGTCGTAATGTTAGGTTGGGACTATGCACAGATGGGTTCCAACCCCATGGAACCTCAGGAGCACAACATTCAACGTGGCCCATTATAATTACACCATATAACTTGCCACCGTCTATGTGTATGAAGGAACCCTACATGTTTTTGACTGCAATTGTGCCCGGACCTAAAAACCCTAAGCAAAGGTTAGATGTTTTCCTTCAACCTGTTATAGCAGAACTCAAAGACTTATGGGAAGAAGGCATCGTAACTTTTGATGTATCACTTAAACAAAATTTTCAAATGAGAGCCGCTTTAATGTGGACAATTAGCGATTTCCCTGCATATGGCATGCTATCTGGTTGGGCAACTGCAGGTAAGCTAGCATGTCCACATTGTGGAAAATATTCACAAGCATTTAGGCTGCCAAACGGTAAAAAGATTTCTTGGTTTGATTGTCATAGAAGATTTCTCAAATCTGATCACCCATTCAGATTGAATAAGACTCAGTTCACCAAGAACCGTATAGAAGAAAGGGGTCCTCCTCCAATTATGAATGGTGTAGAAATTTTAAGGGAAATTGAAGATTTTGGCTTGTTAAAAGTGACAGAAGTTAATGCTGAGTTAGTAAATAAATCATGTAGCAAAAAAGTTGGATGTGGTTGGAAAAAAAGAAGCATATTCTACGGAAATAAGTTTGTTGCAAAATCCGTTGCGAAGGTCCTACGGATTCCGTAACAAAAGTTTAGTAACGAAGATTTTTGCAACAGATGGGTTCCGTAGCAAATTCCGTCTCTAACCACACGTAACTACGGAATATTTCCGTAGTTATTTCGGATTTTTCTTGTAGTGATTACACCCCTTACTGCTAGTATCACATATATCATAACATAAACATACTATCAGACATATCCGGGGTGTCCGAACTACCCGTTGGTCCTAACAACCAAACTTGGGGACTATTCCCTTCCTACTACCACTATCACATATAACATATCATGCCAGCATATAAGCATATCATAACATACTGTCTGACATATCCGGAGTGTCCGACTTACCCTTTGGTCCTAACAACCGAACTCTACTAATATCATATATAACATATCATGCCAGCATATAACATATCAGGTAGTAGCAAACCTACTGGTGGGTCGGCATTGTGGCCGTAGAGCCACCACTACTGGAAGGTAACTCACCTCGTATGAATTAATGCTTTCAATCCGGGTGAGAAGTCTCTATCTGCTGCTCTGACGATTCTCCGGATATAATTCCCATAAAGACACTTAGTCAGAAGCTGGTAACAACTCTTAGGGTAAAATGACTATTTTACCCCTAGCCAAAGTCAATATCCTGGTCAAAGTCAACTTCCAATTGACCTAACTCGCCAAGTTGGGCCACCAACTCACCAAGTCCCCATTCTTTCATCTGACTACTTCCTAACTCTACTCGTCGAGTTTAGCAAAGACTCGACGAGTTCCCCTTTCATAACATCATCGAATGAACCTTCATCCGACTCGCCGAGTTGTATGAAAAACTCGTCGAGTTCACCTTCAAGGGGTTGGGAGATTGCCTTGGACTCTCCGAGTCTGTTCGTACACTCGCCGAGTCCTATGATTCCCAGGTCCATGGCTAAGTCTAATATGTTGAGTCACTCCAATGGACCCTTCTAAGACCATTCTAACTCTCAACTAGGTTTCTTCGAACCTCAACAGATTGGGGACTCGAGTCGCGGACTTGCCGAGTTCAAAGAACAACTCGTCGATTCGGTGCTATCCAAGTCTCATATTTCGATTTCTGATGCACAATACTCATCCAGAAGACAGATCTGGGCTTCTAAGATCGATCTAGCACATGAAGTTATGAACTTTACGTGTATGCATGGGAGTATAAGCTTAAGGGACCCAAAAAATGAGGTCTAAAGGTGCATGTGGCTCCCTATGGCTACATAGTTGGCCACTTTAGGCCATGCAGCCCCCTAAGGACCCTGGATCTGGAGTCTTAACCCTCAATCATGCTTGCACTCATGATTGGTCACCAAAGATGGTCCCTAAAAGCCTTAATTCAACCCAAAGGGATCTAGAACATGAATGAACAATGTATAAGCTTTATACCTCTAAGGAACTGTAGACGCTGCACAAACTCAAAATCTTCTGGTTTCCTCTTGGCTCCTCAAGCTTTTCCTTCTTTCTTGTGATCACAAACCACCAAAATCACCAAAAACATCCTTAGATCTCACAAACCGATTAGGGTTTCAGTATGAGGTGTTCTGGGAGCATAAGGGACGATGGAGGCTGCATTAAGACATTTAAATAGGTTGCAATCCCTTAAATTTAGGGTTTTGTCCAAAAAGTGCCTACTCGTCGAGTAGGTCACTAAACTCCCATGTCCAAAGTCGATTCTACTCGACGAGTTGGACCTTCAACTCACCGAGTCCTAGGCCAAAATGTTATAATTACTTGAATGAAAATATATACCAGGAACCGGGTGCTACAAACCACCTATGTTGTGAGGCAGTTCAAGGGCACAACACTTCGTTGGTGGAACACGTTAGGGAAGATTGTAATCCCCAACAAGCCACTACAACTGACATGGGAAGAATGATTGACCCATTTCAAGGGGAAGTTCTGTTCAGCTGAGAAAGTGTTGGAACTGGAGAATCAATTCCTAGTTTTGATAAAGGGAGGCATGTTAGTGGGTGAGTACACCAACACCTTCACTGATAAAATGGAGTTTACCACCTCTTGTTCCGGATAAACTGACGAAGATTGAGAAGTAAGCTAAGGGGCTACCCTGGGAGTATATTGTGCTGGTTAAGCAAGCACATACATTTGAGGAGGCTGTCTCGATTACAAATTCTATCGAAGGGATGATGAAGAAAAGGACAGTCGATACAGCCGAAGTCGGTGAGAAGAGGAGAGTTGAGGGAAGAAACAACAACAACAAAAGCGGTAAGAAGAAGATGTATTTAAAGTCAAGTAATGAGTCTGGAACTAACCAAGAAGAGAAGTGATGCGAACAGTGTAATAAGACGCATTCTAGTGACTATGTCATCTTGTAACATCCGATTTTTAGGTATTTTCATTATTATTCCTTGGCCTAATTAACGTTTGCATGAATTTTCCTTGGTTGTTAAAAGACCTACATTTCAGCTTGTAAGTTGGGTGTAGGAGAGGTACATGCAACGTACTTGTCAGAGACCTGGATCGCGGAAGCCATACTAGTATGTTGGGCATACGTGTGGTACGCAAGGCATACTAGCTCAGTCCCCAACCCCTAATTCTAAGGGTTTGATCCTAATTTAATCCACCTTATGCCTCCCTTTGACATTCCTTATCAGCCTCCACCCTTTTCAAAATCGTAATCTTGAACCTAGGCCTTGTGTATGATAATTTTGAAGCTTGTTAGTGATTTTGGTGCTCTTTTGTTGAAGAAGAAGGATATTAAAGAAGGTGGTGTTTCTTGCAAGCATGTAGATCTAAAGACCACCTCACTTTGTGCATCTTTTGAAGGTATAAAGTTTATACCTTGATGTGTTTCTTTCTCGATCTCCATAGATGAGTTTTATGAACTTTTTTCCTAAAGCTTGGACCTTTGTGAGTATGGAGTACTCTAGGGCATATTGGTTATTCTTTTAGATGTGTTAATGTACTTAGAGTCATAAAAATGTTTGCTTGATCATTTCACTTGCCCCATGCATGAGTTAAGTGACTTAGAGTGTGTTGGAAGTTAGAGTTTTGTGTATTGATCCTTTCTGTCCATGCAAAGGCTTAAATTCGGTGACTTTATGGGTTAAGATATTATATATTGGTCAGATCTGAAGTTGGGATAAGTGTCTTAAAGGATTAACACATAAAAGTTGTTAAGTATGGACCAGGCAGAGTACGTCGGGCATTCTCTTGGCTATGCCCCGCATAGCCAGGCCCATTCCTGTTGGTCGTTGATTTGACCTATATACCCTACGTAAGAAAGATTACACCCAACGTAAGCGTTGGGCAATTGACTTTTGTTGACTTTGACTTTTTGTCAACATTTTAGGGTTTTGGGCCATTGAAGCGGCAAAATGATCTTTTTGACCTTAAGGGGCTTAGTTGTGGAATTTGGACTTGTAATTTATGTTATCGACCTTAATTATTAATTATGGTTAATTATTGTGATATTAAGCAAAGTCTAGTTCCGACAGTTCAGGTGTGAGATTTATCTGTCAGCAGTATCAAGTGAGTCTCCTCACTTATTCTTACCTATGTGGTAGAATAGTTGTATCTGTGATGACCAACTGGGTCTAACTGTTATTATTGTGTTATGTTCTTTTTGTGTAACTGAGACTGCAGATAGTATCTAGGGTTGCTGATAACCTATAAGTTGTGTTGTTTGCCCACTAGGACTGTTGTAGTCCCCAGGGCTACTGATAATCCATGGTTGTTTATGTATGTTGTGTTCTATGTGATATTTTGAGGAACTTACTAATCTTCGTGATTATAGTTGTTTAATATATATATATGTTTCAGGTACTTCTGAGGATCGTGGAAAGACGAAGGTCTAATTGTACACGTTGTTGGGAGATTTGTTACTGGGGCATTTTGTGGTACTATGATATTTTGTGATGATGATTTGTATTTGAAACTTATGTTTTTTGGAGACTTGTTTTATGAACAATATTTTGGGTAATTTAAAAATGAAAAGTTTGGTTTGAATTTGTGTTATTACAACTTGGTATCAGAGCCCTGGTTTGAGGGATTTGGATGAACTATAGGGTAATTCCAAACTCAAACTAGAGATCTGAAGATTTCATAAAAACCTTTCAAAGAAATGAATATTTTTATAGGAGAAAAACCTAGTGAAGCAATGTGTACAATCAACCTAAGCTCGAGCGGTAGTTTCCCAAAATATCTCAATTATGTTATGAGTAATATAGAGTTGATATGTTATCATTTGATAGAACTGCATGCTAGTTAGTGGTAGGCTAAGGATCTTATAGGAATGGCATGATAGGGTCTCCTGTTTTGTGATGCCTTTAGCCTAGGAGTTTGTTCTTTTGAGATTGAATCTTTCATTTCTATTTGCTTTGTGTATGTTGTATAATTGTACTTAATTAGGATTTTATAGCCTTAGAATGCCTGATTTGGCCTTTCTTCCTGTTCATTTTCTAGTGTGGATTTGACGTAGGATCATTTGTTTGAATGTCTATCAAGTCTTGTATTGTGTATAATTGGAAATTGCAAGGAAAATGGCATGGACAGCGGATATCTTGTGAGGTGGAGCAGTGATGGGAAACTGTCTAGACTGAGTGTCTATATGCTTAGTAGTGGTTCCTAGGAACCGGCAGGGAGAGTGTATAGCTGATCTGGAGAAATAAAGTCTCTGTGACTTAGGGTCTAGAGAGGACGACTTGAGACAAATTTGGGTTTTTGTGGAAGGTAGTATTGGGATCGTACTACTAAAAGCACCGGATCTGTATGGAGCTCAATAAGGAATCTTAAGGAAGTAAGGTACTTGTAGGAGTATATGGATGGTTTTGTATGTGCTTTAGCCTGATTCTTATGGTGTTGTTATGTGTTTAAGTATAGTGGTTACCCGAGGTTCAGGCTCCAGCGACCCCGAGATGCCGAGTGCCAGTGATGATGAGATCCGTAGGATTGTTTCCCCCAAGGTAGCCGCAAAAATCAGAGGGGATGTTCCACAGATGTTTGGATAAGAGCATGCTGATTGAGAATTTTGACGACCGTTATGCCGCTGCCGTAGCCACCGTATTTGTTGCTGCTCCGAGACTGCTAGGGGGTGATTTGTTGTGGTCCCGAGATTTCAACAACACGAAGCCAACTGAGTTTGATGGAACCTAGGATCCGATTGTTGCGATGAGATGGATTTCTGATGTTGCGGGTAGTTTTTACACTTGCTCCTGTCCGGAGAATCTGAGGGTTCCTTTCATGCTGAACCTGCTTTGCCTGGGAGCGAAGGACTGGTGGAAATTCGTAACGGATGACTATACCCTTGTAGAGCATTCTACGGTGACCTGAGAGAGATTTACCAAGATGTTCAAAGATAAGTTTGTTCCAGTGGTATATATATATATATATATATATATATATAGAGAGAGAGAGAGAGAGAGAGAGAGAGAGAGGGAGAGAGAGAAAAAGAGAGAGAGAGAGAGAGAGAGAGAGAGAGAGAGAGGTTAGCCTAGAGTTCCCGTCTCTCAAGCAGAAGATAGAGACGGTGACTGAGATCACCTGGATGTTTCATGAGAGGGCCTTGTTTTTTCCAGATAATGTGTCTTCTGAACATGCACGTGTAAGTTGGTATCTTAGTATTCTGAGGAGGGATCTACATGAGTTCGTGGTGAACACTTCATATCGGATATTAGCTCAGTTGTAGACCAATGCCAAGAGGAGAGAGATTGAGCTAGAGACCTAGGCTAGAGAGGAGAGGGATATCCTAGTGAGAGATAGGAGACTAGTGCAGTTGCATCCAATGACTAAGAGGCCTATGCCCGCTGACTTGAGAGCTAGAGTCCAGAAGGGCTGCACTTGCACAAAGTACAACAAGGGGGATGAGGGAACTTACCGGTTTAGGATGGTTTCTTACATGTGTGCCAAGGAGGGGCATTTGGCTAAGGATATCCCCATGGGATTTCGTGTCTGCTTCAATTGCAACCAGACGGGTCATTTAAGGGTTGAGTATCCTCATCTTACATCTTGGGCGGTTCAGATTCCGGCCCCTGCGACCCTGCATATTACTGATAGACGGCAGGGGAAGGCCGAGACATTGAGGGCTTGAGGGAGAGCATTTCAATTGATAGCAGAGGAGTCTCGAGCAACTATAGATGTTGTGGCTGGTATGTGTTCTTTATTATTCTATTGATTTAATTGTGTTGCTTATGTTATTGTTCATGTAGGTACTTTTCTTATGAATTTTATACCTACGCTTATGCTATTTGACTCGGGTGCAAGTCGGTACTTTGTGTCATCATCTTTTGTCGTGTTTTCTGTATTGTGCGGGAGGCCTTGAGCAGGCCATTGAGGGTCTTTGTACCTTATGAGCATCCAGTCTCCGCTACTAACATCTACCGAGGTTGTGTGTTAGAGATTTTTGGGGTTGGATATCCGATAGATCTTATCCCTATTACGATGGGAGATGTCTTTGTGATCGTGGGTATGGATTGGTTGAGCTGGTTTGGGGCTCTGATTGACTGTGAGAGGAAAATGGTGACGGTTCGAGATCCTACTGGGGGATTGTTGACCATCTACGGTGCGGGTATTATGTTAAGAGCAGCTTTCTTTTCTGCCACAAGGGCGAGGCAGAGTCTACAACATGGGTGTATGGGTTATCTGGCATATGTGTGGATACTCGGGATGAGGAGAAAGAATCTGTTTCAATTTCCAGTGTTCCTGCTATATGTGATTTCCCTGATTTCTTTCCTGAGGAGTTACTGGGTGTGCTCCTATGAGGCAATAGGAGTTTTGGATTGATCTGATCCCTGCTGCGGCGACAATTTCCATGGCACCATACCATATTACACCTCCTGAGATGTAGGAGTTATCCTCTCATATTCAGGAGCTGCTAGGAAAAAGGGTTAATTCGGCCAAGAAGTTGTCCTCAGGGAGCATCGATTCTTTTTGTCAGAAAGAAGGATGGTTCACACCGGATGTACATTAATTAACGGGAGTTAAACAAGCTGACAGCGAAGAATCGTTTTCCATTGTCCAGGATAGATGATCTCTTTCATCAGTTTCAGGGGGCATATTGGTTTTCCAATATCGATTTGAGGTCTGGCTATCATCAGATGAGGGTACGAGCGGAGGATATTAGAAGAGGGCTTTTCGAACTTGTTACGGGCATTATGAGTTCGTGGCGATGCCTTTTAAACTCACCAACACGCCAACGGTGTTCATGGATCTCATTAGCCAGGTGTGTAGGCCTATGTTGGATTGGTCATTAATTGTCTTCATTGATGACATCTTGGTCTATTCGAAGACCAGAGAGCAGCATGAGGATCATTTACGAGAGATTCTTGGAGTTTTGACATTGGAGAGGCTCTATGCCATGTTCTCCAAGTGTGACTTTTGGTTGCGCGAGGTTCATTTTCTAGGACACATCATCAACCAGAGTGGTATCTTGGTCAACCCAACCAAGATATAGGCGGTGATGCGGTGGGAAGTACCAAAGTATCCATCTGAGATTCGGAGCTTCCTTGGTTTGGTGGGATTTTATCAGAGATTCATTCGAGACTTCTCTAAGATTGTTTTTCCTCTCACTAAGTTGATGAGGAAGAATGCTGTGTTCAGTTGGGGGCCTGAGCAGCAGGCATCATTCGAGACTCTTCGCCAGAGACTATGTGAGGCTACAAGTACTTGCCCTCCCTGAGGGAGTTAAGGATTTTGTTGTCTTCTATGATGCATCTATTGGAGGTTTGGGTGATGTGTTGATGCAGAGGGGCATGTGATTTCATACACTTTGAGGTAGCTAAGGCCTCATGAAGCGGAGTATCCTACTCATGATATGGAGTTGGGGCAGTAGTTTTCGCTCTCAATATTTGGCGCCACTACCTTTATGGTGTTCGGTGTACCATCAACACGGACCATAAGAGCTTGTGATATCTTATAGACCAACCTAATTTGAACATGAGGTAGAGAAGGTGTTTTGATGTAGTGAAAGATTATGACTATAAGATTTTATATCATCTAGGAAAGGCCAATGTGGGGGCAGACGCTTTGAGCTGGAGGGCGGTCAATACCCCGATTCGGAATGTGTGCATGAGGTCATAAAAGAAGCACAGTCGGAGGCCATAAAAGAAGAGAATCGGAAAAGTGAGCGGGTGATTGGTCAGATTTCAGAAATTGATATCAACAGCAGGTGGCTTTTGACTCTTCATCGGGGGTGCGGGTGGGGGGGCTTATGCTGCTGGGGCTCGATGGGTATTGATGGAGGAGGCCCACAAGTCAATATTTTCCATTCATCCAGGGGATACCAAGATGTATCTTGACCTGAAGCATAGTTACTAGTGCCTTTGTATGAAGAGGGATGTGGCATGGTTCGTAGAGTAGTGTTTAACCTGCCAGAAGGTCAAGGTTGAGAACTAGCGTCCTCACGGAAAGTTGTAGCCCTTAAAGGTTCCATTACGGAAGTAGGAGCAGATCACCATGGATTTTATTACAAATTTTTCGAAGACTGTGAGGGGTTTTGATATTATTTGGATGATAGTGGATCGTTTGACGAAGAGTGCTCATTTCCTATCCATAAGTAGGGGCTCTTCTGCAGAGAAGCTTGCTGAGATTTATGTCTGATAGGTGGTGGCCCAACATGGTGTGCCTACTTCGATTGTATCGGACCGGTATGTTCGTTTTACTTCCATATTCTGGAAGAGATTTCATGAAGAGTTGGGCACCCGGTTGCATTTCAGTATTGCATAGCATCCACAGACCGACGAGCAGAGCAAGTGGACTATTCATACACTCAAGGATATGTTGCGTGCCTGCATCATTGATTTTGGTGGGAGCTAGGACTCCTACCTCCTGTTGGCTGAATTCTCTTATAAAACGGCCATCAAGGCAACATTGGCATGCCTCCCTTTGAGCTGTTGATGGGAGGAGGTGTCAGACTCCCATTTGTTGGGACGAGGATGGAAAGAGGGTCATGCGGAGCATGGAGATATTTCTCAAGACGACTGAACTTATCCAGCAAGTTAGACAGAGATTGCTGACATCCTAAAGCCGCCAGAAGAGTTACGTGGATCATCGACCCTCTGAGCTAGAGTTTTAGGTAGGAGATTCTGTGTTGTTGAAGGTATCCCCATGGAAGGGTGTTATCCGCTTTAGGAAGCAGGGCAAGCTGTGCCCTAGGTTTATTGGCCCTTTCATAGTGTTGGCCTGTATAGGCAAGGTGGCTTATCGGTTGAAGCTACCGGAGAAGTTGAGGAAGATTCAAGATACCTTCCATGCTTCCTAGTTGAGGAAGTGTATAGTTGACGAGACAGTTGTGATTCCTTTGGAGGACATTCAGGTCGATGATCGCCTTCATTACATCGAGAGGCCTGTGGCAATCTTGGATCGGAGAGTGAAGACTTTGAGGAGCAAAGTAGTGAACTTGGTCAAAGTTCGATGGCAACACCGGAAAGGCACAGAGTGGATGTGGGAGCATGAGTCTGAGATGCACCAGCACTACCCTAATTTGTTTTCCGAGGCTGACTTCAAAGGTGAAGACTGATTCTAGTGTAGGAGAATTATAACATCCGACTTTCATTTATTTTCATTATGTGTCCTTTACCTAATCAAAGTTTGCATTGTTGGTCCTTTTGTTGTTAAAAGACTTACATTTGAGCCTGTACGTTAGGCGTACGAGAGGTATGCACAACGTACTTGTGAGAGACCTGTATTGCAAAAGCCATACTAGTACGTTTGGCATATGTGTGGTATGCAACGTATACTAGCTCAGTCCCCAAACCCTAATTTTAAGATTTTGCTGCGTATTTAGTCCACCTTAGGCCTCCCTTGTACATTCCTTATCAGCCCATACTCCTTTCAAAACCCTAATCTCGAACCTAAGCCTTGTGTATGAGGATTTTGAAGCTTGTTAGTGATTTTGGTGCTCTTTTGTTGAAGAAGAAGGCTATTGAAGAAGGTAGTGTTGCTTGCAATCTTGTAGATCTAAAGACTACCTCACTTTATGCATCTTTTAAAGGTATAAAGTTTATACCTTGATGTGTTTCTTTCTATATCTACATAGATGTTTTTTAAGAACTTTTGCCCCCAAAGCTTGCACCTTTGTGAGTATGGAGTACTCCAGAGCATATTGGTTTTCCTTTTAGATGTGCCAAGCTACTTAGAGTCATAAAAAAAAATTTTTGATCATTTCCTTTGACCCATGCATGAGTTAATCGACTTAGAGTGTGTTGGAAGTTAGAGTTTTGTGTATTCAGTCCTTTCTAGCCATGAAAAGGCTTAAAGTCGATGACTTTATGGGTTAATACATTCTATAATGGTAAGATCTGAATTTGGGATAGGTGTCTTAAAGGATTAAGACATAAAAGTTGTTAAGTATCGACCAGACAGAGTACGCCGGTCATAATCGTGGCTACGCCCCATGTAGCTAGGCCCATTCTCATTGGTCGGTGATCTAATTTGTACGCCCCGCGTAAGAAGGAGTACGCCCAACATACACGCTGGGCAATTGAATTTTTGTTGACTTTGACTTTTGGTCAACATTTTAGGGTTTTGGACCATTGAAGGGGCAAAATGGTCTTTTTTCCCTTAAGGGATTAGTTGTGGAATTTGGACTTGTGAGTTAAGTTATGGACCTTAAATTAATTAGGGTTAGTTATTGTGATGTTAGGCGGAGGCTAGTTCCGGAAGTTCGGGTGTGAGATTTATCTGTCATCAGTATCAGGTGAGTCTCCTCGTTCATTCTTACTTGTCTGGTAGAATAGTTTTATCTGTGATGTCGTTCATTCTTACTTGTCTGGTAGAATAGTTTTATCTGTGATGACCAACTAGGATTAACTGTTATTATTGTGTTATGTTGTTTTTGTGTGACTGAGACTGCGGATAGTCTCCAGGGTTGCTAATAACCCACAGGGTGTGTTATTTGTGCACTGGTACCGTTAATAGTCCCCAGGGTTGTTGATATCCCATTGTCATTTATTTATGTTGTGTTGTATGTGATATTTTGGGGAACTCGCTAAGCTTAGTGCTTACAGATGTTGATTATATGTGTTTCAGGTACTTCAGATGATCACAGAAAGGTGAAGGTTTGATTGTACACACTCGTTGTGAGATTTGTAATTGGAGCATTTTGTAATACTCTGATACTTTGTGATGATGATTTGTATTTGACACTTATGTTTTTCCGATGACTTGGTTTATGAAAAATATTTTGGGTAAATTAAAAATGAAAATTTTGGTTTGAATTTGAGGTGTTACAAGTCTGCTACAAATGCAAGAAGTTTGGGCATATCTCTACAAATTGCCTACTAAAAGGAAAAGCTTGCTTCACTTGCAGAGAAGAAGGGACATGAAGGTGGATTTCCCAAAAACCAAGAAGCAAACCCCAAGGATCCTACCAGCATAGCCCAAGGGATGAAGCTACCAAATGATCCTTGATGAAGCAGATGTTGTTGCAGAAAATCAAGAGTAGTAAACTGCTTGATCGATATATGAAGTAGTCATCATATATAGCTAGTAATAGGATGTGAAGTCCAATATAAGGGGCGTAATATATGAATAAATGTTGTAATCATTTTCGAAAGTTATGAAATTTCAAGCTATGTTACATCATTGTGTGGAATTAAGAAATTATGATTTCAACACAATAGTTTGGTTAAGAATAAATGTTGGTATAGTGTGCCTATAAGCAGGACACTACACGAGAAAGAATTTATACAAAAGGTTGGAAAATAGAATTGCAGTTGAAGATACACATGGAAGAAATTGTAGTGTAGTCTAGATAATTAGCTTTATATGATTAGTTGCACACATCTATATGTGTTAAATTGCTTTTGTGATTTGTAGGAAATAGTAACTTGGGAAAAATGTGTGATAACTTTTGGGATGAGTATGAGTAAGTGTGGAAGGTAGTATGAGCCCATACTACTGGAAGCCCCGGACTTGTACTTGGATTAGGAGGAGTCACAAGGTTACTAGGACACTAGTAATTAGATTCATTCTTCTTCATTTCCATCATTACCTTTGTTTCGGTGATGATTTCTGTTCTGACCCTAATAGTCAAAGAAAATCAAGTCCGACTAATCTACGAAGTAAGTTTGTCATAGCATCCAACTTTAGATTTAAGGAAGAGATAATCAAAGCGATCAATAGAAGTATCGCAGACGCCGTAGGCTGTAGCTAAAAGTGCTACATGCTAAAATGTGATTCTATCACGTTAGAACATGAAGGGAGGTATCCTTCGTGTTAAGAGTCTAAATTAAAGAGACCTAAGTCTAACTATTGTATCATCGATGAGAGGTCATTAAGGACATGACCCATCGATATGTTACAATAGTCACAGTAAGGACCTTAATTTAGATTAAGAAAAAGCAGCAGCTTCTAATGGAGATCGAATTTAGAAGGAAGAAAAGGTGCAGTAACATCAGTGGTTAAGAAGTCTAAGAGTTAGAAGCTCAATAAAAAAGATATAAGAGTTACAATTAGTACCTAGGATAGAAAGGTGACGTGAAAAGTCACAAGCCCTTTTTATTGATGATTCTGAGACGTAATCATCCTAAGGGGGAGATAATTGTAACGTCCGTAGATTCGAGCTACTCAATTATGACATATTTAGTGTTAAAAATGAATTATTATAGAAGATTATTTAGGATAAATAATCTTAACCAAGTTATAGTATGTGTGACATAGATTTCGTACATATAAAGAACGCCCAGATCCGACTCCGTATGAAGAATTATGCTTCTTCGAAGTTTCGCAATTAAATCGGTACGACTCTACGTACGTAAAAAGTGAATTTTCGATAGATTATTTTTTAGTCTAAATAATCTAAACAAAATTCATAGTAGTCGGTAAACCTAGAGCATGCATATAGAGAACGTCCAAATATGACTTCATAAGAAGAAGTTATGATTTTTCGAAGTTTCAGTGCAACAATATACGACTCAAAAATCAAAGTAGATATCAGTTGATTGTTAGCAAACGCAATCTAAACAAGATTTTAAGACCTCATCAATTTGATTTCATCGATATAAAGACATTCGAGAACGGATATCATATGAGAAATTTATGAATTTTTCACAGACTTTAACAGTGTAAGTCTGTTAAAAATATAGGTTTAAAAATAAAGTCAAAACTAGTCGACGGAGTCTAAATGAAAGTTATAGATCTTGTCAAGAGATTTTTGGGGATATAAAGAAAGTCAAGCTTGTATAAAAAAATTTATGGCATCTTGAAAATCAGGAAATTCGCATGCGTGCGAAGTGTGTCTCGCACACTGATGACGTGGCACCACGAGAGGGCGCCATGTGGCATGGTTCGGAGCCCCTTACTCCGAGAGATTCGATGTGGCCCCAAAATAACGCAAAATATGGCTCCATAAGAGTGTGACATGTGTCACCTTCTAGAAGGGGGTGAGGTGGGAGAACAGCGACGCAACACGTGGCAGAAGCCTAATGGAACCACCTAATCGAACCACCTAGGCCTTAGTGTGTGACGCAACATGTGTCACCTTCATATATACTTTCACCTTCACACCCCTACACATACACATATACACACACACGCACACACACACACACACTCTTTGTCTCTCTCTCTCTCTCTCTCTCTCGCGCGCGCGCGCGAGTGAGCGAGCAAGTGGGCAATCTTACCTATTAAGTTGTTTTTATATTGTTTCTAACCAGCGGCGAAGCGTTGTGACACCCCTGGGTACTCATCTAAGTAATAGCCTTCGAGTAGGAGATCCTGAGTCAGTATTCTGCCCGCTTAGATTTTGGTTTTAATTTACACTTAGTTCATTAAAGTGTAACTTTTAATTATAGTCATATTCATTAATATGAATCAATAATTAAGGTTTATCGTTAATTCCAAGTCATTATACTTAATGATCTAGTTACGGGAGAGGTGTCTAAAATGGTCACGTTGGTTGTTGGATTTCAGAAAAGCTATTATATCGAAATGATCCTACCTCCCAACCGTCCTGCCTGGCTAATCCTTACTTTTTAGATCTTGATGTAGACATTGGGATTAGTTAGGATCTAAAATATTATTAGTCTCCAGGATCATTAGACTAAAACTTTGTATTAATTATACTTAGGTCACTTCAAGGAATATCTAAGGTGTTAGGCGAAACACTGCACAGATCATCAGTCACCCACCTAAGTCAGGTGAGTGTATAGTCCCTTTCATGAACCTCATTTAATATAAGTATAATAAAAGTATTAAATATATGTTGCAAGTCATACATGAATTATATGCTTATTTCTTGGATTTTATGTTAATATATGTATATATTGTCTTATGTGAGAACCATATATGGTTCTATTTTATGTTAGGATTAAATAGATAGCATTATATATTAGTATTAAAGGTAGCATTGTTGAGAAGACAAAATAATAATAATACCTAATGCTCTGTAGGTAATATAAATACACTAGAAATAGGTTAGCATCACCTAAGTATAGAGTTGGTATTAAAGTTAGTTATATGCACTGTAATCTAGTCTAAGGATAAAATTAGACTCATGGAAGATACCTAACTCAATGAAGTTTGATAATAGGAAGTCTCATTAGGAGAATGTATATAACCTGGGAGCAGAGAGTAAAGTTTTGTTCCATGACACTATTAGGTGTCGATGTACGGTAGCTCTGTACAGGATGACCAGAAATGGTGGGTCCTGATCAGGCGACTGTTATAGGTATGTCTGGTCACCCCATAGAATAGGTGACAACACTTGATCATTCTAGACGGTTTTGTGAATTATGTTGACAGTGTGAGCTCATTACTCACACATGTAGATGAATTGGAAAACCTTATTCATCGAATACTCTGATGGCCCATAAGCCTTTATGACTTATATCGGAAAAGGAAGCCCCTAGTTGTGTAGTCAATCTTTTAATGGTTCATCAGGAGAGATAATGTATCCATGATAATCTTGGACTAGGCTATGTGAGGATCGATAGGAATAGATATGTAGGAATGTAAACCAATATGGATATAGTATGATAACAATTGGTTTTGTTGGTCTGATAATTAAAGAATATTATCATATCAATATTTTGGGATTAAAATCCCTATGTATCTCACCAAGTTTCCCCAACCTGACCCACTCATTTTATATGCATCACATGTATCAAGACTTAAGTTACTGGAACTTAATTAGGACACTAAGTGATTAAAAAACAACCCACAATAGTATTCAGGACCATCATGTCTTTACACTGTAACTTATGTATTTGTATTGATTTTGACATCCTTAGGGTTTAACATTTTGGAAAAAAAATTGTAATTAAAATGATCTTTTGTACTTGGATTTTTCGCAAATATAAATAAATTCTTTTAAAAGCATAAAGAGAAGTTTTATTTGGTTCTGAAAATTAGAGGATGTCACATGATGGCGGAAAAACAAGGAGGTCGGGAGTCTATATGGCTAAAGGCACACATGTTAACGAAATGACATGTAGGTCTTAACTGCACATTGAAACGTGTTAACTAAATGGCATGTAGGTGGTAAGTACAAGTAAACCCATGTTGAAGATGAAACCATGTGTAGGTCATCAGTCTAAGATACACATATTATTTGTATGTATGTATGTGTATTGTGGTATAGGTATATTGGCGGAACTCACTATGTCGAGAACTTACCCAGTTGTTATAAATGCTTTTAGGCACTTCATTGGTTCGTAAAAAGGGCAAGGCGCAACTGCACTCACGCAAATTTGCAGTCATGTTTCCGCATTATACTCTGATGTAACTAGATATTTTAATGAATAAAAAGAATGAAAAATTAGCATTGAAAATGGGGACGTTACAAGTTGGTATCAGAGTCCTGGTTTGAGAAAATTGGATAAACATTTGTGTAAATCCAGACTCCAACTACAGATCTGAAAATCTTAACAAATCTTTCTAAGAAAAAGAGCTATAGAATGTGATACATATAGTCAGCCAGAGCTTAGAAAGGAAGTGGTCCCCAAAATATTCATATTGTTGTATGTGCTTATATATGAACTCTTAGAAATGCATGCTAGTATCTAGGCTACATATCTTTTCAAAAATTGCAGAGTAGGATTGCCTAATAGTTAAGATGCCTTATAGCCTAGTGTAGTTGTAACATCATGTTCCCCGTTATTTCTTATTTTAGGTTTGTGGGTTGGATGTCGATTGTGTAAAAGCTTTGGGCCTTAAGGAGGTAAATATTAGACCTTGTGGAAGGAGGTAATGATGGTTGAGAGATCTAACCCATGAATTGTGTTTTGGGTCGAAGGTTAAATAGGGATAAGTTATAGGCCGAGTTCTTGCATGAAATATGGATTTTTTTGGAGAAGATTTTATTCCAAGATATTTATATAATATTTTAGAGCTCTTCAACACCTTTCCATAGATATAAAGAACGTTGAAAACAGAGGTGTGACGAAGAAGTTACGACCGTTTGAAGTTACGACAACTTTTGGGTTAGCCGTGTATGCTGGGCGTACGGGGAGTATGTTGGGCGTACTTAGGAATACCTAGTATGCTAGGCATACCAGGAGTACAATGGGCGTACACGATCAGTGCCTAAACTCTATTTTCATGGTTTCAGCCCTATTAAGCTCCTTAAATTCCCAAACCCATTCCATTCTCACTCTCCACCTCTCTAACACCCATTCTTAAAACCCTAACCCAATTTTGAGCCTTGTGACCAAAACGAAGGTTTTTTTAAGTGCTTTGGAGTGTTCTTGGTGCACCTTGGAGAAGAAGGAACTCATTAAAGAAGCATTGGTTGCATTAGATCTTGTAGATCCAAACCTTGTTCACCTTGATCTTTCTTCTGTAGGTATAAAGTTTGAATCTTGATGATAAAAATGTTAGATCTAGCTAGTTTTGGGTGTTATGATCTTTTGGTCACTTTAAGTTCATAAAGTTTAGATCTTGAAAGTTTGTGACCTTGTTATGGATAAATTTTGAAACTTTATCCATCTAAACATCATATTGATTCTGATCTGAAAGTTGGAGACTTGGACTTAATAGATTAAGTTTAATAATATGAACTTTTCGTCCTTTATGACTTAAAGACTAGATCTTGTTTGTTGGGATCATTCTTATGGATAAAGTTGGAAACTTTATCCATTATAGAGCTATTAGGAACCATAAAAATGTGATATTGGTCCTTTTATCCCTTCCATGCAGGAGTTGTGATGTATTAATGGATTAATAAGTTAGGGTTTTAGATTTTGGACCTTCCCTAGCCATGGAAAGTCGTAAAGGTGACGTTTATGACTTAAGACAATGTTTTGAGACTAGATATGAGTTTAGGTGAAAAGTTCTTAAGGGATTAAGTGCCTAGTGGAAATGATGGAACCAACTCAAGTATGTTGGGCGTAATTTCCATAGTGTAGTAAGCCATCCCATATATGTGGGGTGTAAGTTGAGTATGCAGGGTGTACTCAACCAACTGTGGACTTTGACTTTTGTTGAATCTGTTAACCATTTACTTTTTGACCAAGTTATACTTTAGGTCAAAGTTGAGGGTATTGGTTGGTGATTAAGATTTTAAATGGTTCTGATGTTAGTGGATCCACATGAGCAAGCAGTGTAGTAGGGAGCGTATCACAGTGTTCTCAGGTTTCTTCATTTCAGGTGAGTTTTGCCTCACTGTACCCGTGGGTCGAATGCACCAATGTCAGCCCACTAGTTTTTGTTATCTGTTAGTAGAGGGATGCGTAGGGACTGTATATAGTCATGTAGGGTAGACTGAGGACTCTTGATCTAGGCTCTTTTACATGTTCCTTGTTTGGTTGTGGTTCTAGAGTAGGGTCACCTGTCCGGGAGTCTATCTCACTTCTAAGTATATACGGTTATGCATTCCTTGGTTTATTGGTATTTAGTATGTTTCTATGTTGTAGTGATCTGTTAGCTCCCGGTATATAGGATGATGTTATGTTGTAGTGATATGTTATATATGTATCCTGGTATATAGGATGTTGTTATGTTGTAGTGATCTGTTACATATGTATCCTTGTATATAAGATGTTGCTATGTGGTAGGTATCTTTAGATCTGTATGTTCACCTATACTTGTTGGCTATCATCTAGTGGAGTGCCTTAGGGACTATATGTGGTCATGTAGGATAGCATGAGAACTCTTAATCTAGGCTTTCTTGCATGTTCCTTGTTTGGTTGTGGCTCTAGAGTAGGATCATCTGTTCGAGTGGCTATCTCACCTCTAGTTACTAATGGTTATGCATTTTGTGGAAGATAGATGGTAGCGGGAGAGTGTCTGGTATGAGGACTAGTATGTGTCATTGAGTTGTATGATTGTTGTTTGCATATATTATGGGCCTACTTGATCCTGATTGTTTATATGTAGACATATGGTAGTGGTGGGTTGAGGCGGTCCTTCTTTGGGTTGTAGGCCAAGATACTTAGTGCGTGTCGGCTATTAGCCAAAGGCACAGAGGCTTAGGAGGAGCAGTTGGGTTGAGGCGGTAGGCCAACAAACCCTGGTATTCCAGCCCGAATAGACTGAAGGCTTGCGAGGCAATCCAGTCAGGCTGAAGGCCTGAAGAGCGGCCATTATGTATGCTTGTATGTTTATCATATGGGGTATTTTGGGGGAAATTCACTAAGCTTTGTGCTTACCCAGTTGTTTATTGTTTCAGGTATCATCGGTCATCATGGGAAGGCGAAGGCATGACTATACACATTCATAAACAGCATTGAAGATTTCGCACTTTAATATTACTTAGATTTTTGTAAATGTATTTGGAATAAATGGTTTTCTCCATAACGTATTTATAATTAGGAAGATTTACTTAAATAAAATAAAAAAATTTGGTTGTGAAAATGGGACATTACAGTAGTGTCAGATTTTCCAATCGATAGACTGTTTGGTCTTGCGAAATGTAATTGTATTTCGTCTAATAACCAATTAGTATTGGTAAAAGTTCTTCCTCGGACGATAGTAATGAAGTGGAAGGAATACTAGAAGGAGAGTATATGAAGTATAATATGTGCTTAATAAGACGTATAATAGGACGTCGGTAGAAACGTAAGAGCCTAGAAAAGTATAGGAAAGAGAGTACATAGACCCTTGAACATTGTGTGTGTGTGTGTGATAAAGCATGTCTATAGGAGAGTGTAGTGACTTAGAAACATTAGGATAATTCTTGGAATGACTGTGAGCAGGTTTGGAAAGTAGCATAAGGGCCCATACTGCTGGAAGTATAGGGTTAATACTTGAATCAAGAAAAATCACAAGGATATTAAAAAGGTGGAAAGGATCGATCATTACCACAAAATATTTGATAGATTCTTATTAATCTAGCCCCGCATATATCTCCAAAATGGTAATATTGATGAGGGGAAGTAGTTCGGGTTTTGGATCAGAAGGAACAGTACCAAGCGAGAATCACATTCATGAATGGATAGAAGCAGTAGTATCAGCAACCGTAAGAGAAAACTTATTCCATAGATGATTGGATCTATTAAGAACAAACCAATTTCCATGTTTGACGAATGATATGCTGTCGTAGCTAGCATCGCCGTTGTAGCAGCCACTTCTATCATTGTTGTTACAGCCTCGCTTAGGGAAAAGGAGATGCCCTATATGAAATTTAATAACACCAAACCCCCAGAGTTTGAAGGTGTCATGGATCCAGTCGTTGCAATGAGATGGGTCTACAACATAGAAGGATGCTTCTACACTTGTACTTGTCTAGCTAACCTAAAGTTTAGGTATACGCATAATCTTCTCCGCCATGGGGCGAAATACTGGTGGAATTTTGTCACGAAGTATAAATGATGGAAGACAAGGCGGAGTTGAAGCCCCAAGGGCCAAAGGGCAAGCCTTTCAACTCATGGAAGAGGAAGCAAGGGAAGTATTAGAGAACGTGGTTGGTTGTTCTTCGAATCGAGAAAATGCTCCAACATGAATAAGATCACATCCTAGAAGCTAATAGTTCTCTTAGGCTTCAACTAATGTAATAAATTTACGATGACAATATTATAATAAATATGGGATGTTTACTTTACATATTGTTTCTAGTGTTAAAGATAGACAAACGTATGTGTTAGTGTATTTCCAGACAACTTATGCTTATCCTACTTTAAGGAAGTCACTTGTGAAGAATACAAGTATTAGTAGTATCATAGGAATATCGAAGGTCATCAGAAATGATAAATATGAGTTTCTTCACATTCAAAAAGAAACTACTAATTGTATAAGCAAATCCAACTTAAGCTTTGACCGGTGACAAGTAGTAGCAGATAATGAGTCAAACCCAAGTGGGGGAGAACCGACGCTTAAGGAAGAAGTACAAGGAGCAGGTCGACTTTCGGCTTTGACACCAAGGTATAGGAGTAGTAGAACAATTAGGTGGAGATTGTAGTTTCAGTTTCATCATAAGGAATATGACCTAAGTACATAAAAGTTTTCATTTAGGTTTAGGGTAAAGAAAGAAGGAAGTCTTATGCTAAGATTATCCATAGGCTACGAGCTTCTAGCTTCTCAAGATTTGGTCCTTCCTCCCAAGCTTCAGATAGGATTTAGAAATTAACCATATTCTCGAGTTCGGCTCAGACATTCAAGAGAACCTGATAGGTTTGTGCTTTCAAGGATTCACAGTAAAGGATCAGTAGATAAGAAATTCAGTCGGCGGCGTAGATCGCCATAAAACACATCAAGTACTCAGGACATATAGAAAACTTAGAGATTTGATTCAAACCATAGTAAGGAATTAGTAAAATCATTATCGTAGTTAAATTCCAGGTTGCTAGGACACTTGAACTAGGCTGATAAGCTACCTATAATCTAAGATCGTAAGTGTTTTAAGGATACGGCATAGAAAAATGTCATAGGACACAAAGTCAAAATTGTACACTGTAAGCTTTTGTCACACCCCCAAATCGAAATTGCGGAAACGTTCGGGGCGGAGGACATCATGTACGGTATCACAACAATGGCAAAGAGTGTCAACAATTAAGTTGGTGAGTTCATAAGCATGTTTGTAACTAAAATCTACATTATGTTCCTTGATAATATAAGTATGTTTTCCTAGAAAATATTATATTTTCTATTGTAGTATATTGTAAACAAAATGTGTGAATGTTATTGTACTCTGAAGTAGTAAAAATGTATTTTAGTTCTCATAAAACCATGAAAAGTACGTTTTCTCTGTACTAAAATAGTATTATGTATTTGTACTTGTATAAAAACCGTGTGTTTGTAATTGTCTAGTATTACTGGTTGTACTTGTAAAATACTGGATAATAGTTTTATTATTAAATAAAACTATGTGAAGTTGCTTACTTATTCATAGACTAATTGTATTATTCAATACCAAATTGTGAGTTATCATAACCATGCTTGATGACCTAAGATGGCCTGAACAGGACGTTCTTCAGGCATCGTTGTTGGTACGAAATTTGTCACCCCATGCCTGCCGACCTAACTGTAGCGAACAGTTAAGGTGCGGGATTGTCAGTCCCGTATAGATCTATACACAAGTGTCACGCTCTCCCTCCAGGAGACTCTGGTTATAATTTCAGGACTTGGTTGGTAATTGGATAAGTACTTGAAGTAAGTCTCAGAAATGCTATATTGATGGTTACGTGTAGAAAAATGAAAAGTTACATTGAAATAAATAAACTGTAATATATCTCATAAATTATATTTAATATAGTTTATATGTTTGTTTTACGTATTGTAATTTGAACCTTGAAAATCAACATGTAAGTTCCATAAACTATACCTATTATAGTTTATATGTTTGTGTTTTACCAAAACAATTAACTTTGTTTAATTTGTAAAATCTGTAATATGGTTGTTCCTTGAAATTTAATATTTATGTCCAAATCATTTTATACTTATATGAATATAATATATATAAAATTATGATTTAATAGACAGTCAAATAAATAATTCTACCCAAGCCCATAACCAAACAAGAAACAGGAAATGGAGCCAAATTATCAATTCTAAGCCTATTGAACCGTAATTATATAATTTATACATATATAAATATATATTTGTTAACAACGGCAACAATTAATAAAATATTGAAAACATTTAGATATTAACCCAAATTCTATTGTGTTACACTTGTATCCCCCCACCCCCTAAAACAGTGAATAATTATAAAAACGTAGGGGTACGAACTCACCTCGTGTACGTGTTTCTAGTTAGATTCGATGTGGTTGCAATGATTCCCGATATAGAATACGTGTAATTAACCGTATTCTAATTATATTTTACAAATAATTGTATCCATAAATTACCTAGCTAATAATTTAATATGATAATTAACACTATATTTTATAGGCTACTTACAAATTGTGAAGAAGTTCTTATGAAAGTTTGAAGGTTTCTTGGTAACTGCCTGCATATGCGAAGGATTTGATATGTGTTTCGAGAGCATATGAATGAAATGAGTTTACTGTATGTGTCAAATGAATTCATTTGTATCTTAAATATGAAGAAAACTCATGAGGCGGTGAATGTGAGGTTTACGGTAGTAATCACATTGGTAGGATAACTTTGGAAAATATTTGAAGAGTTTACAATCCTACACTCCCAAATATGAAGTGTTTACGGTTTAGATTAAAAAGGAAATGGTGTTTTCGCATCTTAAAGTCAAAGAAGAGGGGTTTACGGTTATACACTTCCATAAAGGAAGTGTTTACGGTTCACCTTCATTCCATATTGGTGTTCACGGTTTTCTTCCTTCTAAATGGAGGTTTACGGTTTGTTTTATTCCAAATGGGGGTTCACGGTTTGATCATATTCCAAAGGGGTTCACGGTTTGATTTTTGGGATAATATTCCCTAAACCGTAAACACTATATATATACACTTTAAATTTTCATATTTTAAGTTGAGTATAAGCCCCTTTATTTGAACTAAAACTTAAATCAATATATGCTTCATTATATATATAATTCATAGGAGTATGGTTTTCAAAGTATGTTTATACAATAACTTATATAAACATGCCCTATAGCATTCAAAGTTCTTACTATATAGATGTTATGATGTTAAATCACTTGTTGTAACACCCAAAGTTTGGAAAGCCAAGAAAAGAAAGAAAAACCCCAATTTTAAGGGGAGACTCGGCGAGTCCAAGGAGGGACTCGGCGAGTCCGAGTGGGATCCGGGTCGAGGAGTAAGCGACCGACTCGGCGAGTCGGCCAAGGTGACTCGGTGAGTCTGGTCTGAACGAGGAAAAACCCTAATCCCGGGATTTGTATCCTATTTAAAGGGTGTTATGTCCCTCCCTCAGCCCCCATATCACCCTAGAGAACATGTAAACCCTTGATTTCGTGAGGGCTTCCATCAATTGAGAGAAATAGCTTGGAGGAAGGAAACTTTGGGAAAGGAACTTGATGATCAAGAAGGTTGCTTCACAGGAGGAGGTGTAGATCCAAGATCTATTTCAGTTGTGTTCATCTTAGAGGTAACAAGCTGCTATTTTCCCTCCTTTACACCTAGATTTATGTGTGTGTTTTGGGCATTCTTGGCTTAAGAGTAACCATTCAAGCTAGGGGTTTAGATCTGAGGTTGCTACCTCAGATCCATGCTTATTTTGGTCTAAAATCCCGTAAAGTATCAGCTCTTAGTATATTGGTGGAGCATGGTTGTCATAAACCCTAGTTTATGGTGTATTTTGCCTAGATCTCCTTCTCTACACGTAAAGTTTGAAACTTTACGTGAGGAATAGGCTTGGGAAGGGTAGATATACAGTTTGGAGTCCATGCATGACTCAAAATCCCTGTGCATGTAAAGGGATTTGAATGGACTCGGCGAGTCCTTTGAATGGACTCGGCGAGTAGCATGAAGATGTGGAGCAACTTGACGAGTGGGATGAACAACTCGTCGAGTCAGATGAAGATTGCCTTGTACTCGGCGAGTCTGTTCTTGGACTCGGCGAGTCAGGTTGCGAAACCCCAAACCCTTCAAGTTGAGACTCGAATCAGTGAGTCGGGTGGAGACTCAGTGATTTGGACAGGTCAGGACTCAGAAATCGGTAGACTCGGCGAGTCGAGACGCGAATGGAAGGAATCTGAACATTTTGAACTCGGCGAGTCAGTAGGGTGACTCGGCGAGTAGGGTTGACCTGGAAGGTTGACTTTGACCAGGGTTGACTTGGTTGTCTTTCGAGGGTCAGTTAGACTCAATATTGCTTTGATATTGGTAGTTCGGGGAGCAAGGGGAGCAGGAGTTCAGTGATTTGCCGGGCAGCAGCTAGTGAGATCATCAGCAAGTTCAGCCAGTGCAGGTGAGTTTCCCTTTGTGTGAATGGGTCTAAGGCCACAATGTCGGCCCATGTAGTTATGCGTAGAAGACCCGGGGGTTAGCCCTAGGCATAGTATGCTAGTATGATATTCAGGACGAGGTCCAGTAATAGCGGGCGGGTGCCCAAGGATTCGTTTATATGCTAGATTATACTTGTTGTCTGTGTGATACATGTATGTTCCTGGTAGGAAGGTGAGTGTGGGCGAGGTCCCGTATCTCACCGATAGCAGAGTGTGGATGGGGTTCCATATCTCATTAGTAGCAAAACAGGGGCGAGGCCCAAACTAGAACAGGAGTGAGAGTGGGCTGGGCCCGTACCTCACTACCATTAGGAGCGTGGACGGGATTCCATGACTCATCAGTAGCAGGACATGGGCGAGGCCCAGGATAGGCGAGGCCTTAGGACAGAACCAGTTGCATGTGTTTAGTTATGTGTTGTGAAATGTTTATGTGTTATTATTTGTTGGTGGGCGAGGCCTTGTGACAGGCGAGGCCTAAGTTAAACAGATCTATATCCGAGCGAGGCTCGAAGCCAGGCGGGGCCGTTGTAGTGGGCGAGGCCCGAGGTAGGAGCGAGGCCCAAGGTAGCGGGCGTGGTCCAGTATATGCAGTATGTGGTTATGCATGGTATGTGGTAGGGTGGGGAACTCACTAAGCTTCGTGCTTACGGTTTTCAGTTTTGGTTTCAGGTACTTCCGGTAGCGGAGGGAAGAGTTCGGGGTGATCGCATGGCACACACCATAGATTAGACAACATGGGAATGTTTACTCTGATAATGAACATGTGTTTTGAAAACTTATACTCATATTATGTTTTGGAATGATGACTTTGCTTTAAGTAATGTTTTATTAAAAGAAATTTTTGGTTTTAAATTTTGGGTTGTTACACTTGTATACTATTGTAGTTTAGACTTACGTTGATCTGAAATAATGGGTTGTTATAACCTTTTTAAAGGCACGTTCTAAAAGAGTAGATTTCGTTAGGATATCTTCTATGAATTCCCCCAGGTAATCACATCATAACGAGTTGATTGTGTCAACATTTCACATCTGAACACGATTTTCTGTCATAAAACATCAGATTCTAGAACTCCATGTGATGAGTTCTGAGTTTCAGAAGATTTCGCAAGAAGATTGGAAGTACGTATAAGGTAATGAAGTTCTATGAGGCATGTAGATGCGACAACGTTGACTAGACAAGGAATTGATCTCAATAACTCTGATAAGATAACGTTTAGATGCGCTAGAAGCAGGATTTTGGGGACAAAATCTTTGTAAGTGGGGGAGAGTTGTAACACTCTATTTTCACCATTCCGTAGAATTCAATATAAACCGTTGTTTATAAGATTCGAAGCAGAAATATAACATCCTTTAGCCCAATTAATCTTCATGAATATGTACGTAAATACTATTTTCGTAGATATATAGAACGTGTAAACCGACTTCATATGAAGAAGTTATGCATCTTCAAAGTTTCGTAATTAAATCGACACGGCTCAACATATCGTAAAAATTGACTTTTAGATAGGTCGCTTATTAGCCTAATCAATCTAAACGAAATTTGTAATAGTCACTAAACCGAGAGCGTGCATATAAAGAACGTCCAAATCTGAATTCGTGAGAGGAAGTTATGATTCTTCAAAGTTACATGGCAACAGTGCGGGCACATAAATTGAATCTGAGATCGATAGATTATTAGGCAAAATAATCTAAACGGGAATTAAATATCTCGTTCATATGAAAAACCTCATGTATTCTCAGGAAACTAAGAGTTGGACGAAACAACCATTTGGGAAACACTCATGGATTCATGAGAGCATTATTCTTACTATTTATGCCTATTTGTTAAGGAACTATTTGCACTTGAATTTAAGGTATTTTGAAAACTTAGTACGATATAAAAATTATTTTATAATGAAAATGATATTTATATTATATCTTATGTGTATATTTCAATGTAATCAATATATGTGATCCATGACAAATGTCGCACAGCTCGACGTTTCCGACGTCGGTCGGGGGTGTGATTCTTAAAACTTCACTCTTCCCATGAATAATGTACACCTGTACTCTTATATTTTACCCACAAATACACCATCGATTTAATTCCATCTACCAACCGTGAAGGAGAAATAAAGATCCCATTGAATAGTCTATCATTGTTGGCTCTTCAGATTTCCCATATCATACCATAGCAAATGCAAAGAAAGAAATCCTTCTCTTCTGGACATCTCCCACATGAACCCATAGTTTAGATAAGATCCTTCATGATTTATATCATAATGTTATCTAAGCCACACCACTTAAGCACCATATTCTAAATCTCACCTACAAAGGGACAACCAACCAGAATGTGTGCGTCACACTCCTCCACTTCGATACAAGCACCACACATATAAGAGTCAATCAAGTTTCCCCTATTCATCAACTCTAATGTTGTCGAAATCCAACCTTGCACGACTCTCCAAACAAAGCAAGTAACCTTGATTGGGATCAATTTACACCACCTCACGAGAGACCAATCAGCAAAATGCCTTAGAAGTTTCACCTCATAACTTCCATCAGGGTCAAGAGGCAAGACCGATTATCTGGGCCAGAACAAGGATGGAATTAATCAATAATTATGATTAACCTTTCTGAGCTCATCTTACATTCCAACGTTTACAAGATTATTTTTTTCAATTCCAAACAGTACCCCTCTGCATTCCGTATGTTAGCCACCGAACAATTTTTTGTGATTTAAGTTGACACAATTGTGGGAATTATAACTTTAGTGACTGATTGTCAATCCAATTGTCTTGCCAAAATTCCCTTTATTCCTAGAATTAATAATCAACCTGAAAATGTCATTGAAACACAAATGCTTTTCTTTGAGAGGTATTCTATAAGTTGTTTTTTAGGTTGTGAATTCCAACATTTGTACTACCCCAAAGTGAATTTGGTTCGTTCTGCAACCGTCACCGCCATTTGACAGTTAATTCAATATTTAGTGCTCTGATTGATCACACTCCAAGTCTCCCTTTAACTTTTGCAATTATAACTTTTTCTCGTTCGACCCAATATATCTTCTTTTTGTTTTCATGCTCCCCCCAGAAGAATTTCCTACGAAGCTTCTCAAGAGAATCCAATACACCCCTCGGGTCTTTGAATATAAATAAGAAATATGTACGAAGATTCCCTAAAATCGACTTGATTAGGGTTAATCTCCCTTAAACAAAAGTGTTTTAGCTTTCCATGCAGAGAGTTTGGCATGAAATTTTTCGATAACTTTCTGCCAATTTTTCATAAGATTCATGTTTGCACCGACTGGGACCCCGGTGTATAAAAAAGGGAGAGATCTAACAATACATCCCATGATGGAAGCCGACTGTACTGGAAGCGCCAATTCCAAAGACTTTATAGTTATGAAACTTCACTTTTAGCTCAGAGGATGCATGAAAACATTTAAGGATCCGAACAAGGTTTTTTAAATTCGATCCGGAAAGAAATAATGCATCATCCGCTTAGAATATGTGTGAGATTACTAACCCATTATGAGGAATCTGAACACCCCTGGATATACTTTTTTCACCAGCCATTTTCATTGTCACGTTAACCCCTCCATCGCAATGATAACTAGGAAAGACGAGATTGGGTCTCATTGTTTAACATCTTTAGTTATGTTAAATTCATTTGTGGGAGTGCCATTGATCAAAACAGAAGCTCTAAAAGAAGAGAGACATCCACGTATCCAAAGCTCGCAATGTATTTTCAAAGCCCATCTCTAAAAGTTTTCCTTTGGTATGTTCCCCCAACAAATCATTAACACTTAGCGTATATGTAGTCTTGCAAAAAGACATCTACTTTGTCAATAAAGTCTCTTTACGATTTTTTTTTGGCAAAGTAATAGATAATTTTATGACATACAAAAACTTTAATAGATTAATCGTAAAAGGTACTTTGGTTTGTGTTCCCGAACAAATCATTAAACCTTAAACGTATCTTCTATTCACCTTTTTCATGAATCATAACATTCTTTTGCTTGGGTTGTCGTTTTTTGACTTTTTTTCTTCCCATTTATTAATATCCTACTATCCTAGTTTACTTATTATCTACTAGTATTATCTATTGTCATTAATAGACATTGTAAATTTGTAACTTACAAGTTACAACATCATACAACATATCTCTTCTTCTTGAATGAAGAAAATTCAAAATAAAGAAATGTATCTTTCCATTTATGAAACAAAAGGTACACTCAACGTGGTACAATTACAAACATACAATAGTACATTACAATTACATACACATTTGTCATGAGAGTTGCGACTTACAAAACCCTCAAAACTTATAAAAAAAGAAAGTATTTATGAACAAAAGAACTATGAAATCGGAAGAGGAACACCATTCCACCCTTGAACACACTCCAACAATGGATCGATAATATGTCCTTTGCACAAAGCAGTGAACACCTTATCGAACTCTTCTCCAGGTGACGTCACCTCCTCCCCTGTCAAAAACCCTGTTCCAAGCTCCTCTCTCACAAACCTGTACAATGGGTATGATCTACACTCCTTGATCCTGTTTGGAATCGTCAATGTCGAACTCTCGTATGCGCTTCTAACTCCCTCCACTTCTTTAGGCAAAACGGCTTTCAGTTCCTCTTCGAATTCACTGATCTTTTGGAAGATGGAAGTTCCGGCGTCATTTTCGTTGTTTAATGCCTGGTCGACGATAACCTGTCGGAGCTTCTGCATCAATGGGTATGTGGCGCTGCAAGCGTCGTCGATGTATGCAAAGACATACTCCCTGTCGACCACACGAAGCAAGTCTTTCTCGCAGAATCTAGAAGGGTGGAGCTCGCCATTGACGCCGGTGGTTAGGATCTTCTTCGCGACTAGGCTCACTGTGTTCTTCACTGTGGATTTCAGGTTCTCTTCCAAATGCCTCAAGTCGATGGATTGACATAGAGCTACTAAGTATGTGGTTGACATGAGTTTTAAGATCTCGACTGATTCTGCTGTTTTTCTTGCTGAAATCAATCCCAAGGAATTAACATCTTGGTTGTGTTGTTCGGCGCTTTGAACGTGGTTTGTGACTGGATTGGCGAGAAACTGGAGCTCAGAGCAGTAAGAAGCCATGGCGATTTCTGCACCTTTGAACCCGTAATCCAAACTGGGATTCCGGCCGCCGGAGAGATTTGAAGGCAACCCATTGTTGTAGAAATCGTTGACAAGCTCTGAGAATTGGGCGAACATTAGCTTTCCGATGGCGGCGATGGCCAAACGTGTGTTATCCATGGAAACTCCGATTGGGGTTCCTTGGAAGTTTCCACCGTGTAGAGCTTTGTTCCTTGAAACGTCGATCAATGGGTTGTCGTTGACGGAGTTGATTTCCCTCTCGATCATTTTGGTTGATGATCGGATGACTTCGATTTGTGGTCCGAGCCATTGGGGAGATGTACGGAGAGCATAACGATCTTGTTTTGGTTTCTGTAACGGGTCCATTTCGTGGACCTTTTGCGCCGCCTTGACGTAATCACTTCCGTCCAAAATATACTCCATGATCGCCGCCGCCTCGATTTGACCAGGGTGATGCTTCAATTTGTGTGTTAAGTGATCAGTAAACTCCGGCTTACCTTGCATAACTTCAGCGAAGATCGCCGATAACACTTCCGACAACAATGCAAGAACATTAGCATCAAATAGCACCATCGACGCCATCCCGGATCCCACAGCGGTGCCGTTGACAAGTGCCAGCCCTTCTTTCGGCTGTAACTCGAAGAAACCACCTTCAACTCCGGCTTCAGCGAAGGCCTTTTCGGCATTTAGAACTTCTCCGGTGGGTCCAACGGCTTTGGAGTTGGCACGGCCGGTGAGAAGACCGGCGATGTAGGATAATGGGACGAGATCGCCGGAGGCGGTAATTGTCCCACGGAGAGGGAGAAAAGGGGTGACGTTGTGGTTGAGGAACTTGGTGATCGCTTCCAAGATCTCGAATCGGATGCCGGAGTAACCTTGAAGGAGGGTGTTGATCCTGACAAGCATGGCTGCTCTTGTGGCTGAATGTGGAAGTGTGTGGGTTGATTCTGTGCCATTACCGAATATTCCGGCGTTCAAGAATCTGTCAAAAACCATAAAAAGTTAATCTTTATGTAAAATTGAGACTTTTCTCGAAAGTAAAACAACAGTCGATTCATTTTTTACAGCGGTTTCAAGTTTCAACTTCAAATATTACCTAATGAGCTCCTTCTGAAGAGCACCACCTTCTTTCGTTCTCCGGTGAGAGGTAGCTCCGAACCCGGTGGTGACACCATAACTATCAGTTCCTTTATTCATACTCTCCATCACCCAATCACTACTCGCCTTCACCCCCGCCCTCGCCGTCTCCGACAGCTCCACCTTCACCCCAGCGTTATCACTGGCGGCGATCGCCGCCACCTGCGACACAGTCAACGTCTCTCCACCCAATCTCACCACCGGCTTCCTAAACTCCGCCACCATCCGCTTCACCTCGTCTAAATGACTACCCTTTAATGACTCCGCCGCCATCCCCCAGTTCAAGGGATCCCCTTTCACACAAAACTCCGCTCTCTCACCGTTTTGATGGCTATCAACCTCCATTTCTGTGCTGCCCATTATCAGAAATTACAGAGTCTGGTTTTTTTAGAGAGAGAGAGAGAGAGAATGAGGGATTGAAGGTGGTGAAGTGGCGGTTGCTGGAGGAGAGAGGAGACGACTCGGTGGTTTATATAATGGTGGATTTTGTGTTTGTGGATATTTTAATTTTATTTATAATTTTCTGGTAGGTGAGAAAAAGAGTGTTTTTATTTGATTTTATGAGGGGGGGGTTGGTAAGAAGGCTTAGTGGCCTTGTTGCGACCGTGTGTTGGTTGAAGGTTAATATCAGCCGTTGATTATCATCTCATTAATCTAATCGATGGTGTGGATGATCAAACGTAGACTTGTTAAGCAACACTATTCCTTACCAAACCCCCAAACCAAACATCACGTTTGCCTGACCATTCACACACACCTTTCAAAGAATGCTAACTACTACTAAATTATTTGGTGAGTTCATATACTATCTCCATTAAAACCAATATATAAAATATTATATTTGTTAAATGTGATTTGAAACGATCCTACGAGAGTAAGAGGATATCCATTTGTTCATGTAATACAAAGAAACTCGACACATTGGAGTAGGCTTATGGCTACTTAGGCTCGAAGTTGCTATGTTTAAGTGGGCATATTATGTTTTAGTTAGGGTTATGTTTTGGATTTTGTATGTATAATATGACTTATAGTTAGGGTTTTAGTATACTGTTTATTTTCAAGGTCGTAAATAAAAATGTTCTTTCATGCCATATGAATGTAAATTATATCGACTGAACCACGTTACAAAATGTGTCCTTGTGTAAGGGTTTTTTTCCTCGTTTATTGTCGACAAGTGGTATCAGACTACAATTTGTTATGTCGATTGAAGAGATATCGTATCGCAAATTCGATTTAGAGAAGTTCAATGGTTCGAACAATTTCACTTTGTAGAAGGTGAAAATGAGGGTTCTTCCAGTTCAATAGAACCATGCAAAGATTTTTGAATGTGAAACGAAACTACTGGAAGACATTGTTGAAATGTTAAAAAAAGATATTTTGGTATAAGCTCATAGCGTTATTATGTTTAGCTTGTTTCAAATTGTCGATCAAATGAGTGTTGTTGGGATTTCGGAGAAACTCTACAACAAGTATTAGAATAATTTTATAGCATATTGGTTGTTTTAGAAAAAATGTTTTGTGTTCCATTGGGATGATCTGAAAGTATTCGGATAAAAGACTATTGTGATACTTTTAATCGTAGTATACAAGAATTACAAGGTTTTTTATCTAAAGAATAGAGATGTAGATCTAGCTCTTATTCTATTATGTTACTGAATTCTTATGATAATTTCATTGATACCTTGTTGTATGGTAGAGAAACGATTATTATGAATGATATGAAGGATTATTTGTTGTTTAAAGAAGTGAAACAAAGGGCTTATGCTAGTGAAGATGTTTATAGTTCAAGTTTAGTTTACAGGCAAGGGAAAAACAACATAAAGAGATGGTGGAAACATTGAAAAATCACGTTCTAAATCTAAAGCTTCCATTAAAATTAAAGGGAGAATTTCATATATGCCCCTCTTAAACTTCAAAATATCATATTTGCCCAGCTTAATTTTGAAATATCATATTTACCCTTCATAAACCTTCAAAATATCATATTTGCCCAAATCATTTTTATAATGTTTTTAATATTTTATAATTATTCTTTATACCTTAGAATTATTATAATAATTAAAAATATTAACCATATGATCCTTACGTCTGTTATAATGGAATGTGAACTTCTAAATTGTTGGAATGTCGCCCTCTTGACAAACAAAAAAAATTCATCTTCAACCCTCTATATAGAATATATATTTTGATTGTCTAGTTTTTGTTGTTGTTGATTATTATCATGTTGTAGATAGACATTATTTTAGATATTATCATTGATATTTTGATGTTTAAAATGTACATATACGATATTTTGATATTTAAGAAGGGTATACATGATATTTTGATGTTTAAAAAGGACATATATGATATTTTAAAATTTTATGAAAGGTAAATATGATATTTAGAAATTTTATAAAGGGTAAATATGATATTTAGAAATTAAGTTGGTTAAATATGATATTTTGATGTTTAGGAATGGCATATATGAAATTCTCCCAAAATTAAATCTTATAACTGCAAAGAAATAAGATACTATATAAGAGATTATCCACAACTAAAGAAGGTAAACTTGAGGGGTGAATCGGACAATAATGACATTGTTGTCGTTGTTGTTGTAATAAAAATATAAAATGGACAAAATGAAGTTTTGGCCTTAACGTAACCAATTTTGTAGATACTTGGATGTTGGACAATGGTATATCTCAATGGTATGACACATAATGATGAATTGTTCGAATATTTGTAGGAGTGGAATAGCACGGTGAAGTTGGTGAATGTGGTGTTTGTTATTTTTTCTTTTTTTAATCAACTTTAAAACCATATAAAACAATAAAAAGGGAGATAAAAAGGAAAATATTATTTTGCATGAAAAAAAAAAAAAAAAAAAAAACCATAGTGACCTTACTACTAGGTTTGTTTTAGAAAACCACAAGGGCCAAAAGTGTAATTCTGTATAAATTTATTCTTTGTCTTTGTCAAACACGGACTAAACAAAACATATCCTCACGTTAATTTTTAAATAAACATTTTTCTTAATTTAACTATTTTTTAAAATTTCATCTATCATATGATTATTATTTAAAATACCAATAATTGTTTTTAAAATAAAGTTATTGATGAAAATTGTATATAAGTTGTGTTTTCTACACTCAGACCGTTATTGTGTTAGTCGTTCGAAATGAAAAAACTATATTACCCTTTATATTTTCCTTTTCAATTATTATTATTTGCTAATTATAGAAAATGAAATAAATAATTAATCAACGTAAGAGTCTCACCCCAACCACACCAAACTATCACATCTCTCATTTTCTCCTCTCGGTTGAAGAAGATAGAACCCTAAACTTAGGACTTCAGCCCACCACTAACGAACAACCGCTAAAACCACTACATCACCATCGAAAACTATTGAAAATCCATTGATTGACATCTACTTGCCTCTCTCACTTTATATCCCTCTATCTTTCATGACGTCCACCACTAACCCTTTTAGGAACCCGAACATTGCTCCACCATCTCCATCCACTACACAACACCGCCCCCAACCCCTGTGAAAATCTTCGTAGAAAAAAAAAATATCCTTCATCTTCGATTTTCGGCAATTTTTATCATGACCAAAGTTATCTTCGTCGGAGGTAAAAGACCAGTCTTGTTTTTGGTTCACTGTTGTTACAGAACCACACATTCAAAAATACGAGTTTTCAGTATCTTACTAGGTCTACTAGGGGTGAACATATTAGCCAAAAAACTAAACCAAAACCAAATTAACTGAATAAATGAATCATTTTAACCGAACTATTTTTACCGAACTATTACTAAAAAAAGTAGTACGTTTTCTATTTTTGATTAACCAAATACATATGGTTTGGTTATGGTTTTCTTCCACAAACCAACCACTATTTTCTTAAGCGAACCAACAATATTAATAAGATATTTCTAATAAAATATAATATTAAATATATGCTATGTAATTGTAGTAAGAACTGAAATTTTAAAGGTAATTATTTGGAATTAAATGTGATACATAATCTTCTATCATATTAATATAGTTATAAACACTTAATCATTCACTTTTTATAACAATGTACTTTACGTTTTTCACTTTATATCGGAAAGTATTTTTTTTTTTTTTTAATTTTTATCTCATTTTTTACCATGATGGTTAACCAATATTAACCTTTAACCATAACCATTAACTGAATAAAATCATTAACCAAAACCAATATTAACCAATACCCAATGGCTACAGAAATGCACTGACCACTTATAATGGTTATGGTTCGGTTGTAATATCCCAAAAACCATAGTAAAATTTTTCATTTTTAAAAAGAGAATAAACACCTGCTTTAATCAAGTTACTTTTGACTTAAACCATTTGTTCATACATCATACTTCAAAATCAAAGTATAAAGAAAACATTGCGAAATATCGAAGCATATAATGGTTGATATGCGAGTGTAGAGTCCAACCTTCGCTATCCGATAAGTACCTGAAAAACATTTAATCCACAACTTTAAGCCTAAGCATAGTGAGTTCCCCCAAAATACTCCGTACAACAATACACACACAATACATACACATATGAGCCTTCAGTCCGCCTCGTAAGGCTTGTAGGATGCATGGTTCGCTCTATTGAGCCTATAGTCTACTGGACTACCTCGCAATGCCTATAGTAGTCGGACCATTCTACTGAACCTACAATCTACTAGACCTCCTTGTAAGGCCTACACTAACTGGACCACTCCCTTAGGCCTATAGTTTGTCTGGACCGCCTCGCAATGCCTACAGTACACTGGACCACCCGAGTATCTTGGTCTATAGTACAAAGCATGACTGCC
Source organism: Lactuca saligna (assembly GCF_052625555.1). Classification (NCBI taxonomy): domain Eukaryota; kingdom Viridiplantae; phylum Streptophyta; class Magnoliopsida; order Asterales; family Asteraceae; genus Lactuca; species Lactuca saligna. Next base: position 30,721,905 of record NC_136422.1, read on the forward strand.
TCAACCCTACCACAATGCATCGACATATTAATATAGATAAACAATAACCAACAACTCGCAAGTAATCATAACAGATCTACCAATCTAACAGATCACCACAGCATACCAACATCTTACACACAAGGATACATATTGTAATACAAAGTAGAGTGAGAAAACCCACCTCACAGTCTAGCATATAACAACACATCTCATATAATCCAATAACTGGTACTATAGGACACCTATACAACAAACAAGTACCAATTCTTAAACTATAGCCCAAAACCTCAAATTTACCTCAAGTCAAACTTGGTCAAAAAGCTAAAAGTCAACCTTTTAAATTCCATAAATTGGTCACCACATCATGGCTAAGCAATTCCTACTTAACGCAATGTCGTTGAGGCTAAATATGTACGTCATGAGAACTGTCCTGACCAGCTTAATGCATTAAACTTTTAATCCTTCAACCAGCTCACTCATATTCTCCATAATGCCTTATTAATCTCCAAACATCATAAAAGTTGTTGCTTTTTAGGCATACATGTCCAATTCATGTCTTGAGCCCAAACTAGGTCAAAATGGAGGAAATGCGACCCAACCCTCCATGCATAACATCAAGACTCTATTAAAATTAAAATCTTGAACATATATCTACAAAGGGATCCCAAGGATCCATAAAGTTGCTAACTTTATGGAGTCCAACCACTCAGATTATACCAATATTGAAAAGAAACCTAGATCTAGAAACATGAAACATAAAGGTTTGAACTTGAAGACTTACAAGAATCTAGAAGATGAGCTAGAAAGTGGAGGATGGGTTTGCTTGCTGGATCTTCACACAATGGATGCCTTCTTCTTCCTCTCCCAAAAATCACCACAAAACTAAAAAGTCAAAAATGGTGACTATGGGTGTGCTTCTAGGTTGAAAGGGAAGTGATGGAGGTAGAGGGTGTGCAAACCCTAACCATCACATCCCTTAAATAAGGCCTAAAACCGCAAAATTAGGGTTTTGCACTCTGGAAGCCACCACGTCGTAGCCAGACTCTTGTCACGCCGTGGTGTGCATGAATGATGCGTGTTTCCTCTGGATATGACCACGTCTGAAGGGTTATATAGGTTATTACAAAACATGTGAATGCAGAAAAATACTCTTAACACTTAAAGGAACATGCAACCTATAAAGGATATATGTCTTCATAAATAACGAAAACATACTATGAATATCAAGACCCCTAAAGAACCCCTAGTAAAATCGGAAATTACAAGAATTAGGGTTTACATACCTTAGAAGTATTATAGCATATAATTCTATTGATTATTTCCTTTGGTTCTTCAAAAAGTTAGCACTAAAAGTTAAGTGTCTCTAATGGCTTGTACCCAAACCCTAGTAACTAGAAGAAAAGAGGAAAGATGATTAGAGTAGCAAAATTTCGGATATTCCTTTGTGAGATGTGGTGGATGAAAATAAGTACCCAAGGGGTCCTATTTATAGCTAATAGGAAAACCTTGGAAACCCTAATCTAGAATATAATAATAATATTTCAATTCCAGGTGGTTATCTAGTTTCCTTATCTTCAGGAGGCTTCCAGTAACCCTAATTGGGTCTCTTCAAAACCATCCCCATAAAGGAAGGTTATGGAATCCTTCACTGTTCAACTCTTGAACAAATACATCTCGAGTCCTTGCACCTTTAATTAATTTTAATTAACCCAAAATGAAATCTAAATTAATCCTGCTGCAGTGGGGTCTTGTTTGGGTGTATACTACATGATCACGAAGGTTGTAAGAAAAATGCCATGTAGGATCTATGCAACTCTCAAAGAGCTCAGCCTTGGTATGATGGAGAAGGAATGGAATGTATCATTCCATTGGAATGGACGATTCCTGAATGAATGTAATTCCTTCCATTTTCTGGAATTTATGTAGAGGAACAAATTTTGTTAGACCTAAAGTTGCTTATGAAACAACAACTGCTTTGAAGGTACAGTTAAATGAATTTTAATAAATTCAACAATATATATGAGAAACTAATATCATGCTCTTTGATAAAACTATTATAAAAAAGAGATTTACTAATTTCCTGTATTTCTTTTTGCATAATGTATCATTCCATTGCAATGGACGTTTATTGAATGAATGTAATCCCTTCCATTTTATGGAATTTATGAAGAGGAGAAATTTTGTTAGCCCTAAAGTTTCTAATGAAACAACAACTACTTTGCAAGTATAGTTGGATGAATTTTACTAATATCTTGCTCTTTGTTAAAACTATTACAATTTTTTTTTTACTAATTTCCTGTATTTCTTCTTGCATTTGTAGATTTGCTCTTGATATTGACCTTGATGCTCTAAAAATTAGAATTCCTATAATATTAAATGCCTAATCAAAGTATAACAATCATTTTCGTTTGGATTTGGTCATTTTACATTGAGGAAAGAGGTATATTTTAATTAATCTTTGGATATTTTCTGTTCCACCATTGATTTTTGATTCGATGACCAATAAACTAATCCATTAGTATAATATATAAATGAAAATATAATTTTATTGAAGTACTTTGGTTGCAAACTTTACATATGAATTACATGTGATTCACATGTAATTTATATGTGATGTAAATCACAAGTGAATCACATATAAATTACATGTGATTCACATGTAAATAACATGTGATTCACATGTTAATCACATCTAATTCACATATGATTCACATGTAAATATGAATTATATGCGATTCATGTGTAAATCACATATGAATTACTTGTGATTTACATGTAAATAACATGTAATTACATGTCACATATGAATTACATGTGATTCACATGTAATTCACATATGATTAATTTGTGATTCACATGTAAATTACAAGTAAATTACCTATGAATTACATGTGATTAACAAGTTATTCACAAATGAATTATATGTGATTCACATATAATTCACATACTAATCACAAGTGAATCACATATCAATTACATGTGATTCACATGTAAATCACAAGTGAATTATATGTGATTCACATGTAAATCACATATGAATTACGTCTATATATATATATATATATATATATATATATATATATATATATATATATATATATATATATATACACACACACATGCATTTTGTGTAAGTGTTCTTCGTTTATTATTTTTTAAAATTTTCTTGTGAATTACACATTTAAATCTTAAAAGATACAATTACATTGAATATAACATTATATAATCACATGTGAATCTTACATGATATATACATGTGCGTGTTCTTATATTAATCAACTCTTTTTTTATTTTCTTGTAGATTTTGGAAAAATTTTGGAAAATATTGAAGAGCTGAAAAGTGATAAATTGGAAAAAAAAATATGGAAATCTTGATATGAAGAAATGATAACAATGTGAATCTTTGTAGTTTTTTTTTTATATTTTATTTTATATCGAATAAAATACTTGTATTATGTTTATAGATTATTTAATAAAAAAGAGATTTTTTTTATAATTTACTTGCGAATGTTATAGTTTAAGAAATACGCATATATGCATTTAAAAAAATATGCATATATGCACCTAAAACGTTGATTTTTTTGTTAAAATAATGTAGTTTTGAAAAAAGCCGTATTTTTTTTAAAAAGTCGTAATTTTTTTTTTTGAAAAAAATGAATTTTTTCTGAAAAAAAGAATGTAGTTTTTTGGGAAAAAAAAATACAGTTTTTTTCTAGAAAAAAATGCATTTTGTTTTTAAAAAAAAATGCAGTATTTTTTTTTTTTTTTTTTTGAAAAAAGATGCAGTCTAAAAAAAATCATTTTTTTGAAAAATTCATGTTTTTTGAAAAAAAATAAAAAATATCTATTTTATAAAAAAAATCGAAAATTATTTTTTTAAAAAAACTAATAAATCCAAAATTTTGAGTTATTATGTTAATTTTTAGACATTTATATTAATATATTAAATAACACAAAAAAATTAAACATTAAATGAGATTGGTAAGATGTCGATCATGTCGTTAACGATCTTAACCCTATATATATATATATATATATATATATATATATATATATATATATATATATATATATATATATATGTATATATATATATATATACACACACACACACTAGCCGTTTACCCACGCCAATCGATGAGTGTGAATAATTTTTTAAGAAATTTGTTTTTAGAGGCAATTATTCTTTTGCACAAATAGTTTATTGTAGCTGAACACGATTGATTATACGTTATTACTTGTGCAATACTTCTTTATCCACAACATTTGATGTATAAACTTCATTATCCTTTACTTGTTCGTCGGTCTTCGTCAACTCGAAAATGATTTAACAAGAATGCACGTCCGACCAGATAATGTTTACAATCAATGGACGGTTGGCTGCAAACACTATGGGAGGATTGTCAAACTTTAATATATAGTTATGTAAAATTTTAATAAAACATTAAGCAAAAAATGGCATATTCATTTTATTGTATTCATACATACGTTATCAAGCATATAAATGAGAACTATGTTGTGTTTAACATCGTCTCAAAATTTTTGCATGAAAATTTATCAAAAAAATGTCAACAAGCTAGATTAAAACAATTTTCAATCGTCAAGTCCTTGGAATACACTTTTGAATAAAAGTCCATCTTTAAAACAATTTATTTTTTCTTTGGAACGACCACTAATGTGTGTGTATATATATATATATATATATATATATATATATATATATATATATATATATATATATATATATATATATATATATATATATATATATATATATATATATATATATAGCATTTTTTCTTGAATCTTATACATTTGAAATCCCATTTTTTAACTTCCTTTCACAACATTCATTTGAAACTCCTATGACTTTTTAATTTTTTTACAATAATATTATAAATAAGTTAAATAATGTTCTATAAACAAAAAAGGGTGTTTTATTACAATGTATTCATCCCACATCGATGGTGAGAGTAAACAAAAGAATATTTCCTCTTCTATAAATATGAAAGATTGTGAAATGTTTCAAAGGAACCAAACCATGATAAATTCCTCATGCCTACCTTTGTAGGATTTTGAAGATATTATTTGGTGAGATTGTCTATATTGGCAAGTGTCCAGTTAACTTTTAGAATTCAAAAATGGTTTTGAATCGAATTTTTTGAGGTTTAAACCGTGTTTCAGTTAGAAAAAAAAATTATGTAGTTGGGTATATTAAGTTGAACTGGAGCTGGATCAATTTGGACCAATAAATGAATCATTTTCCTTTCACAACAAACATTTGAAACTCCCATGATTTTTCAAATTATTTCTAATAATATTATAAATAAGTTACATAATTTTATATAAATATAAAAAAGCATCTATATAAACCTAAAATTATAACTGTTAGAAAATCACTTTGATTCAAAAGCACGAAATATATACAAACCAGGTTTCACTAGAGAAAAAAATATGTAGTTTGGTATATTTAGTTGAATCGGTCCGAGTTTGATCTATTTGGACCATAAAAGAAGCATTTTCCTTTCACTGCATAAATTTGAAACTCCTATGATTTTTCAAATTGTTTCCAACGATATTTTAAAAAAGTTACATAATGTTATACAAATATAAAAACACATCTACCTAAACATAATATTATAGTTATTTGAAAATTTGATTTGATCAAAAGCACGAAATATATACACATATTATATTTATAAATGAATTCTTTTTATAATGAACTTTTGAATCTTGAAAATACATATAAACAAACTTTCTATATTAAGTACGTAACTGAATTTATGATTTTAGAATTGAACAAAAAGTTATTCAATAAAAACTTACTTTTTTGGATAGCAACTTACGAGATTATAGAAAAATAGAACTATTGAACAATAAAGAAATGGTAAACAAGATAAATGGAATGAATTACTAAATAAGTTGAATAATGTTTTATAAACAAGAAAGCGTGTTTTATTACAATGTCTTCATCCCACATCGATGGTGAGAGTAAACAAGAGAACGTTTCATCTTCTATAAATTGGAAAGGTTGTGAAATGTTTCAAAGGGACCAAACTATGAGAACTTCCTTATGCCTACCTTTTTAGGATGTTGAGGGTATTCTTTGGTGAGATTATCTTTATTGGAAACTGTCCATTTAAGTTTTAGAATCCCGAAAATGGTTTTGAACAAGATTTTTTTTAGGTTCAAACAGAGTTGCAGTTGAAAAACCGTTATGCAGTTTGGTATATTGTGTTGAATCGATATGAGTTTGATCAATTTGGATCGATAAAGGAAGCATTTTCCTTTCAGGACATACATTTGAAACTCCCATGATTTTTCAAATTGTTTCTAATAATATTATAAATAAGTTACCTAAACATAAAATTATAATTGTTTGAAAAATAAATTTGATTCAAAATCACAAAATATATACAAACCGGGTTTCAGTAGAAAAAACGTTTTGTAGTTTGGTATATCAAGCTGAATCGATCCGAGTTTGATCAATTTGGACTGAGAAATGAAACATTTTCTTTTCATCACATACATTTGAAACTCCCATGATTATTCAAATTGTTTATAATAATATTATAAGTTACATAATGTTAATTAAATATCAAAAAATCTACTTAAACATAAAATTATAATTGTTTGGAAAATCACTTTGATTCAAAAGCACGAAATATATACTTGATTATATTTTATAAATGAATTCATTTTATAATAACATTTTAAATCATGAAAATACATATAAACAAACTTTCTATATTAAGTACCTAACTGAATTTAGGATTTTAGGATTTAACAAAAAGTTATTCAATAAAAACTTAATTTTTTATAGCAACTTACGAGATAACTGAAAAATGGAACTATTGAACAATAAATTTTCTGGATAACGTTTTATTTTTATTATTTAATATTTTAATTAACAAAATGAAATAATTGGCAAATAAATAAATGAGTTTAATTAAAATGTCTTCATCCCACATTTATCGTGAGAGTAAACAAAAGAAAGTATTATCCTCTATAAATAGGAAAGGTTGTGAAATATTTTAAAGGGACTAAGCTATAAGATCTTCCTTGCATCTAACTTTATAGGATGTTGAGTGTATTCTTTGGTGAAATTGTCTTTGTCGACAAATGACCAATTAAATTTCAAAATTTCGAAAATGATTTTGGACCGTATCTTTTAGATTTGGATCAAGTTTAATAAGGATCTAAGTGTCTTATGGCTGAGTTAGGCAAACTCACTTTCGTTGGAGGTCGAGTTTAAGTAACATGTTGAGTATTTGGTTGTGTTAGCCAAGTTTTACAACTATGTATGTAATACAATTTAAAGTTTTAACCTTATAAAAGACGTTACTATTATCATATGTTCTACATAATCATGATAATATTTATGATACAAAATATTTTTTTTACTATTTAAGATAAAAAAATTGTCTCGATTATCATATTTTGTACAGAATGATAAAATTTAAGATAGATAAAAAGATATCTCTATTATCGTATTTTCTACATAATGATAATATTTAATATAAACGTTTTAATTTAATATGAAATTATTATTTAATAGATAACAATAACGATTTATTTATTTTTAAATTTTTTTTTTCTATTTTAATCATATAGCTTTGTATATGCAAAACAACTTCAAGTTTCAACCTTATCTCTTATAATATAGTTCAACATAATAAAAATACTACAAATCTTTTTTTTATAATTTTTTTATGAAATTATTATTTAATTGTTAATAACAATGATTTAGTTATTTTTAATATAAAATATTTTTTTTATATCCCACACAACGCGCGGGCATTCACATAGTATAATTATAAATGAACTAATTTTCCTTTCACCATATTCATTTGAAACTCCTATGTATTTTTTCTTTCACCATATTCATCATAAACTCCCATGACTTTTCAATTTATTTATAATAATAATTATAATTTGGTTAATTATGTTAAATAAATATCAAAACTATAGTGTAATCATATATAAACTAAATTTCAATATTAAAATAATATATTCACTTATACTTATAAATTTATATTTTTTAACTTTTAAAATATTATACTTAATTTATTAGTTTTAATATATTGTTAGACGTAAACCATTATCATTTTAAAGATACAAATTTGGAACAATTTGTATAAAATACTTAAATTATTAATTTGAATATAACGTTACAGGGTCAACTTAAATATAAATTTTAGTTTAACTTAAACAACCCAAATAATATTTTGTAAATAGTTAAAAGTGATAAATTGTAGTGTGTTTCTAATAATGATTATAAGTTGGTTAATAAGGTTAAATAAATATCAAACCTAAAGTAAAATAATAAATAAACTAATTTTTAATTTTAAAATAATATATTTACTTCTACTTATAAAGTTATGTCTTTCAAATGTAACATATTATACTTAATTTATTAAATTTAATATGTTGTTATATGACCATTATTAGTTTAAAGATACAACTTTTGAACAATTTGGACAAAATACTTAAATTGTTAAGTTAAATATAACATTACAATGTTAAACTTAAATCTAAATTTCAGTTCCACTTAAAAAACTAATGAATATTTTGTAAATAGTTAAAAGTGTAAAATTGTAGTGATAAATGCAAAAACTAAATTATAATATCAATTTACCTAAAATATTTTCCTAAAGATATTTTTATAATCATTACAAATTTTCAAATAAGTAGTCTAAATTAACGTAAAATAACAATAGTTAAAAATAACTCTATATAAATGATATTGTTACCTTTAAAATCAAAAAAATAATGTTGTATGTTTTAAATAATTATAATGATAAAAATTAAAACATTAAGCATATAAATTTTAAAAATTAGTTAACAATAACAACAATTATAAATAACATTAAATCATACATTATATTTAATTTTATTCATGTGTAACTTGAGTGTAGAAATCATTCAAACGATTAATATTATGAACTTATAGTAGATGTAGATATTATCATATAATTCAAAATAATCAATATATTATATCAATTTAATAGACAAATTATCATATCAAATTTAAAACCAACGTCATTGTTATATTTTAATATATATATATATATATATATATATATATATATATAAAGACATCAATTATATAGGTGTTTCTGCATATTACAATGTCAACTTAAATATAAATTTCAGTTACAGTTAAAAAACCAAAAAATATATTGTAAATAGTTAAAAATGATAAATTTAGTGAATGCAAAAACTAAATTGTAATCTCAATTTAACTATAATATTTTTTAAAGATATTTTTATAATCATTAAAAATTTCTAAATAAGTAACTTAAAATAACTTACAATAACAATAGTTAAAAACAACTCTATATAAATGATTATATTGTTACCTTTAAAATCAAAAAATAATGTTTGATGTTTTAAATAATTATAATGATAGAAATTAAAACATTAAGAAAATAAATTTTAAAAAATGAATTAACAATAACTATAAATAATATTAAACTATATATTATATTTAATTTTATTTATGTGTAACTCGCTGACAAAAGTCATTCAAACGTTTAAGGTAATGAAGTTATAATACGTATATATATATATTGTTATATAATTCAAAATAATCTATATATTATATTAATTTAGTATAAAAATTATTACATCAAATTTAACAACAACGTAATTATTATATTAAAAAAACATATATTTATAAAGACTGCAATAATATATAAAACCATGAGGACAAGGACAAAAAACAATGAACTAAACAAATATTGATTGGGTTATATAAGAGTACAATTATTGAAAAAAAAAAAAAAAAAACTTTATTAATCAGTTATCAAAAGTTCATTATCAAATTAAATCATTAATAAACAAGTGAACACTATAATGGAACATTTTTGAAAGGGAGGATAAGCACGTAATATTATCCTTTGTTTTAGTGAAATTGTTTACAACTTCCATTAAATGTCGCAGTTTGGTGTTCTCATTTGGCTGAGATGGGCTCAAATAAATAGTCACATAAATCCATTCACATTTAAAATATAATTGAATTGTCATGTGTAAAAAAATTAATGTTTGAAGCTAATATAAAAGATTATGTGAAAATTTCATTAAGGTTTCCATTAAGCTAATATAAAAACATGTTTTAAATGCATCCAGTTGATTTCCATTCAGGTTTCTCCGTTTCCACAGCATGTTTCCGTTTTAAAAATATATCCATTTTTTCAAAAAGTTATAAATAAGTTTAAATTTAAATTAGTAAATATGTTGCATATAAAACATGTTTTACCATATTAAAAATATAATATATAAAAATGTTTAATTTGTATAAATTATCAACAAATCTCCAACCATGTAAAAGTAGTTAATTTGCAACAACAAACCTCCCATTCCCATTTCATTTATCAATGTTTTAAATTAAAAACTCGACCCAATTTAAAAGGGCATTCCTCTTGCAACATTAACGTACATCACGACACATACATTAAGTAACAAAAAAAGCTCATGTATGTAGCTTACTTAAAGTCAATGTAGTGCTGAAAACTACTCTGTATTTATATGAAATCATTTTAATTGAGAAAAACTTATAATATAAATTATCGTATTGATTTAATAGAAACAAAATAAATGAAGATGTTAAAATAAACAAGTAATATTAAGTATGTGATTGCTTTTTTCCACTCGAAATAGGGGAAATTACACTTACAATTTTGTCTATTAGTTATGTCAACATGCTAACCATTATGGTATATATTAGTGTATTCAAAAGGAACATAGTATATCTATAGATTTTATATATATGCATCATTCATTTGCTTCAACCCAAAAGAATGTATTTAAAACAATAGATTAATATTATAAAATCCAATTATCTCTGTTTAGTAAATAATTAACAAACATGTGATCCTTCGACTTTGAAAATTTACTTCTTTTTTTCATTGTGCAAAGTTGCACCTGAGTTCACTACCTTTGATCCTTTTTCTCTTAGGAGTATTTGGGTTTTGTCTCCTCAATTATATATATTTACAATAAATGTAAATATATAAATGTAAATAAACTTAAAAAATTACTAAAAATACTATTGAAATCTTGTGTGCAAAGTATATTGCTATATAAAGATGTCCATAAATACAACAAAATGTCCATAAATATGCTTGATAAGTTACAAATGCGATAAATACTTGCAATTTCTTTGGACTAAATACAGGACATAGACATGTACTTCATAAACTACAATGATATAATACACAGATAAATGAAGTATGTGGCTATTGCATGCATTTAGTCATATATTAAAATAAGACAGACATTGAAAACTCAATTATATATATTTACAATGAACATAAATAAAATATAAAATTACTTAAAAAATATCATTGAATACTTATGTGCATAATAGATTGCAATATAAAGATGTCGAACGTATAATTGAAATGAAAAAAAAATGAACTTAAGAGCTCATAAGAAACCTCCCTGTGTGCATGGAATCCGTCAATATCCTTCCATCAACTTAAGAATGGCAGTTTCATCATTCGAATTTATACGCCATCTAAACCAACTAATCGGGTGACTGCCAAAAATCATGTATTTGTATTCCAGATGTGTATAGGAACTAAAAGGCGAAATACCAATAAAGCTTTCTTGATCTAGAAAAGTTAAGTGAGAAACTGATCAAATTTGAAAGTTCCAATGATAACATCATAAGTAGCCAAACCAATTTTTATGACTTATCTTAATACTCGATTGGTTACATTTCCAAAGTAGCCAAACCAATTTTTATGACTTATCTTAATACTCGATTGGTTACATTTCCAAAAGAACAAAAACATGGTCCAATTTCAATATACCAAGAGTAACTACCTTAAGTTGTAATATTAAATTGTGTGTGTTTATTATACCTTGTGTAAGAATGTTGTTAATGTGACATGCCTAAATTTCACGGTCAGAAAAGACCGGTTTGTTTATGCTTTATTTTAAAATCAGAGTAATCGTTTAAAGAAAACGGTTGCGGAATTTGTTCCCAAAACAAGATTTGATAAAAACTTATAAAAACATTTCTCAAAGAGAATGTATTTTCATTAAATAATAAAACCTTGGGATGTCATGTTCCGATACAGACACGTAAGCATAAACAGAACATACATTCATTTACTCTAGTGATTTACATCTCCTTTAATCTCTCAGTGCAAAGCAGTTTCGTATCGATATTTGTGATACAATTAAACTGAGTGGGTCAGGCTTGGGAGCCTGGTGAGCATATAGGGTTTTCAACCCACAATATTATATCACATATATATATATATATATATATATATATATATATATATATATATATATATATTCAATCATCAAACAATCAACCCAATTACCCATCCCCGTTATCTCCATTTATTTCTTAAGTACCTTCCCTAAGGAATTATCCTAAGGGTCATCTCCTACATCGTATTTACCTCTCATCTCCTTACATCACATTTCCATGTATGTTTGTTCCCAAGGATTTTTTTTCTAAGGATCATCGCATGAATACGTAGTCACAACATCGCTTGGACTAGTAATTCATAGTAAGGGTTAGGCTATCAGCGCATGAATACGCAACCACAACATCGCCTGGACTCATAATTCATAGTAAGGGTTAGGCTATTATCACATGAATACGCAGCCACAACATCGCCTGGCCTCGTAATTCATAGTAAGGGTTAGAGTATCATCGCATGAATACGTAGTTATAACATCGCCTGAACTCGTAATTCATCACCTACAGGTTATGAGTCTGCTGGTGTTTCCACGAGGTCATCTAGAATAGTCCGTGGTCGCCATCTATACTCTGGTAGATGACTACATCGCCAAATTTCCACATCGCCGGTCAAGGTTATGGTATCTCCTCTCATCTCACATTACCTATTTATCATCACCTATCTATCATCACCTTTCTATCATCACCTATTTCTCATCACCTAATTATCATCACCTATTTCTCATCACCTAGTTATCATCACCTATTTCTCATCACCTAGTTATCATCACACATCATCTAATTCATCTACCCATGTTCTACCCAACATATTTGTAGATATAAAATACATATACATATTAACTCACCTATATAAAACATCGATTCCACACTCATCTCAAATAAACAATAATATATAAACACATAGCATGTATTTCATAGCAAATACTCTATATATATATATATATATATATATATATATATATATATATATATATGTTAGAAGAAAGTGATCACATACTCATCCAAAACATATACTTAATACATTCAAACAATACTTGTATTAAAATTGTGTTATGAAAGGGACTATACACTCACTTGAGCAGAAGATGATCGGACAACACTACAGCTCTAAAAGTAGTATTCTTCGGTGAAACTGGGATATCTTCACACACGGGTTTCTCGCGGGCAGAGCTTCGACTCGGAAACTCTTTTCTTCTTGGGATCTTTGGGCTTCGGGACTCGCTTCGGGTCTCGGGATGATACCGGGAATTTGGGATATTTCTTGCACGTAAATCAAGGTAAAACGGGAGAGAGAGAGAGAGAGGAGAGAATGAGCAACCAAACTCGGTTGGCCCTTCAAATCTATTTATAGGGCAAAACTGGCCCTTGCCACGTCGTGACACCTTTTGCCACGTCGTGGGCTTGGTCGTCACTGCATGCGTCATCTCAAGTTGCATCTGTTGGATTAATGTCTAAGTCCATAACTATAATTGGTAAGACTTGACCCGACCCGGCATGGTCCATTTGGGTTGCATGGCATCATGCACTTGGATAGACTAAAATGAGAGAAATAAGACACTTATGGTTATTAATATATTATAAGTTCTAGTATATTAATAATAAGAATAATAAGATTATTTAATTAGTATTGATCAAGAATTAATCTAGGATTAATTAAGTGATCAAAAGAAGACTAATTAAATATATGGGTTGATTGTGTAAATCATCCATACTTGTATAGTGGGCTAATGCTCCATGGATTATCTAGTTGGGCCAAAACCCATATGATGCTCCATAGTGTATTTGAACCCATGGATCCAAGGAAATGGAAAGTCATGACAATTAGGGTTTGCCCTAATTGTAACACTATATAAAGATATTATTCTTGACAAAATCAGGACTAGTATTATTCTAGAGAGGGCTAGCCGATTTTCATGAAGTGTAGAATTCTCTCAAGTTATTCCAAGTGTATTTGGTGTTGTGTGAACCATTTGAGGTGTCACACTTGGGGCACTAGGCACTCAAGCTTCATGAAGACATTCTACATCTAAGAGGTATGTATTCTATCTTGTTATATTGATAGTTTTGTATGCTAGACTAGGATAATACCTTGGATGTTCATATTTGCATGTATAATAGAGAAAACATAGATCCAAGGTATTTAGGGTTGCATGTACACTTAGGAGTGTTAGAATGCTAATAACCCAACAGTGGTATCAGAGCCTAGGCTTGTTTTCTTATTATACTTAGCTGAAAAATCGAGTTTTGATGCTGTCTGCCCAGCAGACTCGCCGAGTCCATGAAGGGACTCGACGAGTTCACGGCAAAAAGCATCCAACTCGCCGAGTTGGTTAGTGCACTCAACGAGTTGGGACCCCAGACAGCATAAATTCGACCTTTTTGGCAGGAATTGGACTAAGAACATTACCCTAAGATGTTTTTGAACTTATAAACTTGTTTTTGATGTGGTAATGTTCATGCTAATCCAATTTCAAAGATAATTGTCAATAGATTCATGTTTTGTATTAGTTTAAAGTTTAGACTAATTACATGAAAAAGTTTGATTTGAATTATCTTGTTCTTATGAGTTGCTTAGTTCAATAGAAAAGTTGAGTGAAAAAGTTGTTTTCAATCCAAATTAATCTAAGAGTTGATTCTAAAATGTGTTTTTGTAACTTGTCCTCAAGTTATATGAAAAGTCACATTTAAGTTTCATAAAACTCATAAAAGTTGGCAAAGGTTACAGAATGAAGAGTCTAGTTCTAATTAATTGGAGTTATGACTCCATAATTTGTCCTCAAGTTATGGAGGACCAAGAGTCTCTTCATTAAATAAAAAATAATAATAAAAAAAAATGTAACCATAATTTATTCCATAAGTTATAAAATAAAGAAAAGTTAATTATTTTATTATTTTAAAATCTTCCATAACTTGTCCTCAAGTTATGGAACTTGAAGAGTTTTTGGATTAAAACTACTTTAAATACATAAGTTATGGAATTAATTAGTTTTAAATAGTTTCAAAACTTGCCCTCAAGTTTTGGAATTTGTAAAGTTTTCTCTTATAAATACTTTAATTCCAAGTTAGCCCTTAGAATTTTAAAAATAAAAATTCAACCCTTATACTATATAATATTTTAAGTTAATAATATATATATATATATATATATATATATATATATATATATATATATATATATATATATATATATATATGTATAAGAGTAAAGTCGGTCTTACCGCTAGTACGCCTCATTCACGAAGCCGGTCTATAAGGTGGGTATAAGGTTGTTGCCTATAAAATGGCAACTTAATGGGTGTCCACTCTCACCCACCGCTTGCTTGACTGGTGGAGGGTCGTTAGCCGAACGGGTTTGACAGGACTATAATTCTTCCTTCATTAAAAATATTAATGATAAATACTAAGTAACTAAACTCTTAATAATTCCCAATCTTAGTTACTTAGGAAAATGTGAATATGGTGCTAATCCATGAAATTACACTTTGCACTTTGTTTTAGTCGGTTAGTGGAGCGTGTGTGGTTAACCGGCACACTAACTCGTATTTAACAAGGTAGGCAAACGGTAACTTAATGTTTATCATAGTATCGATGGAGCGTGTGTGGTTAACCGGCACATCGATTGAGGGGTAAACACTTAAGGGTACCAAGTAATTTGCATGGTTACTTCACACCTTGTTTTGTGATCCTCGGCATCCCAGTCACAAAACTTGAAGGGCACACTCGAGATTGAAACATGCCATTGAACAGTTCAATGAATCTCAAAAGATCTAGGAGTTTCAAAACCAATTAAAACCTAATAAGACATTTCGTTTATCTTGGTGGAAATTGGTGAATCGTCATTCACCTACCTTCACATTGTTTTATAGCTTGGATTACGGCATCCCTCTTCTAAGTTATAAAATAGGTTGTTGGGTCCTAGCCTTAATATTTCATATTGGGTGTATATTAAGGACTTAAGATCAACTATCTTGAATATCTCCCAAAACATGTCTGGTTTAGACATTTATGATCTTCCCAAATCTCTTGAAACAAGCTTTCCTAATGAAGATGATGTCCCATGGATATCATACTTCTTTCTCCTCCTCCAATTATTCTCCCTAACCCACAAGTTCTTGAAAAGTTTAAGGTCACTCAAGCCCTATTGGCAAGGCAAGGTCTAGGTGTGATCACATCTTGGAGATGTAGTCACATATTGACAAGCCGGGAGAGTTGGGTGTCAAAGTCTTGAGAAAGTTGGTGGTTCAATCACTTTCTAAGTCACATAGTGAGTTCTTTTGGAACACCTATGAAACAGACTATGACAAGACCCTTAATGATCTTATCTATTTGTTAAGATCAACTTCCTCAAAACTTGATGGACATTGACAATAGCGACACAGGAAATCCAGAAAAGCATTCTCTTCCCAATTGAAAGGGATCGGCCATAGTCAACTTGGTTGAACAAATGGTAAAGAGAAAAGCTAAGTCTGTGATAGTCCCGTGTACGATTATCAAAGGGTCCATATGTTTATATTGCCAAAGAAAGGGTCATTAGTTGCGAAGCTGCCAAATTTACCTAAGGATGTTAAAGTCAATAAGGTTGACTCTACTTCAGGTAAAATCCACTAATCTAACTTTGTTAAGTTTCTATTCTGAGATTCCTGATACATGATGTGACTGGGTCACATGGTAATGTTTTAAGAATCAAAGAAAAAGTAAAGGAACTTAAAGAAAGAATATGTTGAATCTGATCGCATAGATGGATTTCTATCGCGTAGTTTGAAAATCGGATTCTTGAGCTACTTCTTAGGAGTTATGAGATATTGCTTAGGAATAGATAACAACAAGTTTTCATATGGATTGTAAGGATTAGTTTTTCCGCATAGTTTTAAAATAAAAGAAAATTTTTGATATTAGTTATTTTAAAATATCCTTACAATGGCATTTGAGGAAAAATTGTTGCTTATATGATTTCATTAATAGCAAGAGTGGAAGTATGAAATTGATTCCTTTATTTGTGGTAATGTCTAAATTTACCAAATAAGGAAAGATTCTCATCACCCAAGTCTCAATTAGACCGGAACTTGGAATCATGCAAGTTGTATAGCATGATGAATGAGAACTTTCAAGTATTTGAAAATTAAGACTAATTACTTGTTCACATGGATGTGTAAGTCAAGTAAAGGACTAAGGGATCAAGTACACATTCTTGTGCACTGGTCAAGTCCACCACAAAAGATCAATAAGATTATTCGTCATAATTTACTAAAGTTCAGTAAATATGGTTATACTTACAAGTTTAAGTGTAATTCTGAGACATTGGAAAAAGGTTCTAATGTAAGGCAGAGCGAATAAGAAGAATCAAATTAGGCAGAAGGATAAAAGTTTCTCAAATCTGAAAAGATGGGAGAGTACTTTAGTATCAGTTTTTTGATCATCTTAATGATTAAGAAACCATATCAAAATTAGTTCTCTAAGGAAGTCTTAGTGCATTCTTATGACTAAGAAGAAGGGATCTTGAATTGTTGAAATGGTTAAATCAAGAAGACGATTCATACTTCGTTCCAATACAAGTCTTAGAGTCATACTACAAGATTGTAATTTGAGTGACATGTCTTTAAGAAGGTTTAAAACACGTGTCAAATATAAGAGTAAAAGTTTTCTACTCTTGTACATTTGAAATTGGTAAGTTGTGATGTTTTGGATAAAACAAAGACCAACTTAGGCCAATTGTGTGAAGTGTTTGTCTTGGTTAGAATCCACACTATCTCTTGGATGTTTGAGAAGGGAGTCTTATAGGTCAAGAGGACAGTGGGAGTCTTAAAGGTCTTGAAAGTCTCAAGAACTAATCAAGAATAAAACCTAAAGTTCTTCACTAGCACAAGACTTTATAACCTATCGTGCTGACATAGTCTGTGCCCATTCCAGTTAAAGTTGAGTTCTTAGAGTTCTCAATTGGTTGCACAACAACTTGGAAGAAATGGTAGGCCCTTGAGCTGCCAGGTGGCAACAAGTTAAGATTGAGTTCAGTCCATATGAGTTTGGATTTGTCATTATCCTTGTCTTGTGACTATGGTTTCGACAATTCACATGGATAAGAACACATACACCATTAAATCTAAGTGTCATAAGGTTTCTCTCCGATTCATGAAAATGATGGTGAGGAAACACTTTCACTAAGTAGATTTTAGTTAGATAACAATTGTGATATTTGCATTCTCAAAGTCGTTAGTGGAGCGTGTGTGGTTTACCGGCACACTAACCTGGACTTGTGAGAAGTGGCAAAAAGGTCTAACCATTATGATTACGGCATCCCTCTTCATAATTGCTTAGACACACAAGTGTGCTATCTAAGGGAAGGTGTATGATTTTGATAAAGTTTTATCAAAACAATCTAGTATTAGAAATCTGAACTTTGGTAAGAAAGTCAGCTGATTTTTGAGTACATGTCAAAGCTAGTGGGAGCATAAGTGTTATGCTAATAATTATCATGTTAGTGGGAGCATGATAATTATTGCAAGCTAGCAATGTTAATTATATAAAACAAAATGTTTCAATTGGGAAACGTTGTTTTGCTATAATTAAGGGAGAGAAAATTATACTTCATCTCAAATCTATAAGCTTAGATCGTGAGGTTTTAATCATTTAGTCAACGAAATATATATAAATTTCATGTTGGAATGGCTCAACATAAGGAAATTATGTATATGGGTCCATTATTTGCGTTCTTAAATTCGATTATGATTACGGCATCCCTTTTCATAATCTGAATTATGAGAACTTGGCAAATAGAAATGGAAATGTTATAGCAAAAGACTGGTTTAGTCTTTATGTGAGACATCATGAATCGTGTCCCATATGCTTCGGATATAGGATCGATTACATATGCTATATTCATCCTTTCTAAAAGTTTCCAAATGCCTAGGGCAATAAGAATGGAAAAGGTTTAGAACTGGATATGACTAAAAGGATTAAACAATTGTCGAGGACAATCTAAGGTTTACCAAATATTGGTTGCTCAAGGACAGTTAGAAGTATAGTGATAATTCTGGAAGGACCATATTGACATAATCTGTAAGGAGGCAACTCTTGTTCAGAAGTGATAGTCAAAATGGAATCTGGAAATGTTTCAAAGTTAGAATTTTCAATCTGTGTAAGATTAAGGAAACTTAATGCAAGAAGGATGTTTCCAAGGAGCCGATCTCCTTTGGAATGCTCTGTAATGGTTGTTGTCAAGACTTTATGACTTTGTGCATAACCATTACAAGAGGATCAATGCATATAAGTTTAGAATCTAACAGATTTCAGTAAATGGCATGAATTTGGAATTCTTGCATTTGCAGTAAGGATTTGGGAGTGTGAAAAGAGAATCATTGAAGTTATGTTCAATTGATCTAGTTCACAAAGTAAAGATCATAGACAAACATAGTATGCATACTTGGTGTGTGGCATGACTAGTGTTTAGAAAACATAGTGTACATGTTTGGAGCATGGGACAACTATTGTTTTAAATTCAAGAATAAAGTTGATAGCTGAAACAGTATACAATGAATAATGTGTAATCATATGGTGATAAATAAAAGGTGTTTTATTTATGTTCATAGGTTTTGATACCATATTGGATTCAATTATTATTGTGTTTCACTTTGCATGTTTTGACTTCCCGAATAAACTAGGTTATTCTTCCGGAATGACTAAGTTATTCAAACCATCCACAGTCGGTCATATGTTGGAAGTAGATATGAATTAAGACTGTCATAGGTTGGCTTGTAGAGGTCTAAGGTGTTGGACAAAGGGCTACAACACTCATGAGTGCTCATAAGTTCTGAGTATTGGATTCAACCCGCGCTCATTGGAATCACTTAATGGATTTTATCACGAGTGTTCATGAGACGATAATATCTTATATTCTTCAAACCTAGAGATATGAGTTGTTACTATGAGTTGGTTGTACATTGATTGCACGAAACCGCATTTGGTAACTCGGTGCTATAAAACGTGCCTTTGTGTATGATTCAACAAGTAGTAGAACAAGCCATATGAGTCAAAGTTTATCCATTCCTTTTACCTTCAGGATAAAAGTGATATCTGTGGGCCCCTCGATGATTTGATGATCACAAACGGAAGTGCTCGGCCGGGCCAGGACTGATTTGATTTGTTCAATTAGTCAGTCGTCATAAATCGGAAATCAGGAAACAACAAATGGACAGAGAGAATGATTATAATCCATGTCTCAGTCCATATGATATCTAGAATTGAGGAATATATGATCCCTTATCTAATGGACAAGTCATTGACAAAGGTCAGCGTTTATCAACAAGGTCAGAGTTCGACAGAAGCTTTTGAGAGCTACGATTGCCAGTTGGTTCCTGAAGTCATACGCAATAATAGTTTTAGACTTATCCAAGTGGGAGACTGTTGGATTAAAGTCTAAGTCCATAACTATAATTGGTAAGACTTGACCCGACCCGGCATGGTCCATTTGGGTTGCATGGCATCATGCACTTGGATAGACTAAAATGAGAGAAATAAGACACTTATGGTTATTAATATATTATAAGTTCTAGTATATTAATAATAAGAATAATAAGATTATTTAATTAGTATTGATCAAGAATTAATCTAAGATTAATTAAGTGATCAAAAGAAGACTAATTAAATATATGGGTTGATTGTGTAAATCATCCATACTTGTATAGTGGGCTAATGCTCCATGGATTATCTAGTTGGGCCAAAACCCATATGATGCTCCATGGTGTATTTGAACCCATGGATCCAAGGAAATGGAAAGTCATGACAATTAGGGTTTGCCCTAATTGTAACACTATATAAAGATATTATTCTTGACAAAATCGGGACTAGTATTATTCTAGAGAGGGCTAGCCGATTTTCATGAAGTGTAGAATTTTGTCAAGTTATTCCAAGTGTATTTGGTGTTGTGTGAACCATTTGAGGTGTCACACTTGGGGCACTAGGCACTCAAGTTTCATGAAGACATTCTACATCTAAGAGGTATGTATTCTATCTTGTTATATTGATAGTTTTGTATGCTAGATTAGGATAATACCTTGGATGTTCATATTTGCATGTATAATAGAGAAAACATAGATCCACGTTATTTAGGGTTGCATGTACACTTAGGAGTGTTAGAATGCTAATAACCCAACAGTGGTATCAGAGCCTAGGCTTGTTTTCTTGTTATACTTGCAAATGGAGTTGAAAAATCGAGTTTTGATGCTGTCTGCCCAGCAGACTCGCCGAGTCCATGAAGGGACTCGACGAGTTCAAGGCAAAAAGCATCCAACTCGCCGAGTTGGTTAGTGCACTCGACGAGTTGGGATCCCAGACAACATAAATTCGACCTTTTTGGCTGGAATTGGACTAAGAACATTACCCTAAGATGTTTTTGAACTTATAAACTTGTTTTTGATGTGGTAATGTTCATGCTAATCCAATTTCAAAGATAATTGTCAATAGATTCATGTTTTGTATTAGTTTAAAGTTTAGACTAATTACATGAAAAAGTTTGATTTGAATTATCTTGTTCTTATGAGTTGCTTAGATCAATAGAAAAGTTGAGTGAAAAAGTTGTTTTCAATCCAAATTAATCTAAGAGTTGATTCTAAAATGTGTTTTTGTAACTTGTCCTCAAGTTATATGAAAAGTCACATTTAAGTTTCATAAAACTCATAAAAGTTGGCAAAGGTTACAGAATGAAGAGTCTAGTTCTAATTAATTGGAGTTATGACTCCATAATTTGTCCTCAAGTTATGGAGGACCAAGAGTCTCTTCATTAAATAAAAAATAATAATAATAAAAAAATGTAACCATAATTTATTCCATAAGTTATAAAATAAAGAAAAGTTAATTATTTTATTATTTTAAAATCTTCCATAACTTGTCCTCAAGTTATGGAACTTGAAGAGTTTTTGGATTAAAACTACTTTAAATACATAAGTTATGGAATTAATTAGTTTTAAATAGTTTCAAAACTTGCCCTCAAGTTTTGGAATTTGTAAAGTTTTCTCTTATGAATACTTTAATTCCAAGTTAGCCCTTAGAATTTTAAAAATAAAAATTCAACCCTTATACTATATAATATTTTAAGTTAATAATATATATATGTATAAGAGTAAAGTCGGTCTTACCGCTAGTACGCCTCATTCACGAAGCCGGTCTATAAGGTGGGTATAAGATTGTTGCCTATAAAATGGCAACTTAATGGGTGTCCACTCTCACCCACCGCTTGCTTGACTGGTGGAGGGTCGTTAACCGAAGGGGTTTGACAGGACTATAATTCTCCCTTCATTAAAAGTATTAATGATAAATACTAAGTAACTAAACTCCTAATAATTCCCAATCTTAGTTACTTAGGAAAATGTGAATAAGGTGCTAATCCATGAAATTACACTTTGCACTTTGTTTTAGTCGGTTAGTGGAGCGTGTGTGGTTAACCGGCACACTAACTCGTATTTAACAAGGTAGGCAAAGGGTAACTTAATGTTTATCATAGTATCGATGGAGTGTGTGTGGTTAACCGGCACATCGATTGAGGGGTAAACACTTAAGGGTACCAAGTAATTTGCATGGTTACTTCACACCTTTTTTTGTGATCCTCGGCATCCCAGTCACAAAACTTGAAGGGCACACTCGAGATTGAAACATGCCATTGAACAGTTCAGTGAATCTCAAAAGATCTAGGAGTTTCAAAACCAATTAAAACCTAATAAGACATTTCGTTTATCTTGGTGGAAATTGGTGAATCGTCATTCACCTACCTTCACATTGTTTTATAGCTTGGATTACGGCATCCCTCTTCTAAGTTATAAAATAGGTTGTTGGGTCCTAGCCTTAATATTTCATATTGGGTGTATATTAAGGACTTAAGATCAACTATCTTGAATATCTCCCAAAACATGTCTGGTTTAGACATTTATGATCTTCCCAAATCTCTTGAAACAAGCTTTCCTAATGAAGATGATGTCCCATGGATATCATACTTCTTTCTCCTCCTCCAATTATTCTCCCTAACCCACAAGTTCTTGAAAAGTTTAAGTTCACTCAAGCCCTATTGGCAAGGCAAGGTCTAGGTGTGATCACATCTTGGAGATGTAGTCACATATTGACAAGCCGGGAGAGTTGGGTGTCAAAGTCTTGAGAAAGTTGGTGGTTCAATCACTTTCTAAGTCACATAGTGAGTTCTTTTGGAACACCTATGAAACAGACTATGACAAGACCCTTAATGATCTTATCTATTTGTTAAGATCAACTTCCTCAAAACTTGATGGACATTGACAATAACGACACAGGAAATCCAGAAAATCATTCTCTTCCCAATGGAAAGGGATCGGCCATAGTCAACTTGGTTGAACAAATGGTGAAGAGAAAAGCTAAGTCTGTGATAGTCCCGTGTACGATTATCAAAAGGTCCATATGTTTATATTGCCAAAGAAATGGTCATTAGTTGCGAAGCTGCAAAATTTACCTAAGGATGTTAAAGTCAATAAGGTTGACTCTACTTCAGGTAAAATCCACTAATCTAACTCTGTTAAGTTTCTATTCTGAGATTCCTGATACATGATGTGACTGGGTCACATGGTAATGTTTTAAGAATCAAAGAAAAAGTAAAGGAACTTAAAGAAAGAATATGTTGAATCTGATCGCATAGATGGATTTCTATCGCGTAGTTTGAAAATCGGATTCTTGAGCTACTTCTTAGGAGTTATGAGATATTGCTTAGGAATAGATAAGAACAAGTTTTCATATGGATTTTAAGGATAAGTTTTTCCGCATAGTTTTAAAATAAAAGAAAAATTTTGATTTTAGTTATTTTAAAATATCCTTACAATGGCATTTGAGGAAAACTTGTTCTACCCATACTCAACGTGCGCTAACTCCATAGTCGCCAAGGTTTATACAATAGGTGCTAACTCCATAGTCACCAACTATTCCATCTACCTATGTTCTACCCAACAATTTTGTAGATATAAATAGTTACACAGTTTAAATCATTTAACACCTGTATAAAACTCCAATTTCCATGCCCATCTCAAATAGACAAATAACATATAAACACATAGCACGTATTTCATAGCAAATACATCATATTTATGTGTTAGAAGAAAGTAACTACACACTCACACATATAAACAACAATAAACTTAATACACTCAAACCATTCTTGTATTATTATCGTGTTTATGAAAGGTAGTATACACTCACTTGATCAGAAGATGATCGGACAGCACTACGACTTGCAGAAGTAGTATTCTTCGGTAGATCTGGAAGATCTCCGCAAAAATCGAACTTCTCGCGGGCAGAGCTTCGGCTCGGAAACCGCACTTCTCGGGATCTTCGGGATCTCGGGACTTGCTTCGGGTCTCGGGGTTGATATCGGGGATTCGGGGGGTTAAAATAGGGCTTAGAGGGTGTATCGGGAGTGGGAGAGAAGGGATGGAGCAACCATAGTCGGCTGGCCCTTCAAATCTATTTATAGGGTAAATTTGGCTCTTGCCACGTCGTGGGATCCTTTTGCCACGTCGTGGGCTTGATCGTCACTGCATGCATCATCCCAAGTTGCATCTCGGGGACTCCAGGAGCTGTCAGGAGACTTGCCACGTCGTGGTCTCTGACAGTTTTGGGGTTTCGCGCCCTGAACTTCAGAAATTCATAACTTTCGCATACGAACTCCATTTTCGACTTTCTTTATATCGTCGCGAAGGTGAGATTATGCTATACAACTCTCGTTTAGACTTCATTGGCTAACTTTGACTTTATTTTTAATATATTATAAGTATATTACTTATATATTATTTTTAGTAGGCCGGGACAGGAAAACTCCGTTCGAAATTCATAACTCCTTCACCTGAACTCCGATTCCGTCCGTATTTCCGTCGTTGCACTACTATCGATGAGATATTCAATTCTCATTTAGATCACTAAGGATAGATATCTATCTACCTTAAATTTACTATTTACATCGCGTTGGGTCGCGTTGGGTCGTACCGGTTCTGTCGCGAAACTTCGATAGGTCATAACTTCTTCGTTATAACTCGGATTTCGACATTCTTTATATACACGGAAACCTTGTGACATATACTACAACTTGGTTAAGATTAATCCTTCTAAATAATCTTCCATCAAAAATTCATTTTTGATGCTTATTGTCTCTAAATTGACTAGCCCTAATCTACGGGCGTTACATTTTACGTGTTTTTCTAAATTATTTTCATTTTTGCATGTACCATCCCATATATATATATATATATATATATATATATATATATATATATATATATATATATATATATATATATATATATATAAGAAGGAAAATTTTGGTAGGAATGTAAGAAAATTTTTATATGCAAATTTTCTTAGCAAAAAAATAAAATGAATCATTAGATGATTCAAAAGTAAGATGATTAACAAGAAACAATTCCGAAAAAAAACACCTTCATGATTCATTTTTAGGTAAATCAAGAAAAAAAATTCACTTTTATGACAATTTTAGTGAATATCAACAAAATCATCATAAAAATGAATCATTGAAATGTTTTTTCGGGATTTTTTTGGTGAATCATGTTATTATTGATTCATTTATTTTGTTCGCCAAAAAAATAAATCGAAAAAAAATTTCTTACCTTCCTACCAAAAAAAAATTCTTACCAGCTCTATATATATATATATATATATATAAGGGATGCTCATGCGAGAATGCAAATAATTTGCGAAAACGTCAAAACAAATGAAACCTATGAGATTTGACAACTTCAACCTTATATTTTGGACACGAATTCATTAAAACTTTGAACTAGTATGTATATATATATATATATATATATATATATATATATATACATACATATATATATATATATAGCGGGTTTGTGTTCTCGTCCGTGAGAGCTTCGAGATAATATATAATATGTCTAAAATATAGTATTTGTAAATGAGACACCGATGCTCAAAGATGAGTATGGGAATGAGTCCCACATAAAACAAAGAAACAAACTCTTAGTATATTTATAAGCATAGATATGCAATGGGTTACAAGCTTTTATGTATGGTTTTACTCCAGCATCTACACATGCTCAGAGGGTGCAAATCTTGGATTGTGTAGACCAAAGTCACCAAACTTGTGTTTAGACGGGACCTACGGACACAAATATTGTTTCGAAATTCCATGATCACACAATCCATGTTTTTGAAGAACTTTACAATTTTGGTCCCTAATGTAATATTTTTGTAACTTATACATTAAATGTGAGTAAATGCACATTTAATTCAATTAATTTCGAATTATTAGGTACATTTAAAAATCTATATATCTTATAATAGAAGTATTTTTCTAAGCACCATATTGATTTGAAACTCATTAGTCTTTTCATATTCTGAAATTTCTATATTTCTAAGCACCACATTGATTTGAAACTCATTAGTCTTTTCATATTCTCAAATTTCTATATTTCTAAGAAGGATGTCATAATAAAATGAAAAGAAAACATTTCAATAGGCGTAATTCTTTTAGAACGTATTAGTAGGGATAGTCCCTAAAAGAGCTCTACAAGTCAAGGTTGTGGATGAATGTATAATTTTTACTTACAGTTTGATCATCTTATATTTTTTATAGTAGTGATGTGCAATTCGAGTTATGGTTTGTAGTTTTCAAAATTACATGTGAAAACATCAATATTAGCCTATTTGTTTTTATTTCTTTGTTTTTGTTATGAATATTTCAATATGCTTTGTTTTTTCTTAGATTTTTGTATTCTTTTATATTTACTTTTGTATATGTATAAAATGTTGTTTGAACCACGTATTGTAATTGATTAAAGCAATACATGTTAAGTATATTGATATGTTCCATAATTTGTATCATAAAAGCTTAATTTAAAGTTCATCGTTATAGTAAGTTGTACAAATCTTATATGAAGTAGCTTTAAATGAGAAGTTTACAAGATTAACAAAGTTTCTTTCATTATTAGTTTAATGTTATTAATATTTTTTTATTGTATGCCTTAAAAGCTAGCAAACATGTCATAATGAGTTTTTATATCAACATGGTTTAAATAGTTATTTCAAAATTAATAATAGCGACATGATTATTTAAATAGAGTGTATGTATGTGTCTGTTTGTGTGTGTGTGTGAGTGACTATATATATATATATATATATATATATATATATATATATATATATATATATATATATATATATATATATATATTATGTGCAACACACGAAATTTACTTAACTCAAATTCATTGAAATTTTCACAATAAAAGAGTTTTCTAATTTATGTATACTTATGATTTCAAATATAAAGTTATTAATCACTACAACTCAAAAGTTATTGTAACTTATGGTTAGTAATTAATAGTGACTTTTTATTTTCCTCTCATTTATATACATAGTATCCATATTAATAATACATAAGTAAGTCTTCTCACAAACAATCATGTGTTTTAAGATATTTTTAATTAAAATATGAACAGTTGAAAAAAAAAAGAGTGTTTTGCCGCATTATGATTATTCCTATAATGATTTTTCTTGGAACAATAAGTATTTTTTCATAATTAGTTTAATGTTATTAATAATTTTATGTTGTATACCTTAAAGGCATCAAACATGATATAATGAGTTTTTATATTAAATTCCTATAAAAGTAGTTATTTCAAAGTTAATAATAGTGATATGATTATTTTAATAGCGTGTATATATTTTTTGTATGATTTAACAGTGTTTAATAAGGTTTTTTTTGTTACAAATGTTATAGTAGACATTGTAGTGTATTTATGTTATTAAAAGTTGTAGTATTTATGTTTTTCATATATTTGTTATTCATTAACTACAAAAATTAACATACAATTTATATACATTTTACAAACCTTAAAATGGTCAATAAAATTATCAAATATTTATTTTTTATATTATTTCTTATTCAATATATATAGAAATCAAACACGTTTAGAAACAATTTTATAAAAAAAAATATAGATACACACCTATTTGTGTGCATATATATATATATATATATATATATATATATATATATATATATATATATATATATATAAGGTGATAGGTGTGTATACATTTTTTTATAAAAACAAATTTATATATATTTATATACCAAATAAATACATATTTTTATAACTAGATATTTCATATACAAAAAACTTTTTAAAAAAAGTTTTATATAGAAAATATAAGATTTTTATGTGAAAATACATTTTTTTTGGTATAAATATGATTTTATAAAGAAAAAACATATTAGAAACAATTTTTTGAAAAAAAAAGTTGCAAAAAAACTAAAATTAGGATGAATTCATAATAAAATTCTAAAATTTGGGCAAAAAAGGTAAAGTTTGGACCAAATTTGTAAAAAAAAATTAAAATCCGGGCCAAAAGTGTAAATTTTGGACCAAATTTGTAATAAATTTTGAAATCTGGGCCAAAAATGTAATTTTTGAAAGTTGGATGACCTGTTGACCGGGTCAAAGGATTAAATTGAATACGATTACCGGTATTTGGGACTTAATTGAATAAAAAAAATATATAGGGACTAAATCGATTATGAGACCAATATGTAGGGACTTTATTGTAGTTTATTAATATTCTTTTTTCATTTATAAATATTAAATTAAATTTAAAGAATTAGGAGAAGGATTAAAATAATTGTCTGGATGTGTGTGTTTGCCGTTAAAAAAAAACTATATAAATATATTATTGTGCAATGCAATGAGATTCGTCTAGTACCATTATATAAGAATACATGTACTTATTCAAATACACCTCCATGAATATTCTCTTCTCCTTCTCTTTGTATACATTTTCTGGTGAATTTATCATAAAATTGGTCTAATCCAACGATACACATTGGTTCACCTATTGTACCCTAGGAACTATGTATCTGTTTTAAGAAAATTGTGTCCAATACGAGTCTCAACATTTTGTTTATTACTAACGTTTTATTTAGGAATGAGCGTTTATATCAAATACCTGCACCAAAATTGAAACTCGAACCGAAACGAACCCAATTAGGACCGAATAACTCCTTATTCGGTTCTGAAGGGACCGGGCCCAAATAATTTATCGATTTTTTTTAAAAATTTCAGCATGTTCGTAGAATTTTAGAGCAATTTTGAACCATCAAAACATTTTTGTTATTTGTCCGATTTGCTTATTTTTTTTACCAGCTTGTAGTTCACAATTTAACACACTGTTTACAAAGGTTATATGTTGTTTTTGGTTATATATTGAATGAGATACATGGTCCCTAAATAGAAGGAAGGGGGGGGGGGGGGGTACTAAAGCTAATTTTTCTGTTTCAGTATGTTCGTAGAATTTTAGTGCAACTTTAAACTGTCATAATACTTTTGTTATTTGTCTCATTTACCCGAATTTTTATTCCAGCTTGTAGTTCATAATTTAAACTACTGTTTATATAGTTTACATGTATTTTTGGTTGTACATTCAGTGTGATATAGACTCCTAAAATAGATGATATTAAAGTTGTTTTTTTTAACTAACATGTACTTTATTGTAAGGCTGGAGGGTATGGTGCTATTGAAACCGTACTCCTTCCTCCGCCACATAAGCATCGTATTATTTTTTACCACTCAACTACATATTAAAACTTTTTTTTTTTTTTAACTATTTTAATTCAATAAAACTTCTATTTTAATAAAAAAACATAATTTTTCATTATTTGAAAATTAAAAAAAAAAACATTACATTGCATTACCAAAAAAAAAAAAACCACCCACATGATATTTTTGATAGTTGATAGTTGATAGTTATTTCTCAAGATTTGGATGGATATAATTGATAGTTATATATATTCAATTGTGGTTATTTTTTTTATAAATGAATTGATATGCATTAGCATTTAACCACAATATCTTAGCATGTTAAAAAGATAAAAGAAAATTATTATTTTAAAATGTGTGAAACCCAACGACATAAATAGTTTAATGCATCGGAAAATGTATCTAATTATATTTCTAATACCCTAAATAAATTTAAAAACAACCCCTAACTCCTAAGTCTTTTAAAATAGTACCAAACAATGATGTGTTTTTTCATCTATTATTTTTTTTCGGTTCTATTCGGTCATTAATAGTTTAATGCATCCAAAAATATATGTTATTATATTTCTAATACGTTAGTCGGTTTATTCAGGTAATTACTGAACCAAACTGGACCCATAATGGTTTAATCATTTCAGTTTTCGGTTCCTCTAATAATCTTATTCAATTTTCGGTTTATTTGGGACTCGTCCAACTCCAAACCCGCATAATGTCCCTAGTTGTATTACAGGTGCAAACTCATTACAGAAAAACGAATAGAAAAACTACTATACAAAAAATGGCTTCAAATATTTTGATTTTTTTTGGCAAATTTTAACTTAAATTCATTAATTTATAAAAAAAAAAAATCGAAACTATTAAGATGCAAATCACTATCGATCTCAAAACAAGGACAAAACATCATTTAATTGATTAGACATCTGTCTA
The DNA here is from genome assembly GCF_052625555.1 of Lactuca saligna. Lineage (NCBI taxonomy): Eukaryota > Viridiplantae > Streptophyta > Magnoliopsida > Asterales > Asteraceae > Lactuca > Lactuca saligna. Next base: position 30,752,613 of record NC_136422.1, read on the forward strand.
AATGAGAGAATTTTAAAAGTTGTCATATCGATAAACGGTGGGCGGTCGACGGCGAATATCCCCCACGGGAGCGGCAGTTAATGGAGGCGGCGGTTGAAATTTGTGAAAGATGATGAGCCACCATGTACGCGTCACGAATGTAGCCAACTTTCAGTCCATTTGGCAAATTAAAAACACACATATTCATAACTCATAAGTCATATAACGCAGGTTCTTTTTTTGATTTGTCATTTTGTCCTCTTCGTAACCTTTTCAATCTCTCCCACTCTCCCAGTGTTGACAAATAGATAAGTACACTCACATATGCACGATTTGTCAGACATTGTATTTTGTAAAGAAGTTTGATTTTAATACTTTTTTAGTCTAATGTCTAAATATCTATGTTGTAGATCTGTATATATAGAACATAGTAAGGGAAAAATCATGATTCACTGATCACTAAATCTCGCATATAATTTTGAATTTGTAGCTTAAGTTATTATGTGTTAGTATTATGTAATGATGAATATAATAATTTGATAAGAAATTGCTACCATCACAAAAGTTTCACTTTAAAATAAAAATTTACATGAACCAATTGAATTAAATCATAGAAATAACATTTGGATTGAGATGGAAGACAAATATTCAATATTTTATTGGAAATTTGGTTATAACCAATTTATAAAATGATTTTTTTAATTTTGAATACGAAATTTAAACCGTAAAATATTATTAAAATGACTAAACACCTAAAATATTGTTAAGATGAATAAACAGTTATATGTCCGTGTTCATGTTCTCCTCCGTCATTTGTGATACGTTCGTTTTGGTATATTACACATTCAAAACGGATATAAGATGAATGGAAAATTAATCATTAAAGTAGCCTTGTGTATCGGCCCGAATTTTTAGACAAAATTTTTCATTTTTATAACCAAGAAAATCATATTAATTTCATTCTCAAAAGATAACCATTCAAATTCATGAAAAATCAATATGCAGAAACTCAATATTAAACCAGATGCAATACAATCATGCTACATCCTTTCCTTTGCTAGAAAAAACACATGAAATATTTAAACTTAAAACTCTAAGCAAAAAATTTAGTGAATTTCCCAAAACATCACATATCATTCAGATAACGGGCCTAAACCAACAATTATGTTTCACTCTTGAGGGCCCATCCCAACATACATACAATCGGTCTCATCCCATTAAACATATAAACGGGTCCAACCCAACAAGCCTATAAACAAACATGCAAGAGTCATAAAGATAGCTAGCATAAACTGACACTCAGTGTCCTACAGTATTGTAAGAAGACTCACATGAATCAAAAGTTGGATATCAACACTCTGAGTCTCGTAGAGTCAGCTACACATACAACCTATAACAATTATAGGTTACACCTTAGTCTACAATCGAAAACCTTGATGTTTGACCAAAAGTAAAATTGAGGAGAAGTCAACGGTGAATGATCAAACAACATTAGCCACCGTGCCACGACTAGACCCCTCGTCATGCGGTGGTCGCTTAAGGACAAAACAGTCACAAGACTAAATAGTCCACCACGTCGTGGCCAAACCTTTTCACACCGTGGTTTATATCCAAAACAACTTAATCTATTAAGCTTATAACCCTTAAATCTCTAGCTCCAAAGCTTATATCTAGATCGACTTAAGCCATGCATGGATAAAGTTTCCAACTTAAGCCACGCATGAATAAAGTTTCCAACTTTATCCATCCTTTAACCTATAATGACCTAGATCTTGAACCCTAACATCAAAAGGAACAAAAAAGACCTAAAAAACTTTGCATCGTTGAGTTGAGTGCAAGCACTTGACTTTATGGGACCATAATGTCCAAAAACCTTCCTTAGATTGAACAATGGTCTTGGAGTTGCTCAAAATTCCAAGAATCTTTATCCAAAGACCATAAAAAGGACATTTAAGCATACACAAAAATCAAAGAAGGATAAAGATATGAACTTTATACCTTCCAAGAACCTAGAAATGCTCAGAAAATCCGATCCTAACATCAACAAGCTCCTTCAACAAAGAATGATCACATTCTTGGTTCAAAAAAGCACTTCAAATACTGAAAACACCAAGAATACACACAAACTAAGACAACAAGAACACATGCATACTTGTAACACCCCGATTCTCAGGTATTGTCTAAATATGAGTTATTGGGTTAAGCCCTACTCGACGAGTTGGTTGATCTACTCGTCGAGTAGCAGCAGGAAGGATCGCAGGTTAAGTAACCTACTCGACGATTTTGGTGTGCCCATTGTGTATGTGTGAAGCCTTGGAAGAGGATTTTGGTGAAAAGAGCTTGGGAAGCAAGTGGTTTGAAGCAAGGAGCTTGGGGAAAATCCGGATCTACTCCAGTTGTCATCTCTTGGGAAGGTATCAAGCTGTTATCCTCCTTTCTATTTCGTTCTAGACCTCCTTGGTTGGAGATTAGCGTTCTTGGTTGGGTTATAAAGTCATTTCTTGGAGTATGAGCCAAGATCTGAAGTTGTAACTTTAGATCTGAACTCTTTATGGATTGAAGGACCATAAAGTTCTTAGCTTTGGCAAGTTTGAGCCCCTCCCTAAGTGTAAAACCCCATTTCAAGCATAGTTTGGGATTTTTGAGTCATTGGAGCCTTGCATGCACGTAAAGTTTGCAACTTTACATGATAAGCAGGCCTAAGGAAGTTGGATCTACAATTTGGGGCCTTGCCATGGCTTAAAAGTTGTCTGCATGATAAAATGACTGAAGGGACTTGGAAAGTCGCAAAGTTGACTCGGCGAGTCACATGAAGGCGTACATTAGACTCGATGAGTTGGACGAATGACTCGACGAGTCCGATGAAGATTTCCATAAGACTTGACGATTTGAAGAACAACTCAGCGAGTCGGATGAGTTTTAACCAGGACACGTTTGCATGTATATCCGTCGAGTTACAAGGAGGGAACTCGACGGGTGGCCTTAAGGTTTGATCGAGATTCGAAGGAACTCGACGAGTCGCCCTGATGACTCGGCGAGTTGGATGTCCTTCAAAGGACTCGGTGAGTAGCCGAGTTAACTCGGTGAGTTGAGGTCAACATGGACTGTTGACCTTGACTAAGGACTTTGACTTTGATCAAGGTTAGCTATTCTGTGAGGACAAAGACTTATGAGCATGTCATATTATGGTAATAGGTGGTGGAGTCTTTGTCAAGTGATCAGAGAGCTTTGATTATTTATCGAGCTGACATCTACGAGGTGAGTTATCCTCACTATACTAAGGGTTCTAAGGCACCAAGGCTGCCCCCTTTGAATATGTTATCCTAGTAGTGTTAAATGTTGAGTATGAGTTAGTGTTGCATGCTAGTGGTTATGCCAGTTAGGTAGACTTGTAGGACTACCTATGATGTTATATGGTTATTGCATGCTCAGTAGTTATGTTATATGTTATGTAGGTTGGGTTGAGGTTGTACTGCTCCATGCGGTAGCCAACAAACCCTAGAGTATTCCAGATATGAGTTGAGGGCCCGGTAGGCATTCCAGACTCATACTGAGGACTTGGGAGTATTCGAGATATGAGCTGAGGGCTCAGTAGGCATTCCAGACTCATACTGAGGACTCGGGAGCATTCCAGATACGAGCTGAGGGCCCGGTAGGCATTCCAGACTCGTACTGAGGGCTCGATGGCATCCCAGATACGTGATGAGGGCCCGTTAGGCATTCCAGACTCGTACTAAGGGCCCAGGGGTAGTCCAGCTTGTAAAGCTGTAGACCTAGTATATGATGTTCTGTTTTATTGATATGATATGCTAATGTTGATATTGCTATGTTGAATGTATGTGTATCAGAATTTTGGGGGTAACTCACTAAGCTTTCGGTCTTACAGATTCTGCTTATTGTTTCTGGTACATCAAAGGATCGCGGCAAGGCGAAGGCGTGATCATACAACTCCTCTTATTATATTTATGTTTCTGGGAAAAACTCTGATAATCAATATTTTGAAAACAAATTTGTAATGTTTTGATGAACTTGAGATGTTTAAAAAGTTTGTTTTAAATTTTGGATGTGACAAGCTGGTATCAGAGCCTTGGTTTGAATGAATTGGAGGAACATTCGTGTGAATCCAGTCTCAAACCAAGGAAAGGTTTCAAAAATGATTTAAGAAATTGGTTTTCAAAATAAATAAAGGAGGATGCAGGGTGTACAATCAGCCGGAGCCAGTAAGTAAACCCCAAAATACCATACAATTGTTTGATTATATGATATGTTAGAATAGCATGCTAGTACTAGGCTAGGGATCTTCAGGAATTGCATGATAAAATTGTTTGATTACGTGGTGCCTGTTAGCCTAGGGTTTCCCTTATATGAAATTAACATCATTAGTGTAGTGATTTAGTGTATGCATCACGGTTATACATAATTAAGATCTTATAGCCTGAGAATGTTTAATTTAGCCTTATGTTCTATTCTTGTTGATTGGGAGCTTAGGGTAGAATTGAATATTCGAAAGTCTATCGGGTCCAGCATTATGTATGGCTAGCATACACTAGTGCTGCAGGGTTGGTGGAAGTTTTGTGAGTGGGTAGGTTGTTTGGATGAGTCCGCTGACTTTGAGGAATCTAGCATTCCTTTAGGAATAAGGCTTGAGTGCTCGATATGATTATATGTATTGTTAGGGCGTTGTGGTGACACTTGGAACAAATATGGGTAGGTGCGGAAGGTAGTATGGGCCCGTACTACTGAAAGCACATGACCCATATGGGTGACAAGGAAGTCACAACTCCTAGGGTTTGTTGGGGGTTGGTCCCCAGTTGTTGTATGAGTTATTTGATACCTTGTGTTGTGTTTCAGAATGGTGATGACCAGGTGCTTTGTGACTGGATCCGGGTCGGGATCAGGAGAGGGCGGACAGGGGGAGCTGACAGCACCCAAGATGATCGGCCAAATGAGGCTAGATGAGATGGATGATAGGATCCGAGCAATCCTGCATGATGTGGTTGCTGCGTTGTTCTGGGCCGAGTTATCGGAAATGTTCGGGTCGATTAAGAACGCCATGGTGGAGTATTTCGATGAGCGTTACACAGCCCTCGCAGAGACAGCCGCCACAGCAGTTGCATCAACTGTATCTATGACAGGGGGATGAGTAGGTAGGGGTTTTCAGTATCAGGACTTCGACAACAAGAAGCCCCCTACTTTTGATGGGACACAGGATCCCATCAAGGTTATGAGATGGATTTCAGATGTGGAGGGGTGTTTCTTCACCTGCTCATGTCCTACTGACCAAAAGGTCAGGTGTGCTCTGAACCTACTTAAATCCGGAGCCAAGGACTGGTGGAGACTTGCGACTGGGACTTACACTGATGATCAGAGAGCTGCTGTTACTTGGGAGTAGTTCAGGGATATGTTCCGCGCTCGTTACATTCCGAGGGTTGAGTGGGAACGTTTGGCACAGGAGTCTCTGAGTTTGAGGCGGGATGGAGAGTCGGTGACGGAGATCACCCGTATGTTCACTGAGTGGGCGATGTTTTGCCTAGAGTTTGCTTCCGAGCAATCTTAGATGACCCGTTATCTGAGTATGCTTAAGACTGATATCCGGCAGTTTGTAGCTACCCAACGATGTGATACTCTTCTGGAGTTGCAGGAGGCCGCCAGACGGCGAGAGTTGGAGATTGAGCTGTAGCTAAGGGAGCAGCGGCTGGCCCTGGTACTGTCACAGCCAGCACCGAAGTGACCTAAGACCGTCGATGCTAGGACCGGGGGTCAACAGGGTCGTACTTGTGGGAAGTGTGGCAAAGGACATTCTGGTGTATGTCGAGCTGGTAATGGGTGCCACAAGTGTGGCAAGGAGGGGAATTACGCGAAGGATTGTCGCCAGGCTGCCCCAGTCCAGGGTATGAGGTTATGTTATCACTGCAACCAGGTCGGCCACATGAGGGCCAACTATCCACTACTTACCGCTAAGCTAGTGCAGGCTGCAACACCGGCTACTTTGAGGATAATAGATGGGAGACCAGTCAAGACAAAGCCTCCGAAGACTCAAGGTCGTGCTTTCCAGCTTACGGCGGAGGAGGCCAAAGCAGCACCAGATGTAGTTGCTAGTATGTTTCTATCCTCATCTTGTTTTATATATCTTTTATATGCTTATCTATTGTACCTGTGATTAGGTACGTTTTTGGTGAACTCTTTGCCCACTTTGGTCTTATTTGACTCAGGGGCGAGTCGATCCTTCGTGTCTTGGACTTTTAGTAGGGAGTTCAATACGCTTGTGGGCGATTTGGAGTGTCCGTTACGATTATCTATCGCCAGCAAACACAGGGTTTCTGCTTCTTCAGCTTATTGAGGATGTGACTTGGAGATTTTCAGGGTGTCTTTTCTGATAGACTTAATTCCAATAGACTTAATTATGATTCCCATGGGGGAGGTGTGTGTGATTGTGGGCATGGATTGGCTCAGTAAGTTTGGTGCTATGATTGATTACGAGGGCCAGCGAGTGGTAGTTCGAACCCCAAGTGGGGGAGAACTGATTATATATGGTGAGGGCACCAGAGTAGGTTTAGGTTTTTGTTCAGATACCAGGGCTCGGTAGTACTTTCAACATGGGTGTATGAGTTATCTAGCGTACATGGTAGATACACGAGTCAGGGACCAGAATTTGGTCTCTGATGTACTACTGATCGGGGAGTTCACAGATGTGTTTCCGGAGGAGTTGCCAAGGATATCTCCGGAGAGGCAGGTTGAGTTCAGGATCGACCTGGTGCCAGGTGCGGCCCCTATCGCTAAGGCACCGTACCGATTGGCGCCGCCTCAGATGCAGGAGCTGTCGTCGCAGCTACATGAACTGTTGGGCAAGCAGTTCATTTGACCTAACAGTTCTCCATGGGGAGCGCCGATTCTTTTCGTCTTGAAGGATGGTTCACACCAGATGTGCATTGATTATCGGGAGTTGAACAAGCTAACGGTGAAGATCCGTTACCCACTCCCAAGGATAGATGACCTCTTCGATCAGCCAGCAATGTTTATGGACCTAATGAATCGGGTCTGCAGACCGATGCTTTACCGCTCGGTCATAGTATTTATAGATGATATATTGGTGTATTACAAGACCTGAGAACATCATGCGGAGCATTTGCGAGAGCTGTTAGGGGTCCTGAGGCGGGAACGACTGTACGCCAAGTTCTCGAAGTATGAGTTTTGGTTACGAGAGGTCCAGTTCCTTGGACATCTCGTTAACCAAGAAGGGATTTTGGTCGATCCGGCCAAGATCGACGCGGTTATGCAATGGGAGGTTCCGAAATCCCCCTCGGATATTACGAGCTTTTTGGGCTTGGCCGGATACTACCGGAGATTCATACGGGATTTCTCCAATGTTGCAGTACCCCTCACTCGTCTCATGAGAAAAGGGGTGGATTTCCGGTGGGGTCCTGAGTAGAAGGGAGCATTTGAGACCCTCCGTCAGTGTCTGTGTGAGGTGCCAGTCCTAACACTCCCGTAGGGAGTTGAGGATTTTGTGGTGTTCTGTGATGCATCCATCACAGGGTTAGGGGCGGTCCTCATGCAGAGAGGACGAGTGATAGCCTACGCATCACGGCAACTGAAACCGCATGAGACACGATACCCTACGCACGATTTGGAGTTGGGGGTGGTGGTGTTCGCCCTCAAGATATGGAAACATTACCTTTATGGGGTCCGCTGTACCATTTACATGGACCACAAGAGCTTGAGACACATAATGGATCAGCCGAACCTGAACATGAGGCAACGCATGTGGCTGGATGTAGTCAACGACTACGATTGCGAGATCCTTTACCACCCTAGTAAAGCAAATGTGGTAGCGGATGCCTTAAGCTGCAAGTCGGCTGGGTCTTCCACCCCCGCAATATGTATGAAGATAGATGTGGATTCCCCACTTGTGAGCTTGATCATAGATGCCCAGATAGAGGGCATGCGACCGAAGAATTTGAAGCGGGAGAGGATCAAGGGTGAAAACGCCAGGTTCGTGCAGGACAGTCGGGGATTGCTGACCCGATACAGTCGGGTTTGGATTCCGATGTCTGGCGGGATTAGGCAGATGGTTATGGAGGAGGCTCATAAGTCCCACTTCTCCATTCACCCGAGGGCCACCAAGATGTACCGGGATTTGAGTTTGAACTATTGGTGGCCGGGTATGAAGTGCGAGATCGCATGGTACGTCGAGAGGTGCTTGACCTGCAGGATGGTCAAAGCCGAACATTAGAGGCCGCACGACAAGCTGCAGCCCCTGGAGATTCCTATATGGAAATGGGAATAGAACACGATGGACTTTATCACAAAACTGCCAACGACGACAAAGGGGTTTGATGCCATTTGGGTCATCGTGGACCGATTGACCAAGAGTACCCATTTCTTGGCCATACGGGAGAGTTCATTGAATGAGAAGTTGGCCGAAGTGTACGTTCGCAAGATCGTATCTTGCCATGGGATTCCCATTTCCATTCTCTCAGATCGGGATGTTAGGTTTACCTCCCGTTTCTGGCAGAAGTTTCATGAAGAGTTGGGCACGCGATTGCACTTCAGCACAACATTCCACCCGCAGACAGACGGCTAAAGCGAGCAGACTATTCAGACCCTCGAGGACATGTTGAGGGCGTGTGTCATCGACTTCAGTGGGTGTTGGGATTCTCACCTACCGCTTGCAGAGTTCGCCTACAACAACATCTATCTTTCTAGTCTTGGCGCCCCACCATTCGAGCTATTGTACGGGCGGAGGTGTCGCACCCCGGTTTGTTGAGGCGGGGTGGGTCACAGGGTAATTGGCCAGACGGAGGTGGTTTTGCAGACTACTGAGAAGATTCAGCCGATCAGGTAGAGATTGCAGACAACTCAGAGTCGGCAGAAAAGTTATGCCGACAGACGCCGATCTGAGTTGGAATTTCAGGTAGGTGACATATTACTTCTGAAGGTCTCGCCCTGGAAGGGTGCGATCCGCTTCAGGAAGAGGGGAAATTGGACCCTCGATATATTGGGCCATTCAAGATCATTTCCAAAATTAGCAAGGTGGCATATAGGCTTGAGCTTTTGGAAGAGCTCAGGCGGATTCACAATACATTCCATGTTTCACAGTTACAAAAGTGCATCACAGACCAGGAGGCGGTAGTATCACTAGATGATATACAGGTCGATGAGAGCCTGAACTATGTGGAAAGACCTGTGTCCATCTTAGAAAAGAAAAAGAAGATTTTACGGAACAAGGAAATCCCTTTGGTAAAGGTACAGTGGGAACATTAGAAGGGATCCGAGTGGACATGGGAGCCGGAGGCAGAGATGCGCGAGCATTACCCGTCATTGTTTATTCCAGCGGACTTCAAGGGAGAAGTCTAGATCAATTGGGGGAGAGTTGTAACGCCCCAATTCTCAATTATTGTCTAAATATGAGTTATTGGGTTAAGCCCTACTCGATGAGTTGGTTGATCTACACGTCGAGTAGCAACGGGAAGGATCGCGGGTTAAGTAACCTACTCGACAAGTCCATATTGGGACTCGACGAGTAGGAGCTGGCAGCTGAAACCCTAAATGTCGGGGTTGTGCACCCTATTTAGGGGAACACAAACCTCTTTCAGCCTCTTTGCAGTCTCTTAACAAACCTTAATACGTGTGTGTGCCCATTGTGTGTTTGAAGCCTTGGAAGAGGATTTTGGTGAAAAGAGCTTGGGAAGCAAGGAGATTGGGGAAAATCCAAATCTACTCCAGTTGTCATCTCTTGGGAAGGTATCAAGCTATTATCCTCCTTTCTATTTCGTTCTAGACCTCCTTGGTTGGAGATTAGGGTTCTTGGTTGGGTTATAAAGTCATCTCCTGGAGTATGAGCCAAGATTTGAAGTTGTAACTTTAGATCTGAACTCTCTATGGATTGAAGGACCATAAAGTTCTTAGCTTTGGAAAGTTCGAGCCCCTCCCTAAGTGTAAAACCCCATTTCAAGCATAGTTTGGGCTTTTTGAGTCATTGGAGCCTTGCATGCACGTAAAGTTTGCAACTTTACATGATAAGCAGGCCTAAGGAAGTTGGATCTACAATTTGGGGCGTTGCCATGGTTTAAAAGTTCAATAATCAAATTATAGATTCATTTTTTATTGAATATAGCATATCTCATAATTTTTCATCTCCATACACACTACAACAAAACTATGTTATCGAAAGGAGGAATCATTATTTATGTGAAGCGGTGAGAACAATGCTCATTTATGAGAATTTGCCTCAATACTTTTAGGCAGAGGCTGTTTTGACTGCTTTCTTTACACAAATCGTTCTTTCATTCATCGTCGTTTTAACATCACAACTTATGAAATTATAAACAAAAGGAAACCTAATGTTAAATTTTTCCATGTTTTTAGATACATATTTTTTTATCATGAATCTCAAGGATAGTCTTTCCAAATGTTAGTCAAGAGACGATGAAGGAATATTTTTGGGATATTCTCAAAACTATGTAGCCTATAAGGTGTTGAACAAGAGAACAAGGAAGATAGAAGAAACTTTCGATCTCACATTTGATGACCATTATGTCAAAAGAGTTGAACAGTCCTTCGTTCAAAAACCTATTATTGTTGAACCAAATGTTGAATATGAACAAACGCACACTATTGATATTGATCTTAATTTAATTTTTGTTATTTATGATAGGTCAATCAATGTAGAGATCAATGATCATGATAATCAAGTTCCTGAGGCATCGAAACACTTTGATGATTTGACATTCAAAAATAAAGAAAACAAAGCAAATTTGTCATCAACTTCAAGAGTAAATGTCGACCGAGTACATGTTCCGACTGATGATAAAGTGGAAGTGGATCACTTGAGTTCTATGTCTCATAATGGAAGACATGATTCCTATGTTGAGGGGGAGCATATGAAAACTCAATCTCATGTCGAGGGTGAGCGTATGACTAACCATGCTGATGTTAAGGGGGAGCATCACATCTCACATCTATTGGTCGAGGGGTAGCCATGTGTGTCAAATCATGATAATGGTAATGTTTCAAATAACAATTTTCATGACATAACTGATAATATATCAATTACAGGAGAAGTTTCGGATGCTGATGACATCTTTGAAGATGCACCCTTAGACTTTAATCCTGCTTATCCTCCGATGGACAAATGGACAAGAAATTATCCGAAAGAACATATACTTGGTGATCCAAATTATGTAGTCTTAACACAAGCCCATATTCGAGCCAAACATGAGGTGTTGAATGTTCATCAAGAATTATGTCTGTTTAATGTCTTTATTTCGAAATTTGAACAAAAAACAGTAAAGACAACATTAGAACATCCTGATTGAGTTGTTGCAATGCAATCAGAACTTGTTGAATTTGAACAAAACAAAGTTTGGTGATTGGTACCTAAACCTAAAGATGTTTCAGTAATTGGTTTGAAAAGGATTTTTAAGAATAAATCTGAAAAAGAAGACAATATTGTTCGAAACAAAGTGAGACTATTTGTAAAAGGTTATTCTCAACAATAAGGTACTGATTATGAGGAAACCTTTTCCCCTATTACAAGACTCGAGGCTATACAAATTTTTCTTGCCTATGCAGCTCACAAAGACAAGTATCCTGATCATTGTTATATTTTACACAAGGCAGTTTCGTTAATGAAACACCTCGTGCCTAGTATGAAACAGTGTCAAAGACAGTGTATGTCGAACAACCACCAGGTTTCATTATGTTGAACAACCTCGTGCCTGTTATATAACAATGATCAGTCCTTCGTTAATGAACCACCTCGTGACTGTTATATAACAATGATCATGATACTTATCATTAACAAATGACTGTTTCAAAGACAGTGTATGTCGAACAACCACTAGGTTTCATTAACGATAAGTATCCTGATCATTGTTATATTTTAGACAAGGCAGTCTATGGGGTGAAAGAAGCACCTCGTGCCTGGTATGCAACTTTTTATAAATTTTGTGAAAATAGCTAAATTCAAACAAGGATCAATTGATCCTACTTTATTTTGAAAGAAAGTAGGGGATCATCTGATGCTCGTTCAAATTTGTGTCGATGACATTATCTCTGGTTCGACTGATCCTTCATTGTCTAAGGAATTTGAGGAACTAAATAAATTCAATTCGAAATGAGTATAATAGGTAAAATTAATCACTTTTTGGGTTGAATATTCATCAAAGCAGGGAAGGAATTTTTATCAATCAAGAGAAATACACTCGAAATCTGCTTGAACTTTTTGGCATAATGAATAACACAAAAGTCAAAGTACCTATGGTAGTTGGCATGCACCTAAGTTCTTTGTTGGATAAGCTTGTTGTAGATTTAACGATGTTTAGAAGCATGATCATTCCACTATTTTATTTAACTACAAGACGACCTGATATTATGTTTGCTTTGTGTAATTATGCCATGTACCAATCGAATCCAAGAGAAACCCATCTTTTTGTGGTAAAGAATATATTTCGATACCTCAAAGGAACAATTTCATTAGGGTTATGGTATCCTTCGAAGATAGTATTTTTTTTTATCCAAGCATTTTTTGATGCAGACATGGGTGGATGTCAATTGGATCGAAATATCACAACCGGAGGATTTCAATATTTGGACGGGAAACTTATCAGTTGTTAATCGAAAAAGCAAACTTGTGTTTCTATTTTGACTGCTGAGGCAAAATACGTTCGTGTTACGGCGTGCGCATCACAAGTAATTTGGATTCAAAGTCAATTACATGACTATGACATCAACATGAAGAAAATACCTTTGTATTGTGATTCCCAAAGGCAATTTGCATTTGTCATAATTCGGTTCAACACTAAAAAACGAAACATATTTCTCTTCGTTATCATTTTATCAAAGGCCATGTTGAAGATGGAAACATTGAAGTCCATTTTGTCAAAACAACAGATCAACTCGCTGACATTTTCACAAAACCTTTATATGAAAAATCATCTTTAAGGATTTTGAATGGTCTGGGTATGATGGAATCATGTTTTGTTCCTCATTCTGTTTGAATCTGACATGAGCATAAGTTTTACCTTAATTTCTATTGGTATTGCTACTTTCAATTAGTAGGTATCTTTTATGTGTGCTTTAACTCACTTTCGACAGTTTGTGTTCTATTCAGAAGTTACTGTTCATGTTCAACGTTCGACTGGCTTCACATTTGACTTCCTTCTAAATCGTTCAGTGCAGGATTCTAATTCGCATCTGTTGAGAGGATATTGATGCTCAACTTATTTTTAACTGCTAGACCATGAGTCGAATACATCTACGTAATATTTTTAAGTTAGTTTATTTTGGTTTTTGCTGTTTTTTCAAAAATCAAAAATCGAAAAATATATATATATTTTTTTTTTGTTTCTATTTTTTCAGAAATCTAAAATCCAAAAAGATTTTCTTATTTTTTTCTATTTTTTCAACAATCAAAAATCAAAAAAGATTTTCTTAATTTATTTTTTGATAAATCCAAAAATGCAAAAGTCGTTGAAGTCTCATTGTAATAACATGATGCTATTTCACATGGATTACTCAGAATTATGTACTAGGTAAGTGTCCCTAGAAGCATGTTGTTGTATGTTATCATCTAAGCCTCAGAGACTCTATGTGTTCGAAGCCTTAATGAAATCTTTCACACGAAATTTTCTTCCCAATCAATTTGTATTCACATTAGTTAGTGAGCTACCTTAGTCTTCTCATGATGAGTTGAGAGTTTTCTGCTTGTTACAAATTTTTTGAAGAGGTACCATTAGTTCTTTCACCAAAATTTCTTTTATAATCACACGCTACACTACATATCCTCGACATCACCAGTCGAAACCTACGAGAATGTAAATATGTCAAAAATCTGTGTTTATGATCCTGACTCATTCTTCCGTGATGATGGTGAAACCCAACGAACCTAACTATCAAATAATTGACTGTGAAAAACATTGTTCAAGATATTCATGAACAATTGTTTCCCTGTACCATTTCGATATTCAAAATCTCATTACATTCGAATTGAGTGATCATGATAAAATGTTCTAACACCAAGATGTTTTTCCCAAAAAGATCCATTATTTTAATTTATTTTGGAATGAGATTTCCATCTAGATATCTTTTCTAAACTTTTGTCACTTATAATCATTACCAACCAAACTTGTTCTTGAATACACTATTCATCCACGTAATTTTGCTCAATTGAATCACACTTATGTTAAGTTCTGACTTTGTGTAAAATTAAACCTGCCTCGAAACCAAATCAAAAGAAGCCATTCGATGCTCATCAATGAGTATTTGATTGTAATTCACGGGATACCACACAAGCAATTCTTCGTCTCTCTTGATGTCAAATGAAGAGATCTTTTCTCAGGAAATGAAATTTAATATCACTATTCCACATTTTGTTTTAATTGCTTCTATCTCATTCTTTGGCACATGAAAGCACTGAAATCCTGAGCTTTTGGGTATTACCAACTCGAAACTTAGATTTTTCAAAGTTTGGCATATGATTTCGCTTTCAAATCCGAAAAGCAAATGAGCCAGGCCTCCATGTTGAAGGATTGGTCTTCCCTTGGTGTCGAATCACATGGCGTACTTGTTTGAGGAGCAAAACTTGTGATGCTTCTTATCCCGTTGGGAAACACGAAAGATCCGATGGAAGTGATGATTCAACATTTTCATGGGAATCAAGGAGAATATGTTGATCACCTTTATGATGTGGAGTTTTTTTTATGGTGCCGGTTAAGTAACCAACATAATACGTGGCATTTTTTAATATTGGTTCAAATTCAAAATAACACCTATTATAAAAGGAAGATGATTATTTCCTTATCAAACTTTATGCTCTCTAATCAAATCTCCAAGAACCCTAACTGTTCATCGTTTCTACATTTCTCAAAAATTCTCTACAATGGTTGTTTCTCATCATAATATTGATCCACCAACTACTAATGATGAAGAAGTCTCGCAACCGATGATAAAGATCCAAACCACTAATCTTCGTCTACTTCCATCCCTTTGAACCATACCTGTAGGAACTATGGAAGCTTGTTCAAGCTTTGAATAACTCTATACTCTTGTTTGCACTTTCCTCATCATTTGTAATACCAATGGAATGTATTTCACTTGATGCTTAAACCACGGTGTGCAACAAAACTACTAAGGTGGTTACGTTCCAACTCTCGAATTCAAAAACAAAGAGGTTCACTCAAAAGTAGTTTGCCTAAATTCTTAAATTAAAACATCAGGCACTTTCTATGAAGTTACAAATGATCAAGTGATTCATATATTCAACGCATTGGGGCTATCAACCTAACTTAACTGCTATCAGTCAGTTTAAGAAGTCTATTATTCCCTGTGTTTGGAACTTTTTATTTGGGATTGTACTAAGGGGTTTAACATGAAGAAGCTCTGGGCTTAACAAAGCTAAGATTAAAGTATACTCAGTCATAGGAGGATTGTACTATGGTTTGAATCTAGATTATGCTTCACATCTGTAGGAGGAGTTTGGAACTTCGATCTCTCATATGAAGCTAACAATTGGTGTGTTGAGTGCTTGATTTTGGAGCTTAATTCTACAGGAGGTTTATAATCAAGAGAACATTCTTGTTCCATATGGTTTTGAAACTGTCAAATTTCTAATAGTGGCTGCCCCACAAAATTTTTGGATGAGGCTAATGTTTCTACAAAAGCTTCTTGTATTCCAGATTCGACGCTCAAGCTCGTGGATCCCAAAAATCAGTTGTTGGTGCAATACTTGGCCTCGTATTGATTCTTCTAATTGAACAGGGGTTCTTCCACCAAAGGGGGTAAAAGGTACATCTAAATGCTCAAAGGATCCAAAGAAGAAGAAAAAATAGAAAAACCATCAACTATGTTCTTAAATGAATTTAGAAACCAGTCAATAATCCTTATGAATCTCCAATCAAGACAATTACTCAAGAACGTGTAGTCAAAAGTGTTGCGCCCAAGGATATCGAATCTTCAAATCCTGTTTCTTCTAAGGATGGTCCAAAGAAGTTTCGAAAGCCATAATTTACCATGAAGGGTGTTCTATGTCATGAAGTTTTGAT
This sequence comes from Lactuca saligna, assembly GCF_052625555.1. Classification (NCBI taxonomy): domain Eukaryota; kingdom Viridiplantae; phylum Streptophyta; class Magnoliopsida; order Asterales; family Asteraceae; genus Lactuca; species Lactuca saligna. The sequence goes on from NC_136422.1 coordinate 30,768,635, forward strand.
TCCCAGATCACCAACCTTCAAGAAGCATCGAACTATTAATATGGCCCAAAAGTTAAACAAGAAGAAACTTCAAGTTAAAGTTCCACTTGACTATGTGACATTTGAAACCGAGCATGATAGTGGTAGCAAAAGGTTTGATGTTCACATCAAGGATTCTTTTATTGGTTCACCTCAAAGGGATTCCCATGTCGAGTTGAATCCCGAGGAGAAAAGGGATTCTGATATCAATGTAAACATATATAATATTGATACAAACATCAATTCGAGTGATCAACAAAACACCAATATCCCTAAGAAGGCTATTGTCAAACCATCCAGGGTTTCGAATACCGAGTCCGGTTAGGAGGAGGTCGGAACTCCAGACGTCACTGTGAACTTATCTAATAAGAACACAAATGTCAACATGGGTGAAGGGATATTCAATGACAAATCTAATGCCAAAACTTTCATTCCAATTTCAACAGTTTTACCACCACCTACATATCCCACACCTACTTCTATTCCAGCTTCGACTATCTCACCAACATTTTTTAGTGTCATGTAAGAACCTATCACCACACTTTTCACATCCCAATCTACAGAGAAATCACTTCAATAAAACAAACATGATGATGAAGATGTTATGGTTTCATTTGCTAAAATTCAATTTAACCCAGAAGAAGAAGATATCTTTGATGATCTAATCATGTCAGGTAAACAATTCAAAATACTCAACTCAAAGATGAATTCTCTTTTTCAAATTGTAGCAGATAATGAAGGAAAGCATTATGTGACTGGAACAGAAATGGATTACTTGATGAAAGCTCAAGAATCTCAGTTACGAAACTTGATAGCGGATATTGAGCAGAAACAAGCAGAACTTTTAGCCTTTCATTCAAAAACCTATGATTACAAAATACAGAGTCTTCATGATAATGATAAGGCTCGTCATGACATTTTCATGGAATCACTCAATGAAACGAAGGAGCCTCTTGATGTCAAGGTTGTTGAGCTAAAATCCTTGATGACAAAAGAAATTAAAAAATTGAAGATAATAATAATAATAAGTTTCTTCAAGACAAAGTCGATGGTATTACTGGTGCCATCACTCGTTTAGTCGAAATCAATAACGAGTACACCAAACAGTTGGAAGCCAAGTTTGATTAGGACGTTCGAGTGTTCAAAACAATGAAGGAATTACTCTCTAAAATTAAAGAAACCTTGTCCACGGTGGATCTTTCAAATGAATCCACTATCTCTCCAGAATCCTTATCACATATGGTTTCAACTATTGAGTCGAACATCAAGACTAAACTTGCTCCAATCTAAAATTTGGTACTTCGTTCATTAATTAATGCTCCTTGTGTTGTGAAAATCTCGTAAGGGGGAGATAGAGGAGTTGGATATTTAAAAGACTCTGATAGTGAAAAAGGAGTAGTGGTTGGGAAGGTCATTTTGACTCAGATTCCAAGTTAAATTCCCATGAAGCTAATAATTTTTTCTTCAACAAAAATGACTTCAATAATGAATGTGTCGAAAGCTCCATCAAAAGGAATTTTGATTAAAGAAGGAGAATGAGGTTCGAGTAAAGCTCTTGTTAAACAACTTTGGCAACTGATCCAAAAGACAAAGGGAAAGTTATCATGATTGAATAATTGAATGAAGAAAAGAAGAAGCAACAAGCTGTTGAACTAGAACGTCAAAGGCAAATCAACATCATACTTCGACAGTGGGAGAATGATCCTCCAGGCCTAAACAAAGGTGACCCAAAAAAGCATTGGTGTTATGAAACGATTAAAATTGCAGTATTAGGGAAAAATGACAAATTTCTTAAAAGGCCTAAGAAGAGTTTTGGAACTGAAAATTCGGACTTCAATCAACTTGATTTTCCAATCAATCACATGTTGTTCACATCTCCACAATTCAAAGTAGCAGATAACTTCAAATATAAAAATGAATATAGAAACTTGAAGATTCATTTTCATTTATCTTGGCGAGAAATGAAGATGATGTATAGTTATCAGTGAAAATATCAAGGGTCTGCTTCAAAATTTTATATATTCAGTTGTAAGAGCTAATAATATGGAGTTCGAGTTCACAATTCCTGACTTTCCTTTGATGAACCTGAATGATCTTATTTCAACCACCAAGATTTTGATTAATGCTTATGTATCGAAGATCCCAAAGGTGAATCGAAATGATTTTATCATCGGATTTGGTCATGTCAAGTCTTTTCCTGGAATGCTACTATGAATATCTGGCAATTACAAATATTGATCTAACTATGGCAATAAAGAAGTTTTCAAAAGTGCCTCAAAACCTGGCAAAGGAAAAGTTGAACATAAATGAGTATGAAGACGGAGAAATCATTCACCAGCCAAATGGTCTTGTGTTCCACGGAAAGAAAATGAAAGGGACATTGACAAAACTCTTGTTTCAAATCATTGACCTGGAGAGATACATAATTTCCCATTTCACAACATCTTGATCTGAATCAACAACTACAAAAAAATGACGATGAGGATAAAGATGAGATTAGGAAGATTTTTTCGTGTTATATGGAATTCAAAAGGGAGCTTCTACAGACTATGAAGATGATTGCTTAATTTCAACTACTCTAACTAATAGGGAGATTGTTGGGGTTGAATGTGTATAATGAGGAGTTGAAGTAGTCAGAATCTGTAAGGTGTCGAAAATAGCATGACTTCGACACTCTATTTATTTTACAAGGCATATTAGTTTCGATACTTGAATGTTTAGTCCTTGTAATTTTTTGTAAGTCTGATTGTATCCTTTAAATAAGATATGTACATAGAGTGGACTAGGGTTCTTGAGCGTAATTCTGCATCTTGTACTTTTGAACCCTTGTACTCTTTCAAACTAATATGTGAGCCAACCAGATCATATTTAGATCTTGTGTTCCTGACTGCTTTCATAATATCATTTATGTTCATAATCAATCGTAACACTCTTCAGGTGGAAACCAAATTTGCTTAGTTTCACTGAACTTATGTGCGAGCATGCATCATGTGGGTGACCGAAAAGAAATTTTTTGGGACCTAATTCGTTTTGTTCTATTCATTCTTTTGAATATCTTTGTTGGTTTCATTGAAGTTTTGTGTGAGAATGCATCCTACGGACATTTGACTATCAAATTTTAGGGACCTAAGCCATTTTGTTATTTTCCTACTTTTATGTATCTTAGTCCCTACACATATAACACCACTAACTATTTTTATGTTGCAAAATCATGTCTAACTATCTTCGACCATAATATTACTTTTCATGATTCGTTTGATTTTATTTAGGAACTCTCACATTGATGTCACGTGGTCATATATCAACTTATATATGTTAGAGTCCCTTATATCTCTTTAATGTATTTTTTTTTGAAGAAAAAAACGATCACTTCATATATATCTTACAATTATGATTTAATTTTATACATCTAGTCAACATATCATTGAGTGTTAATTCGACCAAATTTACGACACTATTTTGTAGACCTCATACTAAATCTATACAATATTAAATTAGTTCAATTAAAAATTATAAGGAAAGATAAGAACCAATTCCAATTCCAAGTTTTGATGTTTACCAAAACCATAGGTCCTAAGACAATCTGGCATTGTTTTCTGAACAACTATTTAACATCCGGGATTTTCCAGGTATTATTATTATAAATCATATTAATTGAAGTGTGGTTTGGTTTATGCTTTATAAGTGGGCTTACGTGGGACGTACATTGCCATGTACGCCCAGCATACTTGTAAGAGTGAACCGCAGAGGCCATGCATGTATGCCTAGCGTACCAGGAGTACGCCCATCGTATGTGCGCAACTCCTTAAACCATAAAATTCAGGGTTTACTCCCTATATAAGGAACATAACCCCTGTTTGTTTAGCATCCCTTCATCCATAGCCAGCCACCATGAAAACCCTAGCTCATTATTGTGTGCCTTTGTGTTTTACAAGCCATTTGAGAGTGTTTATGGGTTGTGTTAGTGAGAAGGGAAGAAAGAAGCTTGAAGAAGAAGCAAGGATCCACCAAGAGCTTGTAGATCCAGAGGATTAACATCATTTCTGACTCCTTTGAGGTATCAAGTTCCATACTTGGCCATTGTATGCTTAGATTTGTTTATGGAGGTGTTTAAGGTCACTTTTGGACTTTATTGTTGAGGCTTATGGCATCTTTACGATTTCAGAGCCTAAGAGTTGTCCTTTTGGGCTCATAAAGGCACCTAAGGTCATAAAAATCGAACCTTGATGGTTAAGCCACAACCATGCAAGTGTTTGATGTCCATTGAGCTTGTTAAAGGACCAAAATCATGTATTGAGAACCAAACATGCATGCAAGCACATAAAGGTTATGACTTTATGGGTTACAAGGTCTTAAGGGGACTGGATCTATAGTTTGGACATAAGGGCTTACTGGATTAAGCCATGAATGAAGCCCTAAGGAAACTGGTCAGTACGTTGGGCGTACTCTCTGATACGCCGCACGTATTGAGTCAAGTCCTCGTTTTGGTCAAGGCCAGCGTACGTTGGGCATACATGCCAGGTACGATGCACGTACACATGCAGAGTGGTCATATTGGGCTTTTGGGACTTAAAGGAATGGGTATGGACTGTTGGGCCTAATGTTCCACTGTAGAGAATAGTTTCAAGCCTTGGAATTTGGAATTAGAAGCATTGGCCCTTTTGTGTCATATTGGGCCATTTAAGATTATTTCATTTCGGCTAAGGACTTCTGAGAATTTTAATAAGGCTCATTTGAAGGGTTGGTCCCAATTTAGAAAATTGGGCCATTAGTGGGCCTTAGGGAGTCTTGAGGTGGCATGGGTGCGTTCAATTTTATAAGATAAAATTGGGCCTTATGAATGTTCCAATTTGGACCAAGGGGGTAAAATGGTTATTTTTACCCTAAATTGTGTTTTAGACTCTGATTGAGTGTTAATGCGATTATGATAGCCGATAGTCATCGAAGCAACTGTTAGAGACTACTTCTGTGAGATTCGACACGTAGTTTTACGAGGTGAGTTTCCTTCTAGTAGAAATGGGCCTAAGGTACCATGGACGACCCACTAGTAAGGGTTATAGTAGAGATGATTGTCTTTGTGATAATCATCCGGTATGTTGCTATCTGTTATGATTATGTGATAATATGATATGATGTTATGTGTTAGTAAAGTAGGGGGGATAGTCCCTGTATCCGGTCAATAGAGCCAAGGGGTAGGTTAGGAACCCTGATATGCCTGACAATATGTTTATGCTATGCTTTTATGTGGTAGTGGTAGGGGTGAAATAGTCCCCGTAATTGGTGAAGATAAACCGGAGGGGTAGGTTAGGCACCTCGGTATGCCAGCAGTGGTAGTTTGAGCATGCCGGTATGCTCAGTAGGGTAGGTCGAGCACCCAGATATTCCTGACAGTATGTGTTATGTATGGTATATGGTATGATGGGGGAACTCGCTAAGCTCTGTTCTTACGGGTACCTCTTCAGCGAAGGGGAAGGAGCCAGCACGGTAGAAGCACATCACACGCACACCAGATTTCCGCACCATGTGATTCTTGGGATTGTACTATGACATTATTATTATCCCACTACATGTTTTATGATATTTGACTTATAGGTTTCTGATTGATATGATATTGATGATATTTTTCAGTAAATTGTTTTACAAGTAACATAAATAAAATAAAATTTTTGGTCTTAAAAATTGGGATGTTACAAACTAAATAACAATATTTTAGAAACATCATAAAAAATCAATATATAATTATACTGAATCGATTTAAATTTCAATATAAGACCTAATACATGGGTATATAACTTCCACGTACACCATTTGTTAAAACTCGGAACCATTATCGGTCTAAAGCAGGTTCTAACAAAAGATTGTTTTTTTCTGAATAGTGCAAACAAGTTTGTACCGCTACAAAAATCATATAGTCATAATTAGGAAATTATATATATATATATATATATATATATATATATATATATATATATATATATATATATATATATATATATATATATATATATATATATATATATATATATATGGGGAGTGGTTCAAATGAGAACCACAAAAGATTAAGAACCCTAAAAACCCTCATTGGTTGGTAAATATTTACATGATATTCTTATTAAACATGTGAAAATCATTTTTTTTTTCTCTTTTTGATACAAAAAGGGCAAATGGTAAATTTTGCAGTATAATATTTTCATTCTTATATGCTCTCATATTTGAACACAAAACTTATATAAATTACAAGTTTATACAGTCCATTTATAGTTTAATTCACAAAATTCACAAGTTAATACAAACCATTTTACAGTAATTCACAAACTCAAAGAAATCAAAAATTCAAACTCTACTATTACCACCACCACACGTTGCCACTAACCACCTGTACCAGCATCGCAACCATCATTTTCTTCTAAATCTGATCTGTAAATAAATTCATGCATTAATAACTTGAATACTACATTCACAGTCTAATAAGACCATTTATTTCATTCATTTTTAATTGAATGCTACACTATTATTAAAACTAATGTATTCTTACGTGCTTATACAACATATAAAATAAATATATTCAAAAGAAAATTAACAAAAAAATTTATACATAAATCATTCATATTTTAAATTGTAAATTTAATATATTAAGTCGTGAATAAAATTTACATCATTGCAAACGAAAACAAATTATAAAATAATCACAACTTAATGTCAATTCATTCACAGCTTAATACAATCAATTTATAATTTAATACACAAAATTCACAACTTAATATAGTCAATTCATAGTCTAAGATGAAAATTCACAGTTTAATGCGGTCAATTCATAGTTTAAAACACTTAAATCAAAATTTAAAATAGTCAATTCATAGTTTAAGAAGAAATTTCACAATTTAATGCAGATTCACGGTTTAAAACACAAAAATCACAGTTTAGTACACAAAATTCAAAGTTTAATACACAAAAACTAAGCATCCACAACCATATTTTCAACTTAACACTCTTTATATAGTCAATCCAAAGTTTATACACAAAATGCACAGCTTAACTTAATATAAGTAACTTCATAGCTTCATACACATAATTCACAGCTTAATCTAGTCAATTTACAGTTCAAACAGAAAATTAACATCTTAATGTAGTCAATTCGTAGCTTAAAAAGAAAATTCAAAGCTTAATGTATTCAATTCACAGTTTAATACACAAAAATCACAGCTTAGTACACTAAATTCACATTTTAATACACAAAAACTAGTATGCACATCCATATTATCAACTTAAAATACTTACTAAAACTAATACACAATTTAATATAGAAAATTCACAAACTAGTATAATAAATTCAAAGTTTAATTCAAAAAAAATTATATATTCACAACTTAATAGCAGTTAAAACTAAGATCAACATAATTATACGACAAATGAGAAATTAAAACATAAAATTCACACTTTAACAGAAAAAAAAACAAACAAAAAAACTATATCATAGAGATCTACAACAGATGCAAGTTGAAAAATAAGTAGAAAACAAAACTTAAAGGAGATTTATCTATAAAAATCGACATACCTGGTTTTTTTTTTGAAGATTTATCTTCAAAAATCAGATCTGATGCAAGCCAACATGAAATGCAACAGATACACCTAATCCATACATGAAATGCATTGTACACATCAGATTTGATGAAGATCTGGTGTTAGGTAGTATCTTGAGATATGATGTGCCGACCAGATCTGATCTAAATTGAAAATGCACAAACACATCAGATCTGGTGATATCTGATGAGATCTGATCCAGATATAAAGAGCTCTGATGTAGATCTATTGGTTCACAAGAAATTGGAGAGAAAATGATGGATATGGTTGTAGATCTGTTGGAGTGACGGTGGAGGATACAGAAGATGATGTTGCCGAAGGAAGTATGTCTTCAGAGTTGATGCAGCTGTAAATCTGATCTCGCTAGTCATGGGTGATGGCGGCTACCGGCAAAAATCATATATGAAGGTGGAGGAGGACGAAGCTAGCGATGTATCTGGTGGTTCGATCAGGTGGATCTTGGGTAGAAATCACACATCTGGATGACGGCACGATGCAAACTTAGATTCCGGCGAAGTGGACGTCGGCAGCGGCGACGACAGAAGCTGGAGGTTCCTGCCACTGGTGGAATGAGGAAGAGAATTCATGGGTTGATTTTTTGAGAACTATGAAAGAAAGAATCAGGTCTAGCTTTTAGATCTAGTTTGTAACATCTGATAAATTGTTAGTGAAACTAGACTCAAATGTGTTGTTATTTACAATAATGCCACTATTTTATTTTAACAAGCTAAAATTAGAAGTTCTTAGGTTCTTATTCTTTTGTGGTTCTCATTTGAATATATATATATATATATATATATATATATATATATATATATATATATATATATATATATATATATATATATATATATATATATATATATATACCGTTAAAAGAATCCATACATATAAAAGTAATATTCATATGTGAAAATCAATAAATATTTAGCTAATAATATATTGTAACTAAATTATAATTACATGCATATCAATATTTAAAAACGGTGTGTATATGGACGGATCCATAATAGATCTCGAGGTATCCTGGGAAACCCTTTAAAAAAATTCAGTACTTTAATTTTTTTAGAAAATTTTCGTTTTATATAATGTATATATACATAATATTAATATGTTTAGCAAAATAATAACACAAGTTGTTGTTGGTTCATATGGATAAGGCGTTAGGCAGTGTTTATAGAGGTTGCAAATTAAAATCTTCATTTAAACATTTATTTCTACAACTCCTTTTGTATAATTTTATATTGATTATACCTATTATATTATATTTTTGAGAAAATTAAACAAAAATACTAGTTGTCCAAATGGTAAAATAGTGAACCTTTAACTTTGAAATCCCTATTTTGGTAAATTTTACGTTTGCAATCCAAATGAGTTCCACATCATGGAAAATCAATATTGATGTAATTGTACGTTATCTATATATTGACATCATAACTTATATGTTGATCTTAATAAAGATAGTTTAGGTGTTCAATATCTTTATGTCAACTATAATAGGTATTGTTTTAATGTATAAACTGTTAAAGTAACTTATTATCTACAAGTTATCCTAATAAAATTTAGAAAGATCGTTTCACATCTAAATCATTAATTTAATAATGAATCAGAAAGTAACAAACATGATTTTCATAATTACAAGGTGCTAGAAACAACATACATTGATACAATTATAGAATGAATTTAGAAGGAACAAGCAACCATTTGAGAAACAACATAAAAATAGCAAGTGCTAGAAACAACAAATATACAATGTTACAATGAATTTAGAAAGAACAAGCAACCATCGAGAAACACACGTGAATGCCAATCTATGCTATACATATTTTCCTATGTTAGATCCTAGGATTTTCAATTTTAAGATGTTAACATAAAAAAAGAAATAATGAAAAACAAATCAACGAAATACACGTTTGTATTACACCATGTCAATAATGAATTATGCTACATTTTCTGGTAGAGATTAATATAATTAACATATAATCATACATTTTAAGATGATACGTATGCAAGAATATGTGGATGAGAGAAGGATCAGATAAAGTGGTAAACTCCTAAAGTACAATATTACAGTGACATAAAAAGGGGACAAAAATATATTGATGAAGGAATAAGCTCTCAAAAGGACTCATATGCATTGGAAATGTTGAAAACAAAGGTTTTAAAAGTTACTTACAATATGCAATTGGCTGATAAGGGAATATGATTATATGAGTACATGCAATATTAAGAACATCGCGTATACCCTCGACAAAGATCACCGTGGTAACTTTGGGCGTGCACACTACATCGCTCATTTGCGGTCGGGAGTGCTCGTGATATTCTGTGGTTTGTATGACGAAATCAAACGCCCAGGCCTCTTGCTCGATTTGCAACCGGAATAGTCGTTCAACGGCTAATTTTTTTTTTAAATAGTTTTTATTCTTTAAACAACACTGTTTACCTATACATATCAAGGTTCTAAATAACGTAAGACGTGACTTGGCGGCAAGGTAACAGTTAAGTCATGATAAGCCTTGACGAGCCATGACGTTTTTCAAGGCGTGACTATATTATATACATTAAAAGATATAAATCATATAATTATTGAATTTTATCAAATATATGAAGTTTTTAAAAGTGTTATATTAATAGCTAATAGAAAAAAGTTAATAAAGACTCATTCATTTTAGGCCGGACAAAAAAACAAAAGAAAAAAAAACAAAAAAACTCGCGCCTTGACACGTTATTTGGGCGTCACGCTTCACAAAACCGCCTTGGACATTTTCGTAACGGCTACACCACGTCTCGCGCTATGGCACGCTTTTTAGAACCAAGATAAATATCACACTTTTAACCCTCATTGCTTACATCATTCTTTTCTTTCTCTATACGCAAATATACACACATCTTTTACAACCAATGGTCCTAAAATTATGAATTGGTCAGAAAAGAAAGATGAGAACTTAACACCAGCATAAGTGACGGTTTTAGAAGAGCCAGATACTCGAATGCCTGGAGATTTTTCGGTAAAAGTTGAAAATGTTTTCCATGATTTAATGAGTTGTCAAAGTCGTAGTCTTGACCAAATATGTTCGAAGTTTCGCGTTATGAGGGTGAAATGCCGTGAGTTTGATGAAATTTATAACTTTGTTATAAACAACGTAAACGAAAGTGAACCGTTTGTTGTGGCCATGAATAATATGAAGAAACAAACCCAGAGTGTTTAAACACTTCAAAGCTTGGCTACAACTTAAAGATTCCCCAAAATGGTTCTTAAAAAATGTGATTTAAAAAAGTAGTTTAAATTGTAATGTTTCTTTTTATTGTTTTTTTTTTAATTAATATAATTTTTATTTAGTGTAATTTGGTATTTTAATTTTTAAAAAAACTGGTATTTTAAAAATATATATATTAAATTATTTTTAAATTAAATTTAATTAAAAAAATGAGATAGAGTAGTGCGTTTAATGATAGGTATCTAGGGATTAGTGATATGGAATATGATAATGATGTGATACCTATAATTATAGTTGTTAGTGGTGGATATAACGGATAACCTTACAAAAACATGACAAATGCACAAAGTGTATAATTATTCGGTGGAACTTGGGGACAAATAAATGAAAAGACACAAGAACACTTGAAAATGTGGTACATGAACACTAGTTTGGAACCTTAAACAAAGGTTATATATAGTAAATAAAATGTAAGAATCCTAGTCATATGGGTATTTGTTAGTATACAAGTACATTACGAGAAATATAAACAAAATATTGTGCTACCCTCTTTCAAATAGCTATGTAAATCAACCTTCAATGCACAAAATCATTTTAACGCTCTAATATGTAACCAACACAATCGATGAAGAAATTATGCGAGTTAATTTGAAGTTACATGTGTGCATGCATGAGTTTTGGGTTTGCATGTAGGGCGTTCAAGGTTAAAAAGTGTCAAAATACGGTCACACTAAAAACGTACCCTTAGCGACGTCAAAAATCGTCGCAATTGGTACGACGTGTCGTCGCTATTACCTTTAGCGACGACGTGTTGTTGCTAAAGAGTCGTCGCTATTACCTTGTAGCTAATACTTCTATGTTGTTGCAAATAGCGTCGTCTCTAATGCTCGTCGTCGCATCGTCGCTATTGTCGTCATCTCTATTAACTTTCCGGCCGCCGGTTAGAGTTTTTTCGGCTACTCTTTCCAGAATCAGTTGTCATGGCAATTGGTCAATGTCGTCCCTAAAGGTGTCGCTGCTAATGGTTTTTTTTAATAATTTATTTATGATATTAGTTTGTATATATATATATATATATATATATATATATATATATATATATATATATATATATATATATATATATATATATATATATTATAAAATGCAGCTTTAATAAATCATCAAATATACAACATTACATAAAACATCAAATATACCACATTACATAAAGTATCTAATAAATCCCAAATAAACATCTAATATATAATCAATAAACTATCTAATAAATCCAAAATAACATCATCCATAATATAAAACAAGAAATACTATGTGTCTGCATCTTCCTCATTGTTGTTTTCCTCGTTGTTGACTTGGTTCTTAAATGAACGGATAATATCTCCAATGGCCATCACAAACGCCGGGTTTTGAAGAAGAGCATTCACATCAACATCCTACAATTAAGTCACAAGCACATTAAGTCATTAACAATTTAACAAACTATCAAACCATCAAACCACCAAATGAATTAAATCGATAACAATTTAAAAAACTATTAAACCACCAAATCAGTTAAGTCTTTAACAATTTAACAAACTACCAAACGATCAAAAATTACTATAAATGCATCAGGTTCATAACAATATAGCAAAGCTACCAAATTCTTTAAGAATTTAACAAGTACCTGTGTTGGTTGTAGTGCTTGTAACTGTGACTGCCATTGAGATTGAGCACTTGTACCCGCTACTGAAGAAGGGTTAGGCCCAATGTCTCTCACATGCCCCCTTCGAGTACCCAACACCTTCTCAAATATTGTATCCAATCAATGGTGATTGGATCACCATCGGAGTCGGTTATGTGATGGGTCTATAGAGAAACCTCAGCAAATAAGGCATTCTATATTTCACAAAGATTGTCAATATAGGTTAAAACTAACGCAAAAAAAAAAAAAAAAAAAAAAAAAAAAAAAAAAAAAAAAAAACAAAACTACTTCATTTTTAAGTAATAATAACTTACATATTGGTCTTCAATCAAAGGATCAACAAATTCTCCTTTTTTATTCACATGCCCACGATGAAATGCTTCAATTCTATTCAAATTATGTTTAACATTACAAAATATATTATAAATGAATAAGCATTATTGTAACTTACGTTCTTAAAGCAAGCACTACCGTAGCTACACGTCCCTCCACGATTCCTAACTACTTGCATCTTCCGACATTCTTTGTTTCCAGCGAATCATTTTTGATGCTTTTCTGTTAAGAAGCGGTCAATAGCAGCATTCCAACACTGCAGATCCATACCCACAGGGGCTTGAGCCCTTGCTGCCTCCATATCCCCTTCAAAAACCAGTCAAAATAGTTTTTACAACATTTTTGCGGCATCTATACCACGCACATATCCGATTGTTCAATGCCCAATAAACTATACCTATGGGATCATTTGTAATTGCTCCAAAATCAAACCATGTGTACAAAAAAAACCTAGAGAAATTAAAAATAAATCAAAATTAAATATATAACTTTATAAATAATTTACCGAAAGATACTGAAACATGTCAACCCTTTCAGCTTCAAAAGCGTCTGTCCATGTGTCCTTATTGAAACCGATGTCACGCTAAATATAGCTCCCAACCTCCCAAATGAAACATTTGTATACTTCCTCAATCGACATGTGAGTATTTATGTCAAATACTATCTTCAGAGACTGTCTGCCGTTAGCTGCAAATAACTTCTACATTTTTGTTAAGTTTACTATCATGCCTCTTCGTTTTGGAGGCATCGTTGCATAAAAAAGATTAGTCAAAATAATTTTTATATACATACGATATGAAATACAATGAATTAGAATAAATCTCATTTACCATCGGTCTGGTGATCACCAAAACCTCCGCCGAACAGATGTGGTGGCTCGTCACCACCGTCACCTCCATGGCCCATCACAACAGCCATGAGATGGAGCAATATAATCCAAAAAAATGACGTCTGAAAATTATAACACAATATGAATATATATATATATATATATATATATATATAATTACAACAAATACAAACCTTATTTAACTACTCAAATGTAAAGATTTTTTAATCATTCTTACCTTCAAACAGTTTAGTGTCTGCTGACACATCACTATCATAATCAGTCTCACAATTAGACACATTATTTATGATACCTGTTGGTGGACCAACTTCAATATCATCTTCAACCGATTAAGAGTTTTGAAAGTACTGGCTAAAGTCGATTGGAAGAGTGAAATTAGAAGAAACATTACTAAGAACGAAATTCGTTGAATCATTGTCGACATTTCCAATGGGATCACGGTCAACATTTTTCATCGGTAGATCCTAAATTCTTTTTTGATTAACATTTTCAACAACCCACCGTTGGTTTTCATGTTCGTCACTTCGAGAAGGTTCTTGGATGTGAAATACTTTCTTGGCCTGCATAGCAAATATGAGTTGATCTTCACTGCTCAACTCACATTGTGGGTCGATATTGGTGAAATTATTATCAGATTTAACTCATGTAGTATCGAACCACTTGCAATGAAAAGTACAGTAGAATATTTATGAGGATAATGCAAATCGATAATGTCTTCTAGCTGACCATAATATGTTTGTTTATTCTCTCCCTCAGTTAGAACCTCCGAGTTTTGTGTTGATCGTTGGGCGTTACACATAAGTACCATAAACCGAACACCATTCACTATGCAAGTGGTATAAGTAAAGGCATTAGCATACGCACCAATTGAAAGAGACGATAACTCGTTGTTAAACTTTGGAGATTTTTGTTTTTGCATATCATAGACCTTGGGAAGGAACCATTTAGGGAATTCGGTTTTTTCATCACTTTCAGGATGTAATGATTTAAATTCACTACATTGGTGAAAAAATTATATAGATGTAATAAAAAAATGAGAAATTAAAAACAGACAATGAATTAAAAGATAAGGACACTTATACAATATACTTTCTGATTTCATCACAACTATCAAGCACAAAACATTGTAGATGTTTTCTCTCCTCTAGACTCGGGTTTTTCATTTTCTTTGTGCTAGCTAGTCGACACTTAGACTGAAACACCCATAAATTTGTTTCGTCTATGATAACATCCTCATTTCTTCGAGGTGATTGAATCGAGTCTCGACATCTTCAAGGTACATCGAACAAAATGATAATGCCTCTTTAGCGACATAACCCTCAACTATAGAACCTTCCGGCCTCTCCTTGTTTCTGACATAATTTTTTAGTTTTTTCATATACCTTTCGAAGGGATACATACATCTCATACATATTGGTCCCTCTGCAAATAGCTTCATCAGGTAAATGCAAAACTAAATGAACCATAATGTCAAAAAAAGCAGGAGGATAGATCACTTCTAATTTGCACAATATTTTAAAAACGGTTGCTTTCGCTTCTTTCATATCCTTCACCGATAGCGTTCTTGAGTAAAGTTGTTTAAAAAACATACAAAGCTCTACTAATTGTATATAAACACCTTTGCCAAAAGCCCTTTAACTCCAATGGGTATCAAACATTGCATAAGAATGTGATAATCATGAGATTTCAGCTCAATAATGTTAGTATTGGTTTCATTTACTTTCTTATTGATGTTAGATCCAAACCCATCAGACAATTTCACATCTCTTATAAACTTACAAAAAAGAATGTGGTCAGGTTTCGTGAACGACTAAGGTGGATGGAGTTTAAGGAATTTGTTGCCACTCTTTTTCAACCATTGACTTTTCTGCATGTTCATTTTTTCAAGTCCGCATGAGCATTTGATGTGTCTTTAGACTTATCATTCATCAAAGAAGTACCCAAAAGACTCTCACCCATTTTTTTTTCAATATGTATAAGATTGAAGTTATGCTTCAACTCCAGAGAAGACCAATACTCAAGTTCAAAGAATATGCTCATTTTATACATATTCAACTCAAAATCCTTACGATCTCTCTTAATACCAGCTCCTTGAGCAGCTACTTTAACCAACGATGACCAACATATACGACTTTATTTGAAACGTAGTATGACAGAGTATCTTCATTGCAAATCGGACAAGATTTGTACCCTTGTCCGCTCTAACCGGATAAACTACCGAGCTGGAAAGTCATTTATTTTCCATAACAACATCTCTTTTATATTGAAGAATGTATCTCTCATTGCGTCTTTAGTACGTACGCCAAAACTCCATAATTGCTTCAGCTTATCCACCAATGTCCTAAGGGACACATCTAAGTGTTAGATAAGGTGTCTATGTAACATCCCAAAAATCATGACCAAAAATTTCTTTTTGAAACATTAATAAAACCATAAGTATCCATTCCTAGCAACCATAATTAAAGATAGATATATCGAATTAGAGTATCATTTCAAAACATGTTCTAATTATCAAAGTAAAAACATCCCAGGCTAAAACTTCTAGGTGTGTGCCATGCGATCATCCCGAGCTCTTCTCACCGCTACCGGAAGTATCTGAAATCAAAACTGAAAACCGTAAGCACGAAGCTTAGTGATTTCCCCAACCTACCATATACTACATGTGTATAACCACACACATATAACCACATACTAGGCCCCCGCCCGCTGCATCGGGCCTTGCCCAGCATCGGGCCCCGCACGGCATCGAGCCCCGCTTGACACCCCACTCGGTATACATATCTGTTTCTCTTATGCCCCATCTATCTTTGGGCCCCATCCCTATACACATACAATCAAATAACATACTAACATAATCACTATACTATAAATGCTATCCTCAAGGCCCCGCCTATCTTGGTCCCCGCCCTATTCTGCTACTAATGAGATATGGAACCCCGTCTACACTCAGCTAGTGATGAGATATGGACCCCCGCGCACACTCATCCCCCTACCAGGAACATACAAGTATCACAAAGACAACAAGTATAACTACACATACACCACTGCCTCGGGTACCACCCGGCATCGAACCGCAACTCGGAAGCATACATATAAACCTTCCTCGGGCCTCGCCTGACATCGGATCTAAATCCGGTATACACTAACATACATAAACAGTCCGACATTGGTGCCTTAGAACCATTCCTACTGGAGAGAACTTACCTCTCAAGGCTGACTACAAAATCCTACAAATAATCCCTCGCTGCTAGCTAGCAGATCCCCGAACTGCTGATCTCTCGACTCCCCGAGCTATCAATGCCAAAGATATTACTTAGTCCAAAACAATAATCCGCCTTAGGTTAAAATTACCATTTTACCCCTAACCCAACTTGGTCCATATCTAAGGCTCAAAATCATAATTTAAAAAGGCCTAACACAAGATGGGCTTCCCAAACCCACTAATGGCTCAATTTGCTAAATCGGGCCCAAACCCTCTAATGGGCCTTACCCTAAGCCCAAACATCTTCTTGGCCCATATCATTTAACTTCTGCTGGCCCACTAAGGCCTAGAGTCCAAAGCATGGCCCAATCCGAGGCCCAAAGCACAAAGCCCAAACTGACAAAGTGTGTGGGGCCTACATTCACATACTCTATGCGTACTATCTAATGGTGTGTATGCTGGGTGTACTTGCATGTACGCTTACTGTACTCCCCCTGTTAAGTCACTTTTCCATTAAGTTCTTAATACTCTACACCAGAAGCTACAAAATCCAAGTCCTTTTGCATGTCTTAATCCATAAATTCATTGACTTTGTGACTTAACTTGGCCCAAACAAGCCCAAACTCCCAAAAATGATGCATTACTTCCATGAAGAGGGCTAGATCTCATGCATGAACCCATTAAGACATTCAAGATGGAGACTTTACTCCTTATAGTACCCTTTTAGCTCTAAGGGTGGCAACCCTAAGCTCAAAATGAGATTTCATCATAAAGATCCATTCTTGGGACCAAAATGACTCGAAAACCGACTACACTAGATATAGGAACTCTTAAGTAAAGTTATGAACTTTATACCTCCAAAGAGTTCCAAATGATGATGCTGTTCAAGATCTATAAGCTCCAACTTCCCAAGTTCTTCCTTGCCAACTTCCTCTTTTCTTCTTCCAAGCTTACACCACCAAAATGAGCTTCTAGAAGTCAAAATCACCCAAGGATGAAAAGCTGAGGTGTTCTAGGGTTTCTCTGAGGTTGGGGAATAGATAAGGAGGCTAAGGTTTGAGCCATTATGTTCTTTATATAGTGGCTCACCCTAAAAGTTAGGGTTTTTGGACACTGGGCATACGCTGGTGGTACATCCTGTATGTTGGGCGTACGCCAAAAACACCCACGACCTTATGACCTTATACGCTGGGCGTAACCCAGCCTTACATTGGGAGTACTCTTGTGATGGCCACCTTGTATGCATGGCCCTTTCTTTCCATTTTTCTCCCTTAAGGACCAATATTGCCAATAACTTCAAATTGTTGTAACTCCTTCGTTCCGAGTCTGTTTCCGACGAACTGTATATCCACGAAAAGGTGGCTAGAAGCCCTATGCTTCTAGCCACATCCCAAGCCTTCCTTTTGGATAAAAACCCAATACCCATAAAAGACTGAATCGCTTATACCATAGGCCTCCGAAACCAAAACTGATTACTTTTCAAAACGGGGTGTTACAACTCTCCCCCACTTAAATTGGACTTCATCATTGAAGTCTGCTACCATTACTTACCTGCATATACCTCATGTGCCCGACCCACAACTATTCCCTACTTGCCCTACAGGGAACTTCTTCTGCCTTTCCGAGATCTAAAATCTATAAGGTGTTGTCTCCCCGACAGACCGCTTACACTACCATGCTGAAATTCAGCGAATAACTACTCAACCGCAAAACTTATCACCCAGATCAGCTTTGCCACCATCAAAACACCATCTATAATTACAACCAAATGTAGAATACTCATACTTTCCAGGAGGCTCAGATAATCCTTCTAGTGAAAGAGTCATCCCTGAAATGGATAGACTCCGACGAGAGCTGCACAATAGAGTCAAATTAATTACTCTGAGATTATCCAATCCAACTGTAAGTGTCTTCGCTCTTCTGATTCGTAAACTACCCTTCTTCAAGAATCCTCGTATCACCACTTCTACTGGAGCATCCTGCTATCATTTATCTACCTTCCCAGATGATGGGACCTCCCATGCCCAAACCTTTCCATCCCCTAACTGGGATTCCAGATTCCAACCGGTTACTGAACCACTGAACACCCTCTCAGTCACTCTCAGCGACTTCTATATAAGACTTCATCTATCGAAACTACTTCATCCACACTACCACTCATGGCTCTATAGATCCTAGAATCCCCGATCATATATCTTGACCCTAAGGTCTTTACCAGGTCCCACCTGCGCTGCTATACTCACACGGGCCTCGCCCACGGGTTTCACTAAAACTATATCTCGGAGTGGCCTCCCCCATAGGTATCACCTTTCTAGGGCTATGCAGGACCAACTCCACCCTGAAACTCAACAAACTATTATTCATCGATCTTTATCCCGTAGTCTTACAACACCGTCCCATACTGTCTAACTGCTGGCAATCAGCCTGAAAATATCCAACAATGAGCGCTCCACAGTCTAACATCCTAATTAACTCATGTGCTACAGAGAAAAACATCAACCTGGTTTCCCAAACCAGTCCTCTATTAATGTGAATACATGAACTCCATGTCGGGAGGCTTCTCAATCCCCCGACTTCGTTGTTGCTCTACCCAATGGCTACCTCGGTTGCTTCCTTTCTCAGCAAGGATGTGAATGCATCCAAGTTGCACTCCTACCTCAGCTTCTAACTACTGGGATCGAACTCCCCCACTTCGATTCAACTAAATCCCTACAACTCCTAGCTTGGAAAGGATTCCCAATCCTTCTCTCCATCAAATGGTTAATCTGTTGACAGCCAACACTCACCATTGCTAGCGCTCTGAAACTAACCAATACCAAACCTGAACCGCCCTTGAAGACTAACAGAACACCTCTTGAGCCCCACTCACACTTGTTACAGTGACTGCATCCTGAGAACCTGCTCAAAAGGGAAACATCTTTGAACAACTATTCTAACACCCAAGGTATGCATATGGCATATAACTTAATCATAAGCAGGAAATATATAATATTTTGAAATATACGTATTAACATCTATGCAGTACCATAGCAATAAAGTCATAAACAAAAACTGATAGGAAAGGGAAAGACACGCACCTGCCACGTCAGGGGTTGCTCGCATCTCCTCTGAAACTCACGGATACGCCCTGCTCCTTGCCGCAGGCACCTCTGCTCGGCACTAACGGCCGTCGGTGATCCTCAAGGTTGTAGGGGCAGGTGTTATCACCTGTCTTACTGAAAGCAAACTCAGATATTAGGACTTCTTGTGGCCCCGCTGACTACAATAAAAACAGATCAAATCTGATCCCTGGGTAGTGGTAGCAGTACAATCCCTGCTATAATGACCGATTTGGCCGCACCTGAAACAACCAGAATCACCCCCACTGCCACTCCTGCACACACCCTCGTGCGTCCTGCCACACCTCCCACAGCGGCTACGGTCCTGATGACCTCTCGATCTAGAATTTGAGGTCTTAGGCCTCTTGCTCGATCCCACAGATGTCTGCACCTCAACTGGTTTTCTCTTTCTGTCTGCTTCTAAGTCAATCTTCCTCTCCCTGGCTCAAGCAATCATATCCTCTAACGTCTTGCATCTGTACTGGCTCACAAAATGCCTAATGTCGCTCCTCAGCATCTCGTGGTACCGAGACTTCTTCATTTCCTCATCCGCCACATACTGCGGAACCAAGAGGGCTCTCTCTCTAAACTTGGCGGTGATCTCCACCACTGTCTTCGTAGTCAGCTGGAGGTCCTAAAACTCCCGAGCTAATTGTTGCACCTCAATAACCGGTGCAAAGTCGGCCCTGAACCTGGTCGAGAAATCACTCCATGTCATCGCGTCCAATGTGGCATCATCCCCAATAGCGTGGCCAACCTCCTCCCACCAATCATGTGCTCTATCCTTCAGAAGACAGGAGTCAAGTCGGACCTTGTCCGCCTCGGGACACCAGCTCGTACGGAAAGGGTTGGCAACATCAACCAACCAGCTGCCACTAGCGATGGGGTCGTTGGTCCCATGGTAATCCGGAGCTCCACAAGCTCTGAACTCTCGGAATGTCAGTGTATGCGCCCCCATCATCGCCACCATCTCAGCATGGAAGGCTCCCAGTCTCTCATCTAAAATCTCCAGTATACCCTCCTTGACCGAACCAAAGATCACAGGAGTCTGGTCTAGAATATTGTGCATAATCTCAGCTAATATAAACTCTCTCATCTGCTCCCCGACCTGCTCGGTTCCTGAACCCGAGCCTGAACCCGAGCCTGATCCCTTGCCAATGCCTGAACCGCCCACTGGTCTCTCACGCAACGTCATCATTCTACAACATAACGTAACTATGTTTAGAATACACATCACTCTCAAGGGATCACACACACACACACACACCACAAGTTCCCTGGTTTTATCTCGGCCCTTCTTGAATCAAGTACAGATCCTTTGCTTTAAGTAGTATGGGCCCCTACTACCTTCCAAGTCTATCCGTACTTTCCTCAAGAATTGACTC